>NC_089240.1:71926012-73126012 GCF_963924675.1 Phocoena phocoena | reverse complement strand
ATTCAGTTTACTAAATGTATTTTTGAAATACGCATTTCAGGAAATTGGAAGATGTTTAGGAAGATACAGTTTAAGATTTCTCACTAAGGATATTAATATAAAAAAGTGATCAGTGATTTTTGTGGAATTTCATTTTCTCTACATGATTTGTTCTCCTCACTGCAGCTATAAGACTTGTATTCCTGCTGCTTTTTGGAAAGCCAATTTTGCCTGTGTGGAAAACCAGCAATACATTTCAAAGTTAGATTGAATAAAATATATTTTGTTTAGATAGCAAATTCAGGAGGAAAACTTCCTACCCATTTTCCTTTAGAAATAAAATAAATAGGAACTTAGCCTCAAATTACAAATCTATTTTGGTCTAAAATTAAGCTACAGTGCTAACTTCTGTGTAGCAGCTAGTGACAATTCAAATGTATTTTGTGTTCATTAAAAGGTATTAAACTGCCACTATGAGAATATTAAACATTGATAACAAACCACCTTCCAGAAAGGTAACTGGCTTCTTGAAGATCACTGCCACTCATGGCTTGTAAGTAGTTGGTTTTCCCTTGTATCTGCCATAAGTGCCAGAGAATCAGCTATGAAATGGATTCTCCACTCTTCTAGATAGTAGTTCTCAAACACTGCCATGGTCTGTTGCCCATAGAGCTACTAAAATGATTCTTTGTTATTTGTATTCAACATTATGACATTTGCATCATAAATATTTATATACTACTTAAATAAAACCCAAAAAATCCAGCAAAATATCTTGAAACGTTTATTGGTCAGAAAACCCTGCATTTTAAGATAATCTGCATATTTATGATAATCAAGGTGTAATATATAACATCAGGAAATACCTGAGAAAATTGCAAGACCAGTGCTTGTCTGGCCCAAATTATGATGTAAAAAATACTGTATGAGGAATCAGGTCTGGATATTAAAGCTGGACTTATCTATAGCTAGTTATATGCCTATCTGAGTCACTTTACACTCTCCCAGAATCAATATTCTTGTCTTAAAAATGAGGTTCATGGAAGCAGCCATGATGTCCTTCAATAGGTAAATGGATAAATATAATGTGGTACATCCAGGCAATGGAATATTATTTAGCACTAAAAAAAAATGAGTTAGCAAGTCATGAAAAGACATGGAGGAACCTTAAATGCATATCACTAAGTGAAATAAGCCAGTCTTAAAGGCTATATACTGTATGATTCCAACTATATGACTTTCTGAAAAAGGCAAAATTACTGAAACAATAAAAATATCAGTGGTTGTCAGGGATGGAGCTAGGGTGGGAGGCAGGGGCCAGGGACAAATAGGGAGAGCACAGAATTTTTAAGGCACTGAAAATACTGTGTAACATCATAATGATGCATATATGTCATTATACATTTGTCTAAACACACAGAATGCACGACACAAAGAATGAACTCTAAGGTATACTATAGACTTCGGATTCTAATGTTGGGTCAATGTAGGTTCATCCTTAGTAACAATTGTACCATTCTGCTGAGTGATATTGATAATAGGGGAGACTATGCATTTGTGGATGTAGGGGGTATATGGGAAATCTCTATACCTTCCTCTCAACTTTATTATAAACCTAAAACTGTTCTAAAAATATTGTCCTTAAAAATATGAGGTTCAATCCACCATTAACTTTCAATGAGTCTACATGGAATAATTACTTCCAAGATAATAATTTATTGACTTGTCATATATTAATTTTATATGTTAATCATGTCTCCCCTATCTAGGCTGCAAGCTCCTTACTTGAAGAAACTATGTATTATTCTTTTTTTGTATTATTCGTAACTTTTTTGCATTCCTTGGTGCCTGACATAGTAGTGGGTAGTTGGTGGTTCCCAGTGAATGACTGCAGAATAACCAATGGGTATTGTGAGGGACACTGCCAGGAGGAAGAAAAAGCTCTACTTTACTTGCCCAACACTAGTAATTGTGCATGGTTTTCTAGTAGTAGGACTATTTTGCATTCTCTCCACAATCACATTCTGCCTGACCTTCCTGCCAAGACATGACAGCAAACATAAGAAGTGGGGAAAGAGATGGTTCACTCAAACACTGGAGCTGCCAATATTTCTGTGTTTGTTTTGTTTTACTCTTTAAATAAAGAATGACGATAAAGAATGATGGTGCCATTCTTTATCATCAGCTTATGCTTATGCTTACTGAAGAGGTATATGTCAAGAATCTTAGACATATACAGAATCTTAGTTTTAGAAGGAAAAGAAATGTGCTATATTAAACATAATTATGTGAAAAATTTTGCAACAGAATTAGTCCTATTTGCAATTTAAGGAGCAAATGAAGTTAACCATAGGTATATTGATGCAAACGTATGAATAAATGTATGGTCACATCTCAGAGGCTTCCATTTGTATAACATTTTAATAAATGTGAATGCTAATTCTTTTAAATCTAAAACTTTAAAGAGATTAATTCTAAAACTCTGGAGAAATATAGACAAAAGAAGAAAGTCTAAATTATGCCCACTAGGATAATAATATTCAATTGTATGTATATGTTCCTACATGTTTTGAAATATATATATATGTATAGATAGATAGATAGATAGATAACTATGTCTCTATTAGCTATCAGAATGTATAATTACTTGGAGCTACCTGAAACAACAAACAACAACATGAACATTTGCTATATGAGTTACAAGGCACAGTAAATAGGTACCATGAGAACCTGGCTCTTATTCTTGAATATTCAAAGGACACAAGGTATCTTGCAAGACTATTTTTCAAAGTTTACATTACTTTGCCTCATAAAATGCAGTGTGACAACTCAAGACCTTTGTCATTTTTGAAACATACCAGTCTATTACATTTTTAATAACCAAGTATAATAAAAGGTTTTGGTATTGTTATTTCCATATTAAAACTACACTCTCGGACGGCTTGAAGATGGCAGAAGAGTAACACGCGGAGAGACGCGGAGATCGCCTTCCTCCCCACGGATACACCAGAAATACATCTACACGTGGAACAACTCCTACAGAATACCTACTGAAGGCTGGCAGAAGATCTCAGACCTCCCAAAAGGCAAGAAACTCCCCACGTACCTGGGTAGGGCAAAAGAAAAAAAGAAAAAACACAGACAAAAGAATAAGGACGGCACTTGCACCAGTGGGAGGGAGCTGTGAAGGAGGAAAAGTTTCCACACACTAGGAAGCCACTTCGCGGGCGGAGACTGCGGGAGGCGGAGGCGGGAGCTTCGGGACCGCGGAGGAGTGCACAGCGACGGGTGCAGAGGGCAAAGCGGGGAGATTCCCACACAGAGGATCGGTGCCGACGGGAACTCACCAGCCCGAGAGGCTTGTCTGCTCACCCACCGGGGCGGGCGGGGCTGCGAGCTGAGGCTCGGGTTTCGGTTTCAGACGGAGCACACGGAGAGGACTGGGGTTGGCGGCTTGAACATAGCCTGAAGGGATTAGTGCACCACGGCTAGCCGGGAGGGAGTCCGGGAAAAAGTCTGCACCTGCCGAAGAGGCAAGAGACTTTTTCTTCCCTCTTTGTTTCCTGGTGCGCGAGGAGAGGGGTTTAAGAGCGCTGCTTAAAGGAACTCCAGAGACGGGCGCGAGCCGCGGCTAAAAGCGCGAACCCCAGAGACGGGCGCGAGCCGCGGCTAGAAGCATGGACCCCAGAGACGGGCGGGAGACGCTAAGGCTGCTGCTGCTGCCACCAAGGGGCCTGTGTGCGAGCACAGGTCACTCTCCACACCCCTCTTCCGCGGAGCCTGTGCAGCCCGCCACTGCCAAGTTCCCGGGATCCAGGGACAACTTCCCCGGGAGAACGCACGGCGGGCCTCAGGCTGGAGCAACGTCACGCCGGCCTCTGCCGCCGCAGGCCCGCCCCGCACGCAGTGCCCCTCCCTCCACCCCCCTCCCCCCCGGCCTTAGTGCGCCGGAGCCCCCGAATCAGCAGCTCCTTTAACCCCGTCCTGTCTGAGCAAAAAACAGACGCCCTCCAGCGACCTACACGCAGAGGCAGGGCCAAATCCAAAGCTGAGCTCCTGTGAGCTGTGAGAACAAAGAAGAGAAAGGGAAATCTCTCCCAGCAGCCTCAGAAGCAGCAGATTAAAGCTCCACAATCAACTTGATATACCCTGCATCTGTGGAATACCTGAATAGACAAGGAATGATCCCAAATTGAGGAGGTGGACTTCAGGAGCAAGATCTATGATTTTTTTCCCTTTTCCTATTTTTGTGAATGTGTACGTGTATGCTTCTGTGTGAGATCTTGTCTGTATAATCTTGCTTCCACCATTTGTCCTAGGGCTCTATCCGTCCATGGTTTTTTTTAAAAACGTATTTTCTTAATAATTAATTTTAATTGTAATAGCTTTATTATACTTTACCTTCGTTGTTTCTTTCTTTCTTTCCTTCCTTCCTTCCCTCCTTTAGACAACGAATCACCCCAAATTGAGGAGGTGGTCTCTGAGAGCAAGATTTATGATTTTTCCCCTTTACCTCTTTTTGTGAGGGTGTATGTGTATGCTTCTGTGTAAGATTTTCTCTGTATAGCTTTGCTTCCAACATTTGTCCTAAGGTTCTATCTGTCCCTTTTTTTTTTTTCTAAATGTTTTTTAATTCAATAACTATATTATACTTTATTTCATTTTTACTGTATCTTCTTTCTTTCTGTCTTTTTTCCATCTTTACCTCCTTCCTTCCTTCCTCCTTCACTCCCTCCCTCCTTCCTTTCCTCCTTTCCTTCTTTCTTTCCTTATACTTCTACTAATTCTCTCTACTTTTTCTCCCTTTTATTCTGAGCCGTGTGGATGAAAGGCTCTTGGAGCTCCAGTCAGGAGTCAGGGCTCTGCCTCTGAGGTAGGAGAGCCAACTTCAGGTCACTAGTCAACAAGAGACCTCCCAGCTCCACATAATATTAAATGGCGGAAATCTCCCAGAGACCTCCGTCTTAACACCAGCACCCAGCTTCACTCAATGACCAGCAAGCCACAGTGCTGAACAACCTATGCCAAACAACTAGCAAAACAGGAACACAACCCCACCCATTAGCAGAGAGGCTGCCTAAAATCATAATAAGGCCACAGACACCCCAAAACACACCACCAGACGTGAAACTGCCCACAAGACAGACAAGATCCAGCCTCATCCACCACAACACAGGCACTAGTCCCCTCCACCAGGAAGCCTACACAACCCACTGAACCAACCTTAGCCACTGCAGACAGACATCAAAAACAACGGGAACTACGAACCTGCAGCCTGCAAAAAGGAGACCCCAAACACAGTAAGATAAGCAAAATGAGAAGACAGGAAAACACACAGCAGATGAAGGACCAAGATAAAAATGCACGAGACCTAACAAATGAAGAGGAAATAGGCAGTCTACCTGAAAAAGAAGACAGAATAATGATAGTAAGGAAGGTCCGAAATCTTGGAAGTAGAATTGACAAAATGCAAGAAACAGTTAACAAGGACCTAGAAGAAATAATGATGAAACAAGCAATGATGAACAACACAATAAATGAAATTAAAAATACTCTAGAAGGGATCAATAGGAGAATAACTGAAGCAGAAGAACGGATAAGTGACCTGGAAGATAAAGTAGTGGAAATAACTACTGCAGAGCAGAATAAAGAAAAAAGAATGAAAAGAACTGAGGACAGTCTCAGAGACCTCTGGGACAACATTAAACGCACCAACATTCGAATTTTAGAGGTTCCAGAAGAAGAAGAGAAAAAGAAAGGGACTGAGAAAATATTTGAAGAGATTATAGTTGAAAACTTCCCTAATATGGGAAAGGAAATAGTTAATCAAGTCCAGGAAGCACAGAGAGTCCCATACAGGATAAATACAAGGAGAAATACGCCAAGACACATATTAATCAAACTGTCAAAAATTAAATACAAAGAAAGCATATTAAAAGCAGCAAGGGAAAAACAACAAATAACACACAAGGGAATCCCCATAAGGTTAACAGCTGATCTCTCAGCAGAAACCCTACAAGCCAGAAGGGAGTGGCAGGACATACTGAAAGTGATGAAGGAGAAAAACCTGCAACCAAGACTACTTTACCCAGCAAGGATCTCATTCAGATTTGATGGAGAAATTAAAACCTTTACAGACAAGCAAAAGCTGAGAGAGTTCAGCACCACCAAACCAGCTTTACAACAAATGCTAAAGAAACTTCTCTAGAAAAGAAACACAAGAGAAGGAAAAGACCTATAATAACGAACCCAAAACAATTTAGAAAATGGGAATAGGAACATACATATCGATAATTACCTTAAATGTAAATGGACTAAATGCTCCCACCAAAAGACACAGATTGGCTGAATGGATAAAAAAACAAGACCCTTATGTATGCTGTCTACAAGAGACCCACTTCAGACCTAGAGACACATACAGACTGAAAGTAAGGGGATGGAAAAAGATATTCCATGCAAATGGAAACCAAAAGAAAGCTGGAGTAGCAATTCTCATATCAGACAAAATAGACGTTAAAATAAGGACTATTAAAAGAGACAAAGAAGGACACTACATAATGATCAAGGGTTAAATCCAAGAAGAAGATATAACAATTGTAAATATTTACGCACCCAACATAGGAGCACCTCAATACATAAGGCAAATACTAACAACCATAAAAGGGGAGATCAACAGTAACACATTCATAGTAGGGGACTTTAACACCCCACTTTCACCCATGGACAGATCATCCAAATAAAAATAAATAAGGAAACACAAGCTTTAAATGATACATTAAACAAGATGGACTTAATTGATATTTATAGGACACTCCATCCAAAAACAACAGAATACACATTTTTCTCAAGTGCTCATGGAACATTCTCCAGGATAGATCATATCTTGGGTCACAAATCAAGCCTTGGTAAATTTAAGAAATTTGAAATTGTATCAAGTATCTTTTCCGACCACAATGCCATGAGACTAGGTATCAATTACAGGAAAAAAACTGTAAAAAATACAAACACATGGAGGTTAAACAATACACTACTTAATAATGAAGTGATCACTGAGTAAATCAAAGAGGAAATAAAAAATACCTAGAAACAAATGACAGTGGAGACACAACGACCCGAAACCTATGGGATGCAGCAAAAGCAGTTCTAAGGGGGAATTTTATAGCAATACAAGCCCACCTTAAGAAGCAGGAAACATCTCGAATAAACAACCTAAATTTGCACCTCAAGCAATTAGAGAAAGAAGAACAAAATAAAACCCAAAGCTAGCAGAAGGAAAGAATTCATAAAAATCAGATCAGAAATAAATGAAAAAGAAATGAAGGAAACGATAGCAAAGATCAATAAAACTAAAAGCTGGTTCTTTGAGAAGATAAACAAAATAGATAAAACACTAGCCAGACTCATCAAGAAAAAAAGGGAGGAGACTCAAATCAATAGAATTAGAAATGAAAAAGGAGAAGTAACAACTGACACTGCAGAAATAAAAAAAATCATGAGAGATTACTACAAGCAACTCTATGCCAATAAAATGGACAATCTGGAAGTAATGGACAAATTCTTAGAAATGCACAACCTGCCAAGACTGAATCAAGAAGAAATAGAAAATATGAACAGACCAATCACAAGCACTGAAATTGAAACTGTGATTAAAAATCTTCCAACAAACAAAAGTCCAGGACCAGATGGCTTCACAGGTGAATTCTATCAAACATTTAGAGAAGAGCTAACACCTATCCTTCTCAAACTCTTCCAAAATATATCAGAGGGAGGAACACTCCCAAATTTCTTCTACAAGGCCACCATCACCTTGATACCAAAACCAGACAAGGACGTCACAAAGAAAGAAAACTACAGGCCAATATCACTGATGAACATAGATGCAAAAATCCTCAACAAAATACTAGCAAACAGAATCCAACAGCACATTAAAGGGATCATACACCATGATCAAGTGGGGTTTATCCCAGGAATGCAAGGATTCTTCAATATATGCAAATCTATCAATGTGATAAACCATATTAACAAATTGAAGGAGAAAAACCATATGCTTATCTCAATAGACACAGAGAAAGCTTTCGACAAAATTCAACACCATTTAGGATAAAAACACTGCAGAAAGTAGGCATAGAGGGAACTTTCCTCAACATAATGAAGGCCATATATGACAAGCCCACAGCAAACATCATCCTCAATGGTGAAAAACTGAAAGCATGTCCACTAAGATCAGGAACAAGACAAGGTTGCCCACTCTCACCACTCTTATTCAACATAGTTTTGGAAGTTTTAGCCACAGCAATCAGAGAAGAAAAGGAAATTAAAGGAATCCAAATCGGAAAAGAAGAAGTAAAGCTGTCACTGTTTGCAGATGACATGATACTATACATAGAGAATCCTAAAGATGCTACCAGAAAACTACTAGAGCTAATCAATGAATTTGGTAAAGTAGCAGGATACAAAATTAATGCACAGAAATCTCTGTCATTCCTATATACTAATGATGAAAAATCTGAAAGTGAAATCAAGAAAACACTTCCATTTACCACTGCAACAAAAAGAGTAAAATATCTAGGAATAAACCTACCTAAGGAGACAAAAGACCTATATGCATAAAATTATAAGACACTGATGAAAGAAATTAAAGATGATACAAATAGATGGAGAGATATACCATGCTCTTGGATTGGAAGAATCAACATTGTGAAAATGACTCTACTACCCAAAGCAATCTACAGATTCAATGTAATCCCTATCAAACTACCACTGGCATTTTTCACAGAACTAGAACAAAAAAAAACGCAATTTGTATGGAAACACAAAAGACCCCAAATAGCCAAAGCAATCTTGAGAACGAAAAAAGGAGCTGGAGGAATCAGGCTCCCTGACTTCAGACTATACTACAAAGCTACAGTAATCAAGACAGTATGGTACTGGCACAGAAACAGAAAGATAGATCAGTGGAACAGGATAGTAAGCCCAGAGATAAACCCACGCACATATGGACACCTTATCTTTGATAAAGGGGGCAGAAATGTACAGTGGAGAAAGGACAGCCTCTTCAATAAATGGTGCTGGGAAAACTGGACAGGTACATGTAAAAGTATGAGATTACATCACTCCCTAACACCATACACAAAAATAAGCTCAAAATGGATTAAAGACCTAAATGTAAGGCCAGAAACTATCAAACTCTTAGAGGAAAACATAGGAAGAACACTCTATGACATAAATCACAGCAAGATCCTTTCTGACCCACCTCCTAGAGTAATGGAAATAAAAACAAAAATAAACAAATGGGACCTAATGAACCTTCAAAGTTTTTGCACAGCAAAGGAAACCATAATCAAGACCAAAAGACAACCCTCAGAATGGGAGAAAACATTTGCAAATGAAGCAACTGACAAAGGATTAATCTCCAAAATTTACAAGCAGCTCATGCAGCTCAATAACAAAAAAACAAACAACCCAATCCACAAATGGGCAGAAGACTTAAATAGACATTTCTCCAAAGAAGATATACA
This sequence comes from Phocoena phocoena, assembly GCF_963924675.1. Lineage (NCBI taxonomy): Eukaryota > Metazoa > Chordata > Mammalia > Artiodactyla > Phocoenidae > Phocoena > Phocoena phocoena. The sequence continues at coordinate 73,116,515 of NC_089240.1, read as the reverse complement.
GAATGCCAACAAACACATGAAAGAATGCTCAACATCATTAATCATTAGAGAAATGCAAATCAAAACTACAATGAGATATCATCTCACACCAGTCAGAATGGCCATCATCAAAAAATCTAGAAACAATAAATGTTGGAGAGGGTGTGGAGAAAAGGGAACACTCTTGCACTGCTGGTGGGAATGTGAATTGGTTCAGCCACCATGGAGAACAGTATGGAGGTTCCTTAAAAAACTACAAATAGAATTACCATATGACCCAGCCATCCCACTACTGGGCATATACCCTGAAAAAACCAAAATTCAAAAATAGTCATGTACCCAAATGTTCATTGCAGCTCTATTTACAATAGCTCAGAGATGGAGACAAGTGTCCATCATTGGATGAATGGATAAAGAAGATGTGGCACATATATACAATGGAATATTACTCAGCCTTAAAAAGAAACGAAATTGAGCTATTTGTAATGAGATGGATAGACCTAGAGTCTGTCATACAGAGTGAAGTAAGTAAGAAAGAGAAAGACAAATACCGTATGCTAACACATATATATGGAATATAAGAAAAAAAAATGTCATGAAGAACCTAGGGGTAAGACTGGAATAAAGACGCAGACCTACTGGAGAACGGACTTGAGGATATGGGGAGGGGGAAGGGTGAGCTGTGACAGGGCGAGAGAGAGGCATGGACATATACACACTAACAAACGTAGTAAGGCAGATAGCTAGTGGGAAGCAGCTGCATGGCACAGGGATATTAGCTCGGTGCTTTGTGACAGCCTGGAGGGGTGGGATAGGGAGAGTGGGAGGGAGGGAGACGCAAGAGGGAAGACATATGGGAACATATGTATATGTATAACTGATTCACTTTGTTATAAAGCAGAAACTAACACACCATTGTAAAGCAATTATACCCCAATAAAGATGTTAAAAAAAAAAAAACTACACTCTCTAAATTTCTAGGACCAGAAAAATCTGGCTGTCAGAGTGTTGACATGGTTAAGCATTCTTCCACAACATATGAAGTTTTACTTTAAATTGAGCTGCCTTTCTTCTGAGAGCAGTATCATTGCCAAGATGGACAGGGTTTAGGGAATTATGAGGTATTGCCATACAACACTAAAAAAATATCCAGTGGGCATGATTTTCCCCTAAAATTGCCGTGGAGAATATTGTCCTCAGTTAAGATACTAAGATGACATAGTTGAACTATAAGCATCCAATATTTCATTATAGCCCAGTAAAATAGATAGTTACAAAGGAGAATTCTGACTCCTATCCATCCTGCTCAAAAGCATCTTTATCTGATCATACACGAGTTATGACACTAGTTAGTTAGTGCTTGGGTGACAGAAAAATAATTTGAAATTAAATAACTAGGCCAGATCATTAATAGAGGACACACACACACACACACACACACACACAAGCATGCACACACAATAAAAATTATTCTTCACAGAGCTGGGGGTTAATGAATGACTTATAAGGTGGCACATACTTTCTGATTTCCCAAATTCTGTCACAGTCCTATTAACAATAAATTCAGAGAGAGATACAAACCATTCTTTTTCTGCTTCAACCAATAGCTTGAGGTTGCTAAAGGGGGCCACTAACTCAAATGGATCAAATGAAATAGAAGCCCTAAAGAAATTTATCTCTTTTATAACCTTTTTTAAGTCAGAATTCCAAACATTTTGGTAATAATGTCTGACCTCAAAACTGCTATAGCTAGAGATAAACAAACACACACAGCTGGGAGATAGATGTGAACAGATCGTTCCAGCAAAATGTTAGGAATACTACACCATGTTGATGATCAGACAAGGAACTCCATCTTTTGCGGCTTGTGAAATTCCATGGCTTTTGTTCCTGTGAATAATATATTATGTCTGGAACCAATAAATAAGAACAGAATCATCATGCCAGATTCCAGCTCTCCAAACTATGTTCTACTTATTCCCTTTCATTTCAATTTATTTGTGCCTTTTTCTTTGTTACTCTCCTAGGTCTTTGATATTTTTTGGAAAACCATGTTTCCATTAAGAGTGTAGAAATTTGTGCAAACAGATTGTCATAAATAATGGCTTTCTCTAGTTAAAGGTATCATTTCAACATGATCTATACCACCATTCTTCCTGTTGGTGATCCTAGTAATGAAGCCCCTTCAACTCTGTCAAATTACACAACCTTTTAACAAGTTATTACTCTCTATGTTTGTAAGGAACAGAGCCTTAATTTAGTTATATGTGCTGGGGTTTTTTTTTAACAGCTGCCATGTATCTCAGGAAGACTGATACATTTAAAAAAAAGGTTTCCTTTGGCTGGTTGCAATTGAATTGAGAGCATAGGAACTTCAAAAATTTCCACATGAAATAATCAGATTTTATAGACAGAGTGCATTTAACTTTTTAGTTAGAATTCCTGCTACCAGTAATTTCAAACACAGAAGATTTTAAGCAGCATTACTACAAACTCATACATTACGAAACTAAAAGGGGTATCTTGATTCCGTAAAAATGAACTAAGAATTTCACAATCACTTTTTTATAGGTCTACATTCCTGCTTAGCTAGATTACTTAAATAACTTCTTAAGTAATCTCCCAGGCTCTAATTCTACCCCACCTCCAGTACATCCCATAATCTATTACTCCTCAGTAATGTTTTCTTGAATAGCATTATTATCACATCACTCACCCACATTAAAAAATTTTAGTGGTCCACCACTGCCTATAGAATAAAGTCCAGAGTGATATTTGTTGTAGCTGGCGAGGGCTATGTGCTCCAGAGTAGGGATCTGGGCCAAGATTGCCTTATCCACTACAATGTCCTTTCAAAATTGTGATCACACCACTCTTGGTGCTATAGCCAGGAGTCAGTGCTGTGCCTCTGAGGTGGGAGAGCCAACTTCAGAAAACAGGTCCACAAGAGACCTTCCAGCTGCACGTAATATCAAATGGTGAAAATCTCCCAGAGATCTTCATCTCAAAACCAACACCCACCTTCAGGCAACGACCAGCAAGCTACAGTGATGGACACCCTATGCCAAACAACTAGCAAGACAGTAACACAACCACACCCATTATCAGAGAGGCTGCCTAAAAACATAATAAGTCCACAGATACCTCAACACACACCACCAGACGTGGACGTGCCCACCAGAAAGACAAGATCCAGCCTCATCCACCACATCACAGGCACTAGTCCCCTCCACCAGAAAGCCTACACAACCCACTGAAACAACTTTAGCCACTGGGGATGGACACCAAAAACAACGGGAACTACGAACCTGCAGCTTGCAAAAAGGAGACCCCAAACATAGTAAGATAAGCAAAATGAGAAGACAGAAAAATACACAGCAGATGAAGGAGCAAGGTAAAAACCCACGAGACCTAACAAATGAAGAGGAAATAGGCAGTCTACCTGAAAAAGAAGTCAGAATAATGACAGTAAAGATGATCCAAAATCTTGGAAATAGAACAGACAAAATGCAAGAAACATTTAACAAGGTCCTAGAAGAACTAAAGATGAAACAAGCAACAATGAACAACAAAATAAATGATATGAAAAATACTCTAGAAGAGATCAATAGCAGGATAACTGAGGCAGAAGAAGGGATAAGTGACCTGGAAGATAAAATAGTGGAAATAACTACTGCAGAGCAGAATAAAAAAAAACGAATGAAAATAACTGAGGACAGTCTCAGAGACCCCTGGGACAACATAAAATATTTGAAGAGATTATAGTTGAAAACTTCCCTAATATGGGAAAGGAAATAGTTAATCAAGTCCAGGAGGCACAGAGAATCCCATACAGGAAAAATCCAAGGAGTAACATGCCAAGACACATATTAATCAAACTGTCAAAAATTAAATACAAAGATAACATATTGAAAGCAGCAAGGGAAAAACAAGAAATAGCACACATTAGGGAATCCCCATAAGGTTAAGAGCTGATGTTTCATCAGAAACTCTGCAAGCCAGAAGGGACAGGCAGGACATATTTAAAGCGATGAAGGAGAAAAATCTACAACCAAGATTACTCTACCCTGCAACGATCTCATTCAGACTTGATGGAGAAAGTAAAATCTTTACAGACAAGCAAAAGCTGAGAGAGTTCAGCACCACAAAACCAGCTTCACAACAAATGCTAAAGAACTTTCTCAAGGCAAGAAACACAAGAGAAGGAAAAGACATACAATAACAAACCCAAAACAATTAACAAAATGAGAATAGGAACATACATATTGATAATTACCTTAAATATAAATGGATTAAATGCTCCCAACAAAACACAGACTGGCTGAATGGATATAAAAACAAGAACCCTATATATGCTGTCTACAAGAGACCCTCTTCAGACCTAGAGACACATACAGACTGAAAGTGGGGGGATGGAAAAAGATATTCCATGCAAATGGAAACCAAAAGAAAGCTGGCATAGTAATTCTCATATCAGACAAAATAGACTTTAAAATAAAAACTATTAGAATTGACAAAGGACACTACATAATGATCAAGGGATCCATCCAAGAAGAATATATAACAATTGTAAATATTTATGCACCTAACATAGGAGCATCTCAATGCATAAGGGAAATATTAACAGCCATAAAAGGGGAAATCAACAGTAATACATTCATAGTAGGGGACTTTAACACCCCACTTTCACCAATGGACAGATCATCCAAAATGAAAATAAACAAGGAAACACAAGCTTTAAATGATACATTAAACAAGATGGACTTAATTTATATTTATCGGACATTCCATCCAAAAACAACAGAATACACATTTTCCTCAAGTTCTCATAGAACATTCTCCAGGATAGATCATATCTTGGGTCACAAATCAAGCCTTGGTAAATTTAAGAAAATTGAAATTGTATCAAGTATCTTTTCCTACCACAACACTATGAGACTAGTTATCAATTTCAGGAAAAGATCTGTAAAAAAATACAAACACATGGAGGCTAAACAATACACTACTTAATAAAGAAGCAATCACTGAAGAAATCAAAGAGGAAATAAAAAAATACGTAGAAACAAATGCCAATGGAGACACGATGATTCAAAACCTATGGGATGCAGCAAAGGCAGTTCTAAGAGGGAAATTTATAGCAATACAATCGTACCTTAAGAAACAGGAAACATCTCAAATAAAAAACTTAACCTTGCAGCTAAAGCAATTAGAGAAAGAAGAAAAAAATCCCAAAGTTAGAAGAAGGAAGAAAATCATAAAAATCAGATCTGAAATAAATGATAAAGAAATGAAGGAAACGATAGCAGAGATCAATAAAACTAAAAGCTGGTTCTTTGAGAAGATAAAAAAATTGATAAACCATTAGCGAGACTCATGAAGAAAAAAAGGGAGAAGAATAAAATCAATAGAATTAGAAATGATAAAGGAGAAGTAACAACTGACACTGCAGAAATACAAAAGATCGTGAGAGATTACTACAATCAACTCTATGCCAATAAAATGGACAACCTGGAAGAAATGGAAATATTCTTAGAAATGCACAACCTGCCAAGACTGAATCAGGAAGAAATAGAAAATATGAGCAGACCAATCACAAGCACTGACATTGAAACTGTGATTAAAAATCTTCCAACAAACAAAAGCCCAGGAACAACTGGTTTCACAGGCGAATTCTATCAAACATTTAGAGTAGAGCTAACACCTACCCTTCTCACACTCTTCCAAAATACAGCAGAGGGAGGAACACTCCCAAACTCATTCTACGAGGCCACCATCACCCTGACACCAAAACCAGACAAGGATGTCACAAAGAAAGAAAACTACAGGCCAATATCACTGATGAACATAGATGCAAAAATCCTCAACAAAATACTAGCAAATAGAATCCAACAGCACATTAAAAGGATCATATGCCATGATCAATTGGGGTTTATTCCAGGAATGCAAGGATTCTTCAATACACGCAAATCAATCAACGTGATACACCACTTTAACAATTTGTAGGAGAAAAACCATATGATCATCTCAATAAATGCAGAGAAAACTTTTGACAAAATTCAACACCCATTTATGATAAAAACCCTCCAGAAAGTAGGCATAGAGGGAAATTACCTCAACATATTAGAGGCCATATATGACAAACTCACAGGCAACATCATCTTCAATAGTGAAAAACTGAAAGCATTTCCACTAAGATCAGGAACAAGACAAGGTTGCCCACTCTCACCACTCTTATTCAACATAGTTTTGGAAGTTTTAGCCACAGCAATCAGGGAAGGAAAGGAAATAAAAGGAATCCAAATTGGAAAAGAAGAAGTAAAGCTGTCACTGTTTGCAGATGACAGATAATATATAGAGAGAATCCTAAAGATGCTACCGGAAAACTACTAGAGCTAATCAATGAATTTGGTAAAGTAGCAGGATACAAAATTAATGCACAGAAATCTCTGGCATTCCTATACACTAATGATGAAAAATCTGAAAGTGAAATCAAGAAAACACTCCCATTTACTGCTGCAACACAAAGAATAAATTATCTAGGAATAAACCTACCTAAGGAGACAAAGACCTGTATGCAGAAAATTGTAGACACTGATGAAAGAAATTAAAGATGATACAAATAGATGGAGAGATATACCATATTCTTGGATTGGAAGAATCAACACTGTGCAAACGACTATGCTACTTAAAGCAATTTACATATTCTATGCAATCACTATCAAACTACCACTGGCATTTTTCACAGAACTATAACAAAAAATTTCACTATTTGTATGGAAACACAAAAGACCGCGAATAGCCAAAGCAATCTTGAGAACGAAAAACGGAGCTGGAGGAATCAGGTTCCCTGACTTCAGACTATACTACAAAGCTACAGTAATTAAGACAGTATGGTACCTGCACAAAAACAGAAATATAGATCAATGGAAAAAGATAGAAAGCCCAGTGATAAACCCATGCACATATGGTCACCATATCTTTGATAAAGGAGGCAGGAATGTACAGTGGTGAAAGGACAGCCTCTTCAATAAGTGGTGACGGGAAATCTGGACAGGTATATGTAAAAGTATGAGATTATATCACTCCCTAGCACCATACACAAAAATAAGCTCAAAATGGATTAAAGACCTAAATGTAAGGCCAGAAACTATCAAACTCTTAGAGGAAAACATAGGCAGAACACTCTATGACATAAATCACAGCAAGATCCTTTTGGACCCATCTCCTAGAGAAATGGAAATAAAAACAAAAATAAACAAATGGGACCTAATGAAACTTCAAAGCTTTTGCACAGCAAAGGAAACCATAAACTATACCAAAAGACAACCCTCAGAATGGGAGAAAATATTTGCAAATGAAGCAACTGACAAAGGATTAATCTCCAAGATTTACAAGCAGCTCATGCATCTCAATAACAAAAAACAAACAACCCAATCCAAAAATGGGCAGAAGACCTAAATAGACATTTCTCCAAAGGAGATATACAGACTGCCAACCAACACATGAAAGAATGCTCAACATCATTAATCACTAGAGAAATGCAAATCAAAACTACAATGAGATATCATCTCACACCAGTCAGAATGGCCATCATCAAAAAAATCTAGAAAGAATAAATGCTGGAGAGGGTGTGGAGAAAAGGGAACATTCTTGAACTGCTGGTGGGAATGTGAATTGTTACAGCCACTATGGAGAACAGTATGGAGGTTCATTAAAAAACTACAAATAGAACTACCATATGACTCAGCAATCCCACTACTGGGCATGTACCCTGAGAAAACCATAATTCAAAAAGGTTCATGTACCAAAATGTTCATTACAGCTCTATTTACAATAGCCCGGAGATGGAAACAACCTAAGTGTGCATCATCGGATGAATGGATAAAGAAGATGTGGCACATATATACAATGGAATATTACTCATCCATAAAAAGAAACGAAATTGAGCTATTTGTTATGAGGTGGATGGACCTAGAGTCTGTCATACAGAGTGAAGTAAGTCAGAAAGAGAAAGACAAATATCATATGCTAACACATATATATGGAATTTAAGAAAAAATGTCATTAAGAACTTAGGGGTAAGACAGGAATAAAGACACAGACCTACTAAAGAATGGACTTGAGGATATGGGGAGGGGAAGTGTAAGCTGTGACAAAGCGAGAGTGGCATGGACATACATACACTACCAAATGTAAAATAGATAGGTAGTTGAAAGCAGCCGCATAGCACAGGGAGATCAGCTCGGTGCTTTGTGACCACGTAGAGAGGTGGGATAGGGAGGGTGGGAGGGAGGGAGACACAAGAGGGAGGAGTTATGGGAACATATGTATATGTATAACTGATTCACTTTGTTATAAAGCAGAAAGTAACACACCATTGTAAAGCAATTATACTGCTATAAAGACGTAAAAAAAAAAAAATTCCAGAACTCTTAATCTGGTATTTACAACCTCCCGCAATCTGCTCCTACCCAACTCTAAAGATGAAGCTCCACTTTTTTTCCATCATATACTGCACACCCTAACCAGACTGAACACTCTGTTGCCCATACAAACCCAGTGCTAGCTCATCTTCACACCTCTGTAGATTGTCTCTTTTGTCTGGAATGCTTTTATTCCTGTCTTGACAGCTGCAGCCTAAACAATCCTTAAGGCACAACTTAAATGCCATCAACTCCAAAACGCTTTAATTCCTATAATTGGAAATAATCCTCTTCTTTGAACATTCTCACGGTACTTTATATAAGCATATTTGTTACTTTCTGCCTTATTATGATTATGTCTATAACTAGGCCTTACTTTCCCACCTAAAAAGAACGTTGTGAAGGCTACTGCAAGGCATTATGTCTTACTCAGTTTTGTACTCATAGCAGGATATAGAATGTTGTCTTGCTGTAAGCAGTACTTAATAAATGTATGTCTAATGAATTTACCATTCTATAGAAAATGGTTTAGAAAAGGTGTTATAAAGATCTTCAATACTCAGAATGTAGTCATACATACGGGTAAACAATACTCACACACACATACATATACTGACATCAAACACCACTTTTTTCTGTTTAATTCAACTAATCACCATGTGTTGTCATGTCTCTTTTGTCTTTTATATGTTGTGGAAATTTCCTTATAGTTTACTTAATATATGAAAGAAAGAATGAAAAGTACATAATCCTTCCTAGTGGTTTCAAGATATTTTTAAAACAAAGGTTTTATTTAACAAAATCTGTGGAGAAAAAGTATTTTCCTCTGATTAGTCATGTAGTAGCTATGACTGGTGAGGAGAAAATTACATTACAAATGAGCAGCAGCTACCTGTTATCAAATTACAAGGCATTTTCATCAAAGGACCTAAAAAGGCAGCAGACTGACCAGTTAACATGTTTCTACTAACCTGGGGGGATTTTTTTCCAGTTAATAGCTTCTGGAGAATGCTTCCTTTTGATTCTTGTCTCTGACACAAAAATGATTGTCCCATTTAACCAGTCTTCTATCACATATATCAGAGAATCCTATTTACTCACACACTACTGGAACATTAAAATACAATAGAGTGATTGTCTCTAGAAGAAAAATTTAAAGATTGACATTTTTTTTACCCCAAAAGGGGGTTGAGATCAAAAGGTAACTTTAATAGATGTTTGACTAAGGTCATACTCCCAGGAAATGGAACACTGAAGATGAAAGAAAAGAAATAGGTTTGGCTTTTGATCTCAGCCAAATCCATTTGGCATTGTTTAGCTTTTATATAATATTTCAGTTTTAGGTGATATCATGACTGAAATGAATTGGCTTCATTCTTGAGGATTTAATAGCTCTGTATTACTTTAGCATTTAGCAAAGTTTAGGAAAACAGATTCCTACTTTGTTAGCTGGCATTAAAATAATAGTGGCAAACACGTTTTCTTCATCTATAAGTGCCAATATCATATGATATTCATGATATATTTTCAAAAAACATAAAAGGGAGCTCAAAACCCAAAAGTTTCCTATGGAATGCTCTTCAAAGAAAAGCATCATTGAAGCCACCACAAATTTGTAAATAGCAAAGGGCCTTCTTAATTTTAAGTACACTTGAATGTACATTTTCCATGAGCTGGAAGAGTTTTATTTATTGTTACTTTGTAGCTCATCATTGGACAATGCCAATATAAAAGAAGAACAAAAAGCTAAGCTCACTACTATATGTCAGGCACCATGTAGGAACATTATATACATTATCTTATTTAATCTTCAAAACCTCTCTATGAAAATGCAAGGACTATTATGCCAATAATACAAATGAGGAAAGTGAGAGTAGAAGAAACTAATTAGCTTTGTCAGATCATATAGTGAATAAGTAATAAGGCAGAGCTTTGAACCAAGCTTTATCTAACTCCAAAGTTCTATCATTTCCATGCTGCTCTTTAATTATTAAAATGCTAGAAAAAAGAGTTATTTTTCTTAGTTCCATGAATTAATGATTCTTAAAACTACAATAATTTGATAGACTTATATATACCATACAGGCCATTATTTGAGATGTGGGTAAGAGTTATACTATTTAATTTATCAGGCACTTGTCTAGATAATTCATGCCTCCGCAAATTAACTTTTGTCAAAAGCTTACAGATTATCAGCCTGAACGTTTAGGTTATTGTGTTTTATTTCTTGAATAATCTTAATAATTGTCTTAATGTGCCACTTCTCTTAGCAGGTGTAAGCTGTCTATAAGTATCTACATCTTGTAATGCTTTAAAAAAAAAGAATAAGAGATTTCTAAATGACAGCTTTCCATCATCTATCAAAAGACTTTACCCAGTGGATTTTTTTTAAGACAAGGATCACCACAAAGATCAGTGACTCTAAAGAGAAGCTTGAGTTTCCAAATTAATATTGAATAGATCAGCAAATGATTTTAGAAGGGAAAACAAAAGTCAATAGAAACATCATATACAACAGCCTCTTTTCAACGGATCTTAAACTTATCAACTTTATTAAAAGACAAACCCATAGTTCCTATGTCACACTAGCCTCTAAAAAGGTAGATGTCAATCAAAAAGATTAAGGACTCTCTGTACTGAAAACTGAAAGCTATCCAGAATTGGAGGTCCCTGCAAATCTACTTGTCTTTGAAAAACATGGGGTAGATTAGGATACCCTCTTTCTCTCCTTTCTTTTATTTTCTTTCTTTGCTTGTCAAAAGATTATTCAGTGCCATTTCTTCCTCTGCTGCACTGCCCCACTCCTTAGTCCTCTACCCTAGCACTTTCACAGTCTGTCTCGATCACAAATATAAAGCACAGTAGAGAAAATAACAAAAGAACTTTCTAACTGTTCTCTGGAACAAATCAAAATATAAACATCCTGAGGATAGAAGGCTCAGATTAAAATACTTTTGAGACTCAGATTTTACAATATGTTTGGTATTCTAGTTTCAAAAGAAAAACAGACCAATATGTCAGGGGATCATTGAGGGTTTTTTTTCAATCCTTCAAGGTAAAAATCTCTAGTAGGAGGAAGCATGTAAAAGACAGAAAGCATACAATTAACATTTAGTGGTTATCTTCTCTGATGCCTTTTTTATGTGAATGACGGTGAGGAAGCTAGGAAAGGGTGCTATCCATGTTGCCCATGGAGAAGGAAGAATTATTCTCCATATTTCAAAACAATTGGCCAACTCTAATCCTGAAAGCGACAGGGAACAAAGCACAAGTGACAGTCTCAGCAGTTACTTGATTGATGAGAAAAGGCCATTCAATTTCATGTCCTTTGTCTATGTACAACTTTAAAGGCAACTAGATTTTCCATTTTAAAAGTTATGACCGGGCTACCCTCGTGGCACAGTGGTTGAGAGTCCGCCTGCCGATGCAGGGAACATGGGTTCGTGCCCCGGTCCGGGAGGATTCCACATGCCGTGGAGCGGCTGGGCCCGTGAGCCATGGCCGCTGAGCCTGCGCGTCCGGAGCCTGTGCTCCGCAAGGGGAGAGGCCGCAGCAGTGATAAGCCCGTGTACCAAAAAAAAAAAAAAAAAAAAAAAGTTATGACCATAAAGGAACAGTTAACTCTTGACTGGAATGATCTTACCTTTAGTGCCAAAGGGTAGAGGTGGGGGAAGGGGAAATGAAACATTTTAATCACTGAAGATCTAAATAAAGGAAAATTCAACCACTTTAATTCTATGGATATTTGATTGAATAAGTTTGAAAAGTCATCCTTCAAACAATCATGGTTATGTTTCCCTTATGAGAGTTAAAATTTGCAACCTACGTAAAGCAGTCAGTGAATTAAAAAAAAGAACATTTTACTTTTGTTGCAATTTTTCTCAATAAAAAAACTAGTCATTAGAAAGCTAGCTACACATATCAAAGATTGAAATAAGTTCATTTGAGTTTAAAATATTTCTTAATGTTAAAATTATGATAAAAATTTGTGACTAGTAAAAACATTTTTATCTTTTTGACTAACATTTAATTAGAATATTTTATATTTCAGCTGCTAGAGCCTTAACAAATAGAACACTATTTCTCCTCACATCTACCTTCCAACTGCATTGCAATTTCTCTGTTTATAATGAATTGGTATTGTATTTAATGCATGCCTCCATTAGCAGAACTCTAAGCATTTTCCGTTTTTAAATGTAATCAAACCATCAGAGTGATTGTAATACAACATTTCATGGTACAGTGACTAAGGCAAAACACTGTATTATCAGTCCAGGCACAACTGATACTGTGTCTTTCTGTTCATTCAGCAATTCACTTGCACAGTTCCTGTGAGGAAAAATGATAGGTGGGTATTATGCAGCATCTCAAATCCTGAGGACCATGGTTTATTTAATAGCAATGCCAGTCAGGATCTATGGCTTGAAGAAGTCTCAAGAGTTTATTGTTAATGCCACAGAGAGCATAGGATGATTTTCAAAACAGTTTATTCCTTATAGGTAGATATTCTTGAGGTAAATAGGTTGATATATCTCACAGGTATTTAGGATACTAGGTTAAAAACCATTTCTCCCATATCCTTGCTTGTCCCTGTTGACTTCAGTAAAAAGAAATTCACACAGAACACTTGCCTGGGGATGCTTTTCTGGTTTTCAGGAAATTTGATTAATGTACAGAAAATAAAATATAACATAGCTCGATTGCCCGAGTCTAAACCATAGATATTCAATTACAACAGACATTGTTTTTTCAAAGGAAATTTTTACATAGAATTATTTTATGCTTTTATGTGGTAGGGTTCCTAGAAGACCTATTCAAACAGGTATTTGACTATTTCAACTTATCTTCCTTTTTTTAAAAAAAATATTTTAGAGATCCTGGTTATATTTGATGATCAAGTTTCTTTCCCAGCATTGACAAATAATTTTCCAGTTGAAGGAAATTCATTTTAGACTCTCAGGTGTATTTTCATAGAAAATTATAAATCGGTATGAATAGCTGGACTGTACGGGAGAAAACACATGACAGAAAATATGAGATTTAAAAAGCTAGAGCTGAACCTAAGTCATCATGAGAGACGATTCTGTGTACATTAAAAAATGAGCAAATAGATGTTGTAAGTAAAGTATAAAACATGGTAGGTAAGCCAATTCAGCTGTGAAATTCCATGTAGCTTATATAAATGAGCAAGTATATATTCTTTCTTCCCAAATCTGCCAAAACATTCAATTTTAAAAGGTATATTTATTTCCAAATAACTGAAATATAATTGAGAGTTAGATGAAATACAAGGCAGTTAGTAATAAGAAATCTAATGTAAACTATAAAAAGATAAAACTACGTATAAAAAATCTGAAAGAAAATATTGCCTTTTAACTTTGTATATTATCGTCTACCTATGTATTTGTCCATCTAAAAGATCAATATTAATAATAGTTTACATCTATATATAGATTCATAGTTTACATAAAACATTCACATATATAACATCATTTAATCATCAGAAAATTTCTACGAAGTAGTCCAATTTAAGCTTAGCACATTTCAACATGTATATATATAATGCACTATATAAGATATATGTATCCATTTTATATCTCTATGATATCAAATATCATAGAGAAAAACAATCAAAACACAGAAAAGTTTTTATAAAATAATGATGCTTTCTTGCATTTTTCTTTTTTATTCATGATTAACAAAATATAGTAGTACATTTTGCACTGAACCACCAAACACCAAAATAATATTCACTGAGCTCATAAACTGTGTCTGGCAATATGATACCTTTTAAAAAATACACTGTCACTGTCTCAATTCATTCTCCCAATAATTCCAAAGGAATTGAAAGTTGTCTCATTTTGCAGACAGGGAAAGTGAAATGCAGACAAGTTAAAATCTTGGCCCATTCATATAACAAAATGATGGTGGAACCAGAATTCAGTGCAAAAGTTTTCACTATGGTCTAATGTTTTAATACACAAGGCTATTTCAGATGCATTGTTCAAAACAGGGCTTTTTACGTTGAAAAATCCTTATTCTGTGTTGAGAAATAATGTTTTTTATCATACTTATATTTGAGAGTTTTTATGGTAAAAAAAGGAACTTTTTCTAATAACATTTGGCTACTTTATGTGTGCTTAACATGTACCACATGTAAGTTGACACAAATGTTACCAATATTTGTAGAAAATAAACTATTACCAATTTTGGTAGAAAATTCTTATGCTAAAACTTTAGGCAATTAAATGGCTGCTGTCCCTCTATAAGGTCAATGTAGCATAGAAGAAAGATTATAGGCTCTGGAGGCAGAGAGATTTACATTCAAATACTGTTTTAGTTACTTTGTGGATGTATGATCTTGTGCAAATTCTCAGTGTTCTCACTTATAAAATAAAGAAAATGATACTTTACAAATTGTGTGGTTGCTGTGAGGATTAAGATGGATTATGAAAATAAAACATCTGCATACAATGGGCAATCAATAAATATAATAAATATATATACAGATTATTAGTAGTAGTAGTCTTTGAAATATGTAGTCTAGTTTCCACCACCAGACCATGGTGATCTGGAGATATGTAAATCCAGTTTCAAATTTCAGCTCTAACACTTTACTTTGTCCAAGTCGCTTTACCTGTCAGAACTCCAGTTTCTTTGTATGTAAACAGGAGCAACAATATCCATTCAGTGTTGTGAGTAATAAGCTGAAGACAGGATAGTTTGCCTTATAAAAGATTTCCACTTGCTAATTTTGTCCCAGAAAGACGTGAAATACCACTTTAAAGAAGAAAAGAGATTAAAAAAAAATGCAGTCGAATTGCTTCAAGAAACTCAAATCTACACTCTGACAGCAATAAAAGATAAAAAATGCAGTCGAATTGCTTCAAGAAACTCAAATCTACACTCTGACAGCAATACCTCCAGATAAAGAAACTCTCCTTTTCTGGTTTGTGTTAAGGTCTTTTTCAGAAAGGACTAAAAGGAAAGGGTGACATTAGGCCCTGATACAGTGCTTTAGAAGCTTTCAAAGTGATTTAACACTGTATGGACTTATTCATTGTGTTCCTCTCCCAAAGAAGGCTTTGCATGGAAAAAGTATAGAACTTTAATAGACATACTCAAGAAATTTTGGTATTCTTTGCTAAATGTTGGGCAAGGACTTGTATCAGTGACATAAAATTAATCTTGTAAATGTTCTTTTTCTGTTTTTAGATTTGGGCATCTTAAACTGCTTAACCTCCTAGGTGCAGTTTGCCTTAAATGAAGATATGAATTAACCCACTTTTGTTAATGATTGAGCTGTGTTTCCTCAATTTTTGGGGGGGCTGGATTTTTAGAATTTTCCTTTAACCACAGTATGTTCCCCCAACCCTTTCTGAGCCCTTTGCTATGACATAAATAGCAGTGGCCTGCTAAAACTAAAAAATATGATGTGAAAGTAGTAGAAAGGACACTGAACATAGAATCAAGGGAATAATGTTAAACTCTAAGCTTCAATTTCCTTACCTATAGAATGGAGATAACATCTTCTCTGCAGATTTATTGTGAGGTGTCAATGAGATATGAGATATGACAAATACTTCTTGTAAACATTAAAGTATTATAGCCAAGATAGGTGTTTTTCTCAAGAATTTTCTGAATAGTCCCAATATCATATTTTTCTTATTTTTTTTCTATTTCTTGAATATCATTTTAAGAATCATTTTTCAAAAGTCTGAGTAGAGTATTACAAATAAATTCTGTTTCCCATTAATAAGATTGCTTGTTAGAGGTAGAGTTCAAGATTCCCCAAACACTATCAAGTTCCAGCTAAGTTAATGAATCTTAACATGATTATTGTTCAGTACTGATAAATATACACCTACCCATCTAAATCATATAGTCATTTGGTGAAGGAGCCTGGAAAAAAGCAATAATCAATATTTTTTTTTCCAACAGATCAAGTTTCTCACTTGAAAAACTAAATTTCTTTAAGAAAATTATATTGCTATACTGTAGTTTGTCTTTGAGTAAAATGCTGAACTGTGTAACACAGTAGCTCATTTTTAATATTTGTATGGGTCTACAGTAATGTTTTTCAGAAGAGTCAACATTAGTTTATACCAAAAAGTATATTCTGCATTTCTCCTTTACGAGTATATGAGGATTATGTAGAAATAGGCTGAATAATGTGCTATGAATTAGATCTTAAGTATGAAAATAGAAGGACCTGCCCCACCTGCTGGAACAGACCATATGACTGATTCATGCCATGGGTCCTGAATTATTGATACATATGCTTATGTATTATATTTTATAAGAGGTATCAAGGGATCACACCATCTGGAAAGAAGGCATCAATGACAGTATCTTATTCTCAGTAAATACTAGAATCCAGATAACTTAATAATTAAATCATTTTTCTTTTAATTAGGAGGTTCTGCCAAGGTAGGCAAAACTAAAAACTGGAAATAATTTGTTTCATCTTCCCAAATCCAAGACAGCATACTCTACTAGGAAGTTATTGCACATGGATTATACCAAATAAGACAATATTTTATTCTTAAGTGAAGACATTACTAATAGGTTTTATCAATAGTAATAGGATAATAATTTAAAGAGGAATTATATATATTATATATAATATATTGGGTTGGCCAAAAAGTTCATTTGGGTTTTCGTAGGATATTACAGGAAAAGCTGAATGAACTTTTTGCCCAAATATATATATATATATATATGTATATATATATATATATATATATATATATATACACACACACACACACACACATACACATATATACTGAAATAGAAAGGCGGCAGAAGCAGTAGAGCAGTAGCCAGCATGGAATAGATAAGAGATTCACAGATGGAGAGGAAAGAGAAAGGTGAGAGAGGAACACCTACACTGACAAGAGGTGGGAAGTGGGAAAGACCCTTTCATCTAAGACAGCAGTACACAACATTTTTGGTACCAGGGACCAGTTTAATGGGAGACAATTTTTCCATGGACCAGGATGGGGGGGATGGTTTCAGGACAATTGAAACGCATTACATTTATTGTGCGCTTTATTTCTATTATTATTACATTGTAATATGTAATGAAATAATTATACGGCTCACCATAATGCAGAATAAGTGGGGGCCCTGAGCTTGTTTTCCTGCAACTAGATGGTCCCACCTAGGGGTGACGGGAGACAGTGACACCTGAAGTGTGTTGCTTATCTCCAGTCTACTCCGTAATATGCAGCTTAATTGTCACTTGCCACTCACAACAGGGTTTTGATATGAGTCTGAAAGCAATTGGTTTATTATGGTCTCTGTGCAGTCAAACCCCTCTGCTAATGATAATATGTATTTGCAGCCGCTCGTCAGTGCTTAGCATCACGGCCTCAGCTCCACTTCAGATCATCAGGCATTAGATTCTCATAAGGAGTGGGCAACCTATATCGCTTGCACTCGTAGTTCACAGTAGGGATCGCGCTCCTATGAGAATCTAACGCCGCTCCTGATCTGACAAGAGGTGGAGCTCAGATGGTAATGCAAGCGATAGGGAGTGGCTGTAAATACAGATGAAGCTTGCCTCGCTCGCCACTCACCTCCTGCTGTGCGGCCTGGCTCCTAACAGGCCACGGACCAATACCAGTCTGTGGCCTGCGGGATGGGGACCCCTGATCTAAGGGACAGAGCCTTTTTTTAACCACAAATAAATGATAGATTATTTAAAACCGAAAACTAGGCTTCCCTGGTGGCGCAGTGGTTGAGAGTCCACCTGCCGATGCAGGGGACATGGGTTCATGCCCCGGTCCGTGAAGATCCCACGTGCCGCGGAGTGGCTAGGCCCGTGAGCCATGGCCACTGAGCCTGCGCGTCCAGAGCCTGTGCTCCGCAACGGGAGAGGTCACAACAGTGAGAGGCCCGCATACCGCAAAAAAAAAAAAAAAAAACTACTGAAAAGACAAAGCTTATAATTTAGCTGATAAATGAATACAAAATATCTGTATTAAGAATTAAAGAGCTTTAAAGAATTAAAGATTTATATAATAAAATATATTCTACTACTTACTCATGTTAATATGCATTCAATAATATGCATTCAGCTCCTGATACATAAAACTAGATGTTTAGCTAGGAAAACAACATTGAAAAACAAATTAAGATCAGTTATAAAGATAAATTTCTTGATGGTAAATATTATGAAACTTTAAAAAGCAATTTTAAGTCCTAGAAAAATGAATAAAATAATATCTATCTTTTAAAACTAGCTGAAGTAACATAAGCTCTGACATGGCTAGTACAGAGTCTGGTAATACAGCAGGCTGTCAGTAAATACTTTCTTTGCTGCCCTCTATTCTTCCTTAAGAGAGGAAAGGTATTTCTTAAGAATAAGTTGGACTATTTAAATAATATATTAATTCTTCTAGATGCCTATGGATCATTTAATTGTAAATTATTTCTAGAAAAAGTCAAAGAACTTCTGAGAAGTATCCAGGAGATAATATGCACTGGGAGAATTTGACTGGCCTTTTCCTATGAGGAAGAAATCTATCATGTGATCACTAATCCAAGAATTAGGACCTGGTAAAGTAAGCCACTAACATTTTCCCAGCAATAATAGATAGAATACTATAGAGGAAAAGCATTTGTCTGACAGTCAGTACACAGGAACATTAGTCCTGGCTTTGCCACTGATTCCCTCTGTAAATTTGGGCAATTCCATGTATGTGCCTTGATGTCCTGATCTGAAACATGAGAGGGTTGAATTAAAAGACTTCCAAGTTTATCTTGCAGCTCCAAAACATTGCAGGTAATAATATCTTACTCTAACCATAGAAACCAAGGTCTGTTATCACAAATAGCTGACAAGCAAATTCTCTCAACTTCCTATTTTTCCATACAAAAAGACAGTGCTTCTAATTCTAGCTTGAAGGGAAAAACCAGAAGTAAGAATGAACCACCAAGGATTATAGCTGTACCTCTAGAGCTTTTAAGGATGGACTTGGCCATTAAAACCTTTAAAAGTACCTTGGTGGGAAATGGGAGTTATCGTGTGTTTTTTAAACACAAGTTAAAAATTAGTATGGGTTTTTATGTCAGTTTAGTTTCCTTACTGCCATAGAAAAAAATCACAGTGTAATCTAACATTCTTATTTGTCTCAGCCACAAAGTTGCAGAAGAGAAATAATCTCTCAAATACATATTTATTCTGTTCAATCTAACTTCCTGAGAATCAGGTAGGTATATGGGGTAAGCAACTAACAATATTATTAGATAGTATCACTGTCACATTTCATTAAACATAAATACCCATACCCCACATTTCCTACTAGCTATTTTGGAAAACAGCTCAAAACTACCTACCCTTTCTTTCCTTGATGGCCTACTTTTCCTTAATTCATTCAAGGACTCAAGCTGACATTTCTCAGAAAGAATAAGATGTTAAAAATAAAATTAAAAGACTGGCAAAAACAAGCTCTTAACACAAATTTGTGGTTTTAAAAGGCATTAGTAATTTGGTTTCCATGATTGATGAACCCCAGAAGACCACCAAATAACTGATGAACAGAACCAGTTTGAGAGGACAACAACTTTTCACCAGTTCCTGAAGGAAAGAGTTCCTACAAAAGTTTTCAGTTCTTTACTGAGAATCGGGGAAATGACTTAATGGCCATCTACAGAGCAGCAGAATCATTGAGACCATGTGTAACATAGATCAAAATTCCAGTATCTATGAAAATTATATATGCAGGGTTTAAATTTAAGTCAATTTTGAACACATTTTGCATAAAATAACGTCTCCATAAATGTTATTTTTTTAATTTTTTTGCGGTACACGGGCTTCTCACTGTTGTGGCCTCTCCCATTGCAGAGCACAGGCTCCGGACGTGCAGGCTCAGCGGCCATGCCCCACGGCCCCAGCCGCTCCGCGGCATGTGGGATCTTCCCGGACCGGGGCACGAACCACTGTCCCCTGCAACGGCAGGCGGACTCTCAACCACTGCGCCACCAGGGAAGCCCCATAAATGTTATTTTTATCAGTGCTCATATTACTACCTAATTGTCAAGGTAACAAAATACTTATAATCAATGGTTTTATTATCAGAAATGATTTATTATCAGAAACGTTTACAGCTTTCAGTATAAAGTACAAACTTTTCTGATGTTCAATGCTCTTCATCATTTCTTCCCATCAGATCTCTACAATTCTTAACCCACTGCCCAAGCTTCTCTAATGTACCAGGCTCATTCTTGTATCTAAACTTCTATTTTTTGTTTGTTGAACTACATAAATCTTACCCATAATTTAGTACCTACTTCAGTCTCATCTGTGAAGTTATTCCCAGCAACTTTATCCTACATACTTTTATGAACACCTGAAGAACATGTTGACTAAAATAGCCCCTTTTTTGTCCTTAACAAAGATTCAGGGAGAAAGATCTTGCATTCTAAACATTGCTTTTCCACTGTCTCATTATTTGTCTTTGATTGAGTCTCTGAATTTCTTTACGCCTCAGTTACCTCATCTGTTAGAAGAGGATTTTAGACCTGGTTCCACGGTTAGCAATATATAAGTCTTACTTTATTAAATAACGTGTGTCACTGCTTCAACTTTTCCATAATTATATATATATATATATATATATATATATGTGTGTGTGTATATATATATGTGTGTGTGTATATATATATATATATATATATATATATCAGAATTCTTTTAATTATTATCTGACCTTTAATACGCCACCAAATATACAATAACTACTTGAGGAAAGTAGAAATGACTATAACGAAAGTGTATTTGTTTTCTATTGCTCATGTAAAAAAATTGAACAGACAGAGCTTTAAAACAACACAAATTTATTATCTTGGTTTCTGTAGGTCAGAAGTCTGACACAAGACTTTGAATAAGGAATAGAATAAGGATGTCAGAAGGGCTGTATTCCTTACTCAAGGATCTGGGAAGAAATCCACTTTCAAGATCATTCAGGTTTATATTTGAATCAAGTTTTTGCAGCTATAGGACTGAGTTCCCCATACTTTTGCCAGGCTTCCAGTTAGTGGTTGCCCTTAGCTCCCAATGGCCTCTGTTCAGTCCCCACACATGGTCTCCTATATCTCAAAACCAGCAACAGAGCTTCAAATCCTTATCCTTGGAATATCTCTGACTTTTTCTGAGTCATCTCTTTCGCCTTCTTCTTTCTCTACATCCTCTGACAATTCTGCTTTCACCATATTCTTTTAAGGACTCGTGTGATTGCATTGAGCTCAACAAGATAATCCAGGATATTCTCCTTATTTTAAGATTAGCTGATTAGTAACCTTAATTATATGTTCAAATACCTTCACAGCAAAACCTATATTGTTTGAAGAACCAGGAGACAGGAATCTTGGGGGAAAATCTTATGTGCAAAAATTCAAGAAATTAGCATAGCAATTCCAGCAATACAAAAAAAGGGTAATATATCATGACCAACCAGAGTGTATCCAGGAAATGTAAGGTCAGATCAATTTTCCAAAGTCAATAAATATATCTCACCATATCAACAGATTAAAAACACAACAAAAACATATGATCATCTCAAAAGACAGAAAAAGCATTTGTCAAAATTCAGCAGCTATTTGATTTAAAAGAAAAAATCTTTAGTAAATCAGAAATTTAACAATATACTAGCAACTAAAAGTCAGATCTTGGGTTCTAAATACCATTCTCTAATAAGAAAAACCAGAGCTCTTGGAGATATAGTTGCATCTAGGACTGTAGTAGGAAATATACACAATGATCCTGGAGCATCTTGTAGCTCCAGAAAATAAGAAAGTGCTTAGAAAAACAAAAGACAAACTAAAAAACACAATCTTGGAGACATAGGAGCACATAAAAGTTTCCAGTGGCCAAAGCTAGAAAAAATTGAGTAATAAAAGAAATAAAGTAGTATTGTCCTTATAAAAAGGAGAAATTTGGACATAGAAACGTGCATAGAGGGAAGACGTCAAGTGACAGAGAAGATGGCAATCTACAAGCCAAGGAGAAAGGCATAGAATAGATATTTTTCCTTCACAGCCCCCAGAGAGAACAATCTCTGCCTACAACTTGATTCTTACTTCCAGCCTCCAGGACTCTGTGACAATAAATTTCTGTTGTTTAAGCCACCTAGTCTGTAGTATTTTGTTATGGCAGCCATAGCAAATTAACACAGACTTTGGTATCAGGAAGTGGGGCTCTGTTGTAACAAACATAAAAATGTAGAATTGGGTAATGAGCAGAGGCTGGGAGAATTTTTAGGTGCATGCTATAAAAAGCCTCGATTTCCTTGAAGGAACTGTTGGTAGAAATATGGATGTTAATGGCAATTCTGGTGAGAGCTCAGAAAGAAAAGAGAACTGTAGAGAAAGCTTCTATCATCTTAGGGAATACATATATTGTCATTAACAGAATGTTTCTAGAAATATAAATGTTAAGGGTGCTTCTGGTGAGATCTCAGATGAAAATGAGGAAGATGTTATTGGAAACGGGAAGAAAAGTGATCTTTGTTATAAAGTAGCAGAGAAATTGTATGAATTGTGTTCTGTTGGATCTGGAAGGTGGAACATGAAAGCAATTAACTTGGGTATTTAGCTGAGATTTCTAAACAGAGTGTTGAAGGAGAAAACTGATTTCTGCTTGCAATCTACAGTAAGATGGGGGGGGGGAATTATTAAGCAAAAATGAAAATTCTCAGCCTATCCAGATAAAGTGCTCTGGAAACGGCCAAGGCTGAGGCTGGACAACTAAAGAGTTATAAGCCTGTGACTCATGGATCCAATCAACCATCTTAGCAGAAGCAAGGAATAGATATTTGGTTATTCAGAAAATATACATGGAAGACCTTCTTGTTCAATGGCTTGGACTCCCATGAACTGCACAAGGGGCTAACAAAGTTTTTGAGAATGTTATACCAATATAAACATTGTCAGCCTAAATTAAGTAAACAGAGATGGGACAAAATAAAGGAAGAATGACTTTGAGGACACAGCTACAGATGCAGGGCCTGGTGGGGATGCCACTGCCACTCCATGCAAGAAGGTGCAGGCTGAGTGGGTGGGACTGCTGTTCAGAGACAAGGGGTGGGGTCGCCACCTGGTGGGCCCAGATGACAGAGCATAGAGCCAAAAAGAATTATTCTCAAGCCTTAAAATCTAATTGAATTGTCCCTGTTAGGTTTCTGACTTGTTTGGTACCTTCTGAGCCCTTTCTTCCTTCTGATATCTCCCTTTTGGAAGGTGAATGTCTATCCTATGTCTGTCCCACCATTCCATTTTTGGAAACAGATAATTTGTTGTCTGGTTTCACAGAGTCACAGTTGGAGAGGCATTTTGCCTCAGGATAAATAATTCCCAGAGTCTCACCCACAGCCAATTTAGATGAGGTTTAGATGAGATACTGGGGTTAGAGTTGATGCTGAAATGGAATAAGACTTTTGGGGATGTTGAGATGGGGGTGAATGTGAGAAACTAGAATTTAGTGGGAGGGTCAGAAGGCAGAGTGTTATGTGTTGAACTCTGTCCCCTCTACCAAAATTCATATGTTGAAGCCCTAACACTCAGTGCTTTAAAATACGGTCTTGTTTGAAGGTGGAGTCTTTATAAAGGTAATAAAGTTTAAATGAGGTCAGTTATGGGAATTCCCTGGCAGTCCAGTGGTTAGGAATCCACACTTTCACTGCTGAGGGCACAGGTTCAATACCTGGTCGGGGAACTAAGACCCCACAAGCCATGCAGCGTGGCCAAAGGAAAAAAAAAAGTAAATGAGGTCAGTTAGGGTGGGCTCTAACCCAATATGACTAACATCCATATAAAAGGAGGAAATTTGGACACAGGGACATGTATACAGATAAGATAATGTGAAGGGACATATAGAGAAGGCCATCTATAAACCAAGAAGGCAGGTATAGAATAGATCATTCTCTCACTCTCTCACAGCCTTCAAACAGAACAAACTGTGCTGACACTTGGATTTTAGACTACCAGCCTCTAGAACTGTGAAAAAATGCATTTATATTATTTAATCCAACCAGCTTGTGGTACTTTGTTATAACAGCCCTAGCAAACTAATATAATAAACCTGTAGTAAAACCCAAAATTATAAAATATTTTAGAAGAACACATAGGAGAAAAACTTGTGACCTTGGATTATGCAAAGATTTCTTAGATAAAATTAATAAATATAATTCTTTAAAAAAATCATAGACTGGGATCAAGGTGGCAAAGTAAGAGGATATGGAGCTCACCTCCCCTCACAAATACATCAAAAATACATCTACATGTGGAATAGTTCTCACTGGAAACTGACAGAAAGACTCTTGTGCAATGAACACTGTAAGAAAGGACATATTTAACTGGGCATAATGGGAGGAAACAATCGGGTTGGGGCCAGTGCCCCTGGGAGGGGACTCAGAGGAAAAGGGAGATTACATGGGCGGACATCTGCCCTGGGGAGTTAGTAGTTCAAGCCACAGATTCGATGCCCCAGTTCTGTCCTACATAAGGGAGAAAAGCCCCCTTGGCTGGTTGGAGGACCACTGGAACTAATAGAAGGGCTTTGGGAAGCCTGGACTGTACTCCTGAGGAGCACAAGCATGCAGGCTTGCCCCCAGGGGCAAGTGCATCCCAGCCTGAGCTAAGCATCTCAGCCTGAGCTGAGCGAACACTCTGGCCCCACTCCATAACACAGCACAGCACTGGATCTGGGGCAAACATGACCAGGGAAAAGATTTGATCATGGACACAGAGGAGACCCAGACACAAGGTGGAGCCTGGGTGGGGCAGCAGTGGCCATTATTGGTACTTACTCAAGCAGTGACTCAGAAGCAGCCCAGATCTCTGATAGCAGCTTCTCCAACACAGCTATCCCCTGGATACAAGCCAAGAGGCCATGTGGGCCTCTCATGAACTGCAGAGCAATTCTAAAACAGGGTGCTGGCAGCAAAGGCTGGAAGCAGTGATTGGCTGCAAGGGACAAAGGAGACTTGCACCTTATGCTGCGTCTGAGTGGAGCAAGGGAAACAATTGTGGGTGCCTCCACAGGCAGCGCACTGGATGTCAGTCAATGACCAACATGAGCCAAAAGACACACAAGTCCCACTTGCCTCAGCACTCCCCTTCTCTAGGGCAAGGGTCTCAGTACAAGAAGAGGGAAAACACACACTTAAAGGTACAGAATCATCTCAGGCCTGACACTCGGGGCTTCTGCTCCAGCAATGTGGGATCAGACCTCACTCCTGATAAGGCGGTGACAGCCAGTGACCAGAGGGGAAGTGCCACCTAAACACTGGCATCAGCTCTAGCTACTCCATCTCCAGCTCCACCCCCTACCAAGGTGAGAGCTTCCAGCACACACTGAGGAAAGATGTGACTTGAGGCCACATCAAATTCAACTCTTCCACCAAGGCCATTGGGCACACACAGTCTGTATAGGGATGATCCCACATAAGGTTGCTCCTTCAAGACAGCAATAGGTAACTGTTTCAAGTGAAATCATAGAGGCAGAGAAAGTTAACCAAAATGAAAAGGCACAGGAACTACTCTCAAATGAAAGAGCAAGAGAAAAACCTTAATAAAATAATGAAACAAATAAATAATCTATCAGATAAAACATTCAAACCACTGGTAATAAAAAAGTTAACTGAATTAGGGAAAAGATTTCATATACATAGGGAACACTTCAATAAGGAACTAGAAAATATAAAAATGGCCCAATCAGAAATGAATAATTTGACAGCTGAAGTTAAAAAAAGCATACTAGAAGGAATGAATAGCAGACTAAGTGATAAAGCAGAATGGATAAATGATCTGGAAGATAGAATAATGGAAACCACCAAACCAGTATAGGAAAAAGAAAAACAAATGTTAAATAATGAAAATGATTTAAGAGATCTGTGTAAAAACATTAAGCATACCAATATTTGCATTATAGGTTTGCCACAGGGGCTACTGCCTCACCACAATCCCCAGTTTGAGCTGAGTGAACACCCAGGCCTTGCTCACTCCATGCCACAAACAAAATGAAAACAATCTATGATATCTTTGGGATAACATTAAACATGCCAAAATTCACATTATAGTGGTCCCAGAAAGAGAAGAGAGAGAAAAGGGGGTCAAGAATGTATTAGAAGAAATTATGGCTGAAAACATCCTGAGCCTGAAGAAAGAAACATATATCCAGGTACAGGAAGCAAAGAGGTTCCCAAACAAGATGAACCAAAACAGACCCCACACCAAAACATATCATAATTAAAATAGCAAAATGATAGACAGAGAATTCTAAAGACAGCAAGAGAAAAACAAAGAGTCATATACAATACCCCCATAAGGCTATTAGTTGATTTCTCTGCAGACACTTTGCAGACCAGAAGGGAGAGGCACAATATATTCAAAGTGCATAAAGGGAAAAACCTATAACCTAGGATACATTATCCAGCAAGATTATCAATTCAAATTGAAGAAGAGATAAAGAACTTCTCAGAAAAGCAAAAACTAAAAGAGTTCATCAATACTAAACCTACCCTAAAAGAAATGTTGAAGGGTCTTCTCTAACTGAAGAAGTAGGAAACTATAGGAAAGGGAAAATCCCACTAGAAAAGGCTATATAGTAAGGACTGCATATCAACCACTTAAATAAACCAGTATGGAGACTAAAAGACAAAAAATTGTAAAATCAACTAGAATGACAATAAACAGTGAAGGGATAAACATGAAGATGTAGAATACGACATCAAAAATACAAAATGTGCTCTCCCAGAAGGCACTGTGACTGAGAGGATGCCGGGAAGGAAGGCTTTCTCCTGCAGATTCCAGTTCCTCATAGCTGATCTGCTACTGCTTTTCCCTGGGTACTGGGTCAGAAATGACCTTCAAGATGGTGGAGGAGTAAGATGTAGAGATCACCTTTCTCCCAACAAATACATCAAAAATACATCTACATGTAGAACAATTCCTACAGAACACCTACCAAATGCTGGCAGAAGACCTCAGACTTCCCAAAAGGCAAGAACATCCCCACATACTTGGGTAGAGCAAAAGAAAAAAGAAAAAACAGAGACAAAATAATAGGGATGGGACCTGCACAAGTGGGAAGGAGCTGTGAAGGAGAAAAGGTTTCCACACACTAGGAAGCCCCTTTGCAGGCGGAGGCTGTGGGTGGTGGAGCGGGGAAGCTTCGGAGCCGCAGAGGAGAGCACAGCAACAGGGATGTGGAGGGCAAAGTGGAGGGATTCCCACACAGAGGATCAGAGCCAACCAACACTCACCAGCCCGAGAGGCTTGTCTGCTCACCTGCCGGGGCGGGTGGGGCTGGGAGCTGAGGGGGAATATGGCAGAAGAGTAAGACGTGGAGATCAGCTTCCTCCCCACAAATACATCAGAAATACATCTACACATAGAACAACTCCTACAGAACACCTACTGAACGCTGGCAGAAGACCTCAGACTTCCCAAAAGGCAAGAAACTCCCTACGTACCTGGGTAGGGCAAAAGAAAAAAGAAAAAACAGAGACAAAAGAAAAGGGATCAAACCTGCACCTCTGGGAGGGAGCTGTGAAGGAGGAAAATTTTCCAAACACTAGGGAGACCCTTCACAGTTGGTGATGGGGGTGGGCAGGGTTAAGCTTCAGAGTCACGGGGGAGAGCATAGCAACAGGGATACAGAAGGCAAAGTGAAGAGATTCCAGCAAAAAAATCAGTGCTGACCAGCACTCACCAACCTGAGATGCTTGTCTGCTCACCCACCAGGGCAGGTGGGGACTGGGAGCTGAGGCTCTGGCTTCAGATGTCAGATCTCAGGGAGAGGACTAGGGTTGGCTGTGTGAAGACAGCCTGAAGTGGGCTAGTGCACCACAGCTAGCCAGGAGGGAGTCAGGAAAAAAGTCTGGACCTGCCAAAGAGGCAACAGACCATTGTTTTGAGGTGTGCGAGGACAGGGGTTTCCTGCTCCGTGTGCCCACAGAAGGCAGAGCATTGCCTAAGTGAGCTCCAGAAATGGGCTTGAGCCACAGCTATCAGCTTGGAACCCAGAGATGGGCCTGAGATGTTAAGGCTGTTGCACAGCTTCCAACAATCCTGTGTGCAAGGGCAGGTTACTACTCACACACACCCCTGGGAGCCTGTGTAGCATGCCACTGCCAAGGTCCTGTGATCCAAGGACAACTTCCCCAGGAGAACATATGGAACACCTCAGGCTGTTGCAATGTCATGCAAGCCTCTGCACCACAGGCTCACATCGCATTACAATTATGACTACCGTACCCCTCCCTCTCCACGGCCTGAGTTGGCAAAAGAGCGCTAATCAGCTGCTACTTTAACCCCCTCTGGTCTGCAAGGGGAACAGATGCCTTAGGGTAGCCTACATGCAGAAGCACGGCCAAAACCCAAGCTGAACCCCAGGAGATGTGTGAACAAAGAACAGAAAGAGAAATTTCTCTGTGCACCTCAGGAGCAGCAGAATAAATCCACACAGTCAAGTTGATAAACCTGCATCTGTGGAATACCTGAATAGACAATGAATGTTCCCAAAATTGAGGTGATGGACTTTGGGAGCAACTGTAGAATTGGGGTTTTCTTTCTGCATCTGATTTGTTTCTGGTTGTATGTTTACTTACTTTAGTTTTTAGTGCTTGTTATCATTGGTGGATTTGTTTATTCGTTTGGTTACTCTCTTCCTTTTCTTTTTCTTCTTTACTTTTTATTTTTTTCATTTTTTCTCTTTTTATGAGTATGTATGTGTATGTTTCTTTGTGTGATTTTGTCTCCTTATGTTTGGTTTTACCATTTATCCTAGGGGTCTGTCTCTTTGTGGGGTTTTTTGTTTTTGTTTTTTCTTCCTTTTCTTCTGAGCCATGTGTCTGGCAGGGTTTTGGTGCCCCGGCCAGGTGTCAGACCTGAGCCTCCAAGGTGGGAGAGCTGAGTCCAGAACATAGGCCCACCAGAGACATCCTGGCTCCACGTAATATCAATCAGTGAGAGATCTCCTAGAGATCTCTGACTCAACACTAAGATCCAGCTCCACCCAATGGACAGCAAGCTCCAGTGCTGGATGGCCCATGCCAAACAACTAGCAACACAGGAACATAAACCCACACATTAGCAGAGAGGATGCCAAAAGTCATACTAAGTTCACAGACACCTCAAAATATACCACTGGACATGGTCCTTCCCAGCAGGATAACAAGATCCAGCCCCACAACAAGAACACAGGCACCAGTCTCCCCCACCAGGAAGCCTACACAAGCCACTGAAACAACCTTACCCACTGGGGGCAGACGTCAAAAACAACTGGAACTATGAAGCTGCAGCCTGTGAAAAGGAGACACAAACACAGTAAGTCAAGCAAAATGGGAAGACAGAGAAATATACAGCAGATGAAAGAGCAAAGTAAAAACCCACCAGACCAAACAAATGAAGAGGAAATAAGAAGTCTACCTGAAAAAGAATGCAGAGTAATGATAGTAAAGATAATCCAAAATCTTGAAAACAGAATAGAGAAAATACAAGAAACGTTTAACAAGGACTTAGAAGACTTAAAGAGCAAACAGACAATGATGAACAACACAATACATGAAATTAAAAATACTCTAGAAGGAATCGAAAGAGGAATAACTAAGGCAGAAGAACAGATAAGTTACCTGGAAGATAAAGTATTGGAAATAACTGCCACAGAGCAGAATAAAGAAAAAATAATGAAAAGAATTGAGGACAGTTTCAGAGACCTCTGGGACAACGTTAAATGCACCAACATTCGAATTATAGGGGTCGCAGAAGAAGAAGAAAAAAACAAAGGGTCTAAGAAAATACTTGAAGAGATTATAGTTGAAAACTTCCCTAACATGGGAAAGGAAATAGTCAGTGAATTCCAGGAAGCACAGAGAATCCCACATAGGATAAATCCAAGGAGAAACACGCCAAGACACACAGTAATCAAACTAACATAAATTAAATACAAAGACAAAATATTAAAAGCAGCAAGGGAAAAACAACAAATAACATACAAGGCAGTCCCCATAAGGTTAACAGATGATCTTTCATCAGAAATTCTGCAAGCCAGAAGGGACTGGCAGGACATATTTAAAGTGATGAAAGCAAAAAACCTACAACCAAGATTTCTCTATCCAGCAAGGATATCATTCAGATTCAACGGAGAAATTAAAACATTTACAAACAAGCAAAAGTTAAGAGAATTCAGCACCACCAAACCAGCCTTACAACAAATGCTAAAGGAACTTCACTAGGCAGGAAACACGGAAGGAAAAGACTTACAATAACAAACCCAAAACAATTAAGAAAACGGTAATAGGAACATGCATATCAATAATTACCTTAAATGTAAATGGATTAAATTCTCCAAGCAGAAGACAAAGACTGGCTGAATGGATACAAAAATAAGACCTGTACATACACTGCCTACAAGAGACCAACTTCAGACCTAGGGACACATACAGGCTGAAAGTGAGGGGATGGAAAAAGATATTCCATGCAAATGGAAATTAAAAGAAACCTGGAGTAGCAATACTCATATCAGACAAAACAGACTTTAAAATAAACACTATTATAAGATACAAAGAAGGACACTACATAACAATCAAGGGTTCAATCCAAGAATAAGATATACCAATTATAAATATTTATACACCCAATATAGGAGCACCTGAGTACATAAGCCAAATGCTAACAGCCAAAAAGGGGAAATTGACAATAACACAATCATAGTAGGGGATTTAACGCCCCACTTTCACCAATGGGCAGATTATCCAAAATGAAAATAAAAAAGGAAACACAAGCATTAAAGGACACATTAGTCCAGATGCACTTAATTGATATTTAAAGGACATTCCAACCAAAAACAACAGAATACACATTCTTCTCAAGTGCTCATGGAACATTCTCCAGGATAGATCATATCTTGGGTCACAAATCAAGCTTTGGTAAATTTAAGAAAATTGAAATCATATCAAGTACCTTTTCCGACCACAATGCTATGAGACTAGATATCAATTACAGGAAAAGATCTGTAAAAAATACAAACACATGGAGCCTAAAAAATACACTACTAAATAACTAAGATATCAGTGAATAAATCAAAGAGGAAATCAAGAAGTACCTAGAAACAAATAACAAAAAAAATAGGATGACCCAAAATCAATGGGATGACCCAGAAGCAGTTCTAAGAGGGAAGTTTACAGCAATTACAATCCTACCTCAAGAAGCAAGAAATATCTCAAATAAACAACCTAACCTTACACCTAAAGCACGTAGAGAAAGAAGAACAATAACAACAACAACCAAAAAAAACCAGAGTTAGTAAAGAAATCATAAAGATCAGATCAGAAAAAAATAAAAAGGAAATGAAGAAAACAATAGCAAAGATCAATAAAACCAAAAGCTGATTCTTTGAGAAGATAAACAAAACTGATAAAACATTAGCTACACTCATCAAGAAAAAATGGGAGAAGACTCAAATCAATAGAATTAGAAATGAAAAAGGTAAAGTAACAACTGACACTGCAGAAATACAAAGGATCATGAGAGACTACTACAAGCAACTATATGCCAATAAAATGGAAAACCTGGAAGAAATGGACAAATTCTTAGAAAAGTACAAGCCTCCAAGACTGAACCAGGAAGAAATAGAAAATATGAACAGGCCAACAAAAGCACTGAAATTGAAACTGTGATTAAAAATCTTCCAACTAACAAAATCCCAGGACAGATGGATTCAAAGGTGAATTCTATCAAACATTTAGAGAAGTGCTAACACCTATCCTTCTCAAACTCTT
Source organism: Phocoena phocoena (assembly GCF_963924675.1). Classification (NCBI taxonomy): domain Eukaryota; kingdom Metazoa; phylum Chordata; class Mammalia; order Artiodactyla; family Phocoenidae; genus Phocoena; species Phocoena phocoena. The sequence continues at coordinate 73,084,324 of NC_089240.1, read as the reverse complement.
CCAAAATATAGCAGAGCGAGAAACACTCCCAAACTCATCTACAAGGTCACCATCACCCTAATACCAAAACCAGACAAAGATGTCACAGAAAAAGAAAACTACAGATCAATATGACTGATGAAATAGATGCAAAAATCCTCAATAAACTACTAGCAAAAAGACTCCAACAGCACATTAAAAGGATCATACACCATGATCAAGTTGGGTTTATCCCAGGAGTGCAAGGATTCTTCAATATATGCAAGTAAATCTATGTGATACACCATATTAACAAACTGAAGGATAAAAACCATATGATAATCTCAATAGATGCAGGAAAAGTTTTTGACAAAATTCAGCACCATTTATGATTAAAAACTATCCAGAAAGTGGGCATAGAGGGAACCTACCTCAACATAATAAAGATCAAATATGACAAACCCACAGCCAATGTTGCTCTCAATGGTGAAAAATTGAAACCATTTCCTCTAAGATTAGGAAAAAGACAAGGTGACCCACTCTCACCACTATTATCCAACATAGTTTTGGAAGTTTTAGTGACAGCAATCAGAGAAGAAAAATAAACCAAAGGAATCCAAATCGGAAAAGAAGTAAAACTGTCACTGTTTGCAGATGACATGACACTATACATAGAAAATCATAAAGGTGCTACCAGAAAACTACTAGAGCTAATTAATGCATTTGGTAAAGTAACAGGATACAAAATTAATGAACAGAAATCTCTTGCATTCCTATACACTAACGACAAGAAATCTGAAAGAGAAATTAAAGAAACACTCTTATTTATCATTGCAACAAAAAGAATAAAATACCTAGGAATAAACCTACCTAAGGAGTCAAAAGACCTGTAAGCAGAAAACTATAAGACAGTGATCAATGAAATTAAAGGTGATACAAACAGATGGAAAGATATACCATGTTCTTCCATTGGAAGAATCAACACTGTGAAAATGACTATACTACCCAGAACAATCTACAGATTCAATGCAATCCCTATCAAACTACAAATGACATTTTCCACAGAACTAGAACAAAAAATTTCACAATTTGTATGGAAACACAAAAGACCTCAAATAGCCAAATCAATCTTGAGAAAGAAAAATGGAGCTGGAGGAATGAGGTTCCCTAGCTTCAGACTATCCTACAAAGCTACATTAACCAAGACAGTATGATCCTGGCACAGAAACAGAAATATAGATCACTGGAAAAGTATAGAAAGCTCAGAGATAAACCCACACATGGATGATCACCTTAAATTTGACAAAGGAGACAAGAATATACAATGGAGAAAAGACAGCCTCTTCAACAAGAGGTGCTGGGAAAATTGGACAGCTACATGGGAAAGAATGAAATTAGAACACTTCCTGGCACCATACACAAAAATGTACTCAAAATGGATTAAAGGCCTAAATGTAAGGCCAGACACTGTAAAATTCTTAGAGGAAAACATACCCAGAACACTTTGTGACATAAATCACAGCAAGATCCTTTTTGACCCACCTCCTAGAGAAATGGAAATAAAAACAAAAATAAATAAATGGTACCTAATGAGACCTAAAATCTTTGCACAGTAAAGGAAACCATAAACAAGACGAAAATACAACCCTCAGAATGGGAAAAAATATTTGCAAATAAAGCAACTGACAAAGGATTAATCTCCAAAATATACAAGCAGCTCATGCAGCTCAATATCAATAAAAACCCAGCCCAACCCAAACATAGGCAGAAGACCTAAATAGACATTTCTCCAAAGAAGATATACATATTGCCATCAAACAGATGAGAGGACGCTCGACATCACTAATCATTAAAGAAATGCAAATCAAAACTACAATGCAGTATCACCTCACACCATTCAGAATTGCTATCATCAAAAAATCTACAAACAATAAATGTTGGAGAGGGTGTGGAGAAAAGGGAACCCTTTTGCACTCTTGGTGGGAATGTAAATTGATACAGCCACTATGGAGAACAGTATGGAAGTTCCTTAAAAAACTAAAAATAGAACTACCATTTGACCTAGCAATTCCACTACTGGGCATATACCCTGAGATAACAATAATTCAAAAAGAGACAGGTACCACAGTGTTCATTGCAGCACTGTTTATAATAACGAGGACATGAAAGCAACCTAAATGTCCATAGACAAGTGAATGGATAAAGAAGATGTGACACATATATACAATGGAATATTACTCAGCCATAAAAAGAAACGAAATTGAATTATTTGTTGTTAGGTGGATGTACCTATAGTCTGTCATATAAACTGAAGTTGGTCAGAAAGAGAGAAATAAATTTCGTATGTTAACACATGTATATATGGAATCCAAAAAAAAAAGTTTCTGACAAATCTAGGCACAGGACAGAAATAAAGACACAGATGTAGAGAATGCACTTTAGTACACAGGGAAGGCCAAGTGTATGCTGGGATGAAGTAAGAGAGTAGCTTTGACATGTATACACTAACAAATGTAAAATAGATAGCTAGTGGGAAGCAGCTACATAGCTCAGGGAGATCAGCTTTGTGACCACCTAGAGGGGTGGGATAGGGAGTGTGGGAGGGAGACTCAAGAGGGAGGGTATATGGGGATATATATATATATATATATATATATATATATATATATATATATGTATGTATATATATATATATATGCATACATATAGCTGATTCACTCTCTTATACAGCAGCAAGTAACACAACATTATAAAGCAATTATACCCCAATAAAGATGTAAAAAGAACACAAAATATGAGTTGGGAGAGTAAAAAATGTAGATCTTTTATAATGTGTTTGAACTTAAAAGAGTACCAATTTAAAACAAGTGGATATAATTGTGTGTCAACATATATGGACTCCATGGCAACCACAAATCAGGAACACACAATGGATACACAAAAACAAAAATAAATGAACTCAAGCATACCATTAAGGAAAATCATCAAGCCACAAGGAAAGAAACAAAAAGAAGAATTAAACAAGGAAGAACTACAAAATGAACACTAATGCAAGTAATAAAATGGCAATAAGGCATACCTATCAATAATTACTTTAAATTTCAATGGACTAAATGCATCAATCAAAAGACATAGGGTGGCTGATTGGATGAAAGAAAACACCAGGACCATCTCTATGCTGCCTACAAGAGAAGCAGTTCAGAAGTAAAGACACACACAGACTGAAAGTGATGCGATGGAAAATGATATTTCATGCAAATGGAAATGACTAGGAAGTGGAGTTAGCAATACTCATTTCAGACAAAATAGACTTTAACCCAAAGAAATATAGTGAAAGACAAAGAAGGGCATTATACCATGATAAGGAGATTAGTACAAGAAGAGAATATCACAATTGTTAACACATATGTACCCAATACAGGAGAACCTAAATATACAAAGTAAATACTAAGAGACATTAAAGGATAAACTGACAATAGTGCAATAATATTAGGGGACTTTAACATCTCACTTCCATCAATGGACAGATCATCCACACAGAAGATCAATATGGCCACAGTGACCTTAAATGACACTATAGACTAGTTGGACTTAATAGAGAGCTACAGTATATTCCATCCAAACACAGCAGAATACATATTCTTTTCCAGTACACATGGACCATTCTCCAGTATAGAGCACATGCTAGACCATAAAACAAGCCTCAACGAATTTAATAGGACAGAAATTATATCAAGCATATTTTCTGAGCACAAAAGGATGAAACTGGAAAACACCTGCATAAAGAAAAATGGAAAAACAAATGAACACATGGATACTGAACAACATGCTAGTTAAAAACCAATGGGTCAATGAAGAAATCAAAGAAGAAATCAGAAAATACCAGGAGACAAATGAAAATGGAAACACAACATTCCTAAATCTCTGGGATGCAGCAAAAGCTCTTCTAAGAGGGAAATTTATAGCAATACAGGCTTTAATCAAGAAAGAATAAAAATCTCAGATAAAGAACCTAACCTACCACCTGAAAGAATTAGAAAAATTATGACAAAGAAAGATCAAAGTCAGCAGAAGGAAGGAAATAATCAAGTTCATAGAGGAATTAAATAAAATAGAGAGTAAATAATAGAAAAGAGCAATGAAACCAAAAGGCAGTTTTTTGAAAAGATAATCAAAATAGATTAAACCTTTACCCAGGTTCACCAGGAAGAAATGAGAGAACCCAAATTAACAAAATAAGAAATAAAAGATGAAAAATAATTAACAATACCACAGAGATACAAAAAATCATAAGTGAATACTATGAACAGTTATATGCCAGCAAATTGAACAACTTAGAAAAAATGGAAAAATTCTAGAAACATACAACATGCCAAGACTGAATCAAGAGAAAACAGACAATTTGAACAGTCAAATTACTAGTAGTGAAATTGAATTTTTAATAAAAAATACTCCTAGCAAACAAAAGTCATGACTGGACAGCTTCACAGGGGAATTCTACCAAATATAGAAAGGAGAGATAATATCTTTCTCAAATTATTCCAAAAAATTTAAGAGGATGAAACACTCCTAAATTCATTATATGAAGCTACCATTACCCTGATACTAAAACAAACAAAAACACTACAATAAATAGAACTACAAGCCAATATCTTTGATTAATATAGAGGCAAAAATTCTCAACAAAATATTTGCAAACTGAATTCAACAACATATAAAAATGGTCACAAAACATGATCCATGTTGGATTTATTCATGGGACTCAAGGATGTTTCAACGTTCACAAATCAATCAATGTGACACAGTAACAAAAGGAAGGATAAAAATCACATTAGCAGATGCAGAAAATGCATTTGACAAAATTCAACATCCATTCATGATAAAAACTCTCATCAAAGTGGTTATACAGGGAACATATCTTAACACAATAAAGGCCATTTATGAAAACTCACAGCTAACATCATTGTCAATGGTGAAAAGCTGAAATCCTTTCCTCCATATTCAGAAACAAGACAAGGTGAGAAGTAGTATTCTCACCACTTCTTTTTAACATAGTATTGGAAGTCCTAGCTACAGCAATCAGACAAGAAAAAGAAATAAAAGGCATCCAAATTGGACATGAAGAAGTAAAACTGTTACTATTTGAAGATGACAGTATACTATACGTAGAAAACAATGAAGTCTCCACTGTAAAACACTAGAATTAATAAATAAATTCAGTAGACTTGCAGGATACAAGATTAATATACAGAAATCTGTGGCTTTTCTATACACTAATAATGAACTATCAGGAAGAGAGAATGTAAAAAAAATCCCATTTAAAATCACATCTAAAAGAATAAAATGTCTATGAATAAACTTAACCAAATAGGTGAAAGGCCTATACTCTGAAAATTATAAAATACTGATGAAAGAATTCGAGGATGATACAAAGAAATGGAAAGGTATCCTATGCTATTACTTTGGAAGAATTAATATTTTTAAAATGGCCCTACTACCCAAAGCAATTTACAGATTTAACGAAGTCCCTGCCAAAATACCCATGATATTTTTCACAGAACTAGAACAAATAATCCTAAATTTCATATGGAACCACAAAAGACCATGAATTTACCAAAATAATCTTGAGAAAAAGAACAAAGCTGAAGGTATCACCCTCCCTGACTTCGGACTATACTACAAAGCTACAGTAATCAAAAAAGCATGGTACTGGCACAAAAATACACACAAAGATCAATGGAACAGGATAGCAAGCCCAGAAATAAACCATGCACTTATGGTCAATTCATATATGACAAAGGAGCTAAGGAAATAAAATGGAGAAAACACAGTCACTTCAACAGGTGGTGCTGAGAAAACTAGACAGCTACATGTAAAACAATGATATTAGAACATTTACTCACACCAAACACAAAAACAAACTCAAAATGGATTAAAGACCTAAATGTAAGACCTGAAACTATAAAATTCCTAGAAGAAAACATAGGAGGAACAGTCTTTGAAATAAATTGGAGAAATATTTTTTTGGATCTGTCCCCTAAGGCAAAAGAAATAAAAGCAAAAAATAAACAAAGGAGACCTAGTTAAAATTAAAAGCTTTTACACAGCAAAGGGAACCATCAACAAAATGAAAAGACAACCTATGGGACAGGAGAAAATATTTACAAATAATATGTCCAACAAGTTTTAATATCCAAAATATATAAACAGTTCATACAACTTAATACATTCTATTATATATTTATTAGTTTTTTTTCATATTTCTTAAACCAATATTTGTCTCAACAGAAAGCCAGGAAACTTTTCTGTAATATCTAATACTTTCCTCAGATTTCAGGAATGAAAAGTATGTGGTGTATTTATATCCATTGATATGGTTTTCAAAACTACACTGAGAATGCTATCTTTTCATTTTCTCATTAAGGTATACTTTTTAAAAAATTATTTGTTTTATATATTGGCTGCATTGGGTCTTCATTGCTGCATGCAGGCTTCCTCTAGTTGTGGATAGCAGGGGCTACTCTGTTGCAGTGTGTGGGCTTCTCAGAGCACAGGCTCAGTAGTTGTGGCACACGGGCTTAGTTGCACCATGGCATGTGGGATCTTCCTGGACCAGGGATCAAACCCCTGCTCCCTGCATTGGCAGGCAGATTCTTAACCACTGCACCACTAGGGAAGTCCCTCATTAAGGTATACTTTCATCTATCAATCTATAATTACCATTTTACAAATATGATTCAAGTCATAAATTACTTTCTTCTTTTTCTAGATAAAGAAAACTACAATTCCAAACTAGGAAAATGACAATTTTTAAACTGCAAAAAATAAACTTTTAAAATGAGGATAAACTTTTTTTTTAACCAACTTTGTGATTTTTTTATTGATGGACGACAACTTTAGACTCTAGGTATCACTAGCTGTGTACAATTAGAGATGTAGCATCGTAGAGGAGCAGGTAGCAGAATTAAACAGCAGACATAGGGCAATGTCAATCTTCATTATTTTGCCCATTTTTCATTATGTGTACACAGAAGCATGAATGCAATTTGAAATCTCTTAATGGTAATAAAGTTACAATCACTCATCTATATGGCTAACATCTTAGCTCCAATATTTCACTTGCAATGTGCACATAAGCAGCTTCTCATCACACAATTGTTAGTCAATTTTTCCTATTAGGAAACAGCAACTTAATTTTTGTGTTTATTTATCTTTTGAAGTAAAAGCTATTTCTTCTCAGATAAAAGCTCATTTTTATCATTTATCAAAAAATTAAATGATGGGGGAGGAAAGTGTGATGTATTAAAAAATTTACTTTTTAAGGAAAGATAAAATTCATTTCAACAAATTTAAAAGTGTTGTTACCGGTGCAGGATCTATTCTACTGTACAGTTAGATGGAGAACAGGCATTATTTCAGAAATATGTGTTTTTTTCCCGTAAAATTTCTTTTTTTTTTCATCTTTACTGGAGTACAATCGCTTTACAATGGTGTGCTAGTTTCTCCTTCATAACAAAGTGAATCAGTTATACATATACATATGTTCCCATATCTCTTCCCTCTTGCGTCTCCCTCCCTCCCACCCTACCTATCCCACCCCTCCAGGCGGTCACAAAGCACCGAGTTGAACTCCCTGTGCTATGCGGCTGCTTCCCACTAGCTATCTACCTTACGTTTGGTAGTGTGTATATGTCCATGCCTCTCTCTCGCTTTGTCACAGCTTACCCTTCCCGCTCCCCATATCCTCAAGTCCATTCTCTAGTAGGTCTGTGTCTTTATTCCTATCTTACCCCTAGGTTCTTCATGACATTTTTTTCCTTAAATTCCATATATATGTGTTAGCATACGGTATTTGTCTTTCTCTTTCTGACTTACTTCACTCTGTATGACAGACTCGAGGTCTATCCACCTCATTACAAATAGCTCAATTTCATTTCTTTTTATGGCTGAGCAATATTCCATTGTATATGTGTGCCACATCTTCTTTATCCATTCATCCAATGATGGGCACTTAGGTTGTTTCCATCTCTGGGCTATTGTAACTAGAGCTGCAATGAACATTTTGGTACATGACTCTTTTTGAATTATGGTTTTCTCAGGGTATATGCCCAGTAGTGGGATTGCTGGGTCATATGGTAGTTCTATTTTTAGTTTTTTAAGGAACCTCCATACTGTTCTCCATAGTGGTTGTATCAATTTACATTCCCACCAAGAGTGCAAGAGGGTTCCCTTTTCTCCACACCCTCTCCAGCACTTATTGTTTGTAGATGTTTAATGATGGCAATTTTGACCACTGTGAGCTGATACCTCTTTGTGGTTTTGATTCGCATTTCTCTGATGATTAGTGATGTTGAGCATCCTTTCATATGTGAACTCAAAATGGACTAAAGACCTAAATGTAAGGCCAGACACTGTAAAACTCTTAGAGGAAAACATAGGCAAAACACTCTATGCCATAAATCACAGCAAGATCCTTTTGGACCCACCTCCTAGAGAAATGGAAATAAAAACAAAAATAAACAAATGGGACCTAATGAAACTTCAAAGCTTTTGCACAACAAAGGAAAGCATAAATAAGACGAAAAGACAACCCTCAGAATGGGAAAAAATATTTGCAAATGAAGCAACTGAAAAGGCTTAATCTCCAATATATACAAGTAGCTCATATAGCTCTACATTAAAAACACAACCCAGTCCAAAAATGGGTGGAAAACCTAAATAGACATTTCTCCAAAAAGATATAAAGATTGTGTATTTTGTTAAGTCAAGTGACAATCTATTTCAATCAAATGATTTTGATTTGGAAATTAGAAGTTAACAAACTATGTTGTGCACAAACTCCAAGGCGTCTCCTTTCATTCTAGCCTATTTTTGCAACAGGGAGAAAGAGTTTCTCTCTAAAGAATCACTGAAGATAGGAGGGAAGTCGGTGAGACTTGGTGCTCAATAAGCAGTGTTGGGCACAGACAGTGACAGCTACAGCAGGTCCACATGGCAGTAATACAAGAAGTAGGCTGTGTGTGCACTCAGTTGTGGGCTTCAACACTTGGTATTTGTTAATCACCTTGACCATCTGGTCGTTGATGTGCAGTCAGCCATTCAGACTAACCTGGAAGACATCCATGTTGTAGTGGTCACCAGTGTTGCTGCTGCTGTGGTGGTAGACCACTGCAAATAGCCTATAGGCTCTGTGACATTTAAAATTCTTATTTTTTAACCCCTGGAGAAAGCATTTCTTTATTAATTTACAAGTCTACAGGATATCCAATATTTTTTATAAGCTTCTGACTTCCACCAGTCTTCTCGTAAACAAACCATTTCAGGTACAACACGAGAAAAAGAGGGAGTTTTTCCAGAGTAACTCTTCAACTGATCTCAACCTCTTGTTTGTTTTTGGTGGTATAACCCTGGACAGATTCTCTTGTCACCAAGCTTTCCAACGCATCCTGGACGGTGTGTATCTTGTCCAACTGGATATCCAGCTGCAACGTGAAGAACGGCTGCAGGGTGGCAGACACTTCTGAACTCTGCTGGTAAACCACAGACCTGATGTGTTCACCAAAAATGCCAGTGATTGGGGTCTGGACAAAATCCGCCTGGTGAATGAACAAGGTTTTATTTCAGGGGCCAACTTGCTCCCATTAGTCCTCATTTCATTTGCCTGGTTCTTCCGGCTTGTCTTTGTTCACTGAGTGGTTTTTGGGTCCATTGGAAATAGTAAGTTTTTCATTATTTGCTGAGAGAAGTTTCTTTAGGTTCAGCATTTCCTCATAAAGTCCATTTAGAATGAAGCCTAAGTACTCCTCAGCATCTTTTTGGTGACCCTTTTCAGAAAGGCTCGACTTGATAACTGTCAGGAGTCTATAAGTATACGTTGGTTCAAAGGCAGCTCCAGGGCGGATATCCCTCAGGATCCCCAAGAGCTTGTCTGGGTTTTGGAGGCACTGGCATATTAGTAAACTTATTCATTAGCCGAACAAAGCTATCTATCATGGGTGTAGATATACAAGGCCTCTGCACTTTTGAATACAGAGGAATGAACTTCATCAGGTGATACATCAGAGGGCAAGCAACCAATGCCTGGAGTGTAGCATTAATGTAGCCCCAGTTTCCTTTATTGATCAACCCGCGGGTTTGCAATGACACTGGTTTATGAATCAAGGTTACGTTCTCCAGTAACTCTGCAATCTTTATGGCTACAGGATCCTCTGAAACTGGAACCAGCCCTTCCTTGACTTCAACCTGCTTTTCAGAGACCAGGGTAGAAGTGGTGGGAGGGGAATACTTAGTTTCCATGGAAACCACAGACAAGGAGGGAGAGGGGAGGGGAGGGAGTAGGAGGAAGAGGGCTTAGAATCCTGAAAAAGACTGACCCACGATTTTGCAGGCCAACTGGTGGGAGCAGGGCCTACCACAGAGGCCCGGGCATCTGCAGGAGGGGAGGTGCTCTTAGCTTTCTCAGGGTCCATGTCTGAGCTTGCACAGTGTGCAACTCCACCCTGCTGGCAGCTGTGCCCTCAACCAAGGATTCAAGTATTTGTGCATTGGCACCTCCAAGGTTCTCAGTAGTATCAGTCCCAACCTAAGGCTGAGCCACAGCTGTCCTCAAAAGGGTGTCCATGGCAGTCTCTGTGTGGTAGCAAGATTATCCAATGTCAGCCCCATGGCAGGCAGCCCTCGTGCTGCCCCTGCAGTCCTGGCCTTCTGATGAAGGCTCTAGGAAAGAACCACTAGGCACAGCATCACTGCTGAAGTCCGTGGCATCCTGAGGGCTGCCACAAGTTCTGGGTGTCCCTGACAGGGACACATCACCCATCAACTTTGCATCCTCTGTGCTTACACTGTTCTGGACTCTGGGATTGACGTGGCCATTGACCAAGACTTCTGTGGAAGTATACACTCGCTGCCATCTTTCAAGTAACTCTACCCAGGTGGACTGTTTTTGTTTTCTTTTTACGCTCCCTTTGTCCAAGACCACCCAAGATGTCATCATTTTCTAAAACTTCCACCTCCACATTAGTGCTGCCATCCAGAGCAAATGCAGAGCCTGGGTACTGTTAGTTGGTGGAGCTACAGTTCACTTCTGTATCTATGTCATCAGGGATCTTTTGGAAAGCTGTGCAAATAAGGATAAATTCAGGGGCCTAAGGATTCAATGTACTTGAAATACTGTATGTAGTTGGGAGTTCTCAGCAAAGTGTCAGTGTGTTCAGTTACTTCATTAACACCGAATTCAATTCTCTAATAGTCTTCTCCATTAGGTAGTTCATCAGCAGCTTGTGCACCAGGCAGAACTGCTCCACTACATAGACGATGCTCAAGCGAAGAGCAAGGAGTCACAAAGAACTAATGGAATTCATCAGAGCTAAAATCTCCAAAAATATACTGTGGGTTGCGGAGGGCCATGGAGGCCTGTTTCAATGAGCCTTGGTGCTCAACTGACTCCTCACGCTGCTTCCCTTCTAAATCAAATTTTGATTTGTATATATTCTCACTAAATTGTTATAGAACAAAAGAAACATTTGCATGCAATAAGTATTTATGGAATAAATGAAGAGGGGGAAGAGGATGGAAAAGCATTAAAGGAAGACAAGTGGAAATCAAGGATGTTCACAAGAGAGTAGAGTTCTATAATTTTATAGACACAAAAGAACTAAGGTACATTTTATTCCACCCATTCATTTTGAAATAAGCACCGAGTCTCTAGATGTTAACATTTCCCTTTTTTCAATGCATCCTCTATATTAAATACTTGTTCAAAAGACAAAAGTATAATTCTGTCCTTGAGACTGAAAAACAACAACAAAAACAGCAGCAGCAGCACACTCTCCCATGGAAATAAGCTCTTTTCCATTTGAAAGAACTTAATATTATGATCCTCAATAATGAAAGGAATCTGCATTGTATATTGCAGTAAAAATAACAAACCTGTAATGAAGATCTTCAACCAGAAATCATGGAAACTGGACAGTTTACTGTCTGCTCTTAATTTTTTTAGTCAGGATTTTTATTTTAATTGAGAAAGGAAGTCTGTATGCCTGGGTTTCTATTGGCCTCAATCATAATTTCCAACTGTATGTATTCACAGATGACTACATATTGTCCTCTATATGAATAGAAGGAAAAGATGTCTGCTGTCCCTTGACATACTATTCATTACAGTGAAAAGTAAATAAGAACTATTTCATCTTCAGAGTATTTTTCTATGACATTAAAATTGAAACAATATTAAAGTCACATTACAGATCTTTATTACATTAAAGACCTGTAACAGAAGATATACAGTAATAACACATTTTTGCTTTACTCTAATGCAGTAATAATGGTGTCAAGTTAGATAAAAATATTCACTAAAATAAACATTTGAGTTACAAGCTTAAGAGTTTGCAAACATTACTAGAAGCAAATGAAATAAATTTCAAGGTTTTAAATTGTGAAGGAAAGGTTGTGAGTTTAATTGTACTCCATAGTAGTATGAATTTCCTCTTTCCCTTAGAACTGTAAAGGGAAATCAGTAAATTGATGGGTAATCCAAATCAAGGTTCATCAAAACTCAGGGCCTTTGTTACATGTACAGCAAGGACTACTAAAATCATATACCATAATTTACCTGTGTGATTAGTGGTACAGAAATTGTGTACCTGGCCATACAGGGAAAGGTCAAAATACATGCTGTAACAAAGTTGGTGGTGCTTCTAGGTAAAACAGGTAAACACATACCACCCTTTCTCTCTCACACAACACAGTGATACCTAGATAGAATGCATGATGTAGCTCTTTGAGAATTCTGAATAGTATATTAGCAGGAGGATAGAGTAAGAACATCAGGATTCAAAGTACTACTGATCTGGTAGTAGGATTGCACAATTTCCCCTCCAGTATCTTCTAGCTTGAACTCAACATAGCCTGAAACATATAAATGGGCACTGGTGCAGACAGAGAGGGAAATAGGAGAAGCCCTCTGCCTCTGGCTTAAGGAGCAGGAAAGGAAAATCCTACCATTCAGAGATACTGGAAATCCTTGGTTTTTTGCTTTTGTTTTTTGTTTCTTTGTTTTCCTTTCTCCAATCCCTCATGTTCTAGCTCTCAATCTGTAGTGTGGAACCAAGAGTACAGGAAGTTCCCCTTCTGATCAGAGGAGATCTGGTACCAAGAACTTGGGGCCAAGCCCATTGATATTTTTTTTTTATTTCTGACTCCCCACCACGAGAAAATGAACACAGGCACAGGAATGGAAGTGCCCAATAAGGTGAAGTAACCAAGTCTCAAATAACTATCCAAAGGTCTGAAAAGAGGAGACCCAAAGAACTTGAAATCACAGGAGAAGTCAAGAAGAGGGAGCTACTCAAGACACTGAGCCTATAAAATAATTTATGAAATCCTGGTATCAAGTCTGAACTGTGTGTGCATGGGAATCTGATCTTATCCTGCATACCAAAGACTTTGAGAAATAAACTAAATGAAACTACTGCCAAGCACCAGAATGCCCTAGGTAATGCACACAAATGATAGATTTGAAAATCACTGCACAGACTTTTAACAACAATTACATTGAAAGCACAACACACAGTGTGGATGAGAAGTTGTGGCCTGAACATAAAAAGGTCGTTTCCTTGATAAAACAAAATATCAACATTCTGCACAGGCAACATTCTGCATAGGCTTTAAATAAGTCCTAAATTCTAACATAATATTCAAAATATATAGAATAAATTCTAAAGTTATTAGATACACAAGAACGAGGAAAGACTGAGCTTGCATGGAAGAAATAATCAATAAGAGATGAATTCTAGAACAGCGATGTTAGGAGCTCTGCAGAACTGCTCCCAGGGGAAAAACATAACTGATAAGAATTATTTGAAACCAAAAATTTTTAAGTCTGTTAGAAATATCCACAATTAAATACAGCAAAAGAAGAAACATTTATCCCCCCCAAAATATATAAAATCCCAATAAAAACAGCAAAAGTCAGTGACACTTGCGCCAGGAAACCCTCTCTCCCTCCCCTCTGCTTCAATTCAGCAGGATAGGTGCTGCACTATGAGCAGGTGTGACCAAAAACACAGGGTCGTCTCTTCCCCCAGATCCCAGTTAAGGGCTATGATATCTCTGAGGATGGAAAGACATTGCTCATCCTCCTCAGTTCCATGTTACAAAAGCTCTATTACATTCTGAGTGTTCTAGGTCTCTCTTCCTCCACCTAGCCACAATTTACAAGGCAGAAGCTCTAACAAGGTGCAGCAGAACAGAAACAGTGCAGCCCAGATCACTTTTGTCCCAGCTCATTCAAAGGATGAAGGTTCTATCTTGGGAAAGGCAAGTGAAGAAGAGCAGAAGTTACTGCCATGTGAAGCAGGGGTGTCATTCTGAGAGAAGTAAGCCACCTCCCTGTACCCTAATCCAGAGAAATGGTGCACAGTTGTTAACTGGAGAGACAGAGGTGGGCCATAATAACAGAAAACTAAGAAGCTCTTCCCAAGGGAACTGACTTTATTTGGTAGAGTTTTGGAAAGTTCAAACTTCATGGTGCTGTTGAGTATAATGGATATTTTAGATGTAAGCAATAAAGAGGAGGCTAAAAACTCCATGAGAACAACCAGTTAAACCACAGGCCAGCTAGCTGACAAGAGAAAACCAGGGAAAGAAACAATTAAGAAGATCCCTCCTGGGGTCAGAACAAACCTCAAAGAATAGCTTATAAAATCAACCCCTGCAAGTGGCCAGAATATAATTGGGTCAGACTATATGTAGTATTTATACCCCCAATGTGTTGTCAAAAATAAGAGAAAAATCAGCTGGTTATGACTCAGGGCTAAGGGCTGAATGAGATATCAACAGAGGCAAACAGCTTGACAGAGATATCAGAGAAAGTGACAGTCAAAGAGAACCATGATAAAACCTTGTCATCCCATAGTGACTGTATTTATGCTAAAGGCTGTGCCCTCTGAGGAGGAATAAAATAGACATTTTAAAAATGTTACTAGTAATAGAGAGGGACATTTTATAATAATAATGGTCAATAAATCACAAAGATGTAATGATTATAGATATATGTGCACCTACAAACAGAGCTCCAAAATGCATAGTGCAAAGCCTGAAATAATAAATGTAAAAATAGATAATTCAGATCATAGTTGGAGACTTCAGTAATCCACTTACAATAACAGATAGAACAACTAGGTAGTAGGTCAACAAGGAAATACAAGATTTGAACAATACTACAAAGCAAGTAGACCTAGATGACATCTATAGAATACTACACCCAAAACCAGCATAAAACATTCTCCTGAAGTACATAGAACATTCTACAGGATAGACCATATGCTAGGCAGTAAAACAAACATCAGTAAATTTAAAAGAATTGAAAACATGCAAGTTTTATTTTCTGAACACAGTAGAATGAAATTAGAAATAAATAAAATGAAGGGGATTTCCCTGGTGGTGCAGTGGTTAAGAATCTGCCTGCCAATACAGGGGACATGGGTTCGAGCCCTGGTCTGGGAAGATCCCACATGCCACGGAGCAACTAAGCCCATGTGTCACAACTACTGGGCCCGTGTGCCACAACTACTGAAGCCCACGCACCTAGAGCCTATGCTCCACAACAAGAGAAGCCACCACAGTAAGAAGCCCCTGCACTGCAACGTAGAGTAGCCCTCACTTGCTGAAGCTAGAAAAAGCCTGTGCCCAGCAACGAAAACTCAACACAGCTAGAAAGAAAGAAAGAAAGAAAGAAAGAAAGAAAGAAAGAAAGAAAGAAAGAAAGAAAGAAAGAAAGAAAGAAAGAAAGAAAGAAAGGAAGGAAGGAAGGAAGGAAGGAAGGAAGGAAGGAAGGAAGGAAGGAAGGAAGAAAGGAAGGAAAGAAGGAAGGAAGGAAGGAAGAAAGAAAGAAACAGAAAGAAAGAAAGAAGGAAAATTTAAAATAAATAAATAAAATGAAGACGTTTGGGGAATTCACAAATATGAGGTAACTAAAAAACATGTTCCTAAATTACCAATGGTTGAAACACAAGATCACAAGGGAAATTAGAAAGTCGTTTGAGATGAATGAAATGAAGACACAACATACCAAAACTTATTGAATGTAGCTAAAAAAGTACTTAAAGGGAAATTTGTAGATGTAAATGACTATATTAAATATGAAGATGGAAATACACTCCATGTTCATGGATTAGAAGACTTAATATTGTTAAGATGGCAATACACCCCAAAGCAATCTATAGATTCGATGCAACCCCTATCAATATGACAACAGCTCTTTTTTTTTTTCTGCAGAAATGGAAAATACAATCCTAAAATTCATATGGAATTGCAAAGGGCTCCAAATAGAAAAAAAAATCTTGAAAACAATAACAAAGTTGAAGAACTCAAACTTACCAATTTCAAAATTTAATACAGCATTGTAGTAATCAAGACTGTGGTACTTCCTTAAGGATAAATACCTAGATCAATGGAATAGAATTGAGAATCCAGAAATAACCCCCACATCTATGATCACAGGGTGAAGAGACCATTCAGTGGGGAAAGAATAGTATATTCAACAAATGATGCTAGTACAACAGGAGCTAACTCTAAAACTTTTAGAAGAAATTATAAAGGTAAATCTTGATGATCTTGGATTTGGCAACAGTTTCATAGATATGACACTGAAAGCACAAGGAACAAAAGGAAAATCTACGTAAATTGGAATTTACTAAGTTAAACATTTTTGTGTATCAAACACTATCAAAAGAGTGGAAAGACAACACACTGAACAGGAGAAAATATTTACAAATCATATATCTGATATGATTCTAGTATCCAGAATATGTAAATATTCTTACAACCAAAAAGCAGACAAACAATTAAATAATGGGCAAAGGAGCTGAGTAGACATTTCTCCAAAAAAGATATACTAACAGCCAAATAGGACATGAAGATACTCAATGTCATTAGTCATTAGTGAAATGCAACTCAAAACCACAAAGAGGTACCACTACACACCCATGAGGATGACCATATGGAAAAAAAAATAAGTAAGTATTGGGGAGGATGTGGAGAAATTAGAGCACATATACATTGCTGGTAGGATTGTAAGATGGTGCAATCACTGTGGAAAAAAGTTTGGTGGTTCTTGGAAAAGTTAAACATAGAATGACCATCTGAGCAAGGAATTCCACTCCTAAGTCTATACCATAATTGAAAACAGGTCTTAAAGCAAAAACCTGTACACTAATGTTCAGAACAGCACTATTCACAGTAGTGAAAAGATGGAAATAACCCAAATGACCATCAACTGATAAATGGATAAACAAAATGTGGTATATCTATAAAAATAATAAAAAATAGAAAATAATAGACATAGAAAATAATAAATATTGATACATGCTACACCATAGATGAACCTTGAAAACATTATGCTAGTGAAAGAAGCCAGATGCAAACGGCCACATATTGTATGATTCTTTTCACATAAAATATCCAGTACAGGCAAATCCACAGAGAAAGAAAGCAGAATAGTGGCTGCCAGGGGCTGGGAGAGGGAGTATGAAAAGTAACTGCTTAAGGAGTAGGGTATCACTTTGGGATGATGAAAAAATTCTGGAGCAACATAGTGATTGTACAATGCTGTGGCTGTACATAATGTTCCTGAATTGTACGCTTTATAATGGTTAAAATGGTAAAATTTTTTGCCTTTAAAAAATTATTTTCATTTACTTGGATCCCTCAAAAGCTTTAACTAAAATATTAATTTTTTTAACCCAATGTAGACCCTTCCCTACATCCACAAATTCACCAAATTAGAAAAGAATGGCTAGGTCCCATGATTGAGCATAAACACTGCAATGGTATTAACCCAAGTTTTTAGTAGGCTTTTTCTCGCCTTCATACACTAGTTTTCTACTTTTGTGTTTATGGTATTATGATAAGTGTGCTGGTTTTTGTAATCTTAACTTGTACTTAGCAGTAGATATATATAAATTATAAATTCAAATAAAAATAGAAAAGTTGAATCTTTGAGGTAGAGAATAAAAGGGAACATCGACAGTTCCTCCTTCTAAACTTTATGTTATGTGTATTTTTCCAGACAAAAAGTCTCAAAACAACAACCTTCTACCTTATGAAACCAGAAATAAAAGAAGAGAAAACTCAACCCAAAGCAAGTAGAAGAAATAAAATGGGAAAGTTTATAGGGGAAATAAGTGAAATAGAGAATAGAAATCAATAAATAAACTCAAGTAAACCAGAAGTTGTTTCTTTGAAAGATCAACAAAATTGACAAACTGTTAGATAGACAGACAAAAAGAGAGAGAAGATTCAATTGACTTAAATCAGAAATAAAAAAGAAGACATTACTAAAGACCTTACAGAAATAAAAAAGATTATAAACCTAGGTGTAATGGACAAATCCTAGAAACAGAAACAAACTATCAAAATTGACTCAAGAAGAAATAGAAAATGTGAGTAAATTGAATGCCAAAATCAAATATATCACAAGAAAACTATAAAACAATTTATCCTATGAATCTACATGCAAAAATCCTCAACGAAATACTAGCAAACCAAATTCAGCAACATATAAAAAGCAATATACACCATGGCCAATTGAGATTTATCTGAATAATTCAAGAATGGCTTAACATAGAAAATCAATTAATGTAATATACCATATTAATAGAATAAAGGGTCCAAACCATATTATCATATCAATAGAAGCAAATACAGCACTCTTTCTTAGTAAAAAACTACTCCACAACTGGGAATAAAGGGAACTTCACCTGATAAAGGGCATATACAAAATCTCACAGAACATCATAATTAATGCTTTGCCCCTAAGAGCATGAAAAAGAAAAGGATGCCTGCTATTGCCACCTCTGTTGAAAAGTGTACTGGAGGTTCAAGCTATAGGAATTAGTGAAGTAAATAAAATAAAAATCTATGAGATTAGAAAGGAAGACATAAAACTATCTCTACTCATGTATCACATGATATTGTATATAGAAAATCTTAAGGAATTCAATTTTAAAAGCTATTGAATTAAGAAAGTAGATCAACAAGGTTGTAGAATACAAAATCATTATATAAAATAATTGTATTTCTATAAACACCTAAAAATAACACAATGAAATTGAAATGACTATTAATTTACAATAATATCAAAAGAAATACAATATTTAGGAATAAATTTAACAAAAGAAGTGAAAAATGAATACTCTGAAAATTAAAACACAACTCATTAATTAAAAGGCAAATAGCCCAATTAAAAAATGGGCAAAAGGATCTGAATCAACCCTTCTCTAATGAATTATATACAAATAGCCAATAAACACATGAAAATATGTTTAGTATCAGTATCCATCAGGGGAATGTAAGTTAAAACCATAATGAAACATGTTGAAAATACAGACTTACAGCTTCCTAGAACAGAGGCCTAGAAAAAGAATTTTACTATTAGAGCCAATACCAAGGCAGAAAACTTAAACTGTAATTGCCAAAGGCTCAAAGTAGACAAGCTAGAGAGTTAAAAATGCCAGGGAGGGCCAGTCTTAGAGGGTCCCCCATAATTTTAGGTGTTTTACCTCCAGGAGATCTACCAGGTCCTCATAGTGAAGATCAGAGAAAAATCCCCTAGTACTTTTGGCTAGAAGAGGGGTAATGTAGCCATTTTTAAATATACCCAGAGCATTCTGTTCTTCTAATAAAAAATGACCTCAGGGAGACTATATTACCAGAGCCCAACTGACTGGAGTTTTACTGGAAACTAACTGACCTGGAGAAGGGAAAAACCTAACTCTAGATACCTCTGACAGATCTCCATGTCTAGACAATATTTAAGAAGTAGTCTCTAGGGAAACCCATGGTCCACAGGAGACAAAAACAAGGAAAATAGAGACAATTTTAGCTTCTTACACCTATAGAGACAGCAAACATTAAACACAGGCTAGCAACCACCCAGATAAAAATAAAACCTTACACTAAAAGGCCTATTTATCTAAATTCCTTTATCCAGTACATCTTGCCCAGCTTGCAACAAAACATCACAAGAGGGCTTCCCTGGTGGTGCAGTGGTTGAGAGTCTGCCTGCTGATGCAGGGGACACGGGTTCATGCCCCAGTACGGGAGGATCCCACATGATGCGGAGCGGCTGGGCCCATGAGCCATAGCTGCTGAGCCTGCATGTCCGGAGCCTGTGCTCTGCAATGAGAGAGGCCACAGCAGTGAGAGACCTGCATAACGCAAGAAAAAAAATAAAATCACAAGACACAATAAAAGACAAAACAAAACCAAAAACAAACAAAAAACAGTTTAAACAGACAGAGCAAACATCAGAACCAGACTCAGATATGGCAGAGGTTTAACAATTATGAGACTGAGAATTAAAAATAACCATGATTCATATGCTAAGGATACTAATAGACAAAGTAGACAACATGCAACAAAAGGTGAACTGATGTCGGCAAAGAGATGGGAACTCAAGAAACATGCAAAATGAAATGCTAGAAAGTTTTTAAAAACTAACAAAATGATGAATGCCTTTGATATGATCATCTATAGACTGGAAACAAAGAAAGAAAGAATAAGTGAACATGAAGAAAGGTCAATATGGACTTTGAAAACTTAAAATCAAAGAGAAAAAAGAATGAAGAAGATGGAACAAAATATCAAAGAACTGTGGGAAAACTACAAGTGTTGTAACATATGTTTCATGGAAATATCAGAAAGAGAAGAAAGAAAGACAGAGAGAGAAGACATATTTGAAGTAATAATGAAATTATTATTGTAGACACCAAATTATAGATCCAGGGAGCTCAGAAAACAAGAAGCACTATATATATATATATATATATATATATATATATATATATATATATATATATATATATATATATGCATGTGTGTGTTTGTGTGTGTGTGTGTGTATATACACACACACACAGAGTTGACCTATGAAGAACATGGGTTTGAACAGCACAGGTACACTTATATGTGGACTTTTTTCAGTAAATACTGCAGTACTACATGATCTGTTGTTGGTTGAATCCATTGATGCAGAAACAGGGATATAGAAAGCTGACTATAAAGTTTTATCCATATTTTCAACTGTGTGTGGGGAGTCATACCCATAACCCCCACGCTGTTCAAGGGTCAACTGTATGTATAACTATAACTAGGCGTATCATATTCAAACTAGAGAAAATCAAAAACAAAGAGAAAATCATAAATTAAAGAAGTAGGTGGATAAAGCCATACTTATAGAGGAGCAAGGACAAGAGTTATATAGGCTTTTTCTCCAAAAACCAGCAAGCAAGAAGACAGTGAAGTGTAATTTTTAAAGTGTTGAAAGAAAAGAAAAACACTAACCAATAATTCTTTACTCCATGACATTATCCTTCAAAAGTAAAGGAGAAATAAAGATTTGTTAGACAAACAAAAATTGAGGGGATTTTTTACTAGTAGACTAGCCATGCAAAAAATGTTAAAAGAAGTTCTTCAGAAAAGAGAATGATATATATCTAAAATCTGGAACTATATAAAGAAAGGAAGAACATTAGACAAGGAATAAATGAAGGTAAAATGAAATCTTTTATTTTCTTCATTTTTAATTGATTTAGCAGTTAGCAGTATGTTCAAAATAGTAATACCAATGATGCACTTGGCAACTTATAACATACGGATAGGCAAAAATGAATGATGGCAATATTGTAAGGGAGAGAAGAGAGGAATTGGGAATATTCTGTTATAAGGTAATTGCACTAACTGTAAAATTTTGGATGTAGTATTATTTGAGAATGGACTTGGATTAGTCATAAATGTATATTGCAAACTCTAGGGCAACCACAAAAAATAGCAAAATAAGAATATAATTGGAATGCTAAAAGACAAGATAAAATGGATTCATGTACACTGCTCAGTTAAAATCAGAGGCAGAAAAAGAGTAGGAATCAAAAGCAGACACAAAAAACAAGGACAGTGGATAGAAAAAAGCTACAAAAAAAGAAAAAAGCTACAAATACAATAGGTATTAATCCCACTATATCAATAATCACTTTAAATGTCAATGGTCTAAATATACCAATTAAAAGACAGAGACTATCAGAGTGTGTTAAAAACACCTAATTATATGTTATTCATAAGAAACCAACTTTAAATTTAAAGACACAGATAGATTTAAAATAAAGGGATGGAAAAAGACATATCACGCTAATACCAATCAAAAGAAAGCCGAAGTTTTCTTAATTTCAGACAAAACAGACTTCAGAGCAAGGGAAATTCTTAGGAATAAAGAAGGCACTGCATGATGATAAAGGGGTCAATTCTCCAAGAAAGTCTTAATTCTTAACGTGAATGTGCCTAACAACAAAGCATCAACATACATGACACAAAAGCTAATAGAACTTCAAGTAGAAAAAAACTAATCCACTCTTATAGTTGGAGATTTCAACACCCATCTATCAGTAATTGACAGATCCAGCAGGCAGAAAATCAGCAAGGACAGAGTTGAACTGAATAGCACCATCAATCAACTAGATCTAGTTTACATTTACAAATTCTTCATTCAACAACAGAAGAATACACATTCTTCTCAAACTACTTTGAACATTCTCCAAGACTGACCACATTCTGGTCCATAAAACATGCTGTTACAAATTTAAAGGACTAAAAATCATACAAAGTATGCTCTCAGATCCCAATGAAAATAAACTAGAAATTATAATAGAAAGATACTTGGAAAGCAGCCACATACAGACATTAAATAGCATACTTTTACATAACATGTGGATCAAAAAGAATTTCAAGATAAATTTAAAGTATTTTGAACTGAATGAAAATGAAAATACAATTTATCAAAATCTGTGGAGTGTGATGACTGCAGGACTTAGTGGGAAATCTATGAAATTGCATTAGTATATTACAAAAGAGAAAGACATAAAATGAATTATTCAAGCGTTCATCTTAGGAAACTAAAAAAGGAAAATCAAATTAAATCCAAAGAAAGTAGAATAAAAGTAATAATAAAATTACAGCAAAAATCAGTGAAATTGAAAACAGAAAATCAATGAAACCAAAACCCAATTATTAGAAAAGGTCTATTAAATTTATGAAACTTCTAACCTGCCTAACTAAGAAAAAAATGAGAGAATTAAATTACTAATATCATAAACGAAAGAGGGGCCATTATTACTGATCCTATAAATATTAAAAACTAATAAAGAAATATTGAAAATTACTATGTTTGCAAATTTGATAACATAAGTGAAATGGAAAACTTCCTAGAAAGACACAAATTACTGAATGCAAAAAAAGTGAAAATAAACAAATGGGACTACATCAAGCTTAAAAGGTTTTCTACAGCAAAGATAACCATCAACAAAATGAAAAGGCAATCTACTGAATGGGAGAAGTTATTTGCCAATGATATATTTGATATGGGGTTAATAACAAAAATAAATAGAAAACACACAACTAAATATCAAAAATAAAAACATTAAAACAGGATTTTAAAATGGGCAAAGGACCCAAATAGACATTTCTCTGAAGAAGACATACGAATGGCCAACAGACACATGAAAAGATGCTCAACATCACTAATCATTAAAGAAACACAAATCAAAACCATGAGCTATCACTTCACATCTGTCAGAATAGCTATTGTCAAAAATACAACAAATAATAAGTTGGCAAGGATGTATGGAAAAGGGAACCTTCATGAACCATCAGTGGGAATGTAAATTCGTGCAGCCACTATGGAAAACAGTATGGACATTCTTCAAAAAATTAAAAATAGGTCTTCCTATTTTTAGGCAGCAATACCACTTCTGGGTATTTACCCAAAGAAAACAGAAACACTTATTTGAAAAAATACATGTACCATTATGCTAATTGCAGCATTATTTACAAGAGCCAAGATATAGAAGCAACCTAAGCCTAGATATGGAAGGTAACCTATGATTAGCAACATAATCAATAGATGAATGGATAAAGAAGATATAGTATATTACTCAATGGAATATTACTCAGCCATAAAATGGAATGAAATCTTGTCATTAGTGACAACACAGGTGGATCTAGTGGGTATTATGCTAAGTGAAATAAGTCAGAAAGAAAAAGACAAAATCTGTATTTCACTCATATGTGGAATCTAAAAAACACAAAACAAATGAACAAAACGGAACATACTCATAAATACAGAAAACAGACTGGTGGCTGCCAGAGGGGAGGGAAGTGGAGGGTTGGATGAAATAGGGGAAGGAGATTAAGAGGTACATACTGGAGTTATAAAATAAATAAGTCACAGGGATGTTATATACAACATAAGGAATATAGTCAGTAATACTGGAATAATTTTGTATGGTTACTCGACTTATCATGGTCATCATTTTGTAACATAGTTAAATGTCAAAACATTACGTTTTACACCTGAACCTAACATAATTTTGCACATCAACTATACTTCAATAAACAAATAAATAATAGGCCCATATCTTTTTAAAAATTTTAATCAATACTTAATAAACTTCAAAATCAGAAAGCACAAGGCCCAATTGTTACACTAGTGAATAAAACCAAACATTTAAAGAAGAAATTACACCAATTCTTTACAATATCTTACAGAAAATAGATGCAGAGGGAATACTTACTAACTCATTCTTTGAGGCCAGCATTACACTGATACCAAATATTTTCTTTTATTAAAAGAAACAAAAACTACAGATGAATATCTCTCATAAACTTAGACACAAATGTCCTTAACAAAATATTAGTAAATTGAGTCCAACAATTTATAAAATGTTATACACCATGATCAAATGAGATTTCTTGCAGGTATGCAAGTTTGCCTCAACATATGAGAATTGGTGAATGTAATCTGTCACATCAAGAGGATAAAGAAGAAAAGTCATGTGATTATATAAATATATTCAGAAAAAGCATTTGACAAAATCTAACGCATATTCGTTTTTTTTTGCGGTACGTGGGCCTTTCACTGTTGTGGCCTCTCCCGTTGCAGAGCACAGTCTCCAGACGCGCAGGCTCAGTGGCCATGGCTCATGGACCTAGCCATTCCACGGCATGTGGGATCTTCCCAGACCGGAGCACGAACCCGTGTCCCCTGCATTGGCAGGTGGACTCTCAACCACTGTGCCACCAGGGAAGCCCTAACACATATTCTTGATAGAGACTCTCAATAAGGTAGAAATAGATGGGAACTTCCTCAACTTGATATAGAACATCACAAAAATTCTACAATTAACATCATAATTAATGGTTATAAACTAAGTGCTTTTCTGCTGAAATAAAAAATAAGCCAATGAAAACCCGCCTATGGACAGACACCAGCCCCAGGAACACCACAGCCAAGCAGCATGCCCTGGCAGGACCCAGCACACCCACCAGCAGATTGGCACCAGCCATGGAACCCCCACCCTGACCTCATTCCTGACAATCAGCAGTCAAGCACCAGCTCTGGGACACGTTGGGCCCCTCAGCCAGTGACCCATGGAATTCAGCCCCAACCACCAATGAGCAAACACCAGCTTCAGGACCCCCAGTGCCTTGAAGCCAGTGACCCCAGGCCAAGTTATGCCTACCAGTAAGCTGGCAGTAGCCCCAGCACCACCTGGACCAGGTGACAAAAGAAAATGAAAACACAACAATCCAAAATCTGTGAGATGCAGCAAAAGCAGTTTTAAGAGGGAAGTGTATAATGATACAGGCCTTCTCAAGAAAGAAGAAAAGACCCAAACAACCTAACTTTACACCTAAATGACTAGAAAATGAAGAAAAAACAAAGCCTAAAGTTTGTAGAAGGAAAGCAATCATAAAGACCAGAGCAGAAATAAATGAAATAGACACCAAAAAAAGCCCAGAATAGATTAATGGAACTAAGAGTTGGTTATTTGAAAAGATGAACAGAACTGATAAACATTTAGCCAGACTCATTAAGAAAAAAGAGAGTCAAATCAATAAAATCAGAAATGAAAATGAAGTTACAACCAACACCACAGAAATACAAAGGATCAAAAGAGATTACTATAAACAACTATATACCAATAAAATGGACAACCTAGAAGATATGGACAAATTCCTAGAAATGTACAATCTCCCAACACTGAACCAAGAAGAAATATAGGACATGAACAGAACAATTAACAGGAATGAAATTGAATAATAAAATATCTCTCCATGAAAAAATGTCCAGGACCAGATGGCCTCACAGGTGAATTCTGCCAAACACTTTGAGAAGAGTTAACATCTATCCCTCTCAAACTATTCCAAAAAGTTGCAAAGGAAAGAATGTTTCCAAACTCATTCTACAGGGCCAGAAACATCCTGATACCAAAATCAAACTTATCACAAAAGGAGAAAATTATAGGCCAATATCACTGACAAATATAGATGCAAAATTCCACAAAAAATATTAGCAAATCAAATTCAGCAATACACGAAAAAGATTATACAACATGAACAAGTGGGATTTATTGGAGGAATGTAAGAATGGTTCAATATCTACAAATCAATCAATGTGATACACTACATTAACAAAAGGAAGGATAAAAATGATATGGTCACATCAAAAGATGCAGAAAAAGCTTTTGACAAAATTCAACATTCATTTATAATAAAAATGTAGGTATAGAAACAACATACTTTGGCATAATAAAGGCCATATATGATAAGCTCACAGGAAACATCATCTTAACAATGAAAAGCTGAAAGCATTACCTCTAAGATCAGGAACAAGACAAGGATGTCCACTCTCGCAACTTTTATTCAACATAGTATTGGAAGCCTTAACAATCAAACAAGAAAAATAAATAAAAGGAATCCAAATTGGAAAGGAAGAAGTAAAATCATCATTGTTTGCAGATGACATGATATAATACATAGAAAATCCAAAAGGCACCACCAAAATACTATTAGAGATCATCAATGAATTCAATAAAGTTGTAAGATAAAAAATTAATATACAGAAATTTGTTGCATTTCTATACACTAACAATGAACTATGAGAAAGAGAAATTACGAAAATGAGCCTATTTATAATTGCATCAAAAAGAATAAAATATCTAGGAATAAATCAAACTGAAGATGTGCAAAACCTCACATGAGAAAACTATAAGACACTAATGAACAAAATTAAAAATGACACAAACAGATGGAAAGATACACGGTGTTCATGGATTGGAAGAATTAATATTGTTAAAATGACCATACTACCAAAGGCAATCTACAGATTCAGTACAATCCCTATTAAAATACCAATGGCATTTATCACAGAACCAGAAATAATGATTCTAAAATTTGTGTGAAAAAAAAGACACCAAATAGCAAAAGCAATCTTGAGAAAGAAGAACAGAACTAGGGATATCATTCTCCCTGAGTTCAGACTATATTACAAAGCTACAATTATCAAAACAGCATGGTACTGGCACAAAAGCAGACACATAGATCAATGGAACAAAAGAGCCAAAAATAAACCCATGCACTTATGGTCAATTAGTCAATAACAAAGGAGGTAAGAATATACAACGTGGAAAGACAGTCTCTTCAACAAGTGGTGCTGGGGAAGCTAGACAGCTATATTTAAAAGAATGAAATTGGAACATTTTCTTACACGATGCACACAAAAAAAAAAAAACTGAAAATGGATTACAGACCTAAATGCAAGACTGGAAACCATAAATTTCCTAGAAGAAAACATAGGCAGAACACTCTTTGACATAAATCATACCAATAATTTTTTTGGACCTGTCTCCCAAGGCAAAGGAAACAAAAGAAAAACTAAACAAATGAGACCTAGTTAAATTTAAAAGCTTTTTCCACAGCACAGGAAACCAATGACAAAACAAAAAGCCAAACTATGAATGGGAAAAAATAGTTGCAAATGACATGACTGATAATGGGTTTATTTCCAAAATAAATAAACATCTCCTGCAACTCAATATCAAAAAAACAAACAATCCAACTAATAAATGGCCAGAAGGCCTGAATACATATTTTTCCAGAGAAGAAATATAGATGGTCAACAGGTACATTAAAAGATGCTCAACATTACTAATCATTAGAGAAATGCAAATCTAAACCACAATGAGATATCATCTCACACCTGTCAGAATGGTTATTATGAAAAAGACCACAAATAACAAGTGTTGGAGAGGATGTGGAGAATAGAGCGCTCTAGAACGCTGTTAGTGGGAATGTAAATTGGTGCAGCCACTGTGGAAAACGTTATGGAGGTTGCTCAAAAAGCCAAAAATAGAACTACCACATGATTCAGCAATTCGACTCTTGGGTGGTTTATCCGAAGAAAATGGAAACACTAACTTGAAAAGATACATGCACATGCTCCCCAATGTTCATTGCAGCACTGTTTACAATAGTCAAGACATGGAAGCTATCTAAATGTCCATCAACAGATGAATGGATAAAGAAGATGCGGTACATATATACAATGGAATATTACTCAGCCATTTGAAAGAATGAAATAATGCCATTTGCAGCAACATGGATGGACCTGGGGATTATCATACTAAGTAAGTCAGAAAGAGAAAGACAAATATCATATGATATCGTTTATATGCAGAATCTAGAAAAAAAATGATACAAATGAACTTATTTACAAAACAGAAACAGACTCACATACTTAGAGAATAAACTTATGGTTACTGGGGGGAAGGGTGGGGGACCAGGGGGAAGGGTGGGGGGTAGGGATAGACTGGAAGTTTGGGATTGACATGTACAAACTGCTATAGCTAAATAGATAATCAGCCAGTGGGCCCCAGGACCAGCCTCCGGTGACCCAGAAGGGTACAGACAGCTTTGACCATTAGGAATTCCACTAGCAGTCCCCAGGACTTGCCCATGCTATCCCAGGAGGTCGCAGAGAGATTCAGTGACTGGGAAATCCGTCAGTGGGTGCCAGGACCTGCCCTGCTGTACTGGGAACATGCAAATAGTTCTTGCTACTAGGAAATCTGCCAGTGGGTACCAGGACCTGCCCTGATATCCCAGGAGGGCACAGAGAGCTTCACCCACTAGGAATTCCACCAGCGGGCCACAGGACCCATCCTTGCTGCCATAGAAGGGTGCAGACAGCTCCAGCCACTAGTAATTCTGCCAGCAGGCCACAGGATCCTCCTCCACTGACCAGGAAGGGTGTGGAAAACTCCTGCCTCTAGGAATCCCACCAGTGGGCCCCAGGACTTGCCCACACTGCCCAGGGAGGGTGCAGAGAGCTTCCATGACTCGGAAATACATCAGTGGGTCCCAGAACATGAACTGCTTTCCCAGAAGTGCATGGATACCATCCCCACTAGGAAATCCACCAGTGGGTGCTGGGACCTGCATGCACTGCCTTGGGAGGGCACAGATAGCTACCCCCACTAGGAAATATGCCCAGAAGAGGTGCTGAAACCACAGTTGAGCCCCATGAGCTGTGTGACTAAGAAAGAAGAGCTGAAATCTTTGCTTGCGGCTGCACGAACTGTGGAGTCACACCTTTGTTGACAGCTTCCTAAATTTGGTGCCTGCCAAACATCCCAAAGGACAGGAAGTGCTTTGGCAGCTCAGACGGGTCTGGCTTAGCAGCTGTGGGCTTTGTGGGCACAGACCCACAGGAGTTGCACCAGACCAGTACCTGGGTTTCCTCCATAGCTCTGACACTGGGTCCAGGTGCACAACTACTGCAGTCCTGGGACCTGACCTCAGTGGATCTGTGATAGTGGCCTTGCGAAACAATGCCTGAAAGTCACCAGGTCTAATTGCCAGCATACCCACAGTTAAGGCAGGACTGAGAGTAATGCAAACAGCAGTGTACTTTGTGAGCTCACAGAACAGGCGAAAAGGGACACAACAGAGCACATTCACAGGTGAACAGCTCCAGAGGAGGGATACTCAGTGACTTCTCTCCCACTGGGAGTGCTCCAATCCTGCCTACCTCACACTGCATATCAGAATCTCAGCTAAGAAACATATCTGGGGGCCTCTACTCCAACAAACAGGGAGCAGACCCCACCCCTGACAGGGGTAACGGCACAAGCCTCTGGACCAACCTCACCCACCAGGGGTCAGACACCAGAAGAAAGAGGAAATACGATCCTGTAGCCTGTGGAAAGGAGATCTCAAACACAGTAAATCTGACAAAATGAGATGACAAATAAATATTTTGAAGACGAAGGTGCAAGATAAAAACCTACAAGAACAACTAAATGAAGAGAAGATAAGCAATCTACTTGAAAAAGAATTCAGAGTAATGATAGTAAACATGATCCAAGACCTCAGAAAAAGAATGGAGATAGGGATCAGGAAGATACAAGAAAAGTGTAACAAAGACCTAGAATAACTAAAGAACAAACAGAGATGAACAATACAATAACTGAAATGAAAAAAATACACTAGAAGGAAGCAATATGAGAATAACTGAAGCAGAAGAATGGATAAGTGACCGGAAAGACAAAATGGTGGAAATCTCTGCTGCAGAACAGAATAAAGAAAAAAGAATGAAAAGAAATGAGGACAGTCTCAGAGATATCTGGGGCAACATTAAACACACCAAAATTCGAATTATCAGGGTCCAAGAAGAAGAAAGGGCCTGAGAAAATATTGGAAGAGATTATACTGGAAAACTTCCATAACATGGGAAAGGAAATAGTCACCCAACTCCAGGAAGCACAGAGAGTCCCTTACAGGATGAAACCAAGGAGGAACACACCGAGACACATATCAATCAAACTAACAAAAGTGAGATACAAAGAAAAAATATTAAAAGCAGCAAGGGAAAAGCAACAAATAACACACAAGGGAATCTGCATAAAGCTGACTTTTCAGCAGAAACTCTACAGGCTAAAAGGGAGTGGCAGGGTATACTTTAATTGACGAAAGGGAGAAAATTACAACCAAGATTACTCTACCAAGCAAAGCTTTCATTCAGACTCAAAGGAGAAATCAAAAGCTTTACAGGCAAGCAAAACTAAGAGAATTCAGCACCACCAAACCAGCTTTACAACAATTGCTAAAGGACCTTTTCTAGGCAGGAAACAAAAGAGAAGAGAACAAAAGAGGAAGGACAGAAAAAAGACCTATAAGAACAAACCCCAAACAATTAAGAAGATGGAAATAAGAACATACATATCAATAATTACCTTCAATATAAATGGAATAAATGCTCCAACCAAAAGACATAGACTGGCTGAATGGATACAGAAACAATACCCATATATATGCTGTCTTCAGGAGAATCACTTCAGACCTAGGGACACATACAGACTGAACGTGAGAGGATGGAAAAAGATACTCCATGCTAATGAAAATCAAAAGAAAGCTGGAGTAGCAATACTCATATCACACAAAACAGACTTTAAAATAAAGACTGTTACAAGAGACAAGGAAGGAGATTGCATAATGATCAAGGGATCGATCCAAGAAAAAGACAAAACAATTGTAAATAAAGGAGCACATCAATATATAAGGCAAAGGATAACAGCCATAAAAGGCAAAATCAACGGTAACAAAAAAATATTGACCAATGGACAGGTCATCCAGAGAAAAAATTAATAAGGAAACACAAGCCTTAAATAACATATCAGACCACATAGACTTAATTAACATTTATACAACTTTCCATCCTAAAGCAGCAGAATACACTTCCTTATCAAGTGTACATGGAACACTCTCCAGGATGGATCACATCCTGGAACACAAATCAAGCCTCGGAAAACTTAAGAAAATTGAAATCATATCAAGCATGTTTTCTGACCACAACAGTATTTGATTAGAAATCAATTACAGGAAAAAAATCTGTAAAAAAACGCAAACACATGGAGGCTAAAATATATGTTACTAAATAACCAATGGATCACTGAAAAAATCAAAGAGAAAATCAAAAAATACCTAGAGACAAATGACAATGAAAACACGACAATCCAAAACTTGTGGGATGCAGGAAAAGCAGTTCTAAGAGGGATGTTTATAGCAATACAATCTTACCTCAAGAAACAAGAGAAATCTCAAACAACCTAACCTTACACCTAGAGCAATTAGAGAAAGAAGAACAAACAAAATGCAAAGTTAGTAGAAGGAAAGAAATCATAAAGATCAGAGCAGAAATAAATGAAATAGAGACAAAAAAACAATAGCAAAGATCAATGAAACTAAAAACTGGTTCTTTGAGAACATAAATAAAATTAATAAACCATTAGCCAGACTCATCAAGAAAAAAAGGGAGAGGACTCAAATCAATAAAATTAGAAATGAAAAGGGAGAAGTTACAAATGACACTGCAGAAATACAAAGGATCATAAGAGACTACTACAAGCAACTATATGCCCATAAATTGGAAAATCTGAAGCAAATGGACAAATTCTTAGAATGATACAACCTTCCATGACTGAACCAGGAAGGAATAGAAAATACGAACAGACCAAACACAAGAAATGAAATTGAAACTGTGATTCAAAATCTTTCAACAAATGAAAGTCCAGGAACAGATGTCTTCACAGGAAATTCTATCAAATATTTACAGAAGAGCTAACAGCTATCCTTCTCAAACTCTTCCAAAAAATTACAGAGGAAGGAACACTCTCAAGCTCATTCTATGAGGTTACAATCTCACTGACACCAAAGACAGACAAAGATACCACACACACACACACAAAATTATAGGCCAATATCACTGAGGAACATAGACGCAAAAACCCTCAACAAAATACTAGCAAACAGAATCCAACTCATTAAAAGGATCATACAAATGATGAAGTGGGATTAATCCCAGGGATGGAAGGATTCTTCAATATACGCAAATCAATCAGTGTGATACACCATATTAACAAATTGAAGAATAAAAACCATATGATCAACTCAGTATATTCAGGAAAATATTTTTCCAAAATTTAACACCCATTTATGATAAAAACACTTCAGAAAGTGGGCATAGAAGGAAACTACCTCAACATAATAAAGGCCATATACAACAAATCCTCAGCAAATATCATTCTCAATGGTGTAAAACAAAAAGCATTTCCTCTAAGATCAGGAACAAAAGAAGGATGTCCACTCTTGTTACTATTATTCAATATAACTTTGGAAGTCCTAGCCACAGCATTCAGAGAACAAAAAGAAGTAAAAGGAATCCAAATTGGAAAAGAAGAAATAAAACTGTCACTGTTTGCAGATGACATGATACTATACATAGAAAATGCTAAAGATGCAGCCAGAAAACTACTAGAGCTCATCAATGAATTTGCTAAAGTTGTAGGATACAATATTAATACGGAAAAATCTCTTGCATACTTGTACACTAACAATGAAAGATCAGGAAGAGAAATCAAGGAAACAATACCATTTACCATCACAACAAAAAGAAAAAAATACCTAGGAATAAACCTACCTAAGGAGGCAAAAGACCTGGATCAGAAAACTATAAATACTGATAAAAAATAAATAAAAGATGACACAAACAGATGCAGAGATATACCATGTTCTTGGATTGGAAGAATAAATATTGTGAAAATGTCTATATTACCCAAAGCAATCTACTGATACAATGCAATCCCTATCAAACTACCAATGGCATTTTTCACAGAACTGGAACAAAAAATTTCACATTTGTATGGAAACACAAAAGACCCCGAATAGCCAAAGCAATCCTGAGAAAGAAAAACAGAGCTTGAGGAAACAGACTCCCTGATTTCAGACTATGTTACAAAGCTACAGTAATCAAGACAATATGAGTATGATACTGGCACAAAAACAGAAATGTAGATCAGTGGAACAGGATAGAAAGTCTAGAGATAAACCCATGTATCTATCGTCATCTAATCTCTGTCAAAGGAGGCAAGAATATACAGTGGAGAAAAGAGAGCCTCTTCAATAAGTTGTGTTGGGAAAACTGAACAGCTATATGTAAAATAGTGAAATTACAAGACTCCGTAACACCATATACAAAAATAAACTCAAAATGGATTAAAGTATAAGGCTAGACACTGTAAAGCTCTTAGAGGAAAACATAGGCAGAATACTCTTTGACAGAAATAGCAGGAAGATCTTTTTGATCCACCTCCTAGATGAATGAAAATAAAAACAAAAATAAACAAATGGGATCTAAGCAAACTTAAAAGTTTTTGCACTGCAAAGGAAACCATAAACAACACAAAAAGAAAACCCTCAGAATGGGAGAAAATATTTGTAAACAAAGCAATCGACAAGGGATTAATCTCCAAACTATACAAACAGCTCAATGCAGCTCAATAAAAAAAAATGACCCAATCAAAAAATGGTGGGAAGATCTAAATAGACATTTCTCCAAAGAAGACATACAGATGAGCAAAAGGCACATGAAAAGATGCTTAACATCGCTAATTATTAGAGAAATGCAAATCAAAACTACAATGAGCTATCACCTCACACTGGTCAGAATGGCCATTATCAAAAACTCTACAAACAATAAATGCTGGAGAGGGTGTGGAGAAAAGGGTACCCTCTTGCACTGTTGGTGGGAATGTAAATTGATACAGCCACTATGGAGAACAGTATGGACGTTCCTTAGAAAACTAAAAGTAGAACTACCATATGACCCAGAAATCCCACTCGTAGGCATATACCTGGAGAAAACCGTAATTCAAAAAGATACATGCACCCCAATATTCACTGAAGCACAATTTCAATAGCCAGGACATGGAAGCAACCTAAATCTCCATCAACAGAGGAATGGGTAAAGAAGATGTGGTACATATATACAATGGAACATTACTCAGCCATAAGAAAGAACAAAACAATGCCATTTGCAGCAATATGGATGGACCTAGAGATTATCAAACTGAGTGAAGTAAGTCAGACACAGAAAGACAAATATCATACAATATCACTTATATGTGGAAGCTAAAAATAGCCACAAAGGAGCTTAGTTATGAAACAGAAGTAGAATCACAGATGTAGAAAACAAACACGGTTACTGGGGGATAAGGGGATGAGGAATAAACTGGGAGATTGGGATTGACATATACACACTACCATATATAAAATAGATAACTATATAAGAACCTACCATAGAGCACAGGGAACTCTACTCAATACTCTGTAATGGTCTATATGGGAAAAGAATGTAAAAAGAGTGGGTATATGTATATTTATAACTGATTCACTTTGCTCTACACCTGAAACTAACACAGCATTGTGGATCAACTATAACCCAATAAAAAATTTTTAACATCTTTATTGGAGTATAATTGCTTTACAATGGTGTGTTAGTTTCTGCTTTATAACAAAGTGAATCAGTTATACATATGTTCCCATATCTCTTCCCTCTTGCATCTCCCTCCCTCCCACCCTCCCTATCCCACCCCTCTAGGTGGTCACAAAGCACAGAGTTGATCTCCCTGTGCTATGTGGCTGCTTCCCACTAGCTATCTATTTTACGTTTGGTAGTGTATATACATCCATGCCACTCTCTCACTTTGTCACAGCTTACCCTTCCCCCTCCGCATATCTTCAAGTCCATTCTCTAGTAGGTCTGTGTCTTTATTCCCATATTACCCCTAGGTTCTTAATGATCTTTTTTTTTCTTAGATTCCATATATATGTGTTAGCATATGGTATTTGTCTTTCTCTTTCTGACTTACTTCACTCAGTATGACAGACTCTAGGTCCATCCACCTCACTACAAATAACTCAATTTCGTTTATTTTTATGGCTGAGTAGTATTCCATTGTATATATGTGCCACATCTTCTTTATCCATTCATCAGTTGATGGACACTTAGAATATACAGTGGAGAAAAGACAGCCTCTTCAATAAGTGGTGCTGGGAAAACTGGACAGGTACCTGTAAAAGTATGAAATTAGAACGCTCCCTCCTAACACCATACACAAAAATAAACTCAAAATGGATTAAAGACCTAAATGTAAGGCCAGACACTATCAAACTCTTAGAGGAAAACATAGGCAGAACACTCTATGACATAAATCACAGCAAGATCCTTTTTGACCCACCTCCTAGAGAAATGGAAATAAAAACAAAAATAAACAAATGGGACCTAATGAAACTTCAACGCTTTTGCACAGCAAAGGAAACCATAAACAAGACCAAAAGATAATCCTCAGAATTGGAAAAAATATTTTCAAATGAAGCAACTGACAAAGGATTAATCTCCAAAACATACAAGCAACACATGCAGCTCAATATCAAAAAAACAAACAACCCAATCCAAAAATGGGCAGAAGACCTAAATAGACATTTCTCCAAAGAAGATATACAGATTGCCAACGAATACATGAAAGAACGCTCAACATCATTAATAATTAGAGAAATGCAAATCAAAACTGCAATGAGATATCATCTCACACCGGTCAGAATGGCCATCATCAAAAATTCTGGAAACAATAAATTCTGGAGAGGGTGTGGAGAAAAGGGAACACTCTTGCACTGTTGGTGGGAATGTAAATTGATACAGCTACTATGGAGAATAGTATGGAGGTTCCTTAAAAACTACAAATAGAACTACCATACGACCCAGCAATCCCACTACCGGGCATATACCCTGAGCAAACCATAATTTAAAAATTTTTTTGAAATAAAAATTAAAATAGATAACCAACAAGGATGTACTGTATAGCACAGGGAATGCTGTTCAATATTCTTTAATAATTTAGATGGGAAAAGAATTTGAAAAATAATAGATACATATATATATATATAACCGAACCACTTTGCTGTACACCCGAAACTAACACAACATTGTTAATCATCTATGCTCCAATATAAAATACAATTTAAAAAGAAAAGTAAATGAAGGATACATTTCCCCAGTGTTCATAGCAGCACGATTTGCAATAGCCAAGACTTGGAAGCAACCTACATATCATCGACAGATTAATGGATAATGATGTGGTATGTATATACAATGGAATATTACTCAGCCATAAAAAAATTGAAATTTTGCCATTTGCCATAACATGGATGGACCTGGAGGGTATTATGCTTAGTGAAATAAGTCAGACAGAAGAAGACTCTATGTCATCTCTCATATGTGTAATATAAAAAATAAAACAAACTAATGAATATAACACAACAGAAACAAACTCACAGATATAGAGAACTAGCGGTTACCAGTGAGGAGGGGGAAGGAGGCAGGGCAGTGTAAGAGTAGGACATTAACTGATACAAACTATTTTGTATGAAATAAGTAAGTTACAAGGATATATGGTAGAGCACAGGGAATATAGCTAATATTTTATAGCAACTTTAAATGGAGTATAGTCTATAAAATTTTTTAATCACTATATTGTAAACCTGAAACTAATATAATATTGTATATCAACTACATCTCAATAAAAAAGAATCAGAAAACATAAATGTTTATTTTATCATCACAAAAAAAATAATAAGGCAATGATATCCCCTATCACCATTCCTCTTCAACATCATACTGGAAGTCCTAGCTAATACAATAAGATGAGGAAAGGAAAGCCAAGGTACAGAAATTGGGAAGGAAGAAGTAATACTCTCTTTGGTTTTAGATGACATGTTTGACTATGTAGAAAATCCCAAATAGTTAATAAATAACTCCTTGAATTAATAAGTGATTATAGCAAGGATGCAGAACACAAGGTTAATATACAAAAGTCAATTGATTTCCTACATACTAGCAATGAACAATTGCAATTTGAAACTAAAAACACAACTTCATCTATATTAGCATCAAAAATGACATACTTAGGTACAAATCTAATGAAATATGTATATGAAATATAGGAAGATATCACAAAACTTTGATGAGAGAAACCTAAGTAGATCTAAATAATAGAGATTTTGTGATGATGCATCTAAAACTCAATAATATTAAATTGTCATTTCTTCTCAACTTGATTTATACAATTATCACAATCCTAATCACACTCTCAGGATATTATTTTGTGGAATCAACAAACTAATTTTAAAAAGTATACAGAAATGCAAAAGCTCCAGTATAGGCAACATGCTACTTAAATGTAGGGAAAAAACAAAAGGAAGAACACTACATTACTTTTAGACTTACCATAGACAAATGGATCAGTGGAACATAGTAGAGAACCCAGAAATAGCCTCATACATATATAGTCAATTGATCTTTCATGAAGGAACAAAGACAATTAAATGGAGAAATCATAGTGTTTTCAACAAATGCTACTAGAACATTTGGACATCCACATGCAAAAAAATGAATCTATACATAGATCTTACATCATTCACAAAAATTCACTAAATATGGATCATAAACTTAAATGTAAAACAAAATTATAAAACTCCTAGAAGATAACATGATGGAAAATCTAGGTTATCTTGGGTTTGGTGATGTCTTTTTAGACACAGCATTAAAAGCATAATCTATGAAAAAAATTTGATAATTTGTACTTAATTAAAATTAAAAACTTATTCTCTGCAAAAAAGATTTTTAGCATAATAAAAAGGCACATTTTGGGATTTTCCCCATATTTGGGGAGAAAATCTTGCAAAGGGCTTGTTTCAGAATATACAAAGAATTCTTAAAACTCAACAGTAAGAAAACAAGCAACCAAATTGAAAATGTGGCCAAGGACTCCAACAGACATAACCAAAGATACACAGATGGCAAATAAGCATACGAAAACATGTTCAATATCACATATCATTAGGAAACTGCAAACTAAAACAAACATGATATACCCTTCACACTTATTAAAATGGTAAACATCCAAAACACTGACTACTTCAAACGGTGGCATGGCTGTAAAGCAACAGGAACTCACTTTCACTGTTGGTGGGAATGCAAAATGCTACAGCCACTTTGGAAGATAGATTGGTAGTTTCTTATGAAAGTAAACACACTCTTACCATGTGATTCAACAATTGTGCTCCTTGGTATTTACCCAGATGAGTTAAAAATTCATGTCTACACATACACTTGCATGAGAATATTTATAGTAGCTTCATTCTTTTTTTTTTAAATTTCTTAACTGCTAAAGCTTTAAAGCTACCAAGATGTCATTTGATAGGTATGGATAAACAAACTGTGATACATCCATACAATGGAATGTTATTCACCAAGTTAGAAAAATGAACTATCAACCTATGAAAAGACATAAAGTCACCTTAAATGCATATTGCTAGGTAGAAGAATCCAGGTTTAAAATGCTACATCCTATATTATTCCAACTATATAACATTCTGAAAAAGGCAAAACTATAGAGACAGTACACAGATCAGTGTTTGCCAGAGGTTCAGAGGAAGTGAAGGAGGGATGAATAGGTAGAGCACAGAAGATTGTTAGGTCATTGAAACTACTCTGCATGATACTATAATGATGGATACATGACTTATATTTGTGAAAAATTGCAGAACTGTACAACACAAAGAGTGAACCTTAACGTACTTTACTTAATAATGTATGAATATTGATACTGCCTCATCAAATTATAACACGTGTACCACACTAATGCAAAATGTTATTAATAGGAGAAACTGTGTGTGAAGAGAGAGGGGTATATGGGAACTCTATCTTTTTTATTCAGATTTTCTGTAAACCTATAACTGTCCTGAAAAAATAGTCTATTGATTCAAAATAAAATAAAACACCATGAGATAACACCATTAGGATGGGTATAATCAAAGCAACAGTTAAATTTGTACACAAATATGCATAGTATCTTTATTCATAATGGCCAAAAAGTGTGGGAAAAAACACTAATGTCTATCAACTAATGAATGAATAAACAAAATATGGTATATTCATACAATAAAACATTACTTGGAAATAAAAATTAATAAAGTATATGTGCTATAACATAAATAAGTCTTGAAAATATTATGTTAAGTGAAGGACACAACTCACAAAAGACCACATATTGTATGATTCCATTTATATGGAATGTACAGAATTGGTTTATCTACTGGGACATAAATTATACTAGTAATTGCTTAGCACATAGGGGAAAAAAGGGAATGGAGAATGGCTCCAAATATGTACAAGATTTCCTTGGGGGATTGTATTCATCCTAACTGTGAGTATACAAAAATCATGGAATTGTACAGTTTGAATGGCTGAATTGTATGGTAGGTGTATTATATCTCAATAAAGCTCTTAAAAGTACAATAATTAACAGATACCAATGCCAAGATCCTATAGTTGTTTAGGATTCTCTAAGACATAAAAGCAACTATTATAAAATTGCTTCAATAAAATTATCATACATGCTCTTGAAACAAATGCAAAAATGTTTATTTATATATATATATATATATATATATATTACAAAAGAAATAAAAGATATGTAGAAAACCCAAATGGAAATTCTAGAACTTAAAAATATAATAATCAAAATTTTTAACTCAGTGGAGAGCCTCAATAGGGAGATAGAGATTACAAAGGAAATAGTGAACGTTAAGCTAGATCAATATAAATTATCCAATCTGAACAATGGAGAAAGAAGTTGAAAAAAATTGAACAGAACCTGAGAGATCTGTGGAATAATAACAAAAGGTGTAATATTCATGTCATCTGAGTCCCAGAGAAGAGAATGTGAGCAGTGCTGAAAAATATGTGAAGAAATAATGGCTGAAAACCTCCCATGTTTGTCAAAATACATAAACCTACTAATTAAAGAAGTTTAGTGAACATTGAACAGCAAAAAAAAAAACCCAGAGAAATCTGTGCCAGACACATCATAATCAGACTACTGAAAGGAAAAGACCAAGAAGAATTTTAAAAGCAGCTAAACAAAATTTATGCATTATCTAAATAAGCACAACCATTTGAATGACCATGAATTTCTTATCAGAAACTGTGGAGAACTTAATGAAGTGGTACAACATTTATAAGCACTGAAAGAAAAAAAAATCTATATAATTCTATATTCACTGAAAAATACGCTTCACTTAAGGTAAAATAAAGATATTTTCAAATAAAGAAAAATTAAGGAGAAAATATTGTCAGTAGACCTGCTCCAAAAGAATTGCAAAAGGAAATTCTTTAGAGAAATTTTTTTTTTGCATTACACGGGTCTCTCACTGTTGTGGCCTCTCCCATTGTGGAGCACAGGCTCCGGACGTGCAGGCTCAGTGGCCATGGCTCACGGGCCTAGCTGCTCCATGGCATGTGGGATCTTCCCGGACCGGGGCACAAACCCGTATCCCCTGCATCAGCAGGCGGACTCTCAACCACTGCACCACCAGGGAAGCCCGAGAAATTTTCAAAGAAAGAAACCTTTAATATCAAGAATGAAGGGAGAATAACAGAAATGCTTAAATATTTGAGTAAGTATAACAAATAGTTATTCCTGTCTTGAGTTTTTTAAAGTAGGTTTGACAAATAAAAGCAAAAGTTGTAGCATTGTTTCATGAGCTTTTCTGTGTATGCGTATGCCATAATACACACATATTAAGAATATTATATCTCAATAAAGCTCTTAAAATACAAATATAATCTATATATTTCTACCTATGTAAATATTTATATATAAATATATAAATTTATACCTATACATTTATACCTATATAAATATAAAGAAACATAAAGGGGGAGGATAAAGAAAACTATATGGTGAGAAAGTTTCTATATTTGGAAACTCCAATAGTTCTCTTTTAATAATTCATAGAACAAGAAGAAAGAAATCAGCAAGAATATAGAAAAACTAAGCAATGCCATCAACTTACTGTATCTGACTGACATTCATAGAACTCTTATTCTGCAACAGCAGAAAACACAAATGCAACATACACCAATATACAACATATTATGCATCATTAAACAAACATCAACAAATTTAAAAGAATTGAAATCATACAAGTAAGGTCTCATCATAATGGAATCAAAATAGAAATAAATAACGGAATTGATAAGAAAATATCCAATCACTTGGAAATTAAACAACACACTCCTAAATGATCCATGGATCAAAGAAGAAATATCAAGATAAATTAGAAAATATTTTGAACTGAATAAAAATAAAACATACCAAAATTTGTGAGATTCTGCTAAAGCAATATTGAGGAGAAAAATATTGCATTTAATGCTTATATTAGAAAGAAAAAAATCTCAAATTAATAATCTAAGTTTTCATCTTAAGAACTTACAAAGAGAAAAATAAGGCAGAAGGAAGGATCATATAAACATAAAAGTAGAAACAGAAATCAGAAAAATAGAGAAAATCAATGAAAACAAAAACTGTCTTTTAAAGATGAATAAAATAGAAAAACATCAAGCATGAAAAAGAAAAAGTGAGAGAAATATTAGAAATGAAAAAGGGACTAGCTCACACACTTGAAAATCTTTTAAATATTGAAATATTATTAGTAACTTTATGTACATAAA
The DNA here is from genome assembly GCF_963924675.1 of Phocoena phocoena. NCBI lineage: Eukaryota > Metazoa > Chordata > Mammalia > Artiodactyla > Phocoenidae > Phocoena > Phocoena phocoena. The sequence goes on along the minus strand of NC_089240.1, from coordinate 73,042,068 downwards.
TTCAACAATTCATAAGAAATTGACCAATATCTTGAAAACCACAAACCACCAAAATTCACTCACACTGATAAAGATAGTTTATAGACAGTATATTCCTCTATACATTAAAAAATTGAATTGAGGGCTTCCCTGGTGGTGCAGTGGTTGAGAGTCCGCCTGCCGATGCAGGGGACACAGGTCCGTGCCCCAGTCCAGGAAGATCCCACATGCCACGTAGCGGGTGGGCCCATGAGCCATGGCCGCTGAGCCTGTGCGTCTGGAGCCTGTGCTCCACAACAGGAGAGGCCACAACAGTGAGAGGCCCGCATACCACACACACACACACAAAATTGAATTGATAGTTGACAACTTTCCAAAAAATAGAAAAGAAATTTCCAAGACTCTATGGTTTCATTGCAGAATTCTAGCGCACATTTAAAGAAGTAGCACCAATTCTACATAATTTTTCTAGAAGAAACACTTCCTGTTTCATTTTAGAAGGCAAACACTACCCTCACACTAAAACCAGAAAATATTTTACAAAAAAATTCAGATGGATATCCCTCGTCATATAGGCACACAAATCCTTAACAAAATATTGGTAACTAAAATTCAGCTATATAAAAAATTTATACACCAAGACCAATTGGAGTTTATTTCAGGGATACAAGGCTGGTTCAATATTTGAAAATCAATCAATATACTCCATCATAGAAATGGTCTAAAGAAGAAAAAACACATGATCTTATTAGCTGATGTAAGAAAGAATTCAACAAAACCAATATTCAAATATGGTAAAAATTCTCAGCAAAATAGGAATACAAAGTAACTTCCTCTGTCTAATAAGGGGCACTACAAAAATCCTACAATTAACATCACATCTGACAGCAAAAGAAGTAAATACTTTCCCCTAACAGCAGCAAGGCAAAGATGTCTACTCTCACCACTCCTATACAACATAGTACTGGAGATCCTAGCCCATTACATAGGTCAAGAAAGATAAAGACTAGAATTACCCTGATACCAAAGCCAGAAAAGGACACTACAAGAAAAGAAAACCACAGGCCAATATACGTAATGAATACACACACAAATATTCTCAGTGAAATACCAGCAAACCGAATTCAGCAGCACATTGAAAGAGTCATTCACCATGATCAAGTGGTGTTTATACCTGGGATGCAAGGATGGTTCAACATATGCAAATCAATAAATGTGATACATCACATTAAGGAAATGAAAAGAAAAATATCATATGATCATATCAATAAACAGAAAAAACATTTGACAGGATTTAACATATGTTCATGATAAGAACTCTTAACAAATAACACATGAAAAGATAATTAGCATCATCAGCAATTAGGGAAATGCAAATTAAATCCAGAGATTGATTCCACTATATCTATTAGAATGGCTAATTTTTTAAACTGTATTGACAATACCAAATTCTGGCAAGGCTGAAGAGTGGCTAGAACTCTCTAGCATTGTTGATGGGAAAGCAAAAAGTACACACACTTTGAAAGATAATATGGCAACTTCTTTTAAAGCTAAACATTACCATACAACCCAGTAATCATGCTCTTTATATTTACCCAAGTGAATAGAGAACTTATGTATGAAAAAAATTCTGCACATGAATATTCTTGGCAGCTTTATTCATAATCACCAAAAATTGAAAGCAACCAAGATGTCCTTTAATAGGTGACTGGATAAACTGTGGTACACCCATCCAATGGAATAGTATTTGGAGATAAAAAGGAATGAGTTGTCAATCCACACAAAAATATAGATGAGTCTTAAATGCATATTGCTAACTGAAAGAAGCTTGTCTGGAAAGGCTAGATACTCTATGATTCCAATTATATGACATTCTTAAAATGGTAAAAACAAAATAAATCTGAATTTAAAATTTTAAAAATATGAATAAAGGATGGATTTTAGTTGTAATAATGTATCAATATTTGTTCAAAATGTGTGGCAAATATAGTAGTAATCTAAGGTGCTAATAATAGGAAAAACTGGGTGCAAGCATAAGGAAACTCATTTCCATCTCTGCAACTTTTCTGTAAGTCTAAAAATATTTTTTAAATCCTTTATTTAAAATATCTATACAGCATTATAACAAAAAGCACTACCATATTATTTTATTTATTTATTTATTTTGCGGTACGCAGGCCTCTCACTGTTGTGGCCTCTCCCGTTGCGGAGCACAGGCTCTGGACGCGCAGGCTCAGTGGCCATGGCTCACGGGCCTAGCCGCTCCGCGGCATGCTGGATCTTCCCAGACTGGGGCATGAACCCGTGTCCCCTGCATCGGCAGGCGGACTCTCAACCACTGCACCACCAGGGAATCCCTAACATATTATTTTAAAGTAGTATTTTAAAATTTAAAAAATTGAGGAATACAGCAGATCTAGATTCTGAACAACATTTTACTGTAAAACAGCTCTAGAATTAATTATAATAGCCTATTTTCAAAAATTTGACAGACATCTACTTCATTCCTACTTCCTTCTACCTTGCCTAACTCCTTTCCTGCTCCAAGACGCACAAACAAACCCTCAGAAACAAACAAAAGCAAACCTCACAAATCTTTAGAAAATAAAGATAATTGCAGCTGCCACTAATGGTGCATTATTTCATCTAAATTAGATGTTGTATTCATTACAATACCTGACATACAGTAAAAAGTAAATATTTCTTGAATATAACTAGTAGTATAATAATGAAAGTAAATGATGTCTAGCATTTGGTATGAGGCTCAAACTTACCATTTTTTTAAACATCTTTATTGGCGCATAATTGCTTTACAATGGTGTGTTAGTTTCTGGTCTATAATAAAGTGAATCAACTATACATATACATATATCCCCATATCTCCTCCCTCTTGTATCTCCCTCCCACCCTCCCCATTCCACCCCTCTAGGTGGTCACAAAGCACCGAGCTGATCTCCCTGTGCTATGCGGCTGCTTCTCACTATCTATCTATTTTACATTTGGTAGTGTATATATGTCAATGACACTCTCTCGCTTCGTCCCAGCTTACCCGTCCCCCTCCCCGTATCCTCAAGTCCATTCTCTACATCTGCGTCTTTATTCCTGTCCTGTCCCTAGGTTCTTCATAACCATTTTGTTTTATTCCATATATATGTGTTAGCATATGGTATTTGTTTTTCTCTTTCTGACTTACTTCACTCTGTATGATGGACTCTATGTCCATCCACCTCACTACAAATAACTCAATTTCATTTCTTTGTATGACTTAGTAATATTCCATTTTATATATGTGCCACATCTTCCTTTTCCATTCATCTGTCGATGGACACTTAGGTTAAACTTACTTTTGAAAAATAATTTTAAAATGTTGTTTTGAGTTAAGACCTATCATGTAGATGAAGGAACAGAATGGCTAGATTAGAAATTATCAATTATTGTAAATATTTTCTAACCCAAAACTATTCTACATATTTTATGTTGTGTTCTATATTGTATGTGAATTTAAGGACAAACCATTTATTTTAATATATACCGATAAAAATGTATGTTAAAAATAGCTTCCCTTTGTAAAGTTAGGGTAAAATATGTTAATGCGTATTAGGCAAAATCAGATAAAATTTTCTTATATATAGCCTTATCATATCTCCTTTATAATACATGTCCTGATCCCCTCACGAACTATATCATTCTTTTCTTTGCTTCTCTCTTATAGTATTTATATTCAATATTGACTATTTGTGAATTACCTTAGACCCCCCAAAATTTTAAGCTCTTTAAGGGCAAATGTTATCTTCTTTATTAATGCTCTGTGTTTACCACAGTGCTTGGACCTTAAAGGCATAAAATATACATTGAATAAATGAACTAGTGGATGAATAAATGAATAATTATTGTCATTGTATTTCTTTTGAACACTTGACTTCAAAGAGTAACACTGTGCAGCTTCATTGTACGTCTGTACATGCATATGTGCAACCAGTAGGTGGTTTTCAACACTAATGGAGAGAGATTTTAATTGTACTATCTATAGTTTATATACCTCATTTTTCTGTGACCAGTACCACATATTTGCAAAACAGCTAGTTGAGGGGAGCCACAATTTATGACCGTGGAACTAACTGCCCCAAAAGTCTTACAACCTATGCCTTATATTTATAGTGTGAAACCTAGCTGAACTGAACAGCCATACCCTATTGCCAAAGTACACTGGAGCTTCTGTTTAATATTGCAGTTCAATCAATAATTACTTATTATGAACTTGCTTAAGTGAGCAGCCTTGTATTTCTATTGTGTTCTAATGTGTTTTTCTTTTATTATTTCAATAACTACCCACCCCCTTCTAAGCATAAGAGAGATTCAGGATTTAGTGAATTCTGCTCTGATGAAAAATTATGTTATACTGGAGTTCCAGGGAATTCAAGAAAAGGCTAAGAGCACCACATAAAATTCATTTTCAAATTAAGTAGAGTACTCTTCAAAGTTAAATCTCCTGCTTAGACCCCTTCTGTTAAATGGAACATACAACCCAACTAAAACTCTGGACTAATCACTTGCCAACTTTGATTGAAGTCATATTCATTGTTTGTGTTTTTAAGCACCCTCCCCAAACTGCAGCTGAACATAATTAACAATTTGTTCTAATTTGCTATAACTCAAAAGCAAGCCAGATCAATTTTTTAGTCATTAAAATTTATAAAGAAAAAATTACTCTCAAGTGCCAAATCTATTATAGAAAGAGTTTAAAGTTGGCATTAGTCTTCATAGTTTATTTTTTTAACTCACTAAAATGATCTTTATAATGGAAACACAGTTCCTTACTAGCAAGAGCCCAATATGGCACATCAGCAAGCCAATGACCCACATTCAGATAAAAAAGAAATTCCTTCCCTCTATTAAACAAATATATTTCTCATCTATTTCTCATATTGCTATATCAACTATAAAACATTAATCACCAAGTAATTGTTAGTAACAAATGTTTATGTGCTATTTTTGTTTTACCATGAGAGTTATTTTTTAACTTGAGATTTTATTGTTCTTCCATTAGCTACTAACAAAAATATTTTAAATAAAGAAAGAATAATTAACTGAGTATATCAGAAGGCTCTGGTCAGCACCCCCTGCCTCCTTGATTATCTATCTTAATCACTACCTTACATCCCCTGATACTGCAACATACAGGACCACCTTGGAAACTGAGACATTTATTTTGAAAGGAAAACAAGTCTAAAATTATGTTTGATAGTTTTATTAAGAAAAGAGGAAATACTTCTCAGGTCCTGCAGGAATGTAAGCAAAATGACCGGGGAAAAGCAGTGCATTTGAATATCTGATCATAACCTTACCTTTCAAACTTTTATACATTTAGGACCTTCCACAATAAAATGGGCAAAATTTTTAAATTAAATAACTTTCCTGGCCTGTATCTCCCACAAATCATTTACTTTCATAAAGTAACTATGGCATAGAAAAGTAAGCTATGATTTTCCCCCACTTTTGCAGACGACCAACAGTTTTCACTAGATCACGCTACCATGGATCTGTATTGTGTGTTCTGCCCTGTGAGGCTTTGATGTGCACATCTCATCAATACTTGGTGTACTCCTCATAAGAAAGAGTTTAGGTGTCGGGAATTGAACCTAAAATCTTCTGACTTTCTCTATTGGACAGCATTGCTTCAGGATAAGAGCATACTAAAGTAGATACCCCAACCTGATTGGATATACATATTTAATAAATACAGTTGACCCTTAAACAAAGTAGGGGTTGGGTCACCCCCCAGCAGTTGAAAATCCATGTATAACTTTATAGTTGTCCCTCCCTATCTGTGGTTCTACATCAGGGATTCAACCAACCACAGATTGTGTAGTACTGTAGTGTTTATTGGGAAAAAAACCCACATATAAGTGGACCCTGCATTTCAAACCAGTGTTGTTCAAAGGTCAACTGTAATGCAAAACTTCTATATGTAACACTACCTTCTTTTATTTTAATATTTAAAATACTTATCTTAAGTTTAAAATGTACAGTATTTATGTGTATAGTTCTCAATGCCTGCCTATGCATATATAGAGATGGGTATGATAAAAGACAGAAGATACACAATGAAAATCTCCAAAATGACCCTATGTGTATCTGTATGCTTGGACACATGCATTTGTTAATATAAGGGATTTATGTAGGTGTATCTTTAGATTTGTAATTATAAAGATCAATGGGTCAGGTAATAATAGTAATGACTCAGGCAGGCCTCACCAATTAAATGTCATCACATCAAGTAATATTGGTCCATATTTTTTAATTGACTGTAAAAATTATGGCAACTGACAGAGATTGTTTGTATAGCTACTAAAGAAGAACTGTTTTGGTACAGCTGCCTGAAAGCTGCTTTTGTTTCCCATGCTATGCAGCCCAGGCCCCAGATACAGAAACCATCTTTAACCATCTTCTGCTTTTCTCCCCCTCCCTTTGTGATCTTCCTTCCTTCTTTCCTTCCTTCCCTCCTTCCTTCCTTCCTTCCTCCTTCCCTCCCTCCCTTTTTTCTTTCCTTCCTCATTCCCTCCTTTCCTCTTTCATTCTAATTGAATATTTTCCATGTGCTTGACACAAAAAATACAGAGATAAAACTCAAGGCCCCTAACTGCAGTAACCTAAGTCTAATAAGAGAAGAAGGAAAACACAATTACTACACATATGAAGGGCTACACTTGCAGTATACACATGGTACTCTGGGGAGGACCAAGGAAGAACAGTTGAGACAGCTGGCAGTGGGAAATGAAGAAGTGTGTGGACAAAGGAAACATCAAGTGAAATCACTAAAGTTTTCCCTGAAAAGGGGAGCATCCTGAAATGAGCATTAAAGAATTTATAGTTACCTATGTGAAGCTAAGTGCACAGCATTCCAAACAACAGATCAATAAATTTGTGTAAAGGAAGTTTGAAGCAGTATGTCATGTTCAGGTGAATTGCAACCTGATACATATACAACAAGTAAAGCAAAGAGCTGTGATGAAGCAATGGTGTGAAGGATGAGAACGAGGAGTCATGCAGAAGTCAGATCAAAAAGGGCCTTACAATGACTGAAACTGACTTAAGAAGAAAGAGAAAACAGAAATAGCTTTATTAAATAAATTAAATCTGAATTAAAACCTTTACCAAACTCAAAATGCCTGCCCGAAATAGCTTCACTGGTGAATCTGATTAAGTATTTAAAAAGAAATAATGTAAAATGGGAATGTAAATTGGTACAGCCACTATGGAGAACACTATGGAAGTTCCTTAAAAAACTAAAAAAAGAACTACCATGTGACCCTGCAGTCCTACTCCTGGGCATATATCCACAGAAGAACATGGTCCAAAAGGATACATGCACTCCAATGTTCATTGCAGCACTGTTTACAATAGCCAAGACATGGAAGCAACCTAAATGTCCATCAAAAGAGGAATGAATAAAGAACATGTGGTATATATATACAATGGAATATTACTCAGCCATTAAAAAGAATGAAATAATGCCATTTGCAGCAATATGGATAGAGATTGTCATAGTTAGTGAAGTAAGTCAGAGAAAGAGAAATATCATATGATATGCCTTATATGCGGAATCTAAAAAGAAATGATACAAATGAATTTATTTACAAAACAGAAACAGACTCACAGACTTAGAGAACAAACTTATGGTTCCCGGGGGGAAAGGTAGGGGGAAGGAATATTCAGGGAGTTTGGGACCGACATGTACACACTGGTATATTTTAAATGGATAACCAACAAGGACCTACTGTATAGCACAGGGAACTCTGCTCAATGTTATGTGGCAGCCTGGATGGGAGGGGAGTTTGGGCGAGAACAGATACGTGTATATGTATTGGCTGAGTCCCTTTGCTGTGCACCTGAAACTATCACATCATTGTTAATCAGCTATACTCCAATATAAAATGAAAAGTTAAAAAGCAAAAAAAGAAGGTCATGAAGAACCTAGAGGCAGGAACGAAATAAAGACACAGACCTACTAGAGAATAGACTTGAGGACAAGGGGAGGGGGAAGGGTAAGCTGGGACAAAGTGAAAGAGTAGCATGTACATATATACACTACCAAATGTAAAACTGATAGCTAGTGGGAAGCAGCCTCATAGCACAGGGAGATCAGCTCAGTGCTTTGTGACCACCTAGAGGGATGGGATAGAGAGGGTGGGAGGGAGGGAGATTCAAGAAGGAAGAGATATGGGGATATATGTATATGTATAGCTGATTCACTTTGTTATAAAGCAGAAACTAACACACCATTGTAAAGCAATTATACTCCAATAAAGATGTTACAAAAAGGGCCTTACAATGACTGAAACTGACCTAAGAAGAAAGAGAAAACAGGAATAGCTCTATATTAAATAACTAAAATCTGAATTCAAACCTTTCCAAAATCAAAATGCCTGCACAAAATAGCTTCACTGGTGAATCTGATTAAATATTTAGAAAGAATAATAACAATCCAGTAGAGCAACTGGATCTCCCATGCTGCTGGTAGGAATGCAAATTAGTTGAGCCACTTGAACAATTTGGCAGTTTTCTTCTAAAGTTACATATGCTTACCTTCTGACCCAGAAATCTTACTCCTAGTTTTTACTCAAGAGAAATGAAAACATATATCCAAAGACTTGTAAGTATAACACCATAAGATCATAGTAGCGAAAATGGTAGCAAGTCAATCATCATCAACTAATGAATGGATAAACAAATTTCAGTATGTCCATAAAAGAAAGTTTAATGAATTACTGATGCAGTCAACGTCATACATAAATCTCAAAAGGACTATGCTGAGTGAATGAAGCTGGATGCAAAAGACTACATCATGTATGATTGTAATGGAGAGCAAATCAGTGGTTGACTGGGGCTGAGATCAGGGGAGAGGACTGGACTGCAAAGCGGGTAGGAAATGTTCTAAATCTTGATTGTGGTGATTATTACTACATACAATTGCCAAACTCATCACTCAGTACATATAAAATGGCAATATTTACTGTTTGTAAATTATACCCCAGTAAAGGGAAGGGGGCTTATAGAGAGATCAGTTGAAATCTGTTAAAGGGGTGTAAGTTGTTGCTTATGAAAACTGTGAAGGGCATTTTTAGCGTATCGGTAGTGAAAACAGAGGGGAAGAAATAGATATAAGAGGGTTAAAAGGTAAAATCTATAGGATATGTTGACTGTTCACTTCAGTGAGAAGTTAATGATGACTTCTGGATTTCTGGTTTGGCCAGGGTTGTACCACTTTCTTTGAGAAAGAAAACTCAGGGAGGAGGATAAAATAATGAAGGTAAAGACAATTAACTTGGTTTTGTATATGTTGGTTTTAAGCGGTATTTTGGAAACCTAGGTACCCAGAAAGAGGGTGAACATATAGTCTGGAGCTTAGGTGAGAGAGGTCTAGGATGGTATTCAGTCACTTCCTCTTATTTTTTTAGGAAGGATGAATTTTCATTTTATTGTGGTTAGTTTGTTTTTGGTAGTGCAATTGACTGAGAACTTAAAGAGTAATAAGCATGAAGACAGTACCTCCAATTATAGTTTTGTCACAAACTACGGATGATTCCCTAATTTCAGAGCCTATTAGATCTGTACAACATTAAAGTGAGCTGCTAGGAGTTCCCTAGGATAATTGTGGAGCTCATCAAGGATGAGAGATACCTGCCTTAGCATATTGTCATCATAAACCAAACCTAATCTACTGTGGAAAAAAATGTGCTTGGTGTAAGAAATGAATATCAACCAGGAACAAAAGAGTCTGCCTGATCAAAGCTCTGAAGAACCAACTCATAGTACAATCTGGTAGTAATGTATCCAAAGACTGGGCTAAATCCTCTGTCACATTGGACTTAAAAACGTATACATGTATTCAAATTTTTATGAGCTATAAATCTGTTCAGATATATAGGAGATTCTGTACTGAAGATAGGGGAAAGGTAATACCACAACAGGAGAAAAGATCCAAAAGGTGAAACTGGGAGTCATCATGACTGACATAACTAACTTCTTCCCAAATCCATTTCTCAATAACTTTGGATTTTTGATATTTCATTTATCTACTTATTTTCCTTCCTGCATATCGACTTTTGTTAATGGCAAAACCATCATATTTGTCAAGTAGTAATCAAACAGTGTCTAGAGTATAGATCTATACAGCAGCATTCAGTTATCAGGAATCTAGCATAAAGGCACCAAATATGCAGGAAACATGAGTCACACACAAAATGTGACATTTCACACATTACATTTTCATCCATATAAACTATGGAAAAGATAGGAAGTTTTGATATTACTTTTCTAAAAACAGGTAATTCAAACATTCAGTGTAACCTTCCACTCTAACCTTACTGTCCCTTGATTCATGTGTAAACTGAAACTAAAGTTTCAATAACAAGTGGAATGTTTAAAAACTCAAAGTCCAACCCTAAAGTTATAAAAATAAATGTCATTATAACCTCATCTACTATAACACAATGAACGTTTCAAACAGCTAGCCAGTTAACAATATTTATCAGGCACCTACAATAAGCAAAGCACTTTATTTGCCAAGCTGTAGGGGAAACGTGTAGAAATTTTATAAACTGCACATAGGAATCATCAAGGATCTTGTAAACAACGAAGAGAGAGAACACACTCCACCCATGTACAGATGAGGAACGCACATATCACTCTTTTCTATTGTCACTGCTGAGGTTCTAGCTCAGGCCTCACCTCCTCAAATTGGGATTATGACAACCAGTAATTAGAGACAAAAACTCTAGACACTCCTCCCACCTACTTCTCTGTTCCAATATAATTACCTATAACTGCCAGATAAATCTGCAGAAAATTTTCTATTCCAGCATCCTCTATTCAAGAGATTCATTGGCTTCCTATAAGGTTCAAACTTCACTTTGGAACAGTATACTTATTAAAACCAACCTTAATCTGTCTTTCCAATATCCCACTTCACTCCAAAGTGCATTATTCATTCATTACTCATTCTTCAATATGCCTTGGCTTAAACCACATCTCTTTTTATTATGTCATAATTCCAAGCTAGACTTGTTTGCTTTTTACTTAATATCCTTAAAGACATTGGAATGCATCATACCCAAATATATCCAAGCATAATGTCAGGCAGACAGCAGTCAGTCTATACATTTTTGGTGAATGGAACTGAATCTGTAGAAGTATGGGAGAAGTATAACAAAGTGGAAGGAGCACTCGACTAGAATTCAGGCAACCTGGGTTCTAATTCCAGTTTTGTCATTTCAGTTATCTGGGTCTTGGTTCCTTCATCTGTAAAATAAGAATATCTGCTCTGACCACCTTACAGGATATTGTGAGAATGAAATAAGAAATTGAATATGAAACTATTTTGAAACAACTAAAGGTTTTACTATGACATTATGATGATGAAGATGTTCATGTGTATATATAGAGAGTTGTCTATTTTTAAAATAATCCCCATTAAAAGCCACAGTAAATATAACCACATGGTATGGGCATACACATAAATTCATAACCCACAAATAACTGTTTTCACCTACATCTACATGATGAATATGATTTATGCTACTCCTACACAGTTGCTAACATTTTTAATCTTCCACGGCTTATTTTCTGCTTCTGAAAAGTACATACATCTAAATAGAAAGACAAAAAGGTTACATTATAGGAGGAGAAGCTTCAAGACGGCAGAAGAGTAAGACGTGGAGATCACATTCCTCCCCACAAATACATCAAAAATACATCTACATGTGGAACAACTCCTACAGAACACCTACTGAACGCTGGCAGAAGACCTCAGACCTCCCAAAAGGCAAGAAACTCCCCACGTACCTGGGTAGGACAAAAGCAAAAAAGAATAAACAGAGACAAAAGAATAGGGACAGGACCTGCACCAGTGGGAGGGAGCTGTGAAGGAGGAAATGTTTCCACACTAGAAGCCCCTTCGCGGGAGGAGACTGCAGGTGGCGGAGCGGGGGAGCTTTGGAGCTGCAGAGGAGAGCACAGCAACAGGGGTGCAGAGGGCAAAGCAGAGAGATTCCCGCACAGAGGATCGGTGCCGACCAGCACTCACCAGCCAAAGAAGCTTGTCTGCTCACCCGCCAGGACGGGTTGGGGCTGGGAGCTGAGGCTCGGGCTTCAGAGGTCAAATCCCAGGGAGAGGACTGGGGCTGGCTTCATGAACACAGCCTGAAGGGGCTAGTGTGCCAAAGCCTAGCTGAGAGGGACTCCGGGAAAATGTCTGGAGCTGCCGAAGAGGCAAGAGACATTTTCTTGCCTCTTTCTTTCCTGGTGTGCAAAAAGGAGGATTAAGGGCGCTGCTTAAAGGAGCTCGAGATGGGCGCGAGCTGTGGCTATCAACAGGGACCCCAGAGACGGGCATGAGATGCTAACGCTGCCGCTGCAGCCACCAAGAAGCCTGAGTGCAAGCACAGGTCACTATCCACACCTCCCCTCCCGGGAGCCTGTGCAGCCCGCCACTGCCAGGGTCCCGTGATCCAGGGACAACATCCCCGGGAGAACGCACAGCATGCCTCAGGCTGGTGCAACGTCACGCCGGCCTCTGCCGCCACAGGCTCACCCGCACTCTGTACCCCTCCTTCCCACCGGCCTGAGTGAGCCAGAGTCCCCGAGTCAGCTGCTCCTTTAACCCTGTCCAGCCTGAGCAAAGAACAGACGCCCTCCAGCAACCCACACCCAGAGGCAGGGCCAAATCCAAAGCTGAATACCAGGAGCTATGAGAACAAAGAAGAGAAAGGGAAATCTCTCCCAGCAGCCTCAGGAGAAGAGGATTAAATCTCCACAATCAACTTGATATACTTTGCATCTGTGGAATACCTGAATAGACAATGAATCATCCCAAATTGAGGATGCAGCCTTTTGGAGAAAAGATATGTATATATATATGTTTTTCCATTTTTCTGTGTGGATGACAGACTCTTGGTGCTCCAGCCAGGCATCAGGGCTGTGCTTCTGTGGTGGGAGAGCCAAGTTCAGGACACTGGTCCACTAGACACCTCCCAGCTCCACATAATATCAAATGGCGAAAATATCCCAGAGACCTCCATCTCAATGCCAAGACCCAGCTCCACTCAACAACCAGCAAGCTACAGTGCTCGACAACCTATGCAAAACAACTAGCAAGACAGGAACACAAACCCACCCATTAGCAGAGAGGCTGCCTAAAATCATAATAACATCACAGACACCCCAAAACACATGACCAGATGTGGACTTTCCCACTAGAAAGACAAGATCCAGCCTCATCCACCAGAACACAGGCACTAGTCCCCTCCACCAGGAAGCCTACACAACCCACTGAACCAACCTTAGCCACTGGGGACAGACACCAAAAACAACGGGAACTAAAAACCTGCAGCCTGCATAAAGGAGACCCCAAACACAGTAAGATAAGCAAAATGAGAAGACAAAGAAACACACAGCAGATGAAGTAGCAAGGGAAAAACCCACCAGACCTAACAAAAGAAGAGGAAATAGGCAGTCTACCTGAAAAAGAATTCAGAATAATGATAGTAAAGATGATCCAAAATCTTGGAAATAGAATGGAGAAAATACAAGCAATGTTAAACAAGGACCTAGAAGAACCAAAGAGCAAACAAACAATCATGAACAACACAATAAATGAAATTAAAAACACTCTAGAAGGGATCAATAGCAGAATAACTGAGGCAGAAGAATGGATAAATGACCTGAAAGATAAAATAGTGAAAATAACTACCGCAGAGCAGAATAAAGAAAACAGAATGAAAAGAATTGAGGACAGTCTCAGAGACTTCTGGGACAATATTAAACGCACCAACATTCGAATTATAGGGGTCCCAGAAGAAGAAGAGAATAAAAAAGGGACTGAGAAAATATTTGAAGAGATTGTAGTTGAAAACTTCCCTAATATGGGGAAGGAAATAGTTAATCAAGTTCAGGAAGCACAGAGAGTATCATACAGGATTAATACAAGGAGAAACACACCAAGACACATATTAATCAAACTATCAAAAATTAAATACAAAGAAAACATATTAAAAGCAGCAAGGGAAAAACAACAAATAACATACAAGGGAATCTCCATAAGGTTAACAGCTGATCTTTCAGCAGAAACTGCAAACCAGAAAGGACTGGTAGGACATATTTAAAGTGATGAACGAGAAAATCCTGCAACCAAGATTACTCTATCTAGCAAGGATCTCATTCAGATTTGATGGAGAAGTTAAAAACTTTGTAAATTTAAGAAAATTGAAATTGTATCAAGTATCTTTTCTGACCACAACATTATGAGATGAGATATTAATTACAGGAAAAAATCTGTAAACAATACAAACATATGGAGGCTAAACAATACACTACTTAATAACCAAGAGATCACTGAAGAAATCAAAGAGGAAATTTTAAAAAAATACCTAAAAACAAATGACAATGAAAACACAATGACCCAAAACCTATGGGATGCAGGAAAAGCAGTTCTAAGAGGGATGTTTATAGCAATACAATCCTACCTTAAGAAACAAGAAACATCTCAAATAAAAAACCTACCCTTATACCTAAAGCAATTAGAGAAAGAAGAACAAAAAAACCTCAACGTTAGCAGAAGGAAATAAATCATAAAGATCAGATCAAAAATAAATGAAAAAGAAATGAAGGAAATGATAACAAAGATCAATATATCTAAAAGCTGGTTCTTTGAAAAGATAAACAAAATAGATAAACCATTAGCCAAACTCATCAAGAAGAAAAGTGAGAAGACTCAAATCAATAGAATTAGAAATGAAAAAGGGGAAGTAACAACTGACACGGCAGAAATACAAAGGATCGTGAGAGATTACTACAAGCAACTCTATGCCAATAAAATGGACAATCTGGAAGAAATGGACAAATTCTTAGAAATGCACAAACTTCTGAGACTGAACCAGGAAGAAACAGAAAATATGAACAGACCAATCACAAGCACTGAAATTGAAACTGATTTAAAATCTTCTAACAAGCAAAAGCCCAGGACCAGATGGCTTCACAGGCAAATTCTATCAAACATTTAGAGAAGAGCTAACACTTATCCGTCTCAAACTCTTCCAAAATAGAGCAGAAGGAGGCACACTTCCAAACTCATTCTACGAGGCCACCATCACCCTGATACCAAAACCAGACAAAGGTGTCATAGAAAAACAAAATTACAGACCAATATCACTGATGAACATAGATGCAAAAATCCTCAACAAAATACTAGTAAACAGAATCCAACAGCACATTAAAAGGATCATACACCATGGTTAAGTGGGGTTTACCCCAGGAATACAAGAATTCTTCAATATACGCAAATCAATCAATGTGATACACCATATCAACAAATTGAAGGAGAAAAACCATATGATCATCTCAAGAGATGCAGAGAAAGCTTTCGACAAAACTCAACACCCACGTATGATAAAAACGCTCCAGAAAGTAGGCATAGAGGGAACTTACCTCAACATCTTAAAGGCCATATATGACAAACCCACTGACAACATTGTCTTCAATGGTGAAAAAATGAAACGTTTTCCACTAAAATCAGGAACGAAACAAGATTCCTGTTTCCACTCTCACCACTGTTTCCACTCTCACCACTGTTATTCAACATACTTTTGGAAGTTTTAGCCACAACAATCAGAGAAGAAAAGGAAATAAAAATATCCAAATTGGAAAAGAAGAAGTAAAGCTTTCACTGTTTGCAGATGACATGATAGTATACATAGAGAATCCTAAATATGCTACCAGAAAACTACTAGAGCTAATCAGTGCATTTGGTAAAGTAGCAGGATACAAAATTAATGCACAGAAATCTCTTGCATACCTATACACTAATAATAAAATATCTGAAAGTGAAATTAAGAAAACAATCCCATTTACCATTGCAACAAAAAGAATAAAATATCTAGGAATAAATCTACCTAAGGAGACAAAAGACCTGTATGCAGAAATCTATAAGACACTGATGAAAGAAATTAAATATGATACAAATAGGCGGAGAGATATACCATGTTCTTGGATTGGAAGAATCAACATTGTGAAATTGACTATGCTACCTAAAGCAATCTACAGATTCAATGCAATCCCTATCAAGCTAACACTGATATTTTTCACAGAACTAGAACAAAAAATTACACAATTTGTATGGAAACACAAGAGAACCCGAAAAGCCAAAGCCATCTTGAGAAAGAAAAATGGAGCTGGAAGAATCAGGCTCCTGGACTTCAGACTATACTACAAAGCTACAGTAATCAAGACAGTATGGTAGTGGCACAAAAACAGAAAGATAGATCAATGGAACAGGATAGAAAACCCAGAGGTAAACCAATGCACATATGGTCACCTTACCTTTGATAAAGGAGGCAAGAATATACAATGGAGAAGAGACAGCCTCTTCAATAAGTTATGCTGGGAAAACTGGAGAGCTACATGTAAAAGAATGAAATTAGAACACTCCCTAACACCATACACAAAAAGGAACTCAAAATTTATTAAAGACCTAAATGTAAGGCCAGACTCTATCAAACTCTTAGAAGAAAACATAGGCAGAACACTCTATGACATAAATCACAGCAAGATCCTTTTTGACCCACCTCTTTGAGAAATGGAAATAAAAATAAACAAATGGGACCTAATGTAACTTCAAAGCTTTTGCACAGCAAAGGAAACCATAAACAAGATGAAAAGACAACCCTCAGAATGGGAGAAAATATTTGCAAATGAAGCAACTCACAAAGGATTAATGTCCAAAATTTATAAGCAGCTCATGCAGCTCAATATCAAAAAAACAAACAACACAATCCAAAGATGGGCAGAAGACCTAAATAGACATTTCTCCAAAGAAGATATACAGATTGCCAACAAACACATTAAAGAATGCTCAACATCCTTAATCATTAGAGAAATGCAAATAAAAACTACAATGCGATATCATCTCACACTTGTCAGAATGGCCATCATCAAAAAGTCTACAAACAATAACTGCTGGAGAGGATGTGGGGAAAAGGAAACCCTCTTGCAATGTTGGTGGGAATGTAAATTGATACAGCCACTATGGAGAACAGTATGGAGCCTCCTTAAATAATTAGAAATAGAACTATCATACGACCCAGAAAAACCACTACTTGGCATATACCCTGAGAAAACCATAATTCAAAAAGTGTCATGTGCCACAATGTTTATTGCAGCTCTATTTCCAATAGCCAAGACATGGAAGCAACCTAAGTGTCCATCCACTGATGAATGGTTAAGAAGATGTGGCACATATATACAATGTAATGTTACTCGGCCATTAAAAGAAACGAAATTGAGATTTTTATTGAGGTGGATGGACCTAAAGTCTGTCTTACAGAGTGAAGTAAGTCAGAAAGAGATAAATATATACCATATGCTAACACATATATATGGAATCTAAAAAAAAAATGGTCCTGAAGAACCTAGAGGCAAGACGAGAGTAAAGACGGAGACCTACTAGAGAATGGACTTGAAGACACGGGGAGGGGGAAGGGTAAGCTGGGACAAAGTGGGAGAGTGGTCGTGTATGTATGGACATATATACACTACCAAATGCAAAATAGATAGCTAGTGGGAAGTAGTCACATAGAACAGGGAGATCAGCTCTGTGCTTTGTGACCAGCCAGAATGGTGGGATATGGAGGGAGGGAGACACAAGAGGGAAGAGATATGGGGATATATGTATATGTATAACTGATTCACTTCGTTATAAAGCAGAAACTAACACACCATTATAAAGCAATTATACTCCAAAATAAACGTTAAAAAAGAAAGTTTACATTATAATATTATTTGAGTTTGTTTGACTTTTCTATCTGATAGAGATCCTCCCAAAATACGTTATATTCATAAGATATGTGTTAAAAGCCTAGAAGGAGGCTACTCAAGTAGATTCATGTTATAAACAAATGTTATACCTAATACAGGGGAAAGAAAATCACTTAACCATTGTTAACATCTAATGTAATAGGATAATAACATACATTACTTATTTTTATAGTTGAGATTAATGTACTTTAAGAAATAAAAATGTACTTTTCAATGACTTCATTGTAGTTTGATAACATCTACATTTTTACTGGTCCTGTTTATCTATATATTACTTATCTATGTTAATGTATTCACTTAATAACAAATCAATTTTATAGAACCTTGGTACCCACAGCCAAAATACCTGGAACATACAACATATGTCATAGCATGAAATGCTCGTGTTAGCTGAAAGTTATGAGTTTAACTAAAGAGTATTAATATTAACATTTAAGCAAATTAGACTATCTTAGCTGCATAAGATAGTCAATATTTTTTCACCCAAAACATTACTTCCAAAGATAAAATAGCTATACTAACCTTTTGAGAATATCAGTAATCATACAAACATACTTCTGTGGGATTTATCTTTTGTTGCACAGAAGGAGTTGATGTATTGATAATTTATGATCTTGGTTTCACTATTTAAAATAAAGAATCCACACGCTTAGGGAAATATAGATTTTGCATTTTTGTTGGAGAAAGGGGCAATTTGAAAATTACTTGTATCTTCCATAGCTTCTCTAAGATTTGCCATTTTTGCATACCATTTATTACATATTTCCATAATGCATTCATTGAAAAAATATTCTTAGTACTTACTATGTGCTATAATTGGCCATGTGATGAAGGTTTTAGAAATGAATAAGCTTTTGTCTATGGTCCCAAGATGCCCACCATCTAAATGGTTCTCAAAGTTTACTGTCCATCAGAATCACCTGCAGGCCTTGTTAAAACAGATTGAAAGGCCCCACCCCTGGAGTTTCTGAAGCAGTAGTTCTGGGATGAAGCCTGAAAATTTGCATTTTTAACAAGTTCCCAGATGATGCAGATACTGCTGGTTCAGGGACCACACTTTGTAAACTGTTTAGTGGTTGGAGGCAAACATGCTAACAGAAATAAAAGGCAATAAAATAAGTGAAATGTTAGAAGAATCTAAAGTGCTGTAATAGAATAGGAAAAAGCGGTGATGAAATTTTGGGGAGTGTCAAAGAAAACTTGACAGAGGAGGTGGTAGATAAGCAAGGAAAGTGTTGGTAAATCAGGTAAGGGAACTGCCGGCAGCAGAATTTATCTTTTTCATTTATTTTCCAAGTTGATAAGTAAAGTTTAAACTGTAGATTAAGGGCCAGAACATGAAAGAATTTTTATGTCATGCTAGGGAATTTCAACTTCATCTTGCAGACAATAGGTAGCAGTGAAAGTTTATATCCAAGGTGGTTAAAAGATGAGATTCTTGCAGGTCGCTACACAGAGGATGGGTTGGTATTCGGGTTGGCAGAGAAGCTACATAAATTTGTGCAATTGTCCAAGTAAAAACAGATGACAAAAAAAAAAAAAAAGAGATGACAGTTGTACTAAATGGCATTAGGGCTTGAAGGAATGAGATGGATTTGTCACCTAATTTCCCTGTGCTTCCCTATATGAAGCCAATAAAATGCTTACTTTTCGTATGGCACACCTGTTTTGTAGAACTAGATGGAACAATTAAATGCAGTTTAACTCTAAAGTGGTACCTCTGCTTGTGTGGCAATATACATGGTTGCTGCTGTTGGAAGATTTCATATTACGTCTTTAATTGTGGGCATTTAGCAGACAGCCTCTTATTACTAAGATACAGCTGACTTTTATTGTTAATGTGGCCACAGGACAAAGCTAATAATTACCAGCACCCGAAGCAGCTTGTGGTTTTATATTACATTGAGGTAAATTACACTGGAATTAGAGTGGATTACTTTTATCAAATGGGGGATAAGCTGTTAATTAACTCCCCGCTGTAGCAATCTTTTTCTTAGCTTGCAACTGTTATTAGGTCTAGATTAAACTGTTGAATTAATTTCCCACTTACTTACTATTTCAAGAGTTTTTAATTTACCTGGCAGCAGTTTTAATGGGGAATTGTATTAGAGAGCATAAATTGTTTTGGGGAAGGGTAAACAATTTGTGATAATGTTTATTAAGTCGTTTTGTTTGAGCAAAAATATAATTGCAGTTTTAATTAGTGTATGGTTGTTGGAGTATTAGGTTTGAGATTACATTATGGCTTTCTGAGAAAACAATCACTCAGGTAATCCCAGCATTTATAACTGATAGCAAATAGAAAAGCTATGTCAATATGGTATTGACTCGGATTTTGTACCATAGTTCAGGATAGAAAATGGGAAATTATCAAAGTGTTCTTCCTTCAGTTATCTTAAGGTTTATTGGCTGCTCCTGAATATCACTGTCTGCTGTGACAGGTATATAAGATGTAGTACATGTGAAGGGTTAACTGAGAAAATTTTAAAACTAAGAGGTGCAGTTTCCTTAAAGGTAAAACAAACGTGGAAATCAGGAAATTTATTTAGATGATCAATATAATTTTTGTGCTTTATTATTGTTTATAATGCTGGCAATACAATTTGTCTTTTAACACCAACAAT
The DNA here is from genome assembly GCF_963924675.1 of Phocoena phocoena. Taxonomy (NCBI): domain Eukaryota; kingdom Metazoa; phylum Chordata; class Mammalia; order Artiodactyla; family Phocoenidae; genus Phocoena; species Phocoena phocoena. The sequence continues at coordinate 73,021,597 of NC_089240.1, read as the reverse complement.
AATCATGCATTATGTTAGTGTGCTGTTTTACAGAAGTGGGGACTTGAGAGATAATAGTGCATATTGAAAACTGAGGGCTAAAGAGAATAAAAAGATTTGCCCCAAGATATAGAGCTAGTGACTGAAATAAGACAAAACATGGGGCTGTTTGCATAACTACATATGGTCTCTTGGTCCAACATTTATGTTCCATTTTGTTCCCAAATTAAATAGAGTTGGCATTCATTGTAAATAACAAACATATTATATGTAGAATTTTATGTCCCAAAGACGTCTAAAATATTTCCCTGTGACACTTTTAATATTGTACCTTCAAATTAATATTACACTTGTTTTCAATGATACAATTGCCTGATTCATACACAATTGTTATTTTTTAGCCAAACTCTTTATAATAATCAGTAGGACTTCCAAGATGGCAATACACATTTAAATGGTCAAGACTATAAAATTAATATTATTTCTTTAACATTAATTTCTAATCAAAAATAATTGTGATATTTCTATATTGGTGCAGTAAGCATACATGAAATAATAGAATTTCCTTAAAATTAGGTCAGCAGCTTTGACTCCATACAAACCACCTACTATTTTGCGGAAATTTAATTCAGTCTCTCCTGGATACCCATATTATGTATTATAAAATTCTGTTTCAGAAAAAACATAATTCCCCTACAAAATGCTAACAAGAATCAAATAAAGATTTTCCTGACCCTTTTCTTTGAGAAACCCAGATCAATCTAAAACCTTGTGCAATGAAATATATTCATAAAGTCCAAATCCTCTTCATATGCCTGTCAAGTTAATATTTGGCTATCTATAATTTCTATCTTTGAATATTAAAAGAAATGGGAATACAATCATATTTTTGTTATTGAATTCTTTTCATCTATTTACTTTCCAATAAATGTTGGATTTTGAATAAGGAAATAAAAATAATAAAAATGCATTAATGATACAATACATTTATGACATCACCAACAAATCTTGTAGTCATTAGGAATAATAACTTACAAAAGAAGTGTCTGGAAGACCATGTGCCCTTTTTTAACTGCTTATCAATGTACTTTGTTCACACACAAACCTCCTGGGTTACCATTCAAATTTATGATTAATTTTAGAAAACCATTTTACTCTTTGGATTAAAATTATAAAAACATTTATTTTGATTTTTGTTTGAAACTTACATAATGGCATAAAACAATGTTACTTCAATAAAAAATTTAGTTAGGAAACCAAAGATTGATAATATATAGATATATATGTATGTATCTCCACACCAAATTAATAAAATAGGCTTCCATATTTTCCATTACTTTGGTGTGAATGTGTATGTATTATATGCATATATATTTTTAAGTAACATTAAGTAGGTGGCTCAAATATGAAATATAGGCCATTTATGTTAAGAGGTTTCAGAAACATTGATATGATTAGGTATACCATCTGGTTATAATGAGAAAAGGAAGAGCTTTTCAATGCTCCAACCTTCCTAATCTTTCCTTTAAAGCCATGTACCATTCATAAGAATCACATAACTGGGAAAGCACCCTAAGTTGTTTCAGAAAAAATGAGATTGTGTTGTCTCTTCACAGTGAAACAATCTCATTGTCACAGACAAATTGAGAGGAAAAAATGAATAACCAAAACAAATCTTACAGGCAAAGAAATGAACCTTATCCTTGAAAACTCAAACTTCCAGACAAGGAGCAATATAATAGTACCCATCCCCATGAACAGAAAAATAATAAAATGCCACCTCACTCTTAAATAGTTAAAAATGAGGAAAATAAGAGAAACGTGTTATTGGGAAGTTTTGCCTTGGAATATAAATTCATTTATATAGTATCTTCAAAATATTTTTTCAGAGCCCACCCATGTCTCCCACCTAATTTTGTTCTCCCTATAGACAGATTATCATCCCCATTTGATAGATGAGGAAATGAGGCACACTGAAGTTAAGCAATTTGTCCCAGTTCGAAATCTGGCTATAGGCACAGCAAAGAAAGAGTACCTGCTCCTTTTGCTATTCCAATATCCCACAACTACTAGCATATACCACACCTGGAACTTAGAACCTGGAAAAGGTAATGTGGCCCTGTAGTTAAGAGAAGGATCTTGGAAAATCCAGATAGACTTAACATAGATTCACCAGCACTGTGACTTCTCTGAATCTCTGTTTCCTCATCTATAAAACAAGGATAATGATGACTCTCATAAATTCTTGTGGATGTTAAGTGAGATAATGGATATAAAGCACCCAGCACCATTCCTGACATATAGTAAGCACTTGTGAAGCTGTTTCTATTGTTGTTACATGACTGCTATGGACTGAATGCTTGTATCCCCTAAAATTCATATGTTGAAGGTGGAGCCTTCAGAAATTAATTAGGTTATGACGGGGGAGCCCCATGATGGGATTAATGTCCTTATAACAAGAGAAAAAGTACTCTCTTTCTCTCCTCTCTCTCAGTCTCCCTCTCTCCCTCTCTCCCTTTCTCTCTCTCTCCCTCTCTCCACCTCTTTCAGCCATGTGAGAATACGAGAAGGCAGCTGTCTACAAGGCAGGAAGACAGCCCTTACCAAGAACCGAATCTGCTGTCACCTTGATCTTGGACCACCCAGTCTCCAGAACTATGAGAAATAAATACTTGTTGTTTAAGCCACCCAGTCTATGGTATTTTTTATAGCCCAAACTGACTATGTTAATATACTCTTTAAATTAAAAAGAATTGCCTGTTCTGACTATAGAGTAGGCAGCAGTTTTCTTTTAGGCCATTAATTAGCATCCTCTCCCTTACAACTACCTGCTTCTATTGAGTGCTTACTTTTGTGAAAAACAGGAGTGTTTTCCCTATTGTAAACTTCCATCACCACCATTCTCCAGTACTGGAGTTTGGCATTGTGTAACACATGAGTGATGGCAAATTCTAGCTTTCTAGGATTCCATAAGAGTTCTATTATCAAAATGAATAGAAGCATCCTTAGCATAGAGAAACAATGCCTTTAAATTGGATGCCTTACTTTTACTCATTAAGGTATTAAGGTATTTACTCATAGGGTAATACTTAAGGTATGTTGGGAGGCTGTGGGTTAAAATAACTACTGCACAAATCATACTTTCTGTATTGGTTGGGGAATCATGCTGGTCAAATCTAATTTAGATATTGTGGATACTGGAATTAATGTGTATATTAACTTAGTAGACACATTAGGTTTAAAAACTGAAAATAAACGGTGCTTCACACAACATCATTTTCCCTTGCACTGCATTAAATTTGGGAGGGTTGAACACGTTAGCCACTGTCACCAGCTCTGAAAAATTTACAATGTACTTTTTAAAATGCATACAAAAATATAAAAACATTCAATTGGAGTTTATTCAATTAATTTTAGTTTCTAATTTATAAAGTTTTTCTATTTAAGCAAAGGAAAATGAGAATTAAAATGTTTGAAGACATAATTTGCTGACACTGAGCACAAGTTTATAGCCTTTTTAATACTAAAGTAATTTTTAAAATAATAGGTTTAAATTGGAAAAAAAAACCAAAACTAATATTTTTACTAAATTGTACTTTATTACATGGTTTCAATTAGCATTTTTTCTTCTCAAAGATACAAATTATGCTTTAACTTTTACTAGAGTAAATAATAGGACGATAGAAAAAAGAAGACTTTTTTCTAAATGGTGGCTGACTGCCCAACTGATAGCATACATAGCATGTATGGTTTCCAGAATGATTTGCTCTTGTAAATATTGAAAACATTAACTCCTGGGAGCATATGTAAGCTTCAAAATATATTTCTTGCATATGGAAAGGCATGTCTTTCTACAAAACTCATTTCTTTTACATTTAATATAGAAAAACCCCAAAATTACAAATAATAAAATGTTTTCAGTATGAATGTGATTTTGGATAGCTTTGAAGTCATTAGAAGGATACTTTGGTATTACTTAAGGTATTATACTATAGCACGAGGAAACTGTTAAATGGCAGGTGTGTAGAAGATTTATTCCATATGTTATTAGCCATCTGGTTTACAAACAGTGGATGAACGATACATTTTTGGTGGTAAAGAAATATATTTCATAGATCAGGAAAAAATCATTCAGCTCATGGGTTAGTCTATGATAGCCACAAAATCAAAATATTTTCCTTCACATTACAATGAATCTATGTCTTAATTCCATAATGTAGAATACATTCATATTAAAACATTGACAAAAGTAAGAATAGTACTGAATACAGTATTTTGTATCATTCAAAGCATTTTCAAATATAATTCATAAATTCATTTGCAATTCGTAATGACTGAAGAAATGAACAAGGCAAGCATGACCACATACATCTTTCAGATGAGAAAATTATTCCTTGGAGAAGATAAATATGACTTACCAGAAATGACACTTATTTGGTTGTTAGCTAGGACCCAATCCAGTCTCATTCTACAGCATCATGCTGCCACAATAGAGTCAGAAGAAAAGATATACCATGATATTCTCTAAGTAACAGTAGAAGTTAACATAACTACTTCCTCTGGCCCAGCTTCATCCCAATTTATAATTTCTGAGTAAAATAATGTGTGCCCTCATTTCAATCATAAAAGACATAATATAGGCCAATAAAGCCCCTGTAAAAAAATTTAATTGGAAGTAGAACATTCCATTTGATATAGTGTTTCATCTTGTACATGTGCATGGTAAAAATATTAAAAATAAAATGTATTGACCAATTAAAATCGTGAGAATAAAGCAGAAAATACATTTCCAAAAAGAAGGTGGCTATAAATTGTATAGTAGATCATAATCATTATCAACATTATTATCACTATTATTATTATTATTATTTATGCAGACTGCCACTGGGTGATATGATTACACCTTTCCTCTTGATACTTATGAAAGCAATAACAAACACAACTAAAGCATCAAAACAATTGTATTAACTTCCCATTAAGGTTTATAAAACCTGTATGTAATAAAAAGATCATACAACATGATCAAGTGAGGTTTATCTCAGGAATAGAAGGATTCTTCAATATATGCAAATCAATCAATGTGATAAATCACATTAACAAATTGAAGGAGAAAAACCATACAATCCTCTCAATTGATGTAGAAAAAGCTTTTGACAAAATTCAACACCCATGTATGATAAAAACGCTCCAGAAAGTAGGCATAGAGGGAACTTACCTCAACATAATAACGGCCATATATGAAAAACCCACAGCCAACAATGTTCTCAATGGTGAAAAACTGAAACCACTTCCTCTAAGATCAGGAAGAAGACAAGGATATACACTCTCACCAGTATTATTCAACATAGATTTGGAAGTTTTAGCCACAGCAATCAGAGAAGAAAAAGAAACAAAAGGAATCCAAATTGGAAAAGAAGAAATTAAGCTGTCACTGTTTGCAGATGACATGATACTATACATAGAGAATCCTAAAAATGCTACCAGAAAACTACTAGATCTAATCAATGAATTTGGTAAAGTAGCAAGATACAAAATTAATACACAGAAATCTCTTGCATTCCTATACACTAATGATGAAAAATCTGAAAGAGAAATTAAGGAAACACTCCCATTTACCATTGCAAGAAAAAGAATAAAATACCTAGGAATAAACCTATCCAAGGAGACAAAAGACCTGTATGCAGAAAACTATAACACACTGATGAAAGAAATTAAAGATGATACAAACAGATGGAGAGATATACCATGTTCTTGGATTGGAAGAATCAACATTGTGAAAATGGCTCTACTACCCAAAGCAATCTACAGATTCAATGCAATCCCTATCAAACTACCAATGGCATTTTTCACAGAACTAAAACAAAAAAATTCACAAATTGTATGGAAACACAAAAGACCCCAAAGAGCCAAAGCAAACTAAAGAAAGAAAAACGGAGCTGGAGGAATCAGGCTCCCTGACTTCAGACTATACTACAAAGCTACAGTAATCAAGACAGTATGGTACCTACACAAAAACAGAAATATAGATCAATGGAACAGGATAGAAAGCCCAGAGATAAGCCCATGCACATATGGTCTCCTTACCTTTGATAAAGAAGGCCAGAATATACAATGGAGAAAAGACAGCCTCTTCAATAAGTGATGCTAAGAAAACTGCACAGCTACATGTAAAATAATGAAATTAGAACACTTCCTAACACCATACACAAAAAGGAACTCAAAATTTATTAAAGACCTAAATGTAAGGCCAGACTCTATCAAACTCTTAGAGGAAAACATAGGCAGAACATCCTATGACATACATCACAGCAAGATCCTTTTTGACCCACCTCCTAGAGAAATGGAAATAAAAGCAAAAATAAACAAATGGGACCTAATGAAACGTAAAAGATTTTGCACAGCAAAGGAAACCATAAACAAGATGAAAAGACAACCCTCTGAATGGGAGAAAATATTTGCAAATGAAGCAACTGACAAAGGATTAACCTACAAAATTTACAAGCAGCTCATGCAGCTCAATATCAAGAAAACAAACAACACAATCCAAAGATGGGTAGAAGACCTAAATAGACATTTCTCCAAAGAAGATATACAGATTGCCAACAAACACATGAAAGAATGCTCAACATCCTTAATCATTACAGAAATACAAATCAAAACTACAATGTGGTATCACCTCACACTTGTCAGAATGGCCGTCATCCAAAAATCTAGAAAGAATAAATGCTGCAGAGCGTGTGGAGAAAAGGGAACCCTCTTGCACTGTTGGTGGGAATGTAAATTGATACAGCCACTATGGAGAACAGTATGGTGGTTCCCTAAAAAACTAATAATAGAACTACCTTACGACCCAGCAATCCCACTACTTGGCATATACCCTGAGAAAATCATAATTCAAGAAGAGTCATGTACCAAAATATTCATTGCAGCTCTATTTACAATAGCCGGGACATAGAAGCAACCTAAGTGTCCATCAACAGATGAATGGATAAAGAAGATGTAGCCCATATATACAATGGAATATTACTCAGCCATAAGAAGAAATGATATTGATTTATTTGTAGTGAGGGGGATGGACCTAGAGTCTGTCATACTGAGTGAAGTAAGTCAGAAAGAGAAAAATAAATACCATATGCTAACACATATATATGGAATCTAAAAAAAAAATGGTTCTAAAGAACCTAGGGGCAGCACAGGAAGAAAGACGCAGACTTAGAGAATGGACTTGAGGACACAGTGAGGGGGATGGGTAAGCTGGGATGAAGAGAGAGAGTGGCATGGACATATATATACTGCCAAATGTACAATTGATAGCTAGTGGGAAACAGCCACATAGCACAGGGAGATCAGCTCAGTGCTTTGTGACCACCTAGAGGGGTGGGATAGCGAGGGTAAGAGGGAGACGCAAAAGGGAGGAGATATGGGGATACATGTATATGTATAGCTGATTCACTCTGTTATAATGCAGAAACTAACACAGCATTGTAAAGCAATTATACTCCAATAAAGATGTTTAAAAAAGTTTCTAAATTAGTTGTATTAGGGAAATCAAATATTGCCACACACACACAAGAAACCTGTATTAAAGCACATTAGCAAACAAAAAAATTGTGTTGAGTAGTCACTGAATGTGGTGCTCTGACCTCAGTACTCAGACATGTGTTGTTTTTGTCCTATTTTTATCTATGAACCATTTAAACTTGGCAAATAAGGTTAAAGATCTTTTTTAACTGATGGTCAAGAAAGGCTATTAGCCACCGGAAAGATCTAAGCAACCTGGAAACAGGAATCAACAGTTCATCACGTTTGGACTTTACAACTGACTGTGTGAAATAAATCATATCCAATACATTTGACTTCTAAACTTACCTACCTACTTACTAAACTTTTCTACCTATCTATGAAGCATCTAAACTCACATATTTATCTACCATTGCTATGTACATTTTTTCTTTCTTTGAAGTAAACTTCCTCCCTAGATGTGTCTGTTTCTTGGATCTTGATTATATACTACATAGTGTATCATCTGATGCATATTTAGTTATTAAAATGTATTACATAAGTAACAATAAACATTATGTTAGGAACATTTTTGTTTTCCTATGGGACTTTCAATGCTGTCAAGCTGCTACTATACACTGAATATGGAAGCCAGGAAAGTTTATTATTTATTTTAAAAGCGGGGAGGGGTAATTAACAGCCATTGGATTAGATTAGATTCACATTAGCTTTACATTCTGTGTGTAACAAATCCTGCTACAAATTTAATGAAGGCATTTTTCAACCAAATTATAGCACATTTTACTTCATATGTAGCTATAGTCAAACATACCATGCACTTGCATAGCATGAATTGTATTGTTACCTTTAACATTTTTAAGTGTTTAAAATTTCTGATTAAAGCGATTCAAACTTGCTTTGCATTTTAATCTTTCCTAAGAAGAGGCCCATCCTTATCTCCCTCATTAGTTGTGCTGCCTGTGGTGTTTTGCAATAATGCCAGTGCCTAATACAATGAATAGAAACATATCATTAAATATATCTTAGCACTTCACATTATGATGATATAGAGAAAATTTGGAATACTTAAAGTGCTACTTTACAGCTAGTTTAGCCATGGGCAGGGTGAGGGTCAATGGTGGGTACAACAATTTTTAACTTTTTAATACCCATTTTAACATTTCAATTGTCTCCATATGAATATCTGAAATGAGGTAGCCTGCTATGCATAATATGCCTCTTTATTTTCTTCCAGTCAGAAAAGTTTTAATTGAGAGGTATTGGCTATGTAAGTGAGAGGAACAATAAATAATGTTGGAATTCACTTCTATACATGTTAAGCTTCAAAAGGCACCAAGATAAATTTACTCATATAAAAATTAGATAGCTTAATAACTAAGATAACTATATAATTTATTTTTCAAATAAAGGCACTTTTGAGAGTGATCAAAAGCAGGCAGGGCATCAGACCAAGCATAGACCAAGAAAATCCCAGAAAAATGAGTCACCCTAGTTTTAATACATAGATTTCCTCCTAAAATTAAATTGTAAGGGAATCAGGAAGCACTTGGAACCAGGCCTGCAAATTTTCAAGTTTCCGCAACCTAGAAAAAGCACACTCAGATCACATTTTCTTCTAAGCACTTATCTAAGCCATTTCCACAAAATAAGAAGTGATAAACAGATTGGATTTGAGTCATCAGGAGAAAAACAAAATTCATATATTGAGGTAAGAAGGAAATACCAATACGAAACAAGTTACCGATTCTCTGAAAAAATAAAACTTTTCTGCTACAGAAATAATGTATTTAGAATTGCCTGTATAGGAGGCTTGACATCCAATATCATGCCTTCCTAGAGTAACTAATAAGAGGAAAAGGAAGTTTTAATGTAGTTAGGTACAAAGTATTGACAGAAACTCTCCACAGTGACATTTAGCAATGCTAAAAATCCTCAAGGGACAGAGGCATCACTCTTATTATGACTTGGTGTAAAATTGTTTTTCAACTTGATGATTTGTAATCAGTTTCCTAAGTTAGTTACTGAGTGATATTCGAGATCATGGGGCAAAAAGCTGTGAACATAACTCAGAATCAGCAGTATGAGGCAGGTATGTTGTAACATTTCAATGATGTCTTTAAATTCTAATAGCTTTAAGCTGCTCCAAACTCCTGTAGCAATCAAAAATAATCTGTCATGGGACCAAGGGCTATGAACATCATGCCATAGCCACTCTGCTATTAGATTTATTGGAGGGTAAAGCATGTCATTTATGCATCAACTCACAGGAGAAAAAAGCAATCCCTATTAAGTTAATCTAATAATAGACTGGAAAGCAATGATTACCGTTTCATGTACACTATTTGCAGCAGTGGCTGGCCTAATTCTGCAGGCATCGTTTGTCAGAGTTCTGGGATTAACAAGTGTTCAGCTCAAAATCTATTGGGAAACATCAAGAAATGTCTTAATGAGGAACAAATCTTTTATTTGTTGCCACTGAGAGGATGCTGAAACCATACTTCCACCTCCCACTTCACTCCTTCACTTTTTAAAAGCTTGTTGTAAGAATCATATTTCCCATGTAAAACAAACTCCTGGGAATTAATTTTAGCAGATACACAATAACTAGACCATTTTTCCACATAATACTCAACAGTTTTCATGACAGTAGTCTCAGTTTTAGTCAGTCTTTTAGTAGCAGAACCAAAACACTTGAAGAGGGTATTCACCACTGACCTCCTTGTGGGACATTTTCTTGTAACTGATAAAGTGAAAGCAGATAGCATTACCTACAACCTGTTTTTTACCCATAAAAATCTCTGAGTCCAGGATTTCTTTTTCCCTACAGGAGGGCCAACATCATCGGGCTATCACAACCTGAGAATGGCACAAGGACATAACAATATGGCCCCAATTTGAAGAAAAATAAAGGACTTCTTTATTTTTAGCCTTTATACTCAATGAGAGTTTTCATTGCTAAGTTACACAGTGAAAAAATTAGCACTTATGCTATAGAACACTTCATTTCATCTATCTAATAGTTTAATCCTTGAAGCTTTTATTCTGCAGTTAGATTACACAAACATATTTCTCCCACCTTGTCATGGAGGAGAAAAACCAAACATACTCATTTGAAATGAAACTTTTCCATAGATTAAATTCAATTTTCTTTTATAAGACATTGCAAAATTCCAAATATTTAAAATCAAATCATTCAAAATTATCATCTCTGTATTGCCTTGTATACTTTTCCAGAGTCTTCATGTGCTTCATTTAAGTTTTAAAAGATCCAACTATTTCAATATAATTTTCTCGGTATCACTAAGAAATTTGCAACACTCAAGTTCTAATCTCACGAAGGTATATAATTTTGCAATCAAAGGTGACCTCCATTAGACTCCAAAGACTCCAATTTTCAACACAAAGATTACTGTAATTATTTCTATAAATCTGCATATTTATAAGCCAGGAAAATAAACCTCATCTTTTGTTGATAAATAATAGTTTTCACAGAAAGTGATGATTGAGGCCTATTTACATTCTTAGTATAAATCTGGTCACTTATTAAAGGTAAGTGTAGGTTGATTAATAACTATTTTAAATTAATGTATTCCTTGACTCCAAAAGTTATTTATGGAAATTAAGTTGAAAAGTGAACATTCAAATTAAACATCTTAATATATAAATGCATTTTATTCCAATTGTTCTTAGTAATATACCAGTAATGTCAGATGTAGATTTAATAAAATATAAGTGGTAGGTCTGACTACACTTTTAGTGATTTTCTAGGTTAAAAAAGGCTTCATAATCCCAATATTGTTATGAAGAAAAATAGTATTTTTAACTTACACCTGAAAGAATATAAAGGAGAAAAAATCTTTTTCTCCTGATTCCTGATCTTTTTTACATATAAATATTTTTTAAATTATTTCACTGTATACCTAACAGAATTCATTGAAAATTTTAACAATTGTTAAATCAGGGCATAGTTTAAGCAGTATTCATGCATCATGCATTTTAAATAAGATTTTAAATATTCCTCTTACATGTTACTAGAATTATATAATACTATACTTCAAAATTGTGGAAAATGCTATTAAACATGCCAAAGACTGTTTCTTAATACTGCCTTACAGGAATTGAAAACATTTCTACCAGGAACAAAGCATACATTATGGCTTTAAACTGTGTTATCTAAAGTGGGAAATTAATATCATTATTATTATCAATACAAAAATATCATGTATAATTTGGATACATTGTTCCCAGAGAAAAGGACTCATACCTGTATATCTCAAAATACACAAATGCCTCTTGAGATGTCAAACAAAATATGTAGAACATGGGATTTTTGTTCCCAGCTGCCAACCTGAAGAAATGCGTGTGTGTGACATCTGACATGTGACATCTAACATCCTATACTATAGCTCATCCACTTTTGCAAGTACAACTGAATCTTGTTAAATGAACATATGTAGGCAGAAAATTCTCAGCAATTCAACTGTCATTTCCCCATAAAATTTTAAGGGACATTCTGTAGTAGGAGAACAAATCTTCAAATAGTCTACCATGTCACTAAGAAAATGCTCCCAATCACAGAAATATATGCAACTACTGGCTATTCTTTCAAATGTTGGTCTCAAGTTCAGGTTTTTGACTGCTACAAAATAGTACATTTTCCTATTATATACAAGCAATAAGCAGAAGTGGACAGAAAACTGCATGTTACATAAAATTTTTGTTACATATCTTAAGATGTTACATTTTCTTTGTCCCATTCAAATGATAAATAGAAGTTGATATGCATATAAGGATTCTATTGTGCACTTTAATTTCTACACATATGCACAAATATAACAATGATTCTGTTAAAAAGAGTTAAATCTGATCCAGAAATTCAAAAGTGGGTAAGAAACTGCATGGAGGTTTGCTTCAGAGATGGGTAGGAGGTGCTGTTTTTTTAACCAAGAGTAAATTATCTCTCACTTAAGAATCTGTATTTAACTGAAAGTATGTTTTCTAAAGCTTGTGTCTGTACTTCTATTAAGAAAAATTTAGTAGGAGTAAAATTTCATTAAAGCTTATCTTATTTAATCTTTTCTTCCCCATTCATTGTGCCTCATTTTAAAATCATAGCATTGTTTGTACTTAATAACGGTATGAATCATAATAAATTTTGGATGTTTCCTAAATGCATTGCAACTCTAAAGTATTGGCATCAGTAGATGAGGAGGTTGCATATCTAAACCTACCCAAGCACACTGACTGATTCACATTCACTAAATGGATTAACTGAAATAAGCATAATAAATGAAAGAGAATAAAATTAAAAACAATTTCACTCTAAGTGAAGGCTTGACTTATAGAAAGTGGCAGCTCTGGTGGCCCAAGGCATAGAATTAGTTTTACCACTCGATAATATGACTGATTCACTTGAGTGGCCAGAAGAGGACATTTTCTGCCTGACTTCAGTGTAATCAAGTCACCTGCTCAGTGATTGCTAGGCCCAAGTCAACTGCACTCCACTGAGCACTGAGTGTGTACAGGGAGTAACAAAAACAGCTTTCTGCATATATGTGCAGAACCATTGAGCGTTAATGATAGTGGGAATTAACTCTTCCTAATGCATTGTTGTGCTTTCCTTACCATGTAATATGTACTGTGAAAAGGAGTTAGCTACCTTACAACCTCAAATTACCACCCATACCAATCAGCCATACAATGGTAGGTTCACTTCCTTTACTAATAGATTTTAAAATACATATTTAAAATCAACCAGAAAAGGTACAAAGGAAAACACTGTGACACCATCTTTCCCTCAAAATTGACTCATGTCAATAATGTGTTTTACTGTAAGCAGCTGCTTGGTGTGTGGGGTATGTGTGGTGACAATGATGGTGGTGGTGGTGGTATGTATGTGTGTACTGCAGCACTTTAGGCTTCATTTCTTCTAAAAGCTGACTGAGGAAGCACCATCCCAACATAAAGCAAAACAATACATCAAATGACAAGGTCGAAATGATCATAGGAACAATTAAGAGAACAACATCAATGACTTATAAATACAGACTTTGATTCATAAATGGTGACCTTTGCAAAATGTATCTCCATCTATTACCAATGCATAATAGACATTCCCACTGACCAATGTAATTATAAATAGTATTTAAGGAAACTCCCAGGGTTTACTTTAATTGCCATGCACTGTAGGTGTTCAATAGCACTTCATTGAATGCATATACATTTGTTTCTACAAGTTAACCTCTTTCTTTTATGTGATAGAGATTCTCTCTGACATGGCAAAAGGGCATCAGGCAAAACAGCTAGACTGGGGCATTGGAGAATGTTACATTGATTTCACTCCTCCACTAAAAACAGGTTCCTCTGATCCACAGGCATGTGATCCAAATTTTTCTATACTCTATAGGTCCAATGTCTAAATAAAGGGGCTTCAAGAGCGAGGTTGAGGTTGACAATACCATGACAAGGGCGGAGAAGGTCAAGTCCCACCGTGCTAATATTACGGAAAATAAAAGAGGACACAGTTCAATTGATTTACAATCTGCAAAAAAAACAAAAAAGGTAGATATGGGCAAGCAACAGCCTAGCAGCATCTGCCCCTCCCCAAGGTTTCAGATGCAAGAGGTTCAGCTCACCAAGCCAAACACTGAACACTGACCACCTTAGGCTGAATCCACCTGCTGGTGGAATTTTGGAAATAGTGCATTTGAAGGGATAGCCAATCAATTTGCACATGATTTATTCCCATATTAATTGAGCCATTCAAGGGAAAAACCTGCTACAAAAATAATTGAAAAATAACGAATACTATTAAATGCCATCTAAATTACTACTATTTTAGCCCATGTTTTATTTCTTATTCTGTGATATGATTCATCCACTTTTTCCTTAGGAATAAAGTACACAACCACACAAACCATCTACATTAGTCAAATGAAAAGGTAATCTTGCCTAATTTAATAAGACAGTGTAGAAATATTCTTTCAATATGCTTAGACTTATGAAAGATTATATCTTTCATTTCTTGAATTTATTCTTTCCCTTCAGGGTTCACTTTTTAATCTGCCCATATTTCTCAGATACAAAAATATTATGAAATATGATCTGTTCTTAAAAAAATGGTCAGAAGAACCTAGGGGCAAGATGGGAATAAAGATGCAGACCTATTAGAGAATGGACTTGAGGATATGGGGAGGGGGAAGGGTAAGCTGAGACAAAGTGAGAGAGTGGCATGGACGTATATACACTACCAAACGTAAAATAGATAGCTAGTGGGAAGCAGCCTCATAGCACAGGGAGATCAACTCGGTGCTTTGTGACCACCTAGAGGGGTGGGATAAGGAGGGTGGGAGGGAGGGAGATGCAAGAGGGAAGAGATATGGGAACATATGTATATGTATAACTGATTCACTTTGTTATAAAGCAGAAACTAACACACCATTGTAAAGCAATTATACTCCAATAAAGATGTTAAAACAATAAAAATAAAAGAAATGAAATGTTGGAGACTAAAGAAAAAAAAAAATATATATATATGATCTGTTCTTAAGAACTTTTTCCTAAAAAATGTCTCACTCCTAATTTAAATTACAGGTATGGAAATAAGAGTAACATTATGTATTTACCTTGCCAAAATAGACTAAGAGTTGGATGAAAATTTTATTGTTTACAAAAAAGACCATGGGCTCTAAATCACTTTAACATTTTTGCCCTTAGTTATGTTTTTCAGACTGGAGGGATTATATTAAATTTTAGATTATCTGTGTTATTGAGTGGAAGGGTGATTGAAATGCAAAATAAATCTGATACCTTACTCTTGCTCCAGGGAATTTTGCTTTCTTTTTCTACCCTCACCTGTCCAGTGGAGAAGCAAACAAGCAGAGACATAGACAAAAGGCAGACAAGTGTCCTCCATCTTTCCATCACTATCTCTGCAATCAAACAAACTGTTCATAGTGAAATCATGGGGCAAGTATTGGCTGGAGATGGAGTCTTTATTCTAAAATGTAAAAAGTAGCAAATTCTTAAGATAATGATTAATCATCCCCTAACACTCAAAAAAAAAAAACCTCCTTTTTTTCCAAAAAATGCAAGGGTTAAGGGTACAAACTCTGGAGTCAGGACTCCTGGGTTGAGATCTTATGGCCAACATTTATGGCAGATTGTTTCCTGGGAAAAATCACATCACCACCCCCCATACTAGTGTGGTATAATTTCTTTATAACATCAAAATAATAACAGTACCTATCTCATATAGTTGTTGTGAAGATTAAATGAGATGCTGTGTGTATAGAACAGTACTGGATATTCAAAGTATTCAATAAATGTTATCTATTATTTTTTCTCAAAAATATAATCTTAAATAAATTTAGTATTATTGATCTCTTTGCCTGGCTTTTTGATAATAATTCTTGGACTAAAATCAGACTTTTTCTTTTTTCCATTTTACAAACTAAGGTGTATAAATGTTAACCCAAGGAAGCCTGGGTTGTCTTTTATCAAGGACAAAGAGTTAATAGTTAACCAAATTTAAACTCTTTGTTCAAGTTTAGCCTAGATATGTGATATGCATATCTTTATATGCATATTTCAATTCAACAAACACATATTCAGCAACTATTAAAGGTAATATACAATGTTAGACACTGGTGGGGAGGGGGAATGGGAGGGAATAAAACAGACTTGGACCACAATGAGCCCATAAACTGGGGTGGGAAGAAAGCAACTATTATTCATTATAGAAGTAAAGAAGCACTATCACGGAGGCCAAAACTATGTGATATGGAGCACACATTCTAATATCATCAAGTAACAGTTACATATTCTCTTGTGTTTTGTAAATTCAATACTGTAGGAATGAGAACCTGATATGTCTTCAGTTAAAAAATTGATTTTACAGCAAGAAAGGAAATCTGCTTTGCATATCAATGTGTTTCTGACTTATAGGATTAACTAAACACTGTAATCATTATATTAGCACCCACATTTTTGCAATACATGGCTTTTTCACAGGTAAGCATTTGGTCATGAATATTTCAGTCCCTTGGCTCATCAGAACCAAAGAGTGAGAGATGATATTCATTATTGGATGAAAACTTTGTTTAGACCTAACATTCCTGGATGCCAGCCAGGCATCCCATCAGCATTCATAAACATATGGACTATTACTTCTCTAGCACAGTAATTTCCATTAATTTATTGTATTTTTATGTAGTAAAGACTCACATCTTTTTCACAGCCTGTCAGAATAGCAACAAATTATAGTGATCATAACACTAAAAATTACAACATAAAGCAAATATTTATCTAATTTGGAGTTTGTAATTTTGAAACTAAGTGAATCAGCTCTATGCTACATTAATGAATGAATGAATGAATGAATAAATAAATAAATAAATAAATAAATACATAAATAAATAACTCGTACCATTTTCCAACTGAGGAACAGCTACTGGTCCAGCAATTTAACTTCCAGATCAACAGCCATAATTTGGGTATTCGCCAAAAGATGTGACTGTACTGAATATGCCAGCAGAAGAGATCAAGACATATGGTATCACTCTTCATACTTGACAATGACTCTCCTGATTGGGCTACTTCTTATGCATACAAATGTGGTTACAAAAATGGATGTGAAGCTGCTAATGTTTCTCACACAGGTTAGGTGATGCATATTTTCTTTCCATCATGGTTGTAGCCTCTGTCCTCAGGGTCTTTCACATTCTACATCCTGTTTCTTAGTTTGTGATCTTCCTGGCATTTTATTTCAGAGAGTAGTAGGCCCAGTATAAACTGCTGAATATTTGTATGTGCTGGCTACTCCTGATTTTCCTCATATGTAGAAAAAGGTCAATTGAGAGGTACTTCGGACTATCTGGAAATTGTCAGGCAGCAACTACCCAGTAGTGGAAAAATGATGAATCGAATGTTGGGTTGGCCAAAATGTTCATTCGGGTTTTTCATGTTACAGAAAACCTGAATGAACTTTTTGGCCAACCCAATACATTTTCTAAAATGCCCAGACAAAAAAATCAAATAATGTTATGTTTAGACAGAGATTTTTTTAAGATATATTGAGTTTATCAGAGCTAAACATAACATTATTTTATAACTTTTTTAAGTTGAGATAAATGGGACTGCTTTATGACCATAATTTTACAATCATTCATTTTTTAAAATTATTTTTGCTGATTCTTAAACCTCCCAAGTGAAGTTGTAAATTGAAAGACCCCTTTTCAGATGGATCAGCTGTAATATAGTATCTTTATGCCATGGCTACATGATTTTAAGTCATATTTCCCAAATAATAATAATGATAGTAATAGCCGACCATTATTGAATGTTTATTATTCCAGACACCATGCTAAGTTATTTACATGCATAATGTCATTTAACTCTTACATCACATTTATTAGGCCAGCCCTATTGTTATCTTCTTTCTACAGGTGAGGAAAGTCAGGTACAGAAAAGAAAGAAAAATAGGCTCACAGTCATAGAGCTAGTTATATAACACCTTTGTGTGCCTCACATTTAAATGCACTCAGTTCTCAACATAGCAGTTTTTGCTTTTTTGCCATTGTAAGAGCACTAAATATGGACCCAGAAAAGTTATATTTCTATTCTGATTCTACTGCTATTACCTCTGTATTCTTTTTTCTTGGCCGCGTGCAGGCTTTCTCTAGTTGCAGCATGCGGGGGCTACTCTTCATTGCGGTGCACGGGTTTCTCATTTCAGTGGCTTCTCTTGTTGCGGAGCAGAGGCTCTAGGTACGTGGGCTTCAGTAGTTGTGGCGTGTGGACTCAGTAGTTGCGGTGCACGGGCTTAGTTGCTCCACAGCATGTGGGATCTTCCCAGATCAGTGATCGAACTCATGTCCCCTGCATTGGCAGGCGGATTCTTAACCACTGCGCCACCAGAGAAGCCCCAACTCTGTATTCTTGAGCAAACCATTTAATTTGTCTAGGCCTCAGTTTCATTATCAGCAAAAATGTTAAGATAAATACTCCACTTTACCTTGAAGGATTTAATGTGGTAGTAGTCACCAAAGTTCTTTTAAATTTCTAAGGTACTACGCATGCTTAAGAGAGTAATCATCATCAGCAACAAAACAAACTGATTCAAGCTATTATAAAATGAAAGTGGGACGGTGATACACTCGAGGTCTTTTTTATGGAACTGTCCTCAAAAGGACACATACCTATGGTGAACACTGATATCTGTCTTTTGGTATGTCATGACTCTCTCCATTTTTCACTCGTTATACTTAGAGAAATGTGCCCCCCACCATTATTCTTATGGTAAACTCCTTTGTCTCCCTACACATTCAAAAATTTCAATCACAAAATTATTTCTTTGGTCTAAAACATTCTCAGTCTCTCTTTTATGGTGCCCTCTCTTTCATATGCAAAGAGACCTAAATACAATTATCTCATAACTGCAAGTTTATTGAGACACTCTCCCAACTTGGAAGGTGAGTTATTTGAAGGCAGGTGTCATATTATACTAAACTTCAAATCCCCACTAACTAAATACTAAGTAAATGAGTTGAATGAATGAGACAGTCCATAGATGAAGTTACTACTTCCACCTCAAAAAACATAATTTTTTTAAAAAAACAATGCTTTGTAAAATGAGCTATGAATAGTTTTTAAATTATGTATTGTTTGGCATATCACAATTAATTGAGAAATTTCTACATAGTGGCTGTCCCTTTCATCTCTTTGCTTTTACTAAGGAAATTTGTATGTGACAGGAAAATTATAAACAAGTTCAGTGTAGTCAGATAACTGGATTTCCTTTATATTTAGTTGAGGATCAGGGTAAATTTGATGAGACAAATTGAAAATTCAAGAGTAATTATTTTGAAAAAAGATAAACAATTTAAAATAACAAGTAGTTAATAAGTTGCCAGAAATAATATTTAAACAGTACAAAAATGGAGTAAGCAGAAAATGGGATGGATTAAGAGAAAAATTAGGAATAGTGTACAATCATAAAGCCAAAAGCATATAAGGTTTTCAAGAAGAAAGACACAGTTAAATACTGAAGATCCATAAAAGAAAATATACAATTAAAAAAGAAATGTCATTTTAGTAAAGTCATGGGGCTACATGAAATAGAGTTTTAGGTCATTCTTAGATGGATCAACCATAGAAAGAAAGAGGAGTACTCCTGAGTCTGCCAAGAACTATAAGTGTAATCTAATGCATGGTTTAGCCCAAGGTGAATATGGTCTGGCCAGTAGGACTCGATTACAAAAGGTTGGGCATACAGTCTTCAATGCACATGGGTTTTTATTTTTGTTTGATTAATATGGAAGAATGTTAATGAAAGAGAAGATATGTTGTCCCTTTCAAACAATTTGTTAATTCCTTGTCTATTTCTTTGTCATCCTACTATACCCAACCCAGGTGATAAAATTCAGAACGTCTTCAGTTTCCTATGCTGTGAATGGAAACACTGCATACAACCCACATTTTTTACTATCTAGACAAATACAAATGGACAATTAACTTCTTCCCTCCCTTTCTGTAACTTCATACAATGGTAGCCATACTGTGATGAAGCTTCATCTTGGGGTACTTTCCCTCCACCATCTTTGATTTCTACTTTCCTTCCAGCTGCTCTCCCCAACTCCATCATACAATACTGCAGACAAATGGCTGGGGATTCAAATTAATAAATTAAAAATTAAAAAGTAATCAGGTTACAGGGGAGCTGCTAGCAAATAAATCAATGTTCCAGAGTACTTTTAACAGTCTCAAGTTGTCAGTCCATTTTTCTGGGTAACAGAGCATGTGTAGTAAGTAATTCCTAGGACTTCACAAAGGTTGCAGTGCCTTTTTTCAAGTAATCAAATCTATGGAGTTTGCATCATAGAAGTTCTTACTTTTGCACACATTTGACACACCAGAGATATTATTTGGCTTTATGTGGCATCATTATTCCTGCCCTTCTGGAATCAAAACCTTAAAATGGCATAAATTAGTGACACCAAAGAGGTTGTAAGAGTCAAAAATGTAAATCATGCTCAATAAGTATTCATTAAATACTTTTGTTGAAAGAGCTTGATACTCATAGTAAATTGACAGAAATGGTCACAATATTCAAGTATTTTATTTTAAAGATAATAAAATAATTGTATACAATTAATATCTTGCTATGCTAATTCAGACATTCCTATGTCAAAAGAGATTCTGTTTTGACGTAATAGCTTTTGCTCACTTTCATAAGTAGAGCAGACCAGAGGGAAGAGCATACACAAAGTCATGGATGTGTGGAAGAGCGTGGGGTATATGAAGAGTAGAGAGAAGTTTAATGAGGTTAGACAGTACATGGTGACTGAGGAAGGAGTTGTAGAAGATGATGGTAGAAAGTTATGCTGATCCTGGATCAGAAAGACTCTTTTTCTATGTTAAGGAACTTTATTTTGCTGTCAATAAAAAGTCATAGAAGAGTTTCAAGCAAGGGGTAATAAGAGATTTGTATTTTTGAAAGATCAGAAGTGTTACAGGAGGGTTGACTACAGAAGGGTTGATCTGTCGACTACAACTAGGACTAATGTTAAAGTACTCTCCTTTTGGGATTTTAAACATGGACACAACTTTGGAAGCTTTGCATTTTATCTTCAGTTAATTTTTATGTTAAATTTTTGGAAAACCACAATATATCAGTTACTGTTAGTTGTAAATTACTAATATAAAATAAATTTGAATATGTAACTTATTAAAGGAGTGTTCATTGCTGTTCAAATGAACAAAAGTAATATTTAAACAAACATATATTTTTAGCTGGAATTCCTCAAAAACATACAAAAGGACAAAAAGAACTTTATTTTGCATACCTCTTTTAAACAATGTTATTTCTTTAGAAATGAATAATGTAAGCAATGTCAAGAGAAAATAGGCCTTTCTTTTGTTCTACCTCTAACAGGACACCCAAGGATGATTTGTGGGAAATCATGATCATTTACTTCAACAAATGTCACCTTTGGGGGAAAGATGGGTTTATCATGAACATTCCTAAGATTTCTTAATCATTCTCTATGACTTTGTTATCTGAATAAGTCTAACAGACAATTCACTGGACTATAACTGAAACAAATACACTTCTAAACCAGAAAATCAATATCTTTCTCTCCTTTTCAGCCTATAAAGTTTTCAAGTATTACTCCTATACCCTCCTCCAATCTTCAAGATATTTATTTCATATTATGAAAATTAGTAAACAGGTCTTCAATCACTCAGTACATGTCTTTAAGAGGCTAGTATACTTAGACCATATTCTCTTCTAAATTTTAACTATCTTGCATAAAGTGTGCAATTTATTTTAACTTGCTTCCTATGCAAGCCTCTCCACACCCTCGGTCATTTTAGTTATCTTTCACAAAACATTCAACAGATATTGTAGTCCTAAAATAAAATAAAATGTACAGATATCAATATCAGCCTGGGACACACAAAAGTTTTTTTTTTTATTTTAAGTAGTAGGCATAGAAGTTATGCTCAGAAAATGTAAAGGTCCACTTCCATAGACCATATATTCTTCACTAAAATACACACCAGAAAATGTTTGACTTCAAACTTCAGTTTTCCTTTGATAGTGTGATGGAATACCACACATTTCTCACAGTTTAAGGACAATGTTCTTTGCTACTAATCCATTTATCATTAGTTTAATTAAGCTTTTAATTCAACTCACACTTTCACAGTGAGGTGTAATATCTTGAGAGCTTTTCCTGAAAAACTAGACTTGGGCTTTTTACCCCTTGTGACCAAAGCATCTAAGCCCAAAATATGTGGTCTGTACATAAAGCCCTTCACATAAATGAATTCAAAAAATTATTTTTCTTCTTTACCCTTATGGGAAGTTGCTTTTTTTCCCCAGAAATATCTATTTCAGCTTCCAAGTGTGATCCCAATCAAAGAGCAAACTGTGAAATAAGAAAGTCATAAAATGTATGATTCCAACTTTCAGCTTGAAAATATTTGTCTAATTCTACCCTGCGATGACTCTAGGCAAACCATGAGGTAGGAAGAATTTGTTTGGGTTATCTTTCTTATCTCTCTAGTATTGGCTTCTCTCCCCTGCCCCTTCTTTTGTTCTACTTCACAATGTCAAGGTCCATGATGTTGCACAGAAAGAAACCACTTATCACCCCAGAAGGATAGGCCCTTCACTTTGATCCTCAATCTTCATTCCTCATTGACTATAATCCTGCATTTAGGCAGAAATAGATAGCCATTTATACTAAGGTCTCATGATTAAACAAAGTATGACTTACTTTAATTCAAGGATTAACCTTTTAACAGGACAGTATTTGGTGCAAAGGCTTGAATTCAGGATTTAGGGATAGATTGTCAAAGAATGTATTTCTAAAACCAACCACCCCAACTGTGAGCAATGATATGAACACCTGAAACTTTTACACATTGCTGATGGGAATGTAATTGTACAACTTTGAAAAACAGTTTTAAAGTTACCTATAAACTTAAGCATACACTTACCATACAACCAAGTAATCCCAGTATCATATTTATTCAAGAGAAATGAAAATACATATCCACAGAAAAATGGGTAAACAAAGGATTAAAGCAATATCATTCACAATGGCCAAAAACTTAGATACTCAAATATCTGCAAGAGGGAAATGTAGGAATAAATTGTGGTATATCCATACCATGAAATATTACTCAGCAATAAAAATGAAAGAACTATTAATACACACAACAACTTGGAATCTGAAAATAATTATGCTAAGTAAAATAAATTAGACAAAAATAATGCATGTTCTATGATTCCCTTCATATAAAAGTTTAGAAAATACAAGCTATAGTGACAGAAAGCAGATTGGTGGCTGCCTGGGAGACAGACAGGGAAGTACGGTGGGGAAATAGGAAAGTTTAGGGTATTGAATGTGTTCACAATCTTGATTGTGATGATGGTTTCGTGGGTATGCACATATATCAAAGCACCAAATTGTACATTTAGATATGTACAGTTTATTCTATGAAAGTTATGCCACCAAAAAAATAACTTTTTAGAATGTATTTTTAACAAGGAATATTCTCAATCTACAATTGAGAAGACAGGGCTGGGGGATGGGTCCTGGAAAGGCAAATATATCTTTCTACAAGCCACTAGACTTGGCCTGTGACAAAGTGATTTTTATGAGATTTCTCATTTGGGGATGGTTTGAGTATTGACCAGATGGAAAGCAGGGCAATATGCAATATATCATTTATCACAGTGACAGTGTGTGGTTATCCTCTCAACACAGGAGGAAGCTAGAACTATAAATGTGGAGAAGCATTACAGCCAGACTAATGGGTTTTGGCAACATTTCTATTTCTCATTAACTTAATCATATTAATTCATTAGCCAGATATATCAAAGTAATTCACTCAAGAGTTGTCACAAGAAACAGTTTATAACTGTTACCTTTTTCTATAGGAAAAGTAAGTTGCAATCATTCAAAAGATTTTTTTATACTTCTTGGAGAGAAAATCATAGCTATATCTAATTATAATAGCTGTCTCACACTGTAAACATCTATAAGAATGATCAAAAAAGGAAAGGAGAAGATCAAGGTTTTATTTTATTGAAGTTATACAATCACCAACAGTTAATTATATGGATTATTCCAAGAATTTCCTTCTTCCAAAACATGACACATCCTATCTCTCATATTTAACTTAAGCAGTTCTGATATGACCCTGAAGATTTGTAGCCTCAATTTTCAATGTCAAGTTTTTGTATGAAAGATATAGCTCAGTATATTTGTAAAGTTATGGTATTAATGGTCAAGAGACCTGGGCTTTGAAATTCTGACTCCACCCCTTACTGTCTCTAAGATTTGAGGCAAATCATTTAAATTCTTGAACAGTCATTTTCTTCATCTGTTAATAAGAAATATTAATGCTAAGCTTACAGGATTGCTATGAGTATCACATGAGAAAACATTTGAAAATCATTCTTTTAATTTTTATTATTATATAAATTTCAAGTGTACAGAATTATAATTGAAGATCTGTATATACTAAAATGTGATCACCACCACAAGTCTAGTTGCCATTCATCACCATACAGTTGACCCCATCCACCCATTTTGCACACACCCCCCACTCCCTCTCCCCTCTAGTAACCATTAATCTGTTCTCTGTATCTATAAGTTTGTTTTTATTTTGTTTGTTTGTGTCTTTTTTTAGATTCCACATGTGAGTGAAATCACACAGCATTATTTACAACAGCCAAGATATGGAAACAACCTAAGTGTCCATCGATGGAGAAATGGTTAAAGAAAATGTAGTATGGGGGAGTGGCCAACATGGCAGAGCAGGAAAACCCTGAACTCACCTCCTCCCACAGGCACACAAAAATTACAACTATTTACAGAATGACTATTGATGAGAAAGATCAAAAGACTAGCAAAAAAGATATTCTACCACTAAACATATAAAAAAGGAACCACAATGAAAGGGGTAGGAGGGGTAGAGACACAGTATAATCAAGACCCATACTCACAGGTGTGTGACCCATGAGCAGGAGGATAATTACAATTGCAGAGGTTCTCCCCAAGGAGTGAGGGGTCTGAGCCCCACATCAGACTCTCCAGCTCAAGGGTCTTGCACTTGGAAGAAGAGCCCCCAGAACATTTGACTTTGAAAGCCAGGAGAGCTTACTTTTGGGAGAGCCAGAGGGCTGTGGGAAGTAAACTCCACACTTAAAGGACTCACATAAAACCTCATGTGCTCCAGAACACAGGGCAAAAGCAGTAATTTGACAGGAACCTGGGTCAGACCTACCTGCTTACCGTGGAGAGCCTCCAGGAGAAGCAGGAGGCAACTGGAGCTCACCCTGAGGATACAGACACTGGAGACAGCTATTTTTGGAAGCTTGTTCTACAACAAGGACTCCAGTGCTGGCAAGTGCCTTTTTGGAATCCTTACTCTAGCTTACTAGCACCAGGACCCAGCCTTGCCCATCAGAGTTCATAAGACCTGGGCTCACACACTAGTACAATGGCACTAGGGACTCTGAGGACCCTGTAGCCAGAGACCTCAGGACGCAGCTCCACCCACCAATGGACCAGAACTAGTCCTGGGAACAGCCTCACCCACCAGTGGGCAGGCACCAGACCTAGGACCACCATAGCCACATAGCTTACTATGTCAGGAAATAGCCCAGACACCAGCAAGGTAGCACCAACTCTGCAAATTTCTGGAACCCAGCTCTGCTCAACAGCATGCCAACAGGAGATTTGGCAACCTTGGGCCCCTCAGGCAGCCACCCTGGTATCTGGCTGTACCCACCAGCAGACCAACACCAGCCCCAGGACCTCAGGGTCTTGCAGCCAAAAACCCCACCAGCAGGCGAGCTCTAGCTCTGGCATGCCATGGGCCTCAGCCCCTGCTCCTACCAACAGGCTGACACCAGTCTCAGGACATGTCTTCGCAATGCCCCACCCACCAGCAGGCCAATGCCAGCTCTGAGACACCTTGAATCCCACAGCCAGCTGGCCCAGGATCCAGTCCCACTCACCAGGAAGCCACCACCAGCTTTCAACACCATGGAACCTGCAGCCAACCATGTCAGAGACAAGTCCCATCCACCAGCAGGCCAACGGTAGATCCAGAACTCCAAGGGCCACAACCATTTACTCTGGAACCTGTCTCTGCCCAGCAGCGGCTCCAAACCCAGCCCTGCCCACCAGCACTGACAGCCTCTGCACAAGGCAAGACCTGGCAACCAACTGGAATGGGGGTCAGTCACACCTACCAGACCAACCACAGTAGGCAGCCTGTCATAACAGAAGGATCCACACAGTCCACATAGGGGACACCCTAGAGCATATAACTCTAATGAGCAGAGGGGAGTGTGCTGCTGGGAAGCATAGGAGGTCTCTTATAAAAGGCAATTTCTCCAAGGTCTAGAAAAGTAATCAACCTACCAATACATAGAAATAAAAACAACAATTTAGGCAACATGAGGCAACAGAGAAATATGTTCCTACTGAAGAAAAAAGATAAAATCCCAGAAGAACTAAGTGAAGTGGAGATAAGCAATCTACCCAATAAACAGTTCAACGTAATGATCATAGAGATGCTCAAAGAACTCAAGAGAAGAATGGATGAGCAGAGTGAGAAGACAGAAGTTTTTAATAAAGTGTTAGAAAATATAAAGAAGAACCAAACTGAGATGAAGAATACAATAACTGAAATATTTAAATACCCTAGAAGGAATAATCAGTAGTTCAGATGATATAGAGGAACTGATCAGTGAGTGGGAAGACAGATTAGCATAAATCACTGAAGCTGAACAAAAAAAAAGGAAAAGGAATAAAAAGAAATAAGGACTGTTTAAGAAACATTTACAACATCAAGCACATTAACATTTACATTATAGGGGTCCCAGGAGGAGAAGAGAAAGTGGCAGAGAATATATTTGAAGACATACTAGCTGAAAACCTCCCTAAACTGGGAAAGGAAACAGACATCCATGTCCAGGAAGCAGAGAGGGTCCAAAACAGGGTCAATCCAAAGAGGACCACACCAAGACACTTTGTAATTAAGATAGCAAAAAGTAAAGATAAAGAGAGAATATTAAAAAGCAGTGAGGGAAAAAGCAGTCAGTTAGGTACAAGGAAATGATCATAAGGCTATCAACTGACTTTTCAGCAGAAAATCTAAAGACTAGAAGGGAGTGGCATGAAATATTTGAACTGATGAAAAGGAAAAACCCAACAAAGCTTTCATTCAGATTTGATGGAAAGAACAGTTTTACAGAAGTTTTACAGACAAGCAAAAGCTGAAAGAGTTCAGCACCATAAAAGCAGCTTTGCAAGAAATAAACAGACCTCTTTAAATGAAAAACAAAAGGATACAGTAGAAATATGAAAATTATAAAAGGAAAAATATCATGGGTAAAGGCAAATATACAGTAAAGGTAAAAAATCAAGCATGTATAAAGCTAGTAGAAAGGTTAAAAGAGAAAAGGAATGAAATCATCTATATATACAATACATAGTTAAGGGATACACAAAAAAAGATGTAAAATATGATATCAAAAATGGTAAACATGGAGGGGTGGAGTAAAAATGTAAGGTTGTTAAAATGTGTTTAAACTTATGAAATCAGAAACTTAAATAATCAGAGAGAGAGAGAGAGAGAGAGAGAGAGAGAGACTGCAATATACAAACCTCATAGTAACCAGAAACCAAAAATCTATAATAGACACACACACACACATGCACAAACTCACACATGCACACACACACACAGAAAGAAAGAAATCCAAGCATAACACTCAAGATAGTCATCAAATCACAAGGGAAGAGAGCAAAAGAAGAAGAAAGGAACAAAAAAGAACTACAAAAACAAACCAATAACTCTAAGTACATACTTATCAATAATCACTTTAAATGTCAATGAACTAAATGCTCCAATCAAAAGACACAGAGTGGCTAAATGGATACAAAAACAAGACACATATATATGCTGTGTACAAGAGACTCACTTCAGATCTAAAGACACACACATGCTGAAAGTAAGGGAATAGAAAAAGTTATTACAGCCAATGGGAATGAAAAGAAAGACAGGGTAGCAATACTTATATCCATAAAGGTAGACTTTAAAACAAAGAATAACGAGAGACAAAGATGGACATTACACAATGATCAAGGCATTGATCCAAGAAGATATAACAATTGTAAGTATATATACATCCAACAAAGGTGCACCTAAACACATAAAACAAATATTAAC
This sequence comes from Phocoena phocoena, assembly GCF_963924675.1. Taxonomy (NCBI): domain Eukaryota; kingdom Metazoa; phylum Chordata; class Mammalia; order Artiodactyla; family Phocoenidae; genus Phocoena; species Phocoena phocoena. The sequence goes on along the minus strand of NC_089240.1, from coordinate 72,993,334 downwards.
AGATATAATGAAAGAAGTTCACAATAAGACAATAATAGTACAATAATAGTAGGGGACTTTAACACCCCTAGTACATCAATGGACACAACATCCACAAAGAAAATCAATAAGGAAACACTGGCCTTAAAAGACACATTAGGCCAGAAGGACTTAAGAAATATATATACACTATTCTACCCAAAAGCAGCAGAATACATATTTTTTCAAGTACACATGGAACAATTCTCCAGGATATATCATATGCCAGGCCACAAAATGTCTCATTAAATTAGATAAAACTGAAATTATATCAAGTAACTTGTCCGACCACAACACTATGAGACTAGAAATCACCTTTGAGCAAAAAAGACAGCAAAAAACACAAACACGTGGAGGCTACACAATATGCTACTAAACAACCAATAGATCACTGAAGAAATCATAAAACACCAGGAGACAAATGAAAATTATAACAGAACAATCTAAAAACTATGGAACACAGCAAAAGCACTTCTAAAAGGAATTGTATAGTGATACAAGCCTAACTCAGGAAAAAAGAAAAATATCAAACAACATAACCTCACACCTAAAGTAACAAGAAAAAGAACAAACAAAACTCAAAGTTAAATGAAAGAAAGATGTCATAAAGATCAGAATAGAAATAAACTAAATAGAGACTAAAACAAATAGAAAAGATCAATGAAACTAAGAGCTGGTTCTTTGAAAAGATAAACAGAATTGATAAACTTTTAGAGATACTCATCAAGAAACAGAGAGAGCTGAAATCAATAAAATTAGAAATGAAAAAGGATAAGACACAACTGACACCACAGAAATACAAATGATAATAAGAGATTTCTACAAACAATTATACACAAATAAAATGGACAACCTATAACAAATAGACAAATTCCAAGAAATGTACAATCCCTCAAGACTGAATCAGAAAGAAATAGAAAATACCAACAGACCAATTACAAGTAATAAAATAGACTCTGTAATAAACAAAAATGAACAAAATTCAAGGACCAGATATCTTCACAGGTGAATTCTAATAAACATTTAAAGAAGAGTTAACACCCATCTTTCTCAAACTATTCCAAAAAACTGCTGAAGAAGGAATGCTTCAAATTTCATTTTATGAGGCCACCATCACAGTGATAGCAAAACCAGACAAAGATATCAAAAAAAAGAAAATCACAGGCCAATATCACTAATAATTATAGATGCAAAAATCCACAACAATACATTAAACAATATAGTAAAAGGGTAATACAATATGATCAAGTGGGATTTATCCCAGGGATACAAAAATGGATCAAAATCTGCAAATCAACCAATGAGATATCCCATATTAACAAATTAAAAAATAAAAATCATATAATCATCTCAATGGTTACAGAAAAGCCTTTGACAAAATTCAATACCCAAACAGCAAGGTCCGGGAGAGACCTTCAAGATGGCGGAGGAGTAAGACATGGAGATCACCTTCCTCCTGACAAATACATGAGAAATACATATGCATATGGAACAACTCCTATAGAACACCTACTGAATGCTGGCAGAGCACCCCAGACCTCCCAAAAGGCAAGAAACTCCTCATGTACCAGGGTAGGGCAAAAGAAAAAAGAAAAAACAGACAAAAAAATAGGGATGGGACATGCACTTCTGGGAGGGAGCTGTGAAGAAGGAACGTTTCCACACACTAGGAAGCCCCTTCACTGGTGGAGACAGGGGGTGGGTGGAGGGGGAGGGAAACTTCAGAGGCATGGAGGAGAGTGCAGCAACAAGGGTGCAGAGGGCAAAGCGGAGAGGTTCCTGCACAGAGGATCAACGGTGACCAGCATTCACCAGTCTGAGAAGCTTGTCTGCTCACCCGCCAGGGGGGTGGTGGGGGTGGGCTGGGAGCTCAGGCTCGGGCTTTGGAGGTCAGATCCCAGGGAGAAGACTGGGCTTGGCTGTGTGAACACAGTCTGAAGGGGGCTAGTGCACCACGGCTAGCCCGGAAAGAGCCTGGGAAAGAGTCTGGACCTGCCTAAGAGGCAAGAGACCATTGTTTCAGGGTGTGCGAGGAGAGGGCATTCAGAGCACCGCCTAAATGAGCTCCAGAGATGGGTGTGAGCCACGGCTATCAGCCCAGACACTAGAGATGAGCATGAAACACTAAGGCTGTTGCTGCAGCCACCAAGAAACCTGTGTATAAGCACAGGTCGCTCTCCACACCTCCCCTCCTGGGAGTCTATGCTGCCCGCCACTGCCAGGGTCCTGTGATCCAGGGACAACTTCCCTGGGAGAACATAGAGGGCGCCTCAGGCTGTTGCAATGTCACGCCGGTTTCTGCTGCCACAGGCTCACCCCACATTCCGTACCCCTCCTTGCCCCCGGCCAGAGTGAGCCAGAGCCTCCTAATCAGCTGCTACATTAACCCCATCCTCTCTGAGAGAAGAATAGACACCCTCAGGTGACGTACACACAGAAGCGGGGCCAAATCCAAAGATGAACCCCAGGAGCTGTGTGAACAAAGGAGAGAAAGGGAAATTTCTCCCAGCAGCCTCAGGAGCAGTGGATTAAATCTCCAAAATCAACTTGATGTACCCTGCATCTCTGGAATACCTGAATAGACAATGAATAATCCCAAAATTGAGGTGGTGTATTTTGGGAGCAACTGCAGACTTGGGGTTAGCTTTCTGCATCTAATTTGTTTCTGTTTTTATGTTTATCTTAGTTTAGTATTTAGAGTGTATTATGATTGGTAGATTTGTTTATTGATCTGGTTGCTCTCTTCCTTTTATTATATATATATATATATATATATACTTTTTTTCCTTTTTCTCTTTTTGTGGGTCTGTATGTGTGTGCTTCTTTGCATGATTTTGTCTGTATAACTTTGCTTTTACCATTTGTCCTGGGGTTCTGTCTGTCCATTTTTTGTTTTGTTTCATTTGTTTGTTTTCTAGGATAGTTTTTAGCGCTTGTTAACATTGGTGGATTTGTTTTTTAGTTTGGCTGCACTCTTCTTTCTTCTCTCTATTTCTTTATTACTTTTTAATTTGTTTAATTATTATTTTTTTTATTTTCATAACTTTATTATTTTCTTTCTTTTTTTCTCCCTTTTATTCTGAGCCATGTGGCTGACAGGGTCTTGGTGATACAGCCAGGAGTAAAGCCTGAGCCTCTGAATAGGGAGAACCAAGTTCAGGACATTGGTCCACCAGAGACCTCCTGGCTCCATGAAATAACAAATGGTGAAAGCCCTCCCAGAGATCTCCATGTGAATGCTAAGACCTAGCTCCACTCAATGACCAGCAAGCTACAGTGCTGGACAACCTATGCCAAACAACTAGCAAGACCATAAACAACACCACCTATTAGCAGAGAGGCCGCCTAAAACCATAATACTGTCACAGGCAACCCAAAACGCACCAACAGATGCAATCCTGCACACCAAAAGACAAGATCCAGCCTCATCCACCAGAACATAGGCATTAGTCCCCTCCACCAGGAAGCCTACACAACCCACTGAAGAAACCTTAACCACTTGGGGCAAACACTAAAAACAATGGGAACTATGAACCTGCAGCCTGCAAAAAGGAGACCCCAAAATACAGTAAGTTAAGCAAAATGAGAAGACAGAGAAACACACAGCAGATAAAGGAGCAGGTAAAACCCCATCAAAACAAAAAAATAAAGAGGAAATAAGCAGCCTACCTGAAAAAGAAATCAGAGTAATGATAGTAAAGACGATCAAAAATCTTGGAAATAGAATGGAGAAAATTCAAGAAAGGTTTAACAAGGACCTAGAAGAAATAAAGACGAACAAACAGGGATGAACAGCACAATAAATGAAATTAAAAATTCTCTAGAAGAAATCAACAGCAGAATAACTGAGGCAGAAGAATGGGTAAGTAACCTGGAAGATACAATAGTGGAAATAACTACCACAGAGCAGAATAAAAAAAAAAAAAAAAAGAATGAAAAGAATCGTGGAGAGCCTCAGAGACCTCTGGGACAACATTAAAAGCACCAACATTCGAATGATAGCTGTCCCAGAAGAAGAAGAGAAAAAGAAAGAGACTGAGAAAATATTTGAAGAGATTGTAGTTGAAAACATCCTTAATAAGGGAAAGAAATAGTTAATCAAGTACAGGAAGTTCAGAGTCCCATAAAGGACAAATCCAAGGAGAAACTCTCCAACACACGTATTAATCAGGCTATCAAAAATTCAATAAAAAGAAAAAAATGTTAAAGCAGCAATGGAAAAGCAACAAATAACATCCACAGGAATCCCCATAAGGTTAACAGCTGATTTTTCAGCAGAAACTCTGCACAACAGAGAGGACTGGCAGGACACATATAAAGTGAAGAAAGGGAAAAACCTAAAACCAAGATTACTCTGCCCAGAAAGGATCTCATTCAGATATGACAGAGAAATTAAAACTGTTACAGGCAAGCAAAAGATAGGAGAATTCAGCACCACCAAACAGGCTTTACAACGCATGCTAAAGGAACTATTCTAGGCAGGAAACACAAAAGAAGGAAAAGACCTACAATAACAAACCTAAATGAATTAAGAAAATGGTAATAGGGACACACATATTGATAATTACCTTAAATGTAAATGCATTAAATGCTCCAACAAAAAGACAAAGACTGGCTGAATGGATACAAAAACAAGACCCATATATATCCTGTCTCTACGAGACCCACTTCAGACCTAGGGACACATACAGACTGAAAGTGAGGGGATGGAAAAAGGTATTTCATGCAAATGGAAATCAAAAGAAAGCTGGAGTAAAAAAAACTCATATCAGAAAAAAGTAGACTTTAAAATAAAGACTATTACAAGTGACAAAGAAGAAAACTACATAATGATCAAGGGATCAATCCAAGAAGATTTAGCAAATGTAAATATTTATGCACCCAACAAAGAAGCACCTCAATACATAAAGCAAATGCTAACAGCCATAAAAGGGGAAATTGACAGTAACACAATCATAGAAAAGGACTTTCACACCCCACTTTCACCAATGGACAGATCATCCAATATGAAAATAAATAAGGAAACACAAGCTTTAAATGACACATTAAACAAGATGGACTTAATTGATATTTATAGGACATTCCATCCAAAAACAACAGAATATAGTTTCTTCTCAAGTGCTCATGGAACATTCTCCAGGATAGATCATACCTTGGGTCACAAATCAAGCCTTTGTAAATTTCAGAAAATTGAAATTGTATCAAGTGTCTTTTCTGACCACAATGCTATGAGACTACATATCAATTACAGGAAAAATTCTGTAGGAAATACAAACACATAGAGGCTAAACAATACACTACTAAATAACCAAGAGATCACTGAATGAATCAAAGAGTAACTCAAAAAATACCTAGAAACAAATTACAATGAAAACACGATGACCCAAAACCGATGGGATGCAGCAAAAGCAGTTCTAAGAGGGAATTTTATAGCAGTACAATCCTAACTCAAGAAACAAGAAACATCTCAAATAAACAACCTAACCTTACACCCAAAGAACTTAGAGAAAGAAGAACAAAAGAAACCCCAAAGTTAGCAGAAGGAAAGAAATCATAAATATCAGGCCAGAAATAAATGAAAAGGAAATGTGGAAAACTATAGCAAACATCAATAAAACTAAAAGTTTGCTCTTTGAGAAGATAAACAAGATTGATAAACCATTAGCCAGACTCATCAAGACAAAAGGGGAGAAGTCTCAAATCAATAGAATTAGAAATGAAAAAGGAGAAGTAACAACTGACACTGCAGAAAGCCAAAGGATCATGAGAGATTACTATAAGCAACTATATGCCAATAAACTGGACAACCTGAAAGAAATGGACAAAATCTTAGAAATGCACAACCTTCCAAGACTGAACCAGGAAGAAACAGAAAATATAAAAAGACCAATACAGGCACTGAAATCGAAACTGTGATTAAAAATCTTCCAACAAACAAAAGCCCAGGACCAGAAGGCTTCAGAGGTGAATTCTATCAAACATTTACAGAAGAGCTAACACCTATCCTTCTCAAACTCTTCCAAAATATAGCAGAGGATGGAAGACTCCCAAACACATTCTGCGAGGCCACCATCACCCTGATACCAAAACCAGACAAACATGTCACACAAAAAAGAAAACTACAGGCCAATAACACTGATGAACATAGATGCAAAAATCCTCAACAAAATATTAGCAAACAGAATCCAACAACACATTAAAAGGATCATACAGCATGGTCAACTGGGGTTTATCCCAGGAATGCAAGGATTCTTCAATATATGCAAATCAATCACTGTGATACACCATATTAACAAATTGAAGGAGAAAAACCATATGATCATCTCAAGAGATGCAGAGAAAGCTTTTGACAAAATTCAACACCCATGTATGATAAAAACGCTCCAGAAAGTAGGCATAGAGGGAACTTACCTCAACATAATAAAGGCCATATATGAAAAACCCACAGCCAACAATGTTCTCAATGGTGAAAAACTGAAACCACTTCCTCTAAGATCAGGAAGAAGACAAGGATATACACTCTCACCATTATTATTCAACATAGTTTTGGAAGTTTTACCACAGCATTCAAAGAAAAAGAAATAAAAGGAATCCAAAACAGAAAAGAACTAAACTGTCACTGTTTGCCAATGACATGATAGTATGCATAGAGAATCCTAAAGATGCTACCAGAAAACTACTAGAACTAATCAATGCATTTGGTAAAGTAGCAGGATACAAAATTAATGCACAGAAATCTCTTGCATTCTTATACACTAATGATGAAAAATCTGAAAGTGAAATTAAGAAAACACTCCCATTTACCATTGCAACAAAAAGAATAAAATACCTAGGAATAAACCTACCACGGGAGACAAAAGACCTGTATGCAGAAAATTATAAGACACTGAAGAAAGAAATTAAAGATGATACAAATAGATGGAGCGATATAACATGTACTTGGATTGGAAGAATCAACATTGTGAAAATAACTATACTACTCAAAGCAATCTACAGATTCAATGCAATCCCTATCAAACTACCACTGGCATTTTTCACAGAACTAGAACAAAAAAAATCACAATTTGTATGGAAACACAAAAGACCCCAAAGAGCCAAAGCAATCTTGAGAAAGAAAAATGGAGCTGGAGGAATCAGGCTTCTGGACCTCAGACTACACTACAAAGCTACAGTAATCAAGACAGTATGGTACTGGCACAAAAACAGAAATATAGATTAATGGAACAGAATAGAAAACCCAGAGATAAACCCACACACATATGGTCACCCTATCTTTGATAAAGGAGGCAAGAATATACAATGGAGAAAAGACAGCATCTTCAATAATTGCTACTGGGAAACCTGAAGAGCTACATGTAAAAGAATAAAATTAGAACACTCCCTAACACCATACACAAAAATAAACTCAAAATGGATTAAAGACCTAAATGTAAGGCCAGACACTATCAAACTCTTAGAGGAAAACATAGGCAGAACACTCTGACATAAAACACAGCAAGATCCTTTTTTGGCCCACCTTCTACAGAAATGGAAATAAAAATAAAAATAAACAAATGGGATCTAATGAAACTTCAAAGCTTTTGCACAGCAAAGGAAACCATAAACAAGATGAAAAGACAACTCTCTAAATGGGTGAAAATATTTGCAAATGAAGCAACTGACAAAGGATTAATCTCCAAAATTTACAAGCAGCTCATGCAGCTCAATATCAAATAAACAAACAATGCAGTCCAAAAATGGACAGAAGACATAAATAGACATTTCTCCAAAGAAGATATACAGATTGCCAACAAACTCATGAAAGAATGTTCAACATCATTAATCATTAGGGAAATGCAAATCAAAACTACAATGCGATATCATCTCACAGTTGTCAGAATGGCCATCATCAAAATATCTACAAACGATAAATGTTGGAGAGGGTGTGGAGAGAAGGGAACCCTCATACACTTTTGGTGGGAATGTACATTGATACAGTCACTATGGAGAACAGTATGAAAGGTCCTTAAAAAACTAAAAATAGAACTACCATACAACCCAGCAATCCCACTACTGGGTATATACCCTGAGAAAACAATAATTTAAAACGTGTCATGTACCACAATGTTCATTGCAGCTCTATGTACAATAGCCAGCACATGGAAGCAACCTAAGTGTCCATTAACAGATGAATGGATAAAGAAGATGTGGCACATATATACAATGTAATATTATTCAGCCATAAAAAGAAATGATATTGATTTATTTGTAGTGAGGTGGATGGACCTAGAGTCTGTCATATAGGGTGAAGTAAGTCAGAAAGAGAAAAACAAATACCATATGCTAACATTATATATGGAAACTGAAACAAAAATGGTTCTGAAGAACCTAGGGGCAGGACAGGAATAAAGATGCAGATGTAGAGAATGGACTTGAGGACATGGGGAGGTGGAATGGTAAGCTGGGAAGAAGTGAGAGCGTGGCATGGATTTATATATACCTCCAAATGTAAAATAGATAGGTAGTGGGAAGCAGCCGCATAGCACAGGGAGATCAGCTAAGTGCTTTTTGACCATCTAGAAGGGTGAGTTATGGAGGGTGGGAGGGAGATGCAAGAGGGGGGCGATATGGGGATATATGTATATTTATAGCTGATTCACTTTGTTATAAAGCAGAAACTAACACACCATTGTAAAGGAATTATACTCCAATAAAGATGTTAAAAAAAGAAAAACAAACAGCAAGGTCCTACTTTATAGCACAGGGAACTATATTCAATATCCTGTGATAAACCATCCTGGAAACGAATATGAAAAAGAAATATATATATATATAACTGAATCACTTAGCTCTACAGTAAAAATACAGAAAATATAAATCACCTAAACTTCAATGAAATATTTTTTTAAAAGTCAACATCTGTTTACTATAAGAACTCTCCACAAAATGGGCATAGAGGCAACAAAACTTGACCTAATAAAGGCCTTATATGACAAGCCCACAGCTAACATCATACTCAACAGTGAAAAACTGAAAGTATATCCTCTAAAATCAGGAAGAAGACAAGGATGCCCACTCTCACCAATTTTATGCAACATAGTTTTGGAAGTCGTAGCCACTGCAACCAGACAAGAAAAAGAAATATAAGGAATCCAAATTGGAATGGAAGAAATAAAACTGTCACTGTTACTATGCAGATGGTATTATAATACATATAGAAAATCCTAAAGATACCACCAAAACACTAGAACTCATCAGTGAATTCAGTAAAGTTGCAGGATATAAAATTAATATATAGAAATCTGTTGCATTTCTAGACACTAACAATGAACTATCAGAAAGAGAAATTAAGAAAACAGTCCCATTTACAATCGCATTAAAAAGTATAAAATGCCAAAGAATAAATCTAAGTAGGAAAAGACCTGTTCAAAGAAGCTATAATACACTGATGAACAAGACTGAAGATGACACAAACAGATGGAAAATATACCATGTTCATGGACTGGAAGAATTAATATTGTTAAAACAACCATACTATCCAAGGCAATCTACAGATTCAGTGCAATCCCTTTCAAAATACGAATGGCATTTTTCATAGAAGTGTAATAAATAATTCCTCGTTTGGATTAGAATACAAATTCTAAACTTTGTATGGAAACACAAATGATCCCAAATAGCTAAACCAATATTAAGGGAAAAAAGTACAAAACTGGAGATGTCACACTCCTGATTTCAAACTATACTACGAAACTATAGTAATCCTATCTGTATGGTACTGGCACAAATACAGACACGTAGATCAGTGGTACAAAATAGAGAGCCCAGAAATAAACCCACACACTTATGATCGATTAATCTACAACAGAGAATGTAAGAACATACAATGGTGAAAAGACAACCTCTTCAGTAAATAGTGTGGGAAACAGTTACTTGCAAAGGAATTAAACTGGATTACTATCTCACACCATGAACAAATATAAATTCAAAATGGATTGAAGACTTAAATGTAGGACCTGAAACTATAAAACTCCTAGAAGAAAACACAGGCAATAAACTCTTTGACATCGGTTTTGATAATATTTTTTTGATACATCTCGGGCAAGGGAAACAAAAGCAAAATAAATACATGGGACTACATCGAAGTAAAAAGCTTTTGTACAGTGATGGGAACTATCAACAGAACGTAAATGTCACCTACTGAATGGGAGAACATATTTTCAAAGGATGTATCTGATAAGGAGTTCATATCCAAAAATATACAAAAAATTCATACAATTCAACATCAAAAGAACAAGCAACCTGATTAAATCTGAGTAGACATTTTTCCAAGGAAGACATACAGACTGCCAACAAGCACATGAAAAAATGCTCAACACCACTATTCATCAGGGAAACTCAAATCAAAATCACAGTGAGGTATCACCTCACACCTATCAGGATGGATATTATGAAAAAGACAACAGAAAACTAGTATTGGCAAGGATGTGGAGAATAGCAAACCCCTTTGCGTTGTTGGTGTGAATGTAATTGGTGTAGCCATTATGGAAAATAGTATGAAGGTTCCTCAAAAAATTAAAAGTAGAACTACCATATGATCCAGCAATTCCACTACTGGAGATTTATCCAAAGAAAACAAAACCACTATTTTGAAAAGATATTTATTCTCCTATATTCATTGCAGCATTATTTACAATAGCCAAGATATGGAATAAACCTATGTTCCCATCAATAGATGAATGCATAATGAAGAAGTGGTATACATACAAAATGGAATACTACTCAGCCATAAAAAAGAATAAAATCCCATCATTCATGACAGCATGGATGGACCTTGAAAAGTGTTCTTTTTTAAAACTTAAAGTTTAGCTACCTATATACACATAGACACACATTAAAGATTTGGGAGCGCTTAATAAAGCACTATAAAGCTTATCATCATCATCATCACCATCATCATCCTGTAAGGTTTGCTTAAATTCCAAGTTTTCTCCTCCATCTACATTGGAAATAAGCAATGGCTTTTGCTCTATGAGCCATCAATATAATACAAAAAATGATTTGCAGGCATCTAAAAACATTGGGTGGAGACATTTTTAGGTTAGGATAATTATAATATATATAGGAAAAAAGCACTGACAAATATTTAAATATAAATCAGTGTTTTGGAAACCCAGATTTATCTAATATAATGAATGAAGTTCCTGTTATTAAACTGATGTAGTTAATCTTTTTGTTTAGTGGAGATACCGAAATTGTATGTTAGTCTAAACTCTATATTAGAAAATTTTAGTCATTCAACTCTGGCTCCTATTAGGCCAATGGTTCTTCCTGGACACACGAGAAATAAAGAAAATGCAATGACATGAAAGCAGTTACCATTTGTGTGACATGAAGCATGCTTTACAATATTACTCATTGAAAAAGTCAAAGATAGTCACAGAAACAGAAATGTCTTAAGTTGACCATTAAAAAGGTTGGTTTGGTTCTTTCTAGATAGATCTCTCCTGTCTTACACTCACAGAAGAAAGGCCTAGGACCACTCTGTCCTCCTTATGACCACTTCTTAGCATCCAAGCCAACTGAGTAAGAATATGAAATGCATCTTGAAAAAGGAAGGGTGCTGATTCCAATCATGCTATCAGGCTAACTGGCATTATACCATATCATGAAGCTAACATCTCACTGCAAAGACCTGGCAGGATTCTACTTATGGCTCTGCCAATCCTGAGTTGATTGTTGTAGCTACTATTACAGAATTGGATATTCACAGGCTCAGTTTCCCAAGGAGTTGGATGGCAGCTGAAATTCCTAAAAATATTTTGTCACAATAGAACTTGAAGAAAAAAAAACAAACAGATGAAGAATCTGCTAGCTTTTAAAGAGTGAACACTACAGGAATTTCATTTGAAGCACTTTATTACTTCCTTGTAAGTTGTCAGCTTAAATCTCTCTCAGGCCAAATTCCATGTCTGTCTGTTTGAAATAGTTCATAAACTGAGGAAAGGGAGGTAGTCATATTTTGGGAAATTCAAAGGCACACATGACTAATCCATGCTTCGAATGTTATCCAGGGATATCAGCACTTCTCCAGATCTGCAGAGAAAGATGGGGATAAAAGTCCTTCCTCTTTTTCCCTCTATAACCCAAAATATTTTACAGAAAATACTAGGTAATAGGATTATTTTGTATTAATGACCTATCAGGGAATTAAGACACACAGATTGTACAATAGAAACAGAGACAGAAACATGAGATGAGAATATCAGCAGTGCAATACATGAAGGCAAAAAAATTAAATTTCATCATTTTGTAGTAACTCAATGAAAGGCTGATGGAATTTGAGAAAAATATGACTCACAAAATGAATTTTAGGGCTTCCCTGGTGGTGCAGTGGTTGAGAGTCCGCCTGCCGATGCAGGGAACACGGGTTCGTGCCCCGGTCCGGGAAGATCCCACATGCCGTGGAGCGGCTAGGCCTGTGAGCTGTGGCCGCTGAGCCTGCGCGTCCGGAGCCTGTGCTCCGCAACGGGAGAGGCCACAACAGTGAGAGGCCCACGTACCGCCAAAAAAAAAAAAAAATGAATTTTATTTCAATGTGTTGTAATGTTTTCTCATATTGTTTGGTGCAGAACAGATGTTCAGGAAACATATGTTAATGAAAAGACAGCCCTCAGAATGGGAGAAAATATTTGCAAAAGAAGCAACAAAGGATTAATCTCCAAAATATACAACAGATCATGGAGCTCAATATCAAAAAAACCCAAACAACCCAATTAAAAAATGGGCAGAAGACCTAAATAGACATTTCACCAGAGAAGACATACATATGGACAAGAAGCACATGAAAAGATGTTCAACATCACTAATTATTAGAGAAATACAAATCAAAACTACAATGCAGTATTACCTCACACCGGTCAGAATGGCCAGCATCAAAAAATCTACAAACAATAAATGCTGGAGATGGTGTAGAGAAAAGTGAATCCTCTTGCACTGTTGGTGGGAATGTAAATTGATACAGCCACTGTGGAGAACAGTATGCAGGTCCCTTAAAAAACTAAAAATAGAACTACCATATGACCCAGCAATCCCACTACTAGGCATAGTCCCTGAGAAAACCATAATTCAAAAGGACACATGTACCCCAAGGTTCATTGCAGCACTATTTACAACAGCCAGGACATGGAAACAACCTAAATGTTCAACAACAGATGAATGGATAAAGAAGATGTGGTACATATATACAACGGAATATTACTCAGCCATAAAAAGGAACGAAATTGGGTTATTTGTAGAGATGTTGATGGAGCTAGAGTCTGTCGTACAGAGTGAAGTAAGTCAGAAAGAGCAAAACAAATATCATATATTAATGCATATATGTGGAATCTAGAAAAATGGTACAGAGGAACCTATTGCAGGATGGGCATAGAGACGTAGACATAGAGAACGGATATGTGGACACAGGAGGGGAAGAGGAGGGTGGGATGAATTGGGAGACTAGGATTGACATATATACACTACTATGCGTAAAATAGATAGCTAGTGGGAACATGCTATAAAGCACAGAAAGCTCAGCACGGTGCTCTGTCACTACCTAGATGGGTGGGATGGGGGGCTGTGGGAGAGAGGTCCAAGAAGGAGGGGATATAGGTATACATATAGCTGATTCACTCCATTGTACAGTAGAAACTAACAAAACATTGTAAATCAATTATACTCCAATTTAAAAAAGAAACATATGTTAAATGAAAATCATGAATTCATATACATTTTTATCTATAGATAGATATTAATTGATAGATACATACATATATACATACATACTATATCTCTTGGTCTGTAGTTACATAGATATAATCTCTAAATTGATATCAGACAATATTGTCAAGAATAGCACCTGTGGGTCCTATCTTAGTGAAAAAAGAATTATCATCAGTAATTAGTATGTTGATTATATGTATAGAAATTAATTTTTGGAGCAATTTTTAGATACCTAAATACATTTAAATTTCCCAAGTATTTTAATGACCCTACACCAATGCACACACACATTTTTATTTATACTTTTCATTTGCTAAATGAGATACGTTTATTAATACCAGAGACTTTAGCATAGCCACTCTCTGAATTATCTCAAGATCTGAATTAGTGGGGTTTGAATGAATCAGTTTCCATTATACAGAGGAAATATAACAAAGAGGAAAATAAACATCTTTGAAATGGAAAAATGATACACATCAAAAAAGGAAATAAAATCACATAAAGTAGAAAATTTGAAATACCTTTATGCTAAGCAGATAAAACAATATGGCATACCTGATATTATTCTGCATTTTTAAGAATTTACATGTCAAGCTATATGAATAAATAGAGAGCTCTTCTCAAATGACTTAACCATTTCTAAACCTTTTTACTTTCATTTTTTTGCTTGCAACTGTTGGGGGAAAAATAACAATTTAAAGGCAAAAATAATATACAAAAGCATCACTATATTTAAAAAGTGATGTCATGATCATTGCATTTTGTTACCCTTAGACCCCATTTTCAAATTGCAAATGCAAAGAAATAATATAAACAAATGGAGAACAAGTTTCATTTACTTAGGCAAACTCAGTAGGGTTCAAAGAGGCTTCTCCAGACATATGACATTGAAACAGAAGATAACAGTAGACTCTTATCAATAATTAATTTGACAGTTGTATGTAAAATTATACAGAGCTGTAAAATATTATCTCTTTCTTTACAAAAAAATGTTGAGACATAAGGACCTGAAACAGGAAAATACTGTAAAGCATTTTATCATTTGGGAAAAAAAGGATAATTCTCAACCCATAACAAATCATATTAAAAATATCAACTGAATTCTTCAAAAGTATATTTAAGTAAAATTAATGAAAGTTAAGTTTTTAATGGATAATAAGTGTAATGCCAAATATGAAACTTAATGATAGCTAAATTGAGAATTGATTCTATCTCAATTATCTTTGCTAATGGAGGAGTGAAGAAGTGTGTCTAATGCAAAATAATGCATAATCCCAGAATTATTTCTACTTGGCTTACAGAGCATTTTTTTTCTTATATGACTGTAATTGAGTAGGATATCCTTGAGCATGTAAAATAAATTAATGTATTCTAAAAAGAGAAATTAGTATAGAGCTGTGCAGATTCCTCTTCCTTCCCGTTTAATGATTTTTCTACTGTCTGCTATTTAGACTGAAGTATTCATGCCTTTCCCTACCCCATCCTTTATCTATCTCTATCATCTCATTCTAGGCACAAGCAAAGGGTTATGAATTGAGGAGTCTTTTTTTGTTCCAATAATTCTCACTGTGGTAAATCCAAGTTGTAAGACGGAAGGCCAAGGCTCTAATTCAAGGAAGGAGGCTCCGTTATCTTGTAGGAATTGAAGCATACATGCCAAGTAAATTAGGAGGGGATGAAAACCTCAAACTGGATTTTAACATTTACTATAAGACATCATGATGATGAGGAAAAAGTATGGGCCCTGGACTTTAAAAGACCTGGGTCTGAAACCCAGTTCTGCCACTCAGTTGCTCTGTAACCTCAAGCAATTAATTTAAACTCACTGAGCCATACATTGTTTACTTGAAAAATGAAGACAATATTCATAAGGTTACTATAAGATTAAATGAAGTGTATATAAAACACTTAGCACCCATGTCTGGTACTAATAGAAACTTAATATATATTACAGGTTTTTCTCAACAGATAAGGTACCGAAGTTTACTCAAGAGTACATTAGCCTCAAAGCAATTATAAAATCCTTTTTTTCTTCCATCTACACAGGATACATCTTTCATCAGGACACAGACCTGATTATTTACATGGTACTGATTCTAGGCTCTGTCAATGTATTTTAGAAGTCAATAAATACATTATCATTTATTGAGCACCAAGGTAATATATTTCAGGCACTGTTATGCCCTCTATATTCATTTATATGCACAGGGCTGCTTTCTTCTTGTATCAGAATTTGTTTATAAATATTTAAAGTCTAAAAAATCATTATCTAATCCCCAAAGCCTGAGTCTCTTCCTAAATTCTCTATCTTAGCTAATGACATAATCATCCAACTTATAACCTAGGCTAGACATGAATCATCCTAGATTTCATCCTCTCGCTCTCTATTTTGATCAGTTATCAAGTGTGTTTAATTCTAATTATGAAGCAACTATGAATCTCTTTTCTACTTTTGAATTCTCCTCAATTCAGGTCCTCAGTATTTCTCCCTTCATTGCTACTTACCTTCAACAGCAATTGTTTTTAAAGCATTTACTCAGTTACTTATCAGTGGTTCCTTTTACCTACAGCAGCTTTTTTTTTTATTTGAACAAAATCCTATATGAAATAGAACATGTAAAATTCTGAGGCAGAAGTGGGGAACCTAGAAGTACTTCCCCAATCCCATGTCAGCCAGTAAGGAAAGTCCTTGAAAGACCCTTTGGAAAACCTTTGGTCTATAGGGAAAAAACTGTTAAACAAGATAGCTTCACAAGCTGGTTTTTCCCACTCTTTCTAACTCTAACTCTAACTCTAACTGTATCACCTATAAGTCTCCCATCTTAAATCTCTGCTCCCATCTCTTCCACTTAATTGCTATTTCCCCTAGCATACCAGGCCCTTTCTCATCAGTGTATATCTGTCTACAGAGGATGTTTTTCCTCTGATTCTCCATCTGTCCAACACTCAGCCTATAAGACATAACTCAAATCTCTATGAGCATTACCCAACTTAACAAATTGATTTAGTTGCTCCCATTCTGTGATATTATAGCACCTTGTATGTACTTGTATTATAGTCTCTATCATACTTTAATTAATTTGAAATTATTAGTTTACATGAACTTCTCCCTAATTCTACTGTGACAAGGACTACTACTCATATAATTTTGCATTACCTAGGATCTAATACCCAAAACACATTAGGTTTTTTTAGTTTTATATATCATTGAAGATACAAAGATCATATTGTCATTAAATACATTTTCTACCACATAGTAGCTTTAATGATTTTTAAAGGTTCAGTTAGAGAAATAGCAAGCTTATTTTTTTTCAATTCCTTTTTTTAAATTGAGGTATAGTTGCAAGCTTATTTTTGAGTGTTTTATGTGCTTTTATGTTCTTTGTTTTAGAGAATCAAAAATGCAAGTTTATGAGACTGGTATTTTTAGGGGAGTACTGTTTATCACAGTGTTCGATGAAAAACACTGAATCATTATTTAAGACAATGACTACTTGCACTTTCTTCTTTTCTAATCATAAGGTACTACCAGGGATGATGCATATTATTTCTACATTTTATCCTAGAGTAATAACATGGAAAAGATACACAGATGCCCAGAACTTTTGGAAACAAAAGGAATATTATTGAGACATATCAACAAGCAGGTATACTACATCCCATAGGAGGCTTTGAGAAAATGCTAGTTTGGCCAGTCCCCCCCAGCCCCCGCCATCTCTGCCCACAGCACACAAAAACATACATACATACACACAATAAGGGCTTGAAAGAGATTTCTTACAAGGAAATGACAATTAATTTTTAAGTCATGTCCATTTGATTTGAGTCACTGGAATAACAAAACTGTTTTCATGAATAATCAAAAAAATTCAATAATGTAACCTCTAGTAGAGCTTGAAAAGCTCTGAAGGACAAGGCAGTTAGATCAATATTAGTTCATTTCAAATGCTGGGCAGTATGAAGAGACAAGGCTGATCATCGGATGGATTTTATTACCTGTCGGAGTGATAAGTCCTGGTGATAAGAGGCCTGGAACTGAATGGGGCAGAAGGCGAGCATTGTCCTGCAACACTCCCAAAGAACGCTTAGGAGGCCTGCCAGGCCTTGAACTGTTGAAAAACAGACAAAGATCAGGTTAAAATATGCTCTTTGGAAATACCATCACTTGCTACATTCGCCTAAATCTTGTTTAATTGCCAAGAATGATATACTTTTATATTAAAGACTATTTTCATTGATTACTAAAGGACCAATACTTTATACTAAACTTCCAAAATAATTATGGCAAGCATTAAAACCATAAGAGATCAATTTCTAGTTTAGATTCTATTTACAAGCCAGCACTTTGCAATACAGCTTACCTGTTGTGAGAAACCCAAAGTTACCCCCTCTCTTAAAGGTACACTTGATCCCTGGTATTAATACATGCAACTGAGATCTGAGATAGGGGCTCACAGAATTAGGATCGTATAGAATATGAAGTGATTAAGTCTCTGTTCAGCATGCCAGAGGTGAGGGGTAAAAAGCTGATATGTAGAATAAGACCTGATGTTTACTAGCATTTCCACAGCTGCTGGGAGCCCACAAGGAACAAAGAACCCCTGCCCTCAGGATTTTTTCATACCTATTATTTAAACCAGGCTGTATAACCAGCAGTACACTCTCTTGGAGTGGCTGTACTAAGGAAACCTGCCACCTTTGCAATCTAGGCTGTTTTGTCTCACAGATTGATTGGTATTTTTAACTGATGAGTTGATGCTAAACTTAAAACATCAACCTAACCTATTCTATTTGCACATTCTTCACCCAGGTGTGAACAGTTTGCAGTTGCAAATGTTAATACATAAAATAATGAAATAGAAAGTCAGTATCAGGCTTCAATCTTGTACTCTAATACAGTCAGTGTACTAAATATATTATTTAGAAGCTGTCACTACATGAACAGACTTATAAGTCACTGAACATTAGGATCAAGTCATTCTCAAGTCATGCAGTATATTTCAAATATTACTTTCTTAATGTTACTTAAAATACTGCTGTTGCTTCTTAGTAGAAATGCAGTTTACAAAGCTGAATAAGAGGGATTTTGACAAAATACTGCAAAATACTATATTAAATAACCCAAGCTGCAAAAATGTATAAGGTTCAGATAGAGAACATTTCCAAAAATGACTTTTTGTTCACAAAGAAATTTAAGTTAAACCTCACTCTATCAACATTGCAGTAGCAAAGTGCTCCATCAATGTAAGACAAACTCTGCTTTCAAATGAAGACGACTTCTAGCAACCTTATACAGAGGTACTATTACCCAGTTCATTTTTCATACACTGTGCTGATGTTATTTTCTTTCATTGTACATCAATATTGTATATCAATCTAGCATGAAAGATTCTTTTTTTCTCATTTAATATTTCGATTTTATAAACTGAATCTCCTCTCCCTCTTTCTACTCAAGTTTGGGCTATAATTTATTTTCTTTAATTCAGCGTTGTTATCCTGTTTGTCCTTGCCCTGTTTTATGGCTTCCTAACTCTTTGAAGGAATAGTGATAAGAAAAATATCCAATTTACTTCAAATGCCCTAAAGGATCCCAAGGTCACTGAACAATATTCATCAGGTTATATCCAGTCATTAGAAAAAGGCACTTTTTGTTGAATAATCGTCACCAAGTCTGTACTTTCCAAGTGATTCTTTGTATCTTTCTATTTGTCAGAATTCAAGCCTACTAACTTTATTAAAGACCACCTGATAACTCTTTGTACTTTTCCAGCATAAAAATTTCAGTGCTGTCTTTATGCTCATAATCAATTTCAGACAGGCTGTCTCCAGAAGAAAGCAGCCTGATGCTCACTCTACTTCCCTGAGACAGTTGTTGACAGTATACTTTGGAAGCTATAAGGTTTAAACAGTTCTGTTCCAAATTTATTGGTCAATCTCACAATTTGATGTAGCTCTTTTCCAATAAGCTGACTCAGGCTTGGGGGCATTAAATTACAGGCCTCTTAGTCTGATGGTTCTACCTTAAATTCCAAGATTTGAAAAATTTGGTCAAATTTCCCACCATCAGATCTATATTGGGGAATTCATGGCTAATGTCACAAATGGCTTGGTAGTATTTACTACAAATGCTATAAGCCAAGAGGATCATATTCTCCATCCTAACATTATTTTCAGTTTATAATTTTATGATGTTGGTATGATTAATTGTGAGCCTCCCCAACTAAAATATAAGGTCATGAAGGCAGCACATATGTCTGTTTTTGTTTGTCACTGTACCCTGAGCAATTCTCATGGTGTTTAGCACACAGTAGGGGCTGGTAAATGGTTAATTAAAATCAGTTAATGAGTAATGATAGGACACATTATTTTGCCATGGCTACAGTTTCTAAATATTCCTTTGATTGCTCTATTATTGACCAAATAAATAGAAAGCCATCATTTAATCATCAGGTAATCACTTTTAAACTTTGGACTTTACAGCAATTATAAGAGCTTCAAAATATGATCCAGTCCAATCTGACTATTTACAAGGTTAAAGAAGGGTAGATGATAGATACTGTCTTATGTCTGAAAGTTCCTACAAACTTCAAGACCCATTCAAGGGCTGAAGGTTCCAGCAGTTATTCATGTGTAATGACAGTTTCACTTATTCAATCATCCAATAAATAAACATGCACTAAGTGCCCATTCAGTGTGTATCTGGCATTGAAACTAGGTATCAGGGTTACAAGGTTAAAAAGTTAGCTTGACAAGGGCAAGGGTTTTGGTCTGTTTGTTCATTGATATATTGTGACAACCTAGAACAGCTTCTGCCTTTGAAGAGCTTAAGGTCTAGTGATAGAGATGTGTGTTTGACCTGCTATTTAAAATTTATGATTAACTCTTTAGTGAGTACGGTTGTGTGATGTATCCTTCCAAACTTGTTTAAACTTATCAGTGAGAAAAATCATATTCAGATGCCTTTGTTTATACTCTTGGAAAGAAGACTTGGGCGCCTAGGGTAAACTAATTAGAATAAAATTTGTGAAGGTGCTTTATAATCAGTAGAGCTCCATACTAATACAAGGTAGATTTATTCTTACTTTTAGACCAAATAACCCTCAGTAGTAAGATATTCTTAGCAATAAAGTTCTTGCATTTCTTTTCAAAGAACACAAGCCTGACAATATGACGAAAGACTATGGAGGACTCTGTAGAAAGTTGGGAAATATTCTTGATAGATGATCTTGCCACACTTCTTATCTTTAAGAGCTTTATTAGCATTAGGCAGATATTTACATATTAATCAAGACAAATAAACATGTGGTGATTTAACTAGAAAACTGTTATTTGGATGACAATTTAATCAGCATAGGTTGAAAGGTTTATCATTGCAGCATCCTGTTTCTGCTAAAATATTGATTGTGTTACTGATTTCAGTAATGCTTTATTTTACAGGGCACAAATAACCATGTAATTACTCTTTAAATGAATGATAATTGCTTGTTGGCAATTATTTGTTTTCAGTTTAATTACAAGGTTATTTGTACTCTGTAAAATAAAACAGGCCCTTTTTAAAGTTCCCACTCAAATGGCTTAGTGGTTATATTACCCATGAGCATCATAAACAAAACTTTATGGTACAAGGCAAACAACCCGCCAAAATAGCAAAACTCTTATTAAAAAGCTCAGCTAAATCTTTGAGATCATCAGCTTTATAAAATCAACATTAATAGGTGGTTTGGAAGGAAATTATACCAAAGAATCATGATTTTCTCTGGGTCCAGGTCATCCTATAACATAATTTATCCTGATATGTATTTTACCCTTCACTCTGTAAACTTCTTCAGAAGAAATGAAATAGTAACTCAGCTTCCTGCGATTAAAGAAAAAAACAAATTGAAATATGTATCAACAGTATTTCATTTTTCTGCAGTTAAAGTGGATTACCATCAGAGCGTTACCTCAAAGTTTATAAACTTTGTAGAGTTGACGGGTCCCTAAGAAAGAAAGTCAGTATGTCTTCTGGTGTCAACAAGATATGACACAGTCTGTGAAATATCTATTCCAAGTTGTAATAAATTAGCTGATATTTTGCTCATTAAGATTATGAAATTTCACTGTTGGAGTTATTTTTATCTTGTATCATCAGCCATTTGTATATGAATCAAGGAGTAAACAATTGAGTAATTTTATTTCAAAGAAAAAATCTTCTTAATAAATTAATTAGTGATGTCATGAGACTTCAAGATATTTAATGTAAACCATATATCGTCAGCACATGATTTAGCAAGGAACCACAAGTCATGTTATCCTCTTCAATGAAAGTTTGTCTTACTACTCTTTAAAGAAACACTCATAACATTCTTGGACAAACTGAGGATATAGTGGCAGTTAACTGTGGTATTAGCAGTAACTTATAAAGATCGCTGCAATTGGATTCCTGAAGTGGGAGCTGCAAGCCATGACCTGGGATTCACTTTTCAGAGCCATCACTGATATTTAAAATCCCTTGGGACAGTCCCTGAATGTGTCATTTTTTTCAATTACATTAGAAGCCAAGAAAACCAAGAATGGCATTCGCTTTGAAGGTGTTGTTTACCTGACTGTGAGGATGCTGCTCTGACTTTTCAATATGCTTGTTAAATTAAATAAGAATCTTTCTATCAGAACAATAAGACTTTTAATTGCATTGCGGATTAATAATAATCTCTTAGGCCTGACATTTATTACAACATTTTAAAGATGCCAATACTAGTTAAACTTTACCTGACCTTTCAGTGTTTATGAAGAGAAACAAACTCTGACCTCACAGCAACTTAAATCCATCTTCTCTCAGTGTTAGCAAACTGATCACTTGTCTAACTATTGCACTGGATTGTATTCTCAACCAGATCAAAGGCAGCAGCAACCAATTCAGCACCCGGGAAAAAGTCATCCATGCAAAATGGGCAATTAACATTAATCATATATGAAATTGTTCAAGCTGATAACTGGAACCTGGTCACTATGGTAACTCTCATAAAATGGTGCTTATGTTAAACTGGGCATCAATCAGCTCTTGGTTTATGGGAACTTAAAGTGTGGCTCATCATGTCTCTAGGAGCTATCAACACAAGGAACAAAAAAACACACCAGAGGCAAGGTCATTTATATTCCATTACCATTTACTTCCTTTTTCAGTTCTTATAGGCATATCCAAAACTTAAATTTGAATACACTAAAAGCATCAATACCAGCATTCCATTAGAGTTAGGGAAGTTAAGGAAATTATCTTTAACATAAGGGGGTTCAGAGGATGAGGAAAAATCTTCCTTGTTAGGGTCATGTCTTACAATACCAAGGATCATGTAGAATAATTCATGTTTAGCATTAATCTTATGATTGTAATAAATTGGATAATTTATAGTTATTATTTTAAATGGTGATATTTAATTTCCTTTTCTAATGCTGAATTTCTATTTTTCCTTCAATAAAAAAAGAAATCTGATGTAATAGACAATTTAAGGGTTGACTACTCACTTCTTAGAAAGTATAAATGTGAAGCTATTTTATACTTCATTTACTTGACTCTGCTCCCTGTTTAAATTAAATGTGCTCTAAGCCTGGTGTTAGCACCTTTAAACAAGTTTAGTTTTTGTCATAAATTGACTGAATTCTAATAAACGTCTTAGTATAATTAACAAAGATTGTATAACAGAAATGCTGGTATATGACAAATTCTTAGTAGCCTCTTTTCGTTCTGCTTATGTAATTCCAATTAACATCGATGGAATCATTGCACCTTAGTAAATCTTAGAGTGAATCAAATTAAATAACCATTTCCTTAAAGATGCAGATGTAGAGAGTGGACTTAAGGACACGGGGAGGGGGAAGGGTAAGCTGGGATAAAGTGAGAGAGTGTCATTGACATATATACACTACCAAATGTAAAATAGATAGCTAGTGGGAAGCAGCCGCATAGCACAGGGAGATCAGTTAGGTGCTTTGTGACCACTTAGAAGGGTGGGATAGGGAGGGTGGGAGGGAGACGCAAGCGGGAGGGGATATGGGGATATATGTATACATATGGCTGATTCACTTTGTTGTAAAGCAGCAAGTAACACAACAATATAAAGCAATTATACTCCAATAAAGATGTTAAAAAATAATAATAAAATAAAAGGTTTAAAAAAGAAATAACCATTTCCCCTTCTAAAGTGTATCATACCACTGTCAGACACAATGTTTTTAAAATACAGGCATTGTTGAATTCAAAGAATGTGTCACTGCTCAAAAATTTGATATTAAGAGAATGTTAAGAAGTTAACATTCACATTTGGATACATTCCACTGGCATCTCAAATTCAAAATATGCCTCCCCAAATCCCACTCCCCACACCTTCCTTCTCTTGTTTTGTCAGCAATATAGGCATGCTTTTCGTTGCCAAAACTATAAACTTGAGGGTAATTTTGATTCTCCCTCCATCTCTCCCTTCATTTTCAGTCTCCAATATTTTTGTTCCATTGTAATATATGTTGCAAATTTCCATCTCTATCCATTCCTATCTCTAACACCCTACTTCAGGCCCTCATCATTTCATGCCCAGGTTATGTTCAACAAGTTGTTTCATTGTTCCAATACATTCTACATAAACTGTGATCTGAATTTTGGTGAAACATCTTTTCATTATGTCATCTTTTGCTCTAGAACCCTCAATACTTCCTGAGTGCCTACAAAATAAATTCTAAATGCCTTGGTCTAGCAATCTGCCCCAATATATCTTTCTTCCCTTTTCTCTAATTACTTCTTAAATGAATGTCCTTCTCCAGCTGGATGAGTAGATTCCCTATCTGCTAAGCATAGTATTTGACCCTAGAACCCTTCCATTGTGAAATATCTTCAAGGTATTAGGGTTCCTGGGGAAAAATTTTGTTAAGCTCCACTGTCTTGGGAAGGTTTCAGTATAATCTGCTGTAAACGGTGCTGTTTTTCTGAAAGGCCACTGCCTTTTACTTTGTGTCATCATACAGGCTCTCTTTAATGATTATCACAAAGGGAACTTCAGTACCAGCATTAAGGGAGCATGTTACAACTGGCCAAAATATTATTTTTCATGTCTGGCAAATGAAGTCCCATTGGTAATTGTCAGTCTGTGCATAATCCCATGATGATCTCAAGAGTTAACATTTCATGTTTGAATGTCAATCAGAAACTGCAGGAGTATTGTGTTAATATCATAACTCTGGAGAGCTTAGGAAGTTGAGTAAGATTTTTAGGAAGCTGATCACTATTAACCTGACTGCATTAGTCTCTATGGTTAGGAATACAGCCTGGAAGCACATATTTAATAGATAAATACAGAAGCCAGTTTCCTTGCTGATTTTAAATCTTTTTAAAATTTTGCTCTACATGGATAAATATTAGCAACCCATATTAAAATAAAACTACTTTAAACAATCTTAGATATTCAGTGTAATGCAGTGGAAAGCACTAGGACTTAAACCTGAGTTCTAATCTCGGTTGTGGGAGGCAGAATTCCAGAATTCTCCTCCATCCCAAGATTTCCAGCCCTAACTGCTAAAACTGTGAATGTAATGAGATATTAAGCTATATTACATGGCAAAGGTGATTTTCTACATGTGATTAAGGTAACTAATCACATGAATGAGCTAATTGAAAAGGAGATTATCTAGGTGCATCCAATCTAATTATATGAACCCTTAAAAAACAGAAAATTAGAGAACACAACATTGCTGGTATGAAAATGGACAGCGTTATATGTCAAGGAATGCAGGTAGCTTCTAGAAGCCAAGAGTAACCCTGGGCTGACAGCCAGCAAGAAAACAGGTACACAAGTTTTACAGTTGAAATGAACTAGCTTCTGTCAACGTCAATGAGCTTGTGAGCAGATTCTACTGCAGAGCTTCCAGATAAGAGCCCATCCTGACCAACACCTAGATTTCAGCCTTTTAAGACTGTGAATACAGTCAAGCTCCTCCAGATTTCTGACAGATAGAACTGTGAGACAGTAAATGGTTGTTATTTTAAGTTGCTAAATTTGAGGCAATTAGTTGCACAGCAACAGAAAACTAATATACCAGTTTTGCCATTATTCAGCTGTGTGACCTCAGGCAAATTACATGACTATTCTAAATATGTTACTTCATTTTACGATTAGAGATGTAAACTAAATAATCTATTAATCTGACCATTAGAATCATGCTACATTTCTGGTCAAAAGCAGGTAATTCATTAACTTCTAAGTATACATAGTTTTCCACTTTCTCATATGTCTATTTTAGCTCATATTTTAAGTAAAGCTGCTGGATTGGTCCTATGGAAAATTACTCCAAAAAAGGGCAAAATGTGTGCATAATACTACAGCATTATCCTCACCTTATAGTTGTGTGTAGATAATTAATCAATATATGTGAACACCAGTTTGAAAAGCTAAAAGTGCTACACACCTTAAAAGGAAGAAAATTCTGACACATACTGTAACATGGATGAACCTTGAGGACATTATACTAAGTGAAATAAGGCAGTCACAAAAAGACAAATGTTATAAGATTCCAATTATATGAGGTATCTAGAGTAATTAAACTCGTGGAAACAGAAAGTAGAAATGTGTTTGCCAGGGGCTGGGAGGAAGGGGGGAAATGCGAGTTGTTCTTCAATGGGCATAGAGTTTCAGTTTTGCAAGATCAAAAAGTTTTGGAGATCTGTTGCATAACAATGTGATTACAGTACTGAACTATACACTTAAAATGGTATAGAGGGTAAGTTGTATATTACATGTATTTTACCAAATTTTTTTAAAAATAAATAAATAAATAAAATGTTTAAGATGATATATTTTATGTTATATGTATTTTACCACAATTTTTAAAGTGCTATATAAATTCAACAGTAATATTACTATGCTTGCAGTTACTGAGTTAAAATTTCCACTGAAATAATTTTGAAGGCCAAAATAAGTCTAGCCAGAGAGATATATCCTGCAGTTTACATGTTAGAAAAGTAGTTTTCTCATCTGAATGATAGTACTGAAAGAATTTCCAACTCTCCCAATCATCTCCTACTACATACTTAATTTACATTCTGATACGTCCTTACTTGTAAGGCAAAATTCAAGAGTTCAACCTTCACACTTTAATTTCACAACTCTAATTTTTCCTTAAGGTAACTGTAATACATGTTTATACACAGATTTCTTTCTCATTTTCCTTCCCCATTCCTTACTTTGATAGGAAAACAGGGTATTTTTAGGTATTCCTCCCCCAAAAAACCTTTGCCCCCCATCTCTTTCCCGCTTCAAAATAATAAAGAAAATTTTCATCAAAGACAGAGTAGCTCATAGCAGTTGACTAGAAAATAGAGAGCTAAATTCTAATTTTTCTTTGTTGCTGACTGTGGCATAGTCATGGATAAGTTGCTAAACTTTAGTAAATAGGCATGAAGATCTTCAAGGTGGCCATGGCAGTGGACATGCATTTATAAGGTTCCCTGCCCGCCCTCACTTTCATTCTGAAGTCAGGTAAATTTGGGTCGATTCAGATATCACAAGTAAATCCTGACACAATGTGGCCTGGATACACATTAACACACTTTTCTAAAAGTCATTTTTCTTCTTAAATCATCGTTCCCATGAGGCAGCAAAATTCAATAGCCCAGCCAGGGACTATGAACCCAGAAACTGAATTTATCTGTCCCATTGATCCAGTTTGTGACCCTGTAAAACTCAACTTCTCTATGCTTCAGTTTTATCATCTGCTAAATGGGTACCAAAATGATTTGATTCAAGGAACTATGAAGAATCGGAAACTCCCCTCTCTAAAATCCTCCACAATAAAATAATATGCAAGAAGGGAAAATAAACAGCTAATGTGTGAGCATCTTTGAGCAGAATTTTCCAATTTAAACAGATTCTCACTTTATACAGTAGTGGTGTGGTGCAGCATACAATTACTCTGATAATGTTTTTATAGGGGTATCCTTGAAGCTGTTTATTTTTTCTTCATTAGCTGTTCTAAGTCAAAAACACTATCACTTTCAGTATGGAATTCTCAAAATAACCTTTTACTTCACTGTCTTCAAGCAAACAAACTTAACAAATCCAACTGCTGGCAAAGATTATTTTCCTATTTCCTTCTAGGTTCCCCTCACCCAGTGTGAATAAACTCTTCCTGTAAAATAGAACCTTTTCCAAAACACATGGTTATTTTCCCCCATACCTAAACTTACATCTCTTCTTTAACTATAGGAAAATAAAATCAATGTAATTTGCATATTTTAATGTTCCCTCATAAGTACATTTGACTCTCACTAGAATGTTTTACCACTTTCTGAAGCAAAATGAAATTTAATAGCACCCATGGCTAATGTGGGTCTCCATTTCAGATGAGATTTCTTGATAATACTGATGACAATTTGATCCTATAGCTCCTACTACCAACAAGACAAGGTTGCAAAAAGGGCAATGTGATACAAGTCCTTAAGACTGACTTTTAACTAATGTGAGATAAACTTGAAACCAAACTTCACCAGCTTATCCATACGTTAGATTTAGATTCAAAGCCTATACAGGCCTCTAAGAGTGGGATATGTTGTTGTGGGCACATTCCTGATGGCTAAACCCACAGCACAGTTCAAGGTTAGAAAAGTGCCTGACACAGCTCAAAATGGAAAACCATAGTTTTACTGTGAGAAAATGAATATATACACACTTATGTTCACTGTTTAACACTTGAAATGACAAAATTTATCCCAAAATATAGGGAGGGAAATGGAGTAAAAAAACATTAGAAACTTTTTCAAAGTTTACATGAGGGAACTGTATTTATAAATAAGAAATGAGAGTATGTATTTATTCTGTGTGATTTTGCTTTTGTTTTTTGATTCATGCCATTATCTAGACCATTACTCTTATATTAGTATTATTATAATTATTGTAATAGAAAATACTTTTTGTGACAGAATCTCATAGTGTATGTATTCATTGTCTTTGGAATTTCTCTTTCTGGGGGTTGTTTTCTTCTTTGAGAGAATGCTATTTTCTGGCACAGCAGGCTAGACAATAACAAATATGCTGTTAAAATAACATTCGCCTCAAGGCAGGAGGATTAGATAGAAATAAACTTTTATATCCTAAAATTAGAAGTATTTCAAAAAGAAGTGTTTTATCACTGATAATTTTTTTCCAAGATAAATTCAACTAACATGCTTCTATTACATAATCATTAAATATAATTTAAAGCCTGCTCTAAGCAGCGAAAGCTGTTGATTGCTTCTCCTTTTTGGGAAAAAAATAACATTTATCAAGGTCAAAACCACAGAAGATTTAAAATTCTTAAACACTCTTGGCAAGTTAACCCCATCAGTGGGGTGTACTGAGAGCAATGTAATATCCACCTCACAGAAGAGCTGATGATAAGCCTCACTCTAACGCTCCTTCTATGTTCGGAACAGCAAGGCATTTCCTTGCATTTCATGTGTACAACACTTTCATCTTTTCAGGCATTGTATGAATGTAAATTAAATTCATCTCAGCACCATGGTAAAGTTATCAGCTTGTCCCACTCTGCCTGTTGTAAAAAAAAAAAATTAGATGTAACTAGAATATAGCTACTTGTCTTAACTCTAAATTTCTTATTGATAGGGACTATATAGCTTATTGAATATGTAGTGCTTGATTGTGCCTAACAAAATTCTTGGTACAAAGTAAACATCATCTAGGAGAGAAGGAAGGAAGGAAGGAAAGGATGGAGGGAGGGAAAGATAATTATTTTTCATGTTTTATCAGGATACTTTGTACTGTGCTATGGAAGCGCTTTTGTGAGATTCTTTTGGAGCTTTGGAGGCAGAAGTAAGGGCCAAATATATTTGGCTCCTGAACTCTCCCAGAACTGGCTTAAAATACCAAAATTAACAGGTGGCAGGTTTACAATTAGTGCAACAGGAGAGAATCACACTGAATATTTTTTGCAATCTAAACTTTTGAAAGAGAACTTTTTTGAAAATTGGCAGGATATAAAAATCGAAAAGTATTTTCCTTTAGTTTCCTATTTAAATGAAAGGATTGGTTCTGCTTCTAATGTACTTGGTTAGAAAAGCCATCCACAAGCTTAGTTTGAAAACTGGGGAAGCAAGGTCAGTGAGGTAACACAGTTTCTATTTAATTCTCAATTTACATTAAGCCACAGGAAAATTAATCATTCCAAATAAACTTCAAAGTAACAGTGAGGAAGGAAGGGGTTTTGCATTTTCCTAAACCCTTGCTGAGAGGCTATTGTATCCTTTATCTTCCTGTCTTCCAGAAAGTTAGTGGTTGTATTTAACTTAAACTATTCATTTACCCTTCAGATATAACATATCTTGAGATGCTTTTCAATGACTATAAGCCGTTAAAGAGTACAAACTCTCTGACAGCTTCCTTTAAATTCTTGCGTTTACAGGAGCATTTCACAAACCCATCTACACAACTGCACACATCATAATTTACACGTTAACTACAACAGGGTTTCACCTTAGGCCTGTTGCCAAGAACAATCATTTTAAATCTTTTTATCCTTTCGTAAAAGGATAATTATAAATGTGAAAGTAGCAGCAAAGGAAAGGTGTTAAGAAAGCACTTAGAATAATCTCCTCCATTTGAATACAGGATGGCTGATGAAGAAGAGAAGGGAAGGGAGGCAAACCAATTCTTTGGGTGAGACGTAACATGTCAAATGCAAGGCATGAAACATTAAACCGAAGGTGTGATAGATCTGTCTAAACGTCCCAAACAAAATCAGCCTGCCTTTGTGCTGGAAGGACAGGAAAACTCACAAACATTCCTCATTGGAATTTACTGATAAAAAGCCAGCAACAAAATATACATGCAAAAGGTTACTCACTGCTTGTACTTCCCATGAGTTGGGGCTGTCCAACAATTTAGCAACTATGTTTTCCCTGAAGATAAATAGTACGCTCATTTAATTTGCCTTTTGTTACAACCTGAATGCATATAGTTTAATCTTACTCTCTTCCTCCACACTACAGGTGTTTCCCTTTAGCTAATTAAACATTAACATTGTGCAACTGTCAGTGCTCTAAAATTGGTGGTTAATCACCTCTGACTAAGAGTACTACAGAAAGTCTAAGTAAGTTGTGTTCCAGATAAATTGCAATGAATACAAGATGTTTCCGTCCTCTGAAACATTACACTGGAAGTTCATAGTTTATTTTTCAAGATTTCTACTTTAAATGGCATTGTTTTTTTTATAACTTCATTCCTTGAAGGAGTGAATGGTAGTGTGGGATATGAATAAAGGATGTTCTTAGAGGAAGTATGTCATATTATTTAGGACCTCACGTCAAAGTCAAAGACATGAGGGTTTTGCTCAAATATTGCTACTTGTAGTGTTAGGGAATTCCTTTTGTTTTGTTTTGTTTTTAATCAATAAATGTCCTGATTAATGTTAAGGTTTACATCCTCCTATGAGCAAGCATCTATTACTACTCAAGGTAATATTTTTAATATATGGAGAAATAGTAATCCATTACCAAAGCGATGGATATTGGGTTTGAGACAGCCTGGGACCTGGGGACCTTTGCTGCAGTACTGCAATACTTACACTGAGACACACATCTCCAGCAACAAAATACAAAGAAACTATAAGGAACTAAAAATAACTGCACGCATGCCCAGTTGGGGCAAATTCTAGACAGAAAGATACAAAAGACTAAAAAACCCAACTGCCACTTCTGAAGAGCCCAAGGCAAAAACTGGGTGTTGGGAGCAAAAGCAGGGTACTGTGCATGACCCCTGCACACACCACCACCTAAGGGGTGGGCACACCACCTAAGCCACCCCTCCAGCCTGACCCCTGCACACATCCCTACCCTCACCCCATATAAGGAACAAGCTCGCCCCCCCCACTCAGGGAGCCAGTGAGTGAGCAAGGGAACCTGTTACTTGTTCTTGCTCCCCCCCCTGCTGCAGCAGGGGCCCCAATAAAGCCTTGCCTGAATTTCTTATCTGGCCTCAATTTCTATTGATTGGGGAAGGCCAAGAACCCTGGTCGGTATCAGGTTGAAAGAGAATACAGACAGAATCATGAAATTCAGAAGTCAAATGTATGTATCAGTGAGTGTATAAGTATATAAACTAAAACTCAGAACCTAAGTGAAAAAAAAGACCCTGAATCAGATCACCAGTCTGTCATTTGGGCTCTGAAAGCAGTGATGTGCCGGAACCAATTTTTACCAGCTTTCGAGCACCAATTATGTGCATCAACTCCTAACTTCACATTGAGGATCTCATGTCAGTAGCTTGACATAGGCCGTGCTGGGATTATTTACACCACAGAAATCAGCCAATACTACAAATCAGGGCTCCACTCCTACCCTAACCCGCAGCCAGTTGTTAAACATTTACCAGAACATAACTCTCTGAAAGGAAACCATGGTGATCATGTTTTCTAAATCAAATAATTCTTCATTTGACCTTGCCATTTTCATATTTTATATAATTGAATATAAAACTATTATATCTGCAATGAAAAATCATGAAGAAACACAGTGTAAAGTATCTGATTTTAGCAAAATTTAACTATGAGAAACAAATCTATATACCAAAAGATATGGAAAGCTATTTTCTTAAACATTTAGTAGTCCTGGAAATGAGCATATTTTGAAGCATAAGAGTATTACAACAGATTTGGAACTGCCATTATAATCTCCACAATCTTGGGTGAGTTACCCCACCCCTTGGACACCATTCCTCTATATTCGTAAGCTGAAGATGTCAGCTTAAATGACTTCTGTTCCTTCTATTTAATATTATAGGATCTTTGGGATAATACCAAGGAGCCTTCACTTGCCTCCATATGGGTCAAATTTTCCTGTCTTTTTATGGGGGGGCAATAACAGTCAGCATGGCTTATGAAGAATTCAATAGCAACTCTCACCCTTAGGAGTCTTGAGGTTTTTTATTGGATCTTCCTACATTATCAAGAATTCTTCTTTTCTGTACATTAACTATACACAAAGGTAAATGGGTAGCAAACTAAACCAACTGCATTCTGAGCAACAATGTCCTTACTTCCAGTTAAAATTAACTATTTCAAATCCAAAATTGTTTTTTGTAATCTGAGTAGGATATTTCAAAAGAAATAACCTGCCTATGTACACATTGGTAGTTAATGTACAATGTTAATACATCAAATTTTTTAACATTAATTTTTTGATATGGTGTAAACGTTTAAAATGGTGATGATATTTTAAAGCTCTCTAAGTATAATATATATCTGCAAAGAAACACAAAGCAAGTAAGTTATCAGCCTTTAACCAGAAACAAATATTTATAAGTAATATATAAATCAAAATTGACTAGATTTGGAGTGACAAAGACAAGAACAAATTGATTTAATATTTCAGACTTTGAGTTTATACACTTTTGAGAAAAATGCTATTCAACAGGCAGGCCAAAAAGTATACATTCAAGTGCTAAAGAGAAAATATTGGCATATGAATAAATTGGTTTAGGCCATCTCCATATTTAGTGATAATTCATGATAATTTATG
This sequence comes from Phocoena phocoena, assembly GCF_963924675.1. NCBI lineage: Eukaryota > Metazoa > Chordata > Mammalia > Artiodactyla > Phocoenidae > Phocoena > Phocoena phocoena. The sequence continues at coordinate 72,960,048 of NC_089240.1, read as the reverse complement.
GCAAGTCATAACTATAAAACAAGTATGATTCTTACCTAAAGTAAAAATCCAACATAAAAAACAAAGTCTAAGTTGACTGCTAACTGCCAGTCTCCTAAGCAGGGACAGTTCTAAGGAATGATTCACAATATTTATGTTCCCATGGTGGAAAGTACAGATAATGTGATGTTCAGCAATTAAAAGCATTTCCAAAACATTTAATGCTAATAACATGCTAATACCATATCTATGCTAGCAACCTAGCTATCAATGTTTCGGTAAATCATCTACCTGTAATGCAAACTATATTTGCAGTGTCACTGTTCAGCCATATGCTAAAACTATGGTCACTCACTTTTATTTGCCTGTTTAATAAGAATGGATTTTGGTATTGAAGAAATAGTTTATCATAGTTCTAGCTTTTATAAGCATTGCACTTCTTTCATTTAAACTGTTCTTTAATTATAACAATAATTACAGCTGAAATATATACATCAAAATATGCCTTATAATATTATGTAGCCCCCTGTAGTTATTGAGCACCTGAAACATGGTGAGTGCAAATTGAGATGTTGTGTAACTAAAATACACACTGGATTTTGAAATCTTGGTACAAAAAATTAATAATGAAAAATATATCATTAATATTTTTATATTATTACATGTTGCAGTGATATTACTTTGGATATATTGGGATTGATAAAATGTATTAAAATTAATTTTGCCTATTTATTTTTAGTTTTTAAATGTGGAAACTAGAAAACAAAATTACACATGGGGATCACATTTGTGGCTCATCATATTTCTATTGGACAACACTGATCTAGAATATATATAGTCATCTGTAAATATTGGTGCATCAAATGATCTTTGTTTTTTAAACCTAATTTCATTGATATTAAAAAAAGAGTCTGAAAAAGACAAGATGAAACCAAGAGAGATAAAGGTGTCACTTGGTGATTCAGCGGTAGAAAAGAAATACACATAGTGGCTTATTCCGGAAAAAAATACAAGATTAAACATATTGATTGGAAGATGTTGAGGTTGGGAGTTAGGTGCCCAATCACAGCTCTGAAGTTACTTTATTCGTTCATTCCACTCATCTTCATTGTGACATTTCTTATATCTTAGTCAGATGTGCTCACGTCTCTCCAATGTAAAATTTAACTAATGTTTTATTTCCTTAGCTGTATTTCAAGTTCCTTGAGGATCCCTGCATCTTTATATTTACTTACATACATTATTGATGCTAAAAAATTGTTGGGGTATTAGCAGTCACTCACTATTTGTGAGTCTTAAAAGTTGACCCAGAAAGGAAAATTTCTAATTTAGGAACAACTATAAATCAAGAGCAGTCCTTACAAACAAATAAATTTTTAAAATGCACCTCCAGATACCTTTCTTCAGTTGCTAAAGCCTTGTTCCATGTATGCAAAATGTCACGGCTACATCTTCCTACAAGTTTGTTATACTATTTGCTCACCTGCAGCCATATGGATTTCACTGCCATTCAGAATTAGGCAGAGATAACATCCATGGCCGTACTAGAGCAGGGCTAGCACCCTCTCCATTTAGGCCACACTAACGGGCTGAAAGCACCCTGTGGCCTTCTAAGTCAAAAGGCATGAAATAGACCTCCAAGAATTATGACCAGAGTTTGACTTTGGGGCCTTGCTTTGGACAGATCATTTGTCAGGACAATCAAGATTGCCTCTGTCTTAGTATCATTCTAAAGTCCAAGAGAAAAGGTCTCTAGGAACTGATGAAACTGCCCAGCTCATACCCTTCACCTATCTATCGCATTACTATTATAAAGGTTGTTAGTTGCAGCAGTTGTATGACGAAGAAACACAGATGTTTTAATTCCTTTAGTATCATGTAGATCAGGTTTTGAGCCTATTGCCAGCTGTACCTAGGCAAGTGATTTGATACTAAGCAAGTCATTTAACCTCTATGTGTCTCCGATTCTTAATCTGCAAATTAGAATTATTAACACCTACCTCTCAGAGTTATAGAAAACACACACACACACACACACATGAGCACACACACACACACAAACACACACATGAGCACACATGAGAGACAAAGTATGTCTGCAGAGTGGTGCCTGGTACACAGTCTTTAATAATTGTGCTTAACAACTTGACAGCTATTATGGGTAGTAGTGTTGTAATTAAGAAACTTAGAACTGTTAAATTGATGCAGTTTATTTAATTGGTATAACATTTTTCTTTCACTGTAGTATAGTACATAATGAGCATCATATTTTGCTTTTCTCAAATTTCTTATCCATATTGTCTGAGTTAAACCTCCTTAGAACTCCATAAGCAGCCTAAAGTTTTAAACCACAGTGACAGAACAACGAAAAAAATACTACTCATGGTTCATTTAGTGTTTATATTCACTTTTTTTTCTCTTTATCAAACTTAAGACAGATGCAGGTATTTTTGCTTGCCCAGTCCGGGAAACTGAGGCAAAGAGGAAAATCATTTAAACTGGTTTTAGAGACGGTTGTATTGTGCTGGAAAACACTTGAAACCATCCATAGCTGCTCAGGTTTACAGTACCTACACAAAACTGGAAATACTTAACTCAGGTCTCAGAATACTATGTTTGTTTTATTTGTTTCTTTGTTTTTATTTAAATAAAACACAAGGGCAAGAGAATTTACCATTATAAAAATAAAATTATGATATGGGTCGCGTTTTATTTAAAAATATAGAAGATACTTAGATCTCTGAAGACTCATGTTGATACTGACCAGGGTTCTTGGTCTTCCCCAATCAATAGAAGTTGACCAGAGGCCAGACAAGAAATTCAGGCAAGGCTTTATTGGGGCCCCTGCTGCAGCAGGGGGGGAGCAAGAACAAGTAACAGGTTCCCTTGTTCACTCACTGGCTCCCTGAGTGGGGGGGGCGAGCTTGTTCCTTATATGGGGTGAGGGTAGGGGTGTGTGCAGGGGTCAGGCTGGAGGGGTGGCTTAGGTGGTGTGCCCACCCCTTAGGTGGTGGTGTGTGCAGGGGTCATGCACAGTACCCTGCTTTTGCTCCCAACACCCAGTTTTTGCCTTGGGCTCTTCAGAAGTGGCAGTTGGGTTTTTTAGTCTTTTGTATCTTTCTGTCTAGAATTTGCCCCAACTGGGCATGCGCACAGTTATTTTTAGACCCTATAGTTTCTTTGTATTTTGTTGCTCAAGGAGAGATTTGTCCAGGTGCAAGCATTGCAGCACTGCAGCAATGGGTCCCAGGTCCCAGGTCCCTGCCTGTCCCAATGTATTCAATAGATATTTTACTGAAATGCAAAATGCAGATTATATGGCATTTAGTAAAACTCCCTCCTCTTGCTGATTAATAAACTGAAAGCTGAGAGAGGTCAGGTGATCAGTTAAAGATGACCTAACAAGTAAGCTACAGAGTCAAACCCAGTATCTATTTCCATCGCTTCTAGTATTCTTTCAACTGCACTATACTGTCATTTTTGTTTAAACTTCCTTAAACTTTGAGAGCATCCTTCTAACACTTGCAAAGACAACATTTTCAAAATGTTTTTGCTGTTTTCATGGTCAAATTACATTCTCAAAATATTTCCATAGGGTGATGGGTGGGAAGCAGAGAGACTCTCTTTGTGAAAATAAAGGGTGGAAACATTTTGAAAATGCTATGAAAACATTTGGCTGCCTTAACAGCCTTAAAGAAAACATTTATTTTGGCCACAGTGACTAAAACATTTGCTTCCTTTGGAAATGCTTGCTGCCAAAATAAAGGTTTGTTTCTTTTTTCATACAGAAGCAAACATTGTTAAATGAAATATTTGTATTATTGTATACATTATTTGAATATTGATTATGGTCACTCTTAGTGACATCATTGTGCATAGAGTTTGTTTTGTAAAGAAATTAGGGATCCTTGTATTTAAAAACAGATTTAACATTCTGAAGTGGCAACTGTATTGCAACAAAATACCTACATGAGTAATGAGAAATTCAGTTATCCTGTTAAGAAGTTTGTCCAGTACAATGGTTATGTTCATGTAAGTAAAACATCTGGAGTACAAGGTATTGTGTACATCAAATAGCCAGAAGACAGACTGGTTGACTAAACATTTTATATTTTAGGCTATAGTTGTATTTTCTTGTGGAATTATTCTGTATTCTAAGGATTTCTGTCTACTGAGTGCATAATACATATTAAGAAACTCAATTTGCTTCTACTTGGATTTTATTTCTGTATCTAGGCTGATTTTAACGTATTTTATGTTACTATTTTAGCTAATGGTCTTCAACTCCAATCCTCCAAATCAAGTCACATACAACTGTATTCATGAATCCACACACACATCAATTGAAAGGACCTGCCTACGTCTATAAGAGATGGGTTACAATTCACTACCTATAAAAATCTACCAGTGTTAAGACTAATGATTACAGCAAACCATTGCTCACTTAATTTATAGTCTCACTGGGAAAGCAGTTCATCCTGAAGAAAATGGAAAAGGAAGACAATTTTTTTTTTTTTTTTTTTTGCGGTACGTGGGCCTCTCTCTGCTGTGGCCTCTCCCATTGCAGAGCACAGGCTCAGGACATGCAGGCCCAGCAGCCATGGCTCACAGGCCCAGCCGCTCCGCGGCACGCGGGATCCTCCTGGACCGGGATACGAACCTGCGTCCCCTGCATCGGCAAGCAGACTCTCAACCACTGTGCCACCAGGGAAGCCCGGGAGACAATTTTTGTCATAGAAAAGAGTAACCTGGTGATTCTCAATCCAGGAAACATATCAGAATTACCTGTGAGGTTTTAAAAATTACAACTGCCTAGGCCTTACTCCAGACCTACTGAATTTCTTTTAAAGGTGAGTTTTAAGCCATAGAAAATCATTATAGGACCTATCCAGCACATAGCTACCTCAAACTCGGATAACTAAAAGGGACTGAAGTATCTGGGTTTGGTCTGATTCTACTAGAAATGAACAAACTTGACCTAGGTCGATTGCTGGTAACCAGCATTACATTTCTTGGCATTATTATTCAGATATAATCAGACTATCTGACATTCTATTTTTGTTTCTGAGAGCCATCTCCTGTATTGCTTCCAGATTATGAGACCAGTGATGGTGCATTGCTCTAAGATCCACAACTGCCCCCAGCACAGGGATCAGTAATGGAAGTTTACCCTTTTTCATTCACTATTGCATTCTACAAAATTAGCCTGGGCTTGTTTTTAGAATGAGACATACAATATTTTAAGGAGATGTCTGTACTTATTTTTTCTACTTAGGAACAAAGAATGCAAAACAACTTGTCTCCATTTTACAGTGCACGTAATGTGAGTGTTCTGAAAATTAAAACAAATGGAAAGGAAATAAATTGCAAAATGAATAACAGAATACATGGATGTGCTCTGCAACTATGTCCAAATGGTAGCAGGCAAAAAGAGTCTAAGATTCCTTCTAAAGTATACTGTGACTTCCTGACTTTAATTACATAGCTTTTCCTTAAGTAAACATTAATGACAGAGCAAATATTGTTGCCTGAAGAGGCTATTTTCTAGTAATTTTCTAGTCTATTTGTTTTAAAGCCTCATGCAAACCATACTAAGTAAACATTCTAAATAATTATAAAGAATAGATTTAAAGAGACTTTCTCTTTTAATCAGCAGAATTTTCTTCTTCTAACAATAAGAATATTTTTCCAATCTTATAGCACAACAGTGAGCATTTAACATCTAGAAATATAATATACAAGGATACATTATTTCAGAAAAAATCAGTCAGAAATGTGATGGTGAAAGTAGTCTAGCCTAAAATGTAATTTATGAAGTGAGGTCATCTGTAATCTTTATGATCCATACTGCCCAATATTGTTATTTGCTCATCATGATTCAGGGTGCATTCTTCCATAAATATGTATCTAGAGTCATATTAAACTTAAAATGAGAACTGTGGAGTTTTCTTAATGCAGCTACTCTGGGAAGGATTAAAACCTGTATCATCAGTTAACTATTCATGAGCATCTACTAGGGGTAAGGTCCAATGTCAGATGATCTGAATGAGGGACAATAGAAAGTATAAGATGTGAATTTTGCTCTCAAGTACTTTACAAATGTAAGATATGAATTCACAAAGGGATATCTAACACTATAGGGAAATATAATATTAGACCTAAATACAGGTTATTCAGTTCTGTACAGATTCAAAGTAAGATCTCAATATTGAAATAGATGGGTGAACTATCCTGCTGGATTACTGGCTATACTCACTGGCCTTATGAATACATGCTTGCATCATCAAGATGTGAGATTAGCAGGACATATTTCATTAGTATACCTCCTCTGCAGTTTTGTGTAATAATAACATGTAATTTTTAGTGGGTACTTACTATGTATCAGGAATTCTTCTAAGTTCTTTATGTATGTCAAATCATTTAATAATCTTAACAACATTACAAAGTGTATATGATTATTGTCCTGCTCATTTTAAAGATCAGGAAACTGTGGCTCAAGGGATTAAGTGACTTTCCCAAGTCATACAGCTGTTATATTGGGTAATTGAGATTAGAGTCCAGGCAATCTGAATCTTGTTCCCACACACTGACTTGCCATGCTATGCTAACTGAAGAGTCAAAGAACCTAAAGAATCCTAAAAAGTTAAAGCTATAAGGAACCTTAGGAGACAGTGCAAATTCTTCCTCATACACATAGGGAAACTAAAGCTCAAAGAGATGAAATGGCTTGCCTATCTATGATCACACAGCTAGTTAGAAAGAAACCATGATTGCAACCCATGTTTACTGATTTCCAGCTCATGGATCTTTCCATAATAATCATTATAATCCCTTTAAGCATTTCTCCTTTGCTTCATTTTTCCAATCTGGACTATTAAAAATGATGCATGTCTATAATTATCTGAGTTGAATTTGACTGTATACAAGCAAAAGTAAATGGAAACACTGAGATATAAAGTGTGATATATAAAGTATGATAGATGAGAGATAGATGGATAGAATGAGATATAGATAATATAGATATATGGATATAACATATATAATAACTACCAAAACTCTGCTAGTAGATATTATTGTCCTCAATTTACAGATTAGGAATCTGAGGCTCATAGAGATCAGATAACCAGCCTAATGTCACACAGCTAGTAAGTAAATTCAAAATCAGGTCTGCTTGACTTTAAACTCCTATGTTATTTGTACTATCTGAGTAGCGGTTGCAATATGAAAATACTTTACAACTTTTACCCCATGGAGAAAAAAACTTTGTGTGCTTTTCTTTTATAACAAAGATCACAATTAATTTTTCTAATTTACGGGTAGTTGATAAGAATGGTTTTAATTAAGAGATAATTTATAATTAGACATTTTATTATTTTTAAAAAGTTAGGATTCCCTGGTGGCACAGTGGTTGAGAGTCCGCCTGCCGATGCAGGGGACACGGGTTCGTGCCCCAGTCCGGGAAGATCCCACATGCCGCGGAGTGGCTGCGCCCGTGAGCCATGGCCGCTGAGCCTGAGCGTCCAGAGCCTGTGTTCTGCAACGGGAGATGCCACAACAGTGAGAGGCCCGCATACCGCAAAAATAAAAAAAAAAACGTTATTTTTACTAAAATGTATGTTATGGTGTGAAAGAGAAAATTTTAACCTAAACTGTCATTGAGTATTTTCAATATAGAACTGTCATTTATAAAAAAAAAAGTGAGCTTGAAAAAGGAATACAGGTAAACAGTTTTACATGCATGCTGTATGAAAGAGTTCTATTCTCTAGGAATTGAAATAGCAAATTAAATAGATATTTAGTGAGACCCCAGCTAGTGCAAAGTGCTCTGCAAGATCTCCTCACCATATTAAGCCCACATGGCCAGTTTTGTGTGAGGCTTACCGATTTCATCATTGAGCCCACCACAGTTCCTGGCATAGTACCTTACACACAAATGTAGTTTGAGTTAGACTACAGAAAAAGTATACCCAGTTCACAAAAACAAACAGGAAAGAGTATATAATAGGCTGTTTCAAAGAGTTGAAATGACTACAGCCAGAGAAATTATATATAAAGTGAATCCAATTATGAGCCCACAGTGGAGTAAAGTTTGTCTTCTCTGAGACCTGGAAAAACCTAAGTCCATATTCTGACTGAAAAATCCTAAACAGCTGCATCGTGATTTTGGTCCTTTTTATTTCCTTTAAAAAATAATAGTATGTGTTAAAATTAGGCATTCTGGTCCCTGCAGAGAAGAAATTTGAAAATTTAGTCACATACTGCTCCTGGACAAACTCTCCACTGTTCCTTTCCCAGATCTCAGTTAAGGAAGAGCTTTAATTCCATTGCATAGCCCATTATTATGAGTTCTGTTACTGTTGTTGGATGATTAAAAGGAAGGAAAAGTACTGACAAATGAACACCTACTCTGTGCTGAGTATTATGCTAAAGTTCACATCAACTTAATTTAATTCTCTGAGTAATTCCATAAGATGGGTACTATTATCCCTATTTTAAGACCAGAAGCTAACCCCCAGAAAGGCTAACTTGTTGAAGGCCAGTCAAGAGATCCAAATTGTAGGTCTCATCTGTCTGACTCTAAATCCACTATATCATATGCATGTATTTCTTGACCTAGTGTAGGACAAATGACCCTTCCTTAATTTCTGATAAACAAAAGAGCACCTCCTCAGAGTGGAAGAAACAAACTCAACCATAACAGAATAGAATAAGCAGGGCCTGAAGGGCTGAGTTGTGCCTGGTCATCTCATCTCACCTGAGGCTTCATACATCTTGCATCTCCACGATTTACCAAACTTGGATAAAGGCAAAAAAGATAAAGGGGGCTAGTACTTCACACTAGGAGCAATTTTTAGGTTGCATGACAGAAACCAAATAAGTGGACTATAGGTTTCACAACTGTAAATCTGGTGCAAACAAAAGAGATTAGGAAATGATTAAACAACAAAGACTGTGACAGAGGAAAACTAAGAAAAAGTGGAGCTGTTTCAGAGGAAGGAGTCAGTGAAGATTTTATGGAGGAAAGGAGCCCTTAGCCAGGTCTCAATTTGGATGGGACCTGGACAAGAAGATGCATGGTACACCCATTCCAGACTAAATCATAGAGATAAGAATGAAACTGTCTTGGGACCAGAGAGGAGACAGGCCTGCAAGGTAAAAATGAGAGTATGATGGGAACAGTGAAAATAAATAATAACAATAAGTTGCATGGGGCTTACCAAGTAACACGCACATTTCTAAGTGATTTATATTGTCACCACATTCTGGCAGACATTCTGAAACTTAAACACAGTTAAATGATCTGCCCAAAGTCACACAACAGATAGTGTTAGAGCTGGGATTTGGAACCTATGAAGTATGATTCCAGAGTTTGTTCAATTAACCACTACAATGATACATTAAAGGAAAAGCATATTCAAGCAAAGACATATAGATACCACTTCTCTGTAGTCAACAATTAAGCTTTTCAATGCAAATTAAGAGAAAGTGAATATGTAGGAAAAATAGGTGAAAACTAGGCATAGCCTATAACTGGTCGAGATTTATAAAATTTATTACTTATGGGCAATGTGATTTACTATAAACTACAAATAAATTGAAATATGTTTTAATTAATTTTTATTGGAGTATATTTGCTTTACAATGTTGTGTTAGTTTCTGCTGTACAGCAAAATGAATCAGCTATACATATATATATATATCCCCTCTTTTTTGGATTTCCTTCCCATTTAGGTCACCACAGTGCATTAAGTAGAGTTCCCTGTGCTATACTTTAAAAGAATTAACAGCATTTACAACACACTTTAAGTGGACCTATTAAATTTATATCCTTTTAATTCATAATCTGATCACTTAGAAAGATTAAGTGGAAAATTTCAAAGATTTTTAATTACCCTTTTTATCCTAATCTTCATATTACATAAAGTTTGATATACTATTATTAAACAGAGGTTAAAACTATGCACACACACAGCTACATCTATACACACTACATATTTAAGAGCAAAGGTGGGTAGTCAGCTCTGTCTCCATTGACTCTTTATTTTAGGTAATTTTAAGATAATAACATGTAGGAGGTGATATACAGTATTACTATCCCAACAATCTATACTAAGAAGTGTTATCCACAATTACCATTGTTCAATTTGGCATACTAAGATATATGGTAGTATCTGAAATATGTTTAAGAATTACATTTAAAGTTTAAGACATTAATTTTCAAACCACATATATTTTTCTATATCTATCTATCATATATGACAAACTGCAACCATTGTAATATAGTGGCAGTGTTCTTATAATTAAAGACAAATGCTTTTCTGCTTTAAATACCTTGATTTTTCTATTAAACAATGACCACTTAGTTGGAAAATGTGAATAGTGTGTGTAAAATTTTGATTTAAACCTTCCCTCACTTCTTTCTAAAGACAGCAGCCAAAAAACTGAATAAGTCAGGGTGCCTTTGAAGATATTTAATTAAAATCTAATCTTAAAAGCTCACATAAATTAAGCTGTCATTCAGGAGACTTATGCATTCACATTTGCATATTACGTACAATTCATCAATTACTCATATTTGAAAGCAATGCCTTTCCCAGGGTGCTGAACTGCCAACAGTGCCAACAGGCACGTGCAACCCACAAAACCATACCTACTGGTACCTTGGAGAAAGCCACCTCCATATGGTCCTTCATTTGCACATCCACAGAGCTCCAAGCACACTTAGAAAAATATGACCATGGTTTGATGGATTCTATTCAGCTAAATTCGACAGAGATGAACATTTTACTTAATCTTGGTGCAATTGTATAGTGGTGGCAATTCAACAATCCTTCTTCCGCTCATGGCAAGTTTTAAGATTGCAGTAAAGATACAGAATCGTTGCTGAGCTTCAGCATCACCAGTCAAAACAGTTAAGCTAATATTCTCTGCAAGTTGATAGAAGGCAACCATTTGTTTAGCATGGCATATTTGAGAAAGGTAAAAAAAATGTAACAAATATATACCTGTGTGTGTGCATACATACATAATACATAGATACACATACACACATAGAGACTTGAAGGTGAAAATATCAAAGTGTGCAGTGGCTCATTCAGAACACTTGGAAAGCTTTAGATGTGGTGAAAATAAAATGCCCATAACTTTTCCAGACTGTGTTTTTTCCTAAATACTATTTTTGGGAAAAAAATGGCAACTCTTTAATAGCACAATGTCTACAAGCAAACAGATGCAAAGACACATTTTCCCCATGAGCTATAAGCTGTTACAAGATACCTTTAACTTTTTATACACACTGAGAAAAGAGGTCACTCTAGTAGTCCCAAAGGGAAAATGGTACACTTATAAGACACGATATATAAGAAAAAGGAACACAGAACCCAAATGACATAATGGGGTAAGCTCAGCTACTGCCACAATATTTTACATGAACCTATTCCTTAATAGTCAGTATAATTGTTTTAGAATTCCAAACAACTGCTTGCTTTAAAAAGTGAGGCCTGAACCAGGGACATTTCTCCTTTCATACGCAATGCCTTCTCCCCTCTTTCTAAAATCTGTCACCAATTCCTTTATCGTTTAGACATCCAGAAAACTTCCAAAACTTAGAGCAACTGGTAAATTTAAATGATCTTCTCTCATTTATTTTATATAAGTTATAAGTCTGTGTACTTGCACATGTGCATACTGCAGCTAATGTTCAGCAAATGACTCATAAAAATTCAACTCTGTAAGGATGTTTTGAGTGCCCACTATGCACAAGGCACTGTGTTAGATATTGTGGGGAGTATAAAGATGCATTATACATGGTCAGAACTCAAAATATAATAAGAAAAATATACATGTACACTAAGGACTAAAATACTGGCATAAACAATGCATTTCGAGGACAAAAAGAGAGAAATATTCATTCTGAGGAGACCAAAGGGGGTGGCATTTGATCTGGTCCTTAAAGATGAGTATGACAAATGTGAAGATTGTTTCATAAATGTGCATGCCTTGTAGAGAGGCCATGTTAATCTTTCTGTGTATCATTCCATATTTAGTATATGTGCTGATAGAAAAAAAAACACATAATCAAACCTAGCTTGAGAATCCAGCTAGTGTTCAAAGCAGGAAAAAAAACCAACACGAATATATGAGATAAACATTGTATCTTCTAATTATATACTATTTTCCATGGTACATACAGCTGGTTTAGTATAAACTGTGCTTTTACATATATCAAACATTGACCATTAGCCAGTCTTAATGTCAATTGCCATTGGGTATTAACTTGTTGTTGAACATTAGTTGGAATATAAAGACAGCAATAATAGTGAATTTATTCTATCAGAAAACAATATCTGCCTTTTATTCCTATCATCCTCTTCAATTTTCAAAATCCTGATTTCCCCCAACAGGTAATAGTATTAAGTGTGTATTACTTTTGTCATATAAATTTAATGTAAAACATTCCTATAAGAGGCAGTATGTTTAGTATCTGGAATGGGAGTAAATAGTACTGTAGAATAGAAGATTAAGTGTGTGTGTGTGTGTGTGTGTGTGTGTGTGTGTGTGTGTAATGTCACTCTCTCTGGCTGCAATTTAACCCTGAGGAAAAGTATTTGAGTTTGGTTCTGAACGAAAAATATCTGTCATGAGTTATCAGGTTCAGTTAACAATGTTAGCAAAACAACTGATATTCAATGTGTCCAATGCTCTAGCATTCAGTGCTTGTTAGTTTTACAAGCTTTCTTCAAATCCTCCATCTCCGAACCCTGTAAAACCTACATGGGTTTTAATTATCATCAAGAAGCTGTCAGAAAAAATCTATATGGACAGATTTTTAGAATAACTAATTATTCATTGTAACAATTCAACTAATTAAATAATGTCTGAAATATGTTATTTTAAATAATGCAGTGTAGTGGGGACATATACAACATAAGGTGATTATATCTGAACAGTTAGTGATCATTTACTGTTATAATGATTTTGCCTTACAGGACAAAAACAGGTCTTTACTTAAATCATAACTGCTATTTACAACTGAAAGTTGTCTTATTACACTACCTCTCCCTAAGTGAAGAATAATGTATCATGCTGCCATATGTCTCTTTTCAAGAAATAGTTCTCCCTTCTTTCAGGAAAAAAAAGACTATACCCCCACAACTTTATTTCTTCAGACGAACACAGCCCTAATACTGAATAATGTCTTATTGAATGATTAGAAAATAGTTCTTCATTTTCTATGCTTACTGTGGTAAAATCCTTATTTCATATAGGGAGGAAAATGTTTTCTAGGTGAAAAATCATAGCAGAATTCAAACCAAAGAGAATTCAAGTTTTGTTAATAAATAAAACTGCCATAAATCCAAATAAGAAGGCTGACATTTTACCAGATATATAACATTCCATCATAAGTTACTCATTAGTCTAAACATTAATTAAAACTAACTAGTGAATTAAAAGGTATTTTAAGTCAGAAATAAAGAGGGAAAAAAGTCTCACAAACAATCATTATAAATAAAATATTAAAGTGGTAAAACTCACAAGGTTGTCAGTGTTCTAAGTTTATTTTTAAACATATCTTAAGGATAGGTATAGTATAAAAATATTTTATGCTAGGAATGAGTGAACTGAATGAGATATCTGCTCAGTTTAGAGGCTATTTTGATATACTGGTTTTGTTCTAGTTCAATAGTTATAGAAAATCTATAAATTCATTTCCAGTTCTGAGTCATTGGATTAAAAAAATTTAGCTCAGCTTGTGATTTAGTAAAAATAATAATGATAATAATTTGGAGGTTTGGATTCCACCAACTAGTAAGGCTTACTGCATTTTCAGATCATAATTTAGTTTAGCTCAAATCTTTATTTTAGATAATAGCAAAGAGCTAGACTAATGACTAAATTATAGCACTGTGCAAAAATATCTCTTACCTTTTGACATATAATGTGTATTTTAAGTTAAGCATAATATCTTCCACATTGTATTAATTTTTATTTTACTTCCTCTTTATATTTTCTATCTAACAAAACTGTCCTAAAATTAACTTGTGCAACAAATATGCTACATGATAGTGGTCTTCAAGAATCTGATGATGTTATTATATGACATATGGCTGGCAGTGTGACTTCTGTGTTGGAAAAGGTATCACCTAACAAGAAAGATAAATGTCCTGTCCACTGTGAAACTTTATTATATGTTGTTTAGGCAAGAAAATCATTGAAAATGACAGAAGGTATGTCAATCAAAATATAGATATTAAAAATCCTTAAATACATATATTGATAATCCATACTGTGCTAAAAGAAGCACAATAAGCAGAATATTTTCTAAATTATAACTTTAAAGAAGGTCATAATTCTTGCCCCAGGCACACCTAAATATGAAACCTTCTTACTACTTTTTTGCAACAGCCTCACCATAAGCACCCATCAATTTTGCTGTCCAGAATGTTGTTTCAATCAAAATAAGATTAACAGTGCCACAGCAGAATATCAATGAAATATCTAACTTACTGAGAGCATCTGTCAGGATAGAAAGAGACAGAGTTTCGGTAGGAAACACTGTTAAGTTCTCATTTTCAAAGTTGGAGAATAAGGCAATAACAATCTCAATTCATTCAATTTGATATAGCAAATGCTTATTGAATTATTAATATTTACCATTGGTTAGCACTCATTATCAATCTAGTAGAATTTGGAAACTTTACACAAAAACATAGGTGCATGCATAAAATATGTATATATGTGTGTATATACATTTCCACATCACTAGAACCTAGTAGAATTCATGGCACATGGTAAACACTTAATAAATGTTTATTAAATGATGTAATGATTTAATCCACTTTAATTTTCCACAGGTAACTCCCTAAAAAGGTATTGTCACATCTCTTCTATCAACAATGTTATCTTTGTGAGGCTTACTGCGGACTGGGGGTTAAAATGGAGGACATTAAATATGTCTTCTTCCAACTGTTGGTCCTTATCGCTTTGTCCTTACCCTTCCCTTCCTAAGCCACACAGGCTAAATAAACAGCTAAGTCTTTAACTTCCAACATATTAGACAATATCACATTATAACTGTCTTTTGGGTTTTGTTGGATTTTGAATACAAGTCTTTAACATGATGACAAGACACACTCCCTAACCTTGTTTGGTGGGTGCATTAATTTCTAGGAGTAACAAGCTTGGAATCAGCATAGAGAGTGGTATTTTACAGATGCCTTAACTAGAAATGTGTTCATATCTTTAGCAAAAACTCAAAAAAGAATTGGTAATATGCCCACTAGCTTTCAACTGACATAATGAAGAGAGTCCCTGACATCTTAAAAGAAGGAGTTAGAATTAAATAAGTGAAGACATGCTCAGTTAAAAATGGAATAAGGACAAATGATAAATGGCATATCAATAAATAATAACAAGAAAATAATAAGATGAATAAAATGGGCAATAGCTTACAAAGTTACAAATGTAGGCAAATGAAGAGTAGAGCTACCTAAATGACATCCAAGTACTTAGAACATTACTGTAGTCAGCAATACTCTAACACCAAAATATAAACATACAGCTCTATATATTTCATGGTGTTCTGCTTATATTCTATTTTATTATTCAAGCACAAATGAACTTGACTCATAACCATTGACAGTTACTATATACTTCTAGATTGAAAATACTGTCCAAATAAGAATGCAGTAACCAAGGCTTGCTCTGGTAGTTCTTTCACATCTTTCATTCTTAAGCAGAATTGGAACTTTCTAACCACTTCTGGTTGCTGATAACAAGAAACAATAAGATATTACTTAGGAAAAAGAAAAGAGAGTTCAGCATAATTTCTGCTGACACCATGATTTCACCCTTAGAACATTTTCTAAATTACAAGGTTAGGTATTTGAAGCCAGTTACCCCAACGTGTAAAATAGCCTTATGAGCTTGAAGAAGCCTCACCAACCATATTCTGTCTATCACTATAAAGTACCAACCCCACTTCTACCATTCAACAACTTATCCATGTAGCCTACTACTTTCATCTGCAATGTTAGATTTGCATTTAGATTGTGCAGCCATGGGGAACCATATAGCACAGTCTTTAACACCTCCAGCTTCCTTGACCCAAATTGGCAAAATAAAATGAATTTATCAAGGTCTTCAAAGGTCATAGTGTAGGAAATCAGTAACATATAGGCAAAACAAATGCATTATCCCATTTTTGTGTTTACTATACAGAGAGGCCCAACTGCAAAGCTCTTCAGGTCATTCATTCTGAAAAAAACATTGAAAATGAATATATTAAAGCAATCTTTCTATGTATTGAGATTAAAAGTAGGTAATTCTTTTTGAAGTAACAGATACTTTAAACCACCTTTTTAAAGCTTGTAGGAATCAAGCCAGAGCACAGAACACTTAAGGCATCAATGTGATATCCCACAACATTATGTACACATCTCTTCCAGGTTGTCAAAATTATGGCCAGTTTCATTGGATCTGGTGCCCTTTACTTCAAAGAACCTACAGATATCTGTCATAAACTATGGTATCTGGAAGTGTATTCTGCTAGTCAAGAATGTCACAAATTCAAAGCCATAGTCTTGGGTGCACCATGCATTTAAGCATGATCTGATGGACACCACAGGTTCCTTTCAAAACAGAGCTGTTGGGAACATGCAAGTATCCCTGAAAGTATCAAGACAGAGGGTTTGCAAAGGAAGCAAATATAGCTCACCTCTTTTTTGGACATGGAAATCTCTGTCCATACCTCTTTTCTGAAAGGATACAAGAGTTCCAAATATACTAAAAATTTCCATTTGTGCATTTTGATTAAGTTGAACTTTATGACATTATCAAATATTTTGTTATTTGTCTCTCTTTCTCTGAATTTAAAGCTGTAGTATATTTCAAGTTTTATATTTTCACTAGAGTAAAAAATCAAATATTGTCATGGAAGAAAAACTATCCATACTTTTTCTTTCAGAGAAAAACAGTAATGTAAATTTATAAAAATTGTTTAGTTTTGAATTATGATTTGTAGAAATTTAGGAGTCAAGAAAAAGCATAATACTGAGCTCAGCTCTGTTCTTTTCTTAATAATATGTATTTCTTTTCTTATTGACACTTTGACTTTCAGTCATTCTTATTCATTGTAAGCCTTCCTATTCTTAGCAGCTAAAAGCCTTTCATCCTTCTGAGGCCACGCTATTCTCTATCTTTTTCTATACCTGTCTTAAGGCATTTACATTTCTTACCTTTTATTTAATCAATACAGAAATACATGAATTATTTATCATATTAGATTCAAGGGGCAAGCAGGAAAAACATGTGCCTCCATATACTTCTATAATGTCCAGTACAATTCTTTCAATATTATCATATACATGAAAATAAAATCATACACATATAATAGGCTTAAAGATAGTTAACGTGTTTTTCAAGGTATAATAATTAACAGAATTGTTTAGGGAATGGAATATTATAGATAGTATGTCATAGAGCTTTGCTGAATCTGCTCAAAATGACTATTTAAATTATGTTTAAAGTCCTATAGTTTAATATCTTTAGAAATATGTTAGAACAATTTCCTACTTTTGCAAATACAAGCTTATAAATAAAATGGAATCTTTCTCAGATGACCAGAGATCTTGCTATAGCTTAGTGTCATCACTCTGAACATAACTAAACATTGTGCCATAAAGATGCAGAGAGCAAATAAAATTGAAATGAAATGTGTACTGATGCCAAGATACTTCTTGAATTGCCTTATCTTGCCATATTCTCCTCAAAGTTAAGTACAACTCCCCAGAGAAATTTGTTTAATTGAGGATTTAAAGTAGTTGTTTTTCAGTTAATCATGGTTCTGCTGTAACATTACCAAGCATTTCCAACCAGCTCTACAGAATGAGCAAGGCATCCATATACCATTTAAAAATATATACTATGCAAGTATATATGTATGTAAACTTATAAATGTATAAGTACATAAATACAAAATTTAAAAATGTATAAATACATATATATACAAAAACATATAATATAAATACATATATATATACAAAATCATTCAAAATCATTATGATAGGAAACAGCTTATAATGATGAATAGGCATTCTGCAATTCTTCATTGTATTGTGGACTTGTGAATTTATTTGCCAAAAGGAGTGAAGAATGTTTTAATTAGGTGAACAATACATGTACAATCCCCATCCTGCAAAAATGCTCTCATTTCAATGGGAAAATCTCACAATGACAACTGATTTTCAAATTTCAGTTTTGTATTCTCTACTATTAATTTCCCATTCATCATCTGCATTAATTTCACTCTATTCATTCTGCTTTTGTGTCAATATAATGCAAAAATATAACAACAAAAACATCACTCCCAAGGAAGGAATTTATTCTAAGGATAATGTTTGTTTTATACAAAAATACATTTATGAGAAATATAAAGAAACTATTCAAGTCAGAGTGAGCTACTGAGTTACTCATATATTTATAGTTTAATCTGTTATTTTCCTTCTCTTTCATTCTCTATCTTATAACATTTGTTTTTATATCATAAATGTTTTTCAATTAAATGGAAAATGAGCAACACTTTTTTGTCTACATATATAGATGGGATCTCTTCAATAACATCTCTATGTGGATAACCTCCCATAATCTGTACAAAAAGGTTTTTGGTCAAGGTCATGCTAATACTTTACAAAATAATTATCTTTTTGCTAAGAAGTTCTGAGTTTATATTATTTTTTCATACATGATAGAGAAAACTTATCCAAATGAATAAGAGACCAAAGATTTGAAAGGGTAAATGTCAAAAGCAAATTAGACCTCTGATGACATGAACTCCAAGGAAAATCAAATACAATACTTCTTCTATGAATGTGTAATTGCATACCAGAAAGTATAGAATAAGATAAACATTTTTCTGTTTGTTTTTCACTTTCACAGAAACTCCATCACTATATGCTTTTAGATGGCCACATTTTGCTGACATTTACAAACATTTCATGTTGATCTTACGTGGGTCACATCAATCATCTATACAGTTTCAATGACACTTTGTTAAATAAACTGTCATGAAAGATTTATAGAGAATTTGATAAAAGTAAAGAAGATGTAGTTTAGCTTTTAAAGATGCATTACTCCTTTTCTGAGGGGTAATATCACTTTGAAAATACCACTAAGCTTTTCTAGCAATAAGTAAAGAAAGCAAAAAAAAATCCTTTTCTACCATACTTTTATTTGCATAACATTCTTCTTCCAAACATAGAAGGTGGGAGTGGGAAAGAGAACCATCTCAATTCAATGCTCCTTAGATTTAATGGTTATGCATTGATCCCATTTTAAGAAATATTACATGTAAGTTAACATCATTCAAAATTTATCACTAAAAATAATTAAATAAATATGACTCCTTAATCCATTCATGCAAACAAGTGCTTCTCTCAGACACTTGAATATTGTATTTTGAATTGGATGGTATATGATGACAAAAATGACACAAATTATTCTTCACACATTATTGAGGAATTCAAGTGCAAGAGGGTTACACTGGAATTCAGTGTAAAAAGCTACACTGGAATTCACAGGTTTTTTTGGCATGAATAATTACAATATGAGACCATTTAATTTAATTTTAAGCTAGCAGCTGCCTTAAGCACCTGGCTAGTTTTGTTGTTTGTTTTTTTCATGAAATTAAAAATGGGTATTACTTTGACTTAGACTTGTAAAGTAAGTCTAACTCTAGAGGCTGAGGCTCTAGTAGGCAAGCAATAATGTAGCCATGTTATGTTCACAATTATATACCTCATTGTGGTGGGAGAGTAGGCAATAAAGAGTTTGTTAACATCATGGATCTACTTTTTTTTCATTTTACATGTGAATTTGTTGAAAATTACTAATTTAGAACATAATTCCAAATTGTGGTACTGTTCTAGACTCCCTTGTAAGTTTCCTTGCCTAATGATCTATTGATATTTGCTGAGATATTTCCTTTGCTATCAATTCTCAGGAAAAATTTAAAATCTTTCAGATCACTGAGTTTTGTTGCCTGTAAAACAAGGATACACTCTGATAATGAATAATTTATAATCTAAAAATTTCAGATGCTTATATTTAAGATAGTAAACAATACATGCCAGAACCCAAGAATATAAATGCTTAGTACAATATTTTGCATAGTTAAATGCCTACTATTTATTCAGTATTAAGGCATGTACTGGTTATGTTTCTAAAGATGACATTTGACCTGTTGTATAATCACATATGTGTTTTAAAAATAAGCTCTATTATACTAGAATTCAATTCCATAATTGGCTAGAGTACACTAAGCATTCTTTATGAAAAGAAAGCCCAGAGAAAGCTTATATTTTAAACAGAGCATTCATAATTCATTTACACATAGCAGTTTGAAATTTAGTAATCTTATAGTAATTAAATAATATTGTATACAGAGATATGTAAAAAATCTTTTTCTATTTCAAAGGCTAAATTTCTCCTCTGATAACATTTACTAAATTATTGTTACACATTTTAGTGTCAAATATCTTTTTTGTAAGTTTCTTTCTTTAAGAAACCACTATGACCCCTAACATGTTTTACTCATGTGACAGTAGGCTGAGGTTTTGGGCTTTTGATTCTCTTTTATTTTTAAGTAACCAGATCTTCATTTGTTATGAAATCAAGGGAGAAGTTTATCTCTTAGAAGAAAATATAGTCAGAATTCTCTATGATATAAATCACAGCAACATCCTTTTTGACCCATCTCCTACAGAAATGGAAATAAAAACAAAAATAAACAAATTGGACCTAATGAAACTTAAAAGCTTTTGCACAGCAAAGGAAACCATAAACAAGAGCAAAAGACAACCCTCAGAATGGGAGAAAATATTTGCAAATGAAGCAACTGACAAAGGATTAATCTCCAAAATATACAAGCCGCTCATGCAGCCCAATATCAAAAAAACAAACAACTCAATCCAAAAATGAGCAGAAGACATAAACAGAAATTTCTCCAAAGAAGATATACAGATTCCCAACAAACACATGGAAGGATGCTCAACATCACTAATCATTAGAGAAATGCAAAACAAAACTACAGTGAGGTATCACCTCACACCTGTCAGAATGGCCACCATCAAAAAATCTACAAACAGTAAATGCTGGAGAGAGTGTGGAGAAAAGGGAACCCTCTTGCACTGTTGGTGGGAATGTAAATTGATACAGCCACTATGGAGAACAGTACGGAGGTTCCTTAAAAAACTAAAAATGGAACTACTATACGACACAGCAATCCCAGTACTGGGCATATACCCTGAGAAAACCATAATTCAAAAAGAGTCATGTATCAAAATGTTCATTGCAGCTCTATTTACAATAGCCAAGACATGGAAGCAACCTAAGTGTCCATCGACAGAAGAATGGATAAAGAAGATGTGGCACATATATACAATGGAATACTACTCAGCCATAAAAAGAAACAAAATTGAGTTATTTGTAGTGAGATGGATGGACCTAGAGGCTGTCATACAGTGTGAAGTTATTCAGAAAGAGAAAAACAAATGCCATATGCTAATACATATATATGGAATCTAAAAAAACAAAAATGGTTCTGATGTACCTAGGGGCAGGACAGGAATAAACATGCACACATAGAGAATGTACTTTAGGACAGGAACAGGGGAAGGGTAAGCAGGGACGAAGTGAGAGTGTGGCATGGACATATATACACTACCAAATGTAAAATCGATAGGTAGTAGGAAGCAGCCACATAGCACAGGGAGATCAGCTCGGTGCTTTGTGACCACCTAGAGGGATGGGATAGGGATGATGAGAGGGAGAAACAAGAGGGAGGAGATATAGGGATATATGTATATGTATGGTTGATTCACTTTTTTATAAAGCAGAAACTAACACACTGTTGTAGAGCAATTATACTCCAATAAAGTTGTTTAAAGAAAGTAATTATATCAAAGTAATGGTACACTAAAAGTTACATATCAAAAGAAGGATCTATTATAATTCTATAAATGTCTTCAAAGTAATGAATATGCTCAATTAAAATCATATGTGTGGATTGAAAAGAGAAAAAAACAGAGAAGTTTCTGAGTTGTTAAAATTGAAGGGGGAGCAAACTTGATTTTCAAATTAAGTTTTGACTAGCAATTCAATTGCACAAACACATTTTGAGAATCACTGGACAATTTTACAGTAAAGAGTAAGTAATGAGGACATTATTAATATCATACAAAGGCAGCTTCTTATTATAGTTCTATATATAAAAAGACATTCATTATCTTGTGCATGGCATTTTTATTTTATCAAAAAAATTTTTGAGTAAAGGAACTTAACATTGGGACTAGAAATAGCTAAGTATGCTACTTAATAGCACCAGATCTGCACACTTACTATCATATCAGAGATGGTTTCGTTACAAAAGTGTTGCAATTCTAATCATTAAATGTGCTAAAATGAAATTTAGGAGACTCTTATTTCAAGTAAAACTAAACATTATCTAAGAAAGCAGAAACTACAAAGAATGAACCAGGGCATTTTCATTATCTTTAATATTTACAATTTAAGTTTGCTAAGTTAAAAGTCAGTGAAATATATCTGTATCCGACATTAATTTGTCACACAGACTTAGAGGTTAGTAAAATATGTTTGAATCCTCATGAATCCAAATGAGCAAACATATAAAGCCTACAGCATGGTGTCAGGTACACAGTGAGTGCTCAAAGGTTGTTTTTAAATAACTGAAGGATTCTCTCAGAAAGCATTTTAAAGAAACAGTTAAAATTCTTGCAAAACTATAATTAATCTTTTCATAAATATTTTTGAGAAACATCCAGATGCCTTATAATGGTCCTTAAGAGTTTATACAGCTTCTAAGTTTCATTAGGTCCCATTTGTTTATTTTAGTTTTTATTTTCATTACTCTCGGTGGTGGGTCAAAAAGGATCTTGCTGTGATTTATGTCAAAGAGTGTTCTTCCTATGTTTTCCTCTAAGACTTTTATAGTGCCCAGTCTTACATTTAGGTCTCTAATCCAGTTTGAGTTTATTTTTGTGTATGGTGTTAAGGAGTGGAAACCATAAACAAGACGAAAACACAACCCTTAGAATGGTAGAAAATATTTGCAAACGAATCAATTGACAAGGGATTAATCTCTAAAACATATGAACAGCTCATGCAAGTCAATATCAAAAACAAATTACCGAATCCAAAAATGGGTGGAAGATCAAAAAGACATTTCTCCAAAGAAGACACACAGATGGCCAACAAACACATGAAAAGATGCTAAACATCACTAATTATTAGAGAAATGCAAACTAAAACTACAATGAGGTATCACTTCACACCAGTCAGAATGGCCATCATCAAAAAATCTACAAACAATAAATGCTGGAGAGGGTGTGGAGAAAAGGGAACCCTCTTGCATTGATGGTGGGAATGTAAATTGATATAGCCACTATGGAGAACAATATGGAGGTTCTTTAAAACACTAAAAGTAGAATTACCATATGACACAGCAATCTCAGTACTGGGCATATACCCAGAGAAATCCATAATTCAAAAAGACACATACACCCCAATGTTCATTGCAATATTATTTACAATAGCCAAGTCATGGAAGCAACCTAAATGCCCATCCACAGAGGATTGGATAAAGCCATAAAAAGGAATGAAACTTGATCATTTGCAGAAATGTGGATGGACCTAGAGACTGTCATACAGAATGAAGTCAGAAGGAGTAAAACAAATATCATATATTAATGCATATATGTGGAATCTAGAAAAATGGTACAGATGAACCTGTTTGCAAGGCAGAATTAGAGACACAGAAGTAGAGAACAAACATATGGACACCAAGGGGGAAAAGGTGGGGTGGGATGATTTGGGAGATTGGGATTGACATATATACACTAATATGTATAAAATGGATAACTAATGAGAACCTGCTGTATTAGAACAGGGTACTCTACTTAGTGCTCTGTGATGACCTAAAGGGAAAGGAAATCCAAAAAAGAGGGTATATATGTATACATATGCCTGATTCACTTCACTGTACAATAGAAACTAACACAATATTGTAAAACAACTATACCCCAGTAAAAAAATGGAAAATAAAATAAAAAGTTTATACAGCTTCTATAAATATCTCTTCCAATCTACAACTTAAGCTTCTTAGGGAAGCAAGTTTTACAGGGTAAAACATGTGTTGTAAAACAACTGAAGAACAAAATAGCATGTTACTTTCATGTCTGTGGTGAAAAAAATGTTTATTTTTGGAATATTTACACGACTTGAAACCAATTATTTGTGATTAAAACCATCCCTCTTATTTCTTTTACTTTAAAATTGTTTAAGCCCTTATATAATAAGTAATGCATCTATATAGTAAATTTTGCCTCACATGCTTAACCCTTTATCTTTAAAGAACTCTTTATAATTGTTTCCAATTATACTATATCTGGCTCTTTCTATTACAAATTCTTTGGTACAGATTTGAACATGAAACCAACTTCTACAACACATTATAATAAATATCTCATTTACAGAAGCTGAATATTAATTGAGAACCAAAACGCTGTATTATTTCATGACCATATCGTCCCTGTCAGAAGTCCTAAGACGACCTACTATTAGTTTCCCCTCAGGAATAAAACTGTATTCTTTAGCTTGCAACAAAAAACAGGCCACAACCAAGACAAATGTACTTTTTTGCTATATTTCTTCAGTCCATTATCTCCTTCATTAATCACATTCTATCAGCCCCTGACTGGGTGAGCAGCTTGATTTCCAGATTGCGTGTTACCCTTTCACATTACTCACAGGGTCTTAATCTAGTCCTGTTTAAAGACTTACAAATCCTATCATGAATGTCAAATTGAAAAATCTTTTTTGACTTGGAACTTTTTCCAATATTTAGCTTTTTAATGAAAACTTTATTATGTAAAATATGACACAAAAAAAGCATAAAGTATAAAATATCCTGAAAAGTAAGAAGAGTTTGGATAGTTCAATTACAAGTTTAGACTCTGATACAGTAAAAAGAGCAACGTATAAGAAAGAGAGTCTAAAATCAAAATTTCTCTTTCATGTAATTTGTCAATCAAATTTACTGGAATGATTTGGAATGGACTAAAATATAATTACTAAATGAAACGAGGTGTTTTATTTAAAACTGACCACTGTGTAGTTTCCTATTGGTAAGTATTGCTGGGGACAATCCACTTTGGGGATCTGCCATCCCCCAAACAAACACCAATGGGTATAAAATGTTCACTCTTCTCTCACCAGACTAAACCTTAAAGTGTTAGCTTCAGAATCTTTGTACTTTCTGCTGTCTCTGCCTAAAATATTCTTACCCAATATTTAGGCTGCTTGCCACTCGTTTTATTCAGGCTCAAATGCTACCTCATAAGAAAAGCCTTCTCTAACCACCTAATTGAAAAATTATCCCAAAGACATTTTCATTTTTCTCTGCCTTATTTTTCCTCATAGTACTATCTCATATGACTTATAAGTTATTTGTTTACTCATTTATCATTTGTCTCCCTCAACTATAATGTAAATATAATTTTGTTTTGTTCATTATTACATTTCTGTGCCTAGAACTAAACCTAGCACATGCAATCAATAGATAATTTTAACTAGTAAATATGTAAACTTGAATTTAGTAGATTTTCTTTAGGTACATTCTACACTTAAATTTACACAATAGTATAAGTTAAACTGATTGTGAGATTTTTGCATGTAGGTGACCTTGTCCCTGAATGTCTAGCTGCTCTCAATCAGTCATAACTAAGCACAGTTAATCCTGTAACAGGCCATGCCTCACGAAGCTTTCTCACAGTCTGGCTGAGATAACAGGCCATGTAGTACTCTGATCTCAACCACTTCTGTTACTTACAGAATTGCTATCTGTCCTCCTGACCCAGAATTCCTTGAGTACTACAGGCTGCTGAGATGACATCTTACTCCCTCCTCCTTTTTCCATAAGCATAAGTCTGCATTCTGAATAAATTATTGAAACTCTCAAGCTCTCATCCTCATATTCAATTCCATAGGTATAGGGAGGCAGAAGACAGTGATATTATAACTACATTTGACTACATATCATATAATATTCAAACTGCAGAAAACCAGAGATTAAGAAAGATACCTGGATATGTCAGGTTGCAAAAAAAACTTGCCTGTAGAACAGCAAAGAGTTACATCTGACTTCTGCTCAGAAGTCATGCAAGCAAGCAGAGAGTGAAGTGAAATATTTGAAGTGTTGAAAGAAAAAGCCCACCAAACTATAATTCTGTATTCTGTAAAATTATCCTTCAAAAGTAAAGGAGAAATAGACTTTCTCAGACAAACAAAAATTGAGGAAATTTGCTGCCAGTAGACCTGGCTTGCAAAAAAGTTAAAATAGGTTAATCAGAAAGAAAGAAAATTATGTAGGTCAGAAACTCAGTCTACATATAGAAAAGATAAGTATTAGAGAAGGAATAAATGAAGGTAATATAAAACCTTAACAGTTCTTATTCTTAATTTAGCTAATAGATAACAGTTTGTTCAAAATAATAACAATGCATTCAATGACTATAGCTTATATATAACTGAAATGAATGACAGTAATAATACAAGGGACAGGAGGAAGGAATTAGAAATATTTTGTTATTATAAGGTAGTTGCCCTACCTAGGAAGTAGTACAATGTTATTTGAAAGTAGAGTTGTGTTTGTTTAAAATGTATGTTCCATTACACGAGAACAACTGCTAAATGATGTTAAAAAAAGTATAATTGATTTGCAAAAGAGGAGAGAAAATTAAATGATATAAAGTGCTCAATAAAGGGACTTCCCTGGTGATGCAGTGGTTAAGAATCCACCTGCCAATGCAAGGGACATGGGTTCAATCCCTGCTCTGGGAAGATCCCACATGCCACAGAGCAACTAAGCCTGTGTGCCACAACTACTAAGCCTGCACTCTAGAACCCAAGGGCCACAAATACTGAGCCCATGTGCCACAACTACTGAAGCCTGCACACCCAGAGCCAGTGCTCCACAACAAGAGAAGCCACTGCAAGGAGAAGCCCGCACACTGCAACAAAGAGTAACCCCTGCTTGTCACAACTAGAGAAATCCCGCGTGCAACAACAAAGACCCAACACAGCCAAAAATAAATAAATAAATTTATAAAAAATAAAAATAAAAAAAATAAAGTGCTCAATGTAAACCAGAGAATGTAGAAGAAGGGTGAAAGACAAAAATAGGAACAAATAACAAGGACAACAAACAGAAAACAGTTACAAATATGGCAGATATTAATCCAACTATATCACTAATCACTTTAAAGGTCAATGATCTAAAATATGTCAAGTAAAAGAGATTGTCACAGTGAATCAAAGAACAAGACCGAACTATATGTTGTCTACAAGAAATGTACTTTAAATATAAAGACATATGTAGATTAAAAGTAAAAGGATGGAGAAAGATATACCATGCAAACACTAATCAAAAAAGAGGTGGAGTCACTATATAAATTTCAGGCAGAAGAGACTCCAGAGCAAGGAAAATTATTAGTGATAAAGAGGGCCATTACAAGATGATAAAAGGGTCAATTGTCCAAGAAAACATAATAATTTTAATGTGTATGTACCTAACCCTAACAACAGAGTATCAAAATATGTGAGGCAAAAACTGATAGAACGCAAGAAGAAATAAATGAATACATTATTATAGTCATAGACCTCAACACCCCTTTATGAGAAATGGACAGATCCTGCAGGCAGAAAATCAATAAGTACATAGTTGAACTCAACAGCCCCAACAATCAAGTGGATATAATGAACATCTATAGACTATTTCATCCAACAACAGCAGAATACACATTCTTCTCAAGCTCACATAGAAGATTCACCAAGATAGACCACATTTGGGGCCATAAAATACACCTTAACAAATTTAAAAGTAGAGAAATCACACAATATCAGCTCTCAGACCATAATGGATTTAAAGTAGAAGTCAATAAGAGAAAGACAGCTGGAAAATTCCAAACTACTTACAGATTAAATAACATACTTCCAAATAATATGTGTCAATGAAGAAGTCTCCAGAGAAATGTAAAAATATTTTAAACTGAATGAAAATG
The DNA here is from genome assembly GCF_963924675.1 of Phocoena phocoena. Taxonomy (NCBI): domain Eukaryota; kingdom Metazoa; phylum Chordata; class Mammalia; order Artiodactyla; family Phocoenidae; genus Phocoena; species Phocoena phocoena. Next base: position 72,931,936 of record NC_089240.1, on the reverse strand, counting down.
AAAATACAACAACAAATTACGTGAGATGCAGTGACTGCATTGTTCAGAGGGAAATTTAGAGCACTGAAAGCATACATTTTTAAAAAGTAAAGATTTAAAATCAATCATCTAAGTTTCCATTTTATGAAGCTAGAAAAAGAGCAAATTAAAACTAATGTAAGCAAAACATAAAAATAATTATAAGTAAAGTTGAAATAAAAGAAATTGAAAGAGATTAAATCAATAGAGAAAATCAACGAAATCAAAAGTTGGCTTTTCGAAAAGTTCAATAATATCAATAAGCCTCTAACCAGGTGAACTAAGGAAAAAGAAGACACAACTTAACTGATATGAGAAATGAAAGTGGAGACATCACTACAGATGTCATGGACATAAAAAAGTTTAATAAAAGGATAAAAAAGGAATATTATAAACAACTCTATGCCTATAACTTTGATAACTTGTATGAAATAGACCAATTCATTAAAAAACACAATCTGCAAATCTCTTACAAAAAGAAATAGATAATCTGAATAGACCTACATCTATTAAAGAAGTTGATCAAGAATTAATAAACTTGCAAAATAGAAAGCACCAGGCTGAGGTGGGTTCACTGGTGAATTCTACCAAATATTTAAGGAAGAAATTATATAAATATTCCAGTATTTCTTTCAGAGGATAGAAGCAGAGGAAATAACTCAATAACTCATTCTAAGAGGCCAGCATTACCCTAACATCACAACCAGACAAAAACATTACAAAAAAAAGACTAAATCTCATAATCATAGATGCAGATATACTCAACAAAATATTAGCATATCAAATCCAACAATGTATAAAAAGAATTTTACACCAAGACCAAATGGGATTTATTCCAGGTATGCAAGGCTGGTTCAACTTTCAAAAATAAATAATGTGAAGTGGAGAGGGTAATCAAACTGGCAGATTAAGAGGATATGGAGCTCACCTCCCTCACAAACACTACAAAAATACATCTACATGTGGAACAATTCTCCTGGAAAACTAACTGGAAACCACCAGAAGGACTCATGTAAAACTGAGACTGTAAGAAAGATACACATGTGATCAGGTAGGACTGGAAGAAAAGAGATCAGGTCAGGACCTGTACCCCAGAAGGGGACTCAAAGGAAAAGGGAGACTACATGACTGGACACTCTGGAGAGTGAGCGGGTCGAGCCACAGACTAGGCATCCCAGTCCTGGGGTCCTACATGTGGGAGACAAGCCCCTTTGGCTGATTGGAGAACCACTGTGACAGATAGAAAGGCTGGAGAAGCACAGACTCCACTTGTGAGGAGGGCACAGGTACTGGACTTGACCCCAGGCAAGGCAGAGAGAGATCTGCCATAGCAGCTGCTGCCTCTCAACACTCCCCAGTCTGAGCTGAGTGAATACCCAGGCCCTGCTCACTCCGTGCCACAAACAAAATGAAAAAAATGAAAGAAATCTATGAGATCTTTGGCATATCATTCAACATGCCAAAATTCACATTATAGGGATTCCAGAAGGAGAAGAGAGGGAGAAGGGTATAGAAATGTATTTGAAAAAAATTGTGGCTCAAAACGTCCCAAACCTAAAGAAGGAAAAATATATCTAGGTATGGGAAGCACAGAGGTTCCCAAACAAGGTGAACCAAAACAGACCCACAGGAAGATATATATGAATTGAAATGCCAAAAGTTAAGAATAAAAAGAGAATTCTAAAGGCAGCAAGAGAAAAGCAAAGAGTCATGTCAAGGGAATACCCATAAGGGTATCAGCTGATTTCTCTGCAGAAACTTTGCAGGTCAGATGGGAGTGTCATGATATAGTCCAAGTGCTGAAAAGGAATAACCTGAAACCTAAGATATTCCACTCAGCAGGATTATCATTTAGAATGGAAGGAGAGAAAAAGAAATTCTCAGACAAGCAAACTCTAAAAGAATTCAGCAATACTAACATACCCTAAAAGAAATGTTTAAGTGTCTTCTCTAAATGGAAAAAAAGTAAGAATCTATATGAAAGAGTAAATCCCACTAGAAAAGCCAGATATGTAGCAAGGATTGAAGATTACTTAAATAAGCCATTATGTGGATTAAAAGACATAAAATTGTAAAAGCAGTGATAACTATAATAATCAGTGAAGAGATAAGCATGAAAATGTAAACTATGACATCAAAAACACAACATGTGAGGGAAAGGAGAAAAACTGTAGATCTTTTAGAATGTGTTTGAAATTAAGTGACTAACAGTTTAAATCAAGTAGATATAATTATAAGTCAATATATGAATCCCAAGGTAACCACACATCAAAAACCTACAATAGATACACAAAAATCAAAATGAAAGAAATCCAAGCATACTACTAAGGAAAATCATTAAACCACAGTGGGCAAAACAAAAAGAAAAAGAAATGAACAGAGAAAGACTACAAAAACAAGTGGAATACAAGTGATAAAATGGCAATAAGTACATACCTATCAATAATTACTTTAACTGTCAAAGGATTAAATGTTCCAATCAAAAGATAAAGGTGGCTGATTGGATTAAAAAAGCAAGACTTTTCAATATGCTGCCTACAAGAGACTCACTTCAAGGCTAAAGAAACAGACTGAAAGTGAGGGGATAGAAACAAATATTTCATGCAAACAGCAATGACAAGAAAGCGGATGTAGCAATACTCATACCAGACAAAATAGACTTCAAAATAAAAGCTATAACAAAAGACAAAGAAGGGCATATGTAACTATAAAAGTATCAGTACAAGAAAAATATTACACTCATTAACATATACACACCCAATATGGGAGCACCTAAACATATAAAGCAAAAACTAGTATACATAAAGGGAGAAATTGATAATCATAAAATAATAGTAGAAGACTTTAATACCTCACTGACATCATCAGACAGATCACTGAGACAGAAAATCAATAAGGCAACAGCAGTCTTAAATGACACTGTAGACCAGTTGAACTTAATAGATATTTACAGGATACTACATCCAAAAACAGCAGCATACACATTCTTTTCAAGTGCACATGCAACGTTCTCCAGGATAGGTCACATACGAGGCCACAAAACAAGTCTCACACTGAATTATGTCTTCTTGAATGAATCATAAGAGAATGTAATAAACAGTTATATGCCAGCAAATTGGACAACGTAGAAGAAATGGACAAATTTCTAGAAACATATAGCCTGCCAAAACTGAATCAAGATGAAACAATTTGAACTGACAAATCACTAGAATTGAAATTGAATTTGTAATAATAATAATAAAAAAAAATCCCAGCAAACAAAAGTCCAGGGCTGGACAGCTTCACAGGGGAATTCTACCAAACACATAAAGAATAACTAATACCTATCCTTCTCAGATCATTCCAAAAAAATTGAAGAGGAGGGAACACTTCAAAATTAATTCTGTGAGGCCAACATTATCTAGGTACCAAAACCAGACAAAGACACTACAAAAAAAGAAAATTACAGGACAACATCTTTGATGAATATAGAGGCAAAAATCCCCAACACAAAAGCTGATAGTTTCCCCACTAAATTCAGAAGCAAGAAGAGGATGACTACGCTTTCCATTTCTATTTAACATAGCATTGGAAATCCTAGCCACAGCTATCAGATAAGAAAAAGGAATAAAAAGTATCCTATTTGGAAGGAAAGGGGTAAAACTGTCATCATTTGCAGAGGACATGATAATTTATATTGAGAACCTTAAACTCTCCACCCAAAAACTATGTGAATTAATAAGTGAATTCAGTAAGGTTGCAGGATTCAAGATTAATACATAGAATTCAATTGTACTTCTATGCACCAATACTGAAATATCAGAAAGAGAAAGTAAAAAAAAAAAAAAAAAACGCTTTTTAAAAATCACATCAAAAAGGATAAGATACCTAGGAATAAACTTAACCAAGGAGGAGAAAGACATATACACCGAAAACTAGAAAATATTGTTGAAGGAAATTAAAGATGATACAAAGAAATGGGAAGATATCTGGTGCTCTTGGATTGGAAGAATTAATATTGTTAAAATGGTCATATTACCCAAAGCAATCTACAGAGTTAATGCAATCCTTATAAAATACCCATGACATTTTTCGCAGAACTAGAACAAATGATGTTAAAATTCATATGGAACCACAAAGACCCTGAATTTCCAAAGGAATATGAGAAAAAAGAGCAAAGGTGGAGGTATAACCCTTCCAGACATCGGAATATGCTACAAACCTACAGTAATCAAAACAGCATTGTACTGGCACAAAAACAGACACATAGATCAATGGAATGGAGTAGAGAGCCCAGAAATATACCCACTCACTTATGGTTAATTAATCTACAACAAAGGAGGCAAGAATATACAATGGAGAAAAAAACAGTCTCTTCAACAAATGTTGCTGGGAAAAACTACATAGTAATATGTAAAGCAATGAGATTGGAACATTCCCTAACATCATGTACAAAAATAAACTCAAAATTGTTTAAAGACCTAAATTAAAGTCATAAAACTCCTAGAAGAGAACATAGGCAGAACACTCTTTGACATAAATTGTAGCAATATTTTTTGAATCAGTCTCGTAAAGCAGAAGAAATAAAAGCAGAAATAAATAAATGGGACCTAATTGAATTTAAAAGCTTTTATACAGCAAAGGAAACCACTGACAAAATGAAAACACAGGGCTTCCCTGGTGCCACAGTGGTTGAGAATCTGCCTGCCAATGCAGGGGACACGGGTATGAGCCCTGGTCCAGGAAGATCCCACATGCCGTGGAGCAACTAGTCCCATGAGCCACAACTACTGAGCCTGCATGTCTGGAGTCCATGCTCCACAACAAGAGAGGCCGCAATAGTGACAGGCCCACACACCGCGATGAACAGTGGCCCCCATTTGCCACAACTAGAGAAAGCCCTCACACAGAAACGAAGACCCAACACAGCAAAAATAAATTAATTAATTAATAAACTCCAACCCCCAACATCTTTAAAAAAAAATGAAAACACAACCTACTGAATGGGAGAAAATATAACAAATGATGTGATTGACAAGTGGTTAATATCCAAAATACACAAACATCTCATACAACTCAATAGCAAAAAACAAACAACCCAATCAGAAAATGGGAAGAAGACCTGAATTGACATTTTTCCAAAGAAGACATACAGCTGGTTAACAGGCATAGCTCAACATCACTAACTATTAGAGAAAAGCAAATCAAGACAGCAATGAGATATCTCCTCACATTGGTCAGATGGTTATTATCAAAAAGTCTGCAAATCTTCTGCCCATTTTTGGATTGGGTTCTTTGTTTTTCTGTTATTGAGTTGCATGAGCTGCTTACAAATTTTGGGGATTAATCCTTTGTCAGTTGCTTCATTTGCAAATATTTTCTCCCATTCTGAGGGTTGTCTTCTGGTCTTGTTTATGGTTTCCTTTGCTGTGCAAAAGCTTTGAAGTTTCATTAGGTCCCATTTGTCTATTTTTGTTTTTACTTCCATTTCTCTAGGAGGTGGGTCAATATGGATCTTGCTGTGATTTATGTCATAGAGTGTTCTGCCTATGTTTTCCTCTAAGAGTTTGATAGTTTCTGGCCTTACATTTAGGTCTTTAATCCATTTTGAGCTTATTTTTGTGTATGGTGTTAGGGAGTGATCTAATCTTATATTTTTACATGTACCTGTCCAGTTCTGCCAGCATCAGCACTTAGTAAACAGGCTGTCCTTTCTCCACTGTACATTCCTGCCTCCTTTATCAAAGATAAGGTGACCATATGTGCGTGGGCTTATCTCTGGGCTTTCTATCCTGTTCCATTGATCTATATTTCTGTTTTTGTGCCAGTACAATACCGTCTTGATTACTGTAGCTTTGTAGTATAGTCTGAAGTCAGGGAGCCTGATTCCTCCAGCTCTGTTTTTCGCTCTCAAGATTGCTTTGGCTATTCAGGGTCTTTTTGTGTTTCCATACAAATTGTGAAATTTTTTGTTCTAGTTCTGTGAAAAATGCCAGTGGTAGTTTGATAGGGATTGCAGAAGACCTAAATAGACATTTCTCCAAAGAAGATATATAGATTGTCAACAAACACATGAAAGAATGCTCAACATCATTAATCATTAGAGAAATGCAAATCAAAACTACAAGGAAATATCATCTCACACCAGTCAGAATGGCCATCATCAAAAAATCTAGAAACAATAAATGCTGGAGAGGGTGTGGAGAAAAGGGAACACTGTTGTACTGCTGGTGGAACTGTGAATTGGTACAGCCACTATGGAGAACAGTATGAAGTTTCCTTAAAAACTACAAATAGAACTACCATATGACCCAGCAATCCCACTACTGGGCATATACCCTGAGAAAACCATAATTCAAAAAGAGTCATGTACCAAAATGTTCATTGCAGCTCTAGTTACAATAGCCCGGAGATGGAAACAACCTAAGTGCCCATCATCAGATGAGTGGATAAAGAAGATGTGGCACATATATACAATGGAATATTACTCAGCCATAAAAAGAAACGAAATTGAGCTATTTGTAATGAGGTGGATAGACCTAGAGTCTGTCATACAGAGTCAAGTAAGTCAGAAAGAGAAAGACAAATACCGTATGCTAACACATATATATGGAATTTAAGAAAAAAAAAATGTCATGAAGAACCTAGGGGTAAGACAGGAATAAAGACACAGACCTACTAGAGAATGGACTTGAGGATATGGGGAGCGGGAAGGGTAAGCTGTGACAAAGCGAGAGAGAGGCATGGACATATATACACTACCAAACGTAAGGTAGATAGCTAGTGGGAAGAGCTGCATAGCACAGGGAGTTCAAGTCGGTGCTTTGTGACCGCCTGGAGGGGTGGGATAGGGAGGGTGGGAGGGAGGGAGATGCAAGAAGGAAGAGATATGGGAACATATGTATATGTATAACTGATACACTTTGTTATGAAGCAGAAACTAACACACCATTGTAAAGTAATTATACTCCAATAAACATGTAAAAAAAAAGTCTGCAAATAACAAATGTGTCAAGGATGTGGAGAAAAGGGAATCCCTGTACACTGTTGGTGGGAATGTAAACTGGTGCAGCCAGTATGCAAAACAGTATGGAAGTTCCTCGAAAAACTGAAAATAGAACTACCATATTATCCAGCAATTCCACTCCTGTATATGTATCCAAAGAAAATGAAAACACTAATTTGAAAAGATACATGCACCCCAGTGTTCACAGCAGCACTATCTACAATCACCAAGGCATGGAATCAGACCAAGTGCCCACCAATAGACAGCTGGACTAAGAAGATGTGGTATATATGAAATGGAATATTACTCAGCCATAAAAAGGAATGAAATAGTGCCATCTGCAGCAACATGGATGGACCCAGAGTTTATCATACTAAGTGAAGTAAGTCAGAGAAGTACAAATATCATATGTGGAATCTAAAAAATAATACAAATGAATGTATATGCAAAACAGAACAGACTCACAGATACAGAAAACAAACTTGTGGTTACCAAAGGGGCAAGGGAATGGGGAGGGACAAGATAGGGGTATGGGATTAAGATACACAGCTTCTAGGTATGAAATCAATAAGCAACAGGAGTATATTGTATAGCACATGGAATTACAGCCATTATCTTGTATAAACTTTTAATGAAGCATAATCTCCAAATATACTGAATCACTATGCTGTACTCCTGAAACTAATATAACATTGTAAATCAACTATACTTCAGTTAAAAACATAAATAAAAGAAAATGAATTTATATACTCCATCACATAACAGGCTAAAGAAAAAACTATATGTATTCTATTCTTACCTATGTTTTCTCTATTAAAAAAAAACCTCAGGGAGAGGAAAATGCACCTGGTCTCAGTTCCACTTTGCCACAGAAATTTAGTCTTGAAAAAGGCGAAAACAAAAGAGTTGACTGATTTTTGATGCTACTGAACAGTTCCAGTTACCTCCTTGAATTAAAATAATAGTTGATAAAATTTTTCTTATGAGCATAACTTCTGAATTTTTAATGGTACATCAGTAGAGATTTCAGGATTATGGTATAGCTCAGTGGGAAGTCTATAATTCAAAGGACTGCTCATATTTCAGAATACATTGTAAGCTAATAAAATTTTATTAATTAATGAACTATAGATCTCCCTCAGGACAATTACAGAAGATATGCATATTGAGATATCCTACAATCTATTTCCTAGTGTATCAAATTCAGTTGAAATCAGTCAATCCTCTTTAAAATTGCCATGGAATAAAGATATTCATAAATGCAAAATGCCACACATTGAGTGGAAACAGATTTCACTTCTTTGGATCACTAATCGCATGTTAAAACAGTCATTTTCCACTTAATGCTGTTTTGTACATTCAGAGTGTGTCATTTATTTGTAAAAAGAGTAGAATTGCTTTAAGAATGAATGCACAATCTTGTGCTGCCATTTCTAGCCAGTTTTCTGGGAGTATACAAACTGACATTCTACTAATGTAAACTCATTTGTGTACACTGATACAGGGTCCTAGACCTTTAAAAATAGTACGTTCAACCTTCCATCCAAATCTGCTATTGTATTTTCTTTTTAGAATTTATCCAAAATAGTCCCTATCTGGGGATGCCAAACCAAAACAGCAGTTGGGAAAATTTTTTGAAGTCACACTTCATATGTTTTTGAGAACTTAGTATTGAATACATCATAATATTTGTTAGTCACATTTGCTCTGGCTCAAATCAAATTTAAATTTTAATATTTTATTATTTAACTTAAGTTTCTGCTAATGTACAAACAGAATTAAAAGTTTCAAATTGATATAAGCTTGGAAATACACAGGTTTCCAATATAAGCTGCTAACCATTTCTGTAACAACCCTATATTTAATCAAAATGTGAAAATCTTGATGCTAAAAGACCTTGACAGATGTGGAAAGTAATTGCCACAACAGAGGCTAGAATCAAGAAGTTAAATGTTTTTCAAAGATGTATACCAGTCATCAGCTTATAAGTCACAACTGATTTATCCAAATGACACGCCTTTAATTTAGCCCTCACTAAGAAATGATATTTTTTCACTAAATTCCATTTGAAAAGAATTCAAGAAAATAAAAACGTAGTGAGAGGAAGGGATTTCCATGGATACACATGACAAAAACAAACTGGAACCTGGTCACACATGATGTAGATAGCTTAGGAATTTCTGCAACTATTCTTTAATCTTGTCAGATTGCAAAATGAGTTTGTATAATACAATATGCTTCTATACTTTTACTTGAATCACAGTTATATTAGTATATCATGATGGATAAATGAACCATCAAGATAAATGAATTTTTTTATTCTGGAAAAGATTGAGAAAATATTATACAGTAGCCAATCAGGAAATCATAAGTGAAGAAATTAGCTTAAGTGTCGAAAAGGCACAGTTTTTAAAGTAGGCATAAAATTGCATGTACATGAGGAGGAAAAAATGGTGAAGTTGGTATCATATACATGAAAGCACTAAAAGCTAACAAATCAAATTCTGCATGTTAAAAGGTAGATATTTTTTTCTCTCATACAGGTAAGCTCTTGACCAAAACACCAAATGAGTAAAGAATTACACCCTGCATAGCACAGTCCCAATTAATTAATGCTTTTCTCTGTGTCATGTCACTTGATGCTGCAGATTACCTTCCATGAGCACTGCATCATTCACAAGCTGGTTCTCACTTTGACCCAAGAATATATGTGATATTTTTCTGCATTGCTTGGACCTTCATTGTTAAATACAATAAACTCCTGATCATTTTTCTTCATTCTTTGTTCTTAGTACAGTAAATACCTGATAATCTGCCACCAATGAGAAATTAAATGGGTTAACTTCCTAGCCTAATTTTACAGAACAGTTTAATTATCTAGCTACATAATTCCAAAATAAAGACATAATAATTGAAATGAAACCATGCATTTGTTACCACAATTGCAACCTAAATGGTTCCTTCAGCCAAACCATCTATCATAGCTACTGATAACTTTAAAAATGAAGTTTCATCTCCTTTTATATTATCTACCCATGCTCTAGTGAAAGTTTTAAATGCCTGGCACACAGCCTGGTATACAAAAGGTGAACAAAAAAAAAGAAATAAGAAAAGGAATATTATAAACAGCCCCTAAATTATTGAGAATTACCTATTCTTTTTCTTACCAGTGGACATTACATTAGTTGCATGTACTATAAGACTTATCCTGGGAAATCTGAAACACCCAGTATATTTATCAAAGAAATCATAATAATACTGTATTTGAGCTTTATATGTTTAACCATGTGGACCTAATCAGAAAAGTTTTTCTAGATACCACCACAGGAAATATCAACCTATAATTTCATGGATGAGGCCTGAAGTAATTTCTTCCCCCAATTTTATGTATGTATTTAACAAACACATATACTCTTCCAGTGTACCAGGTATTGTCCTAAGGACTTTACAAATAATGACTCATTTAATTCTTAAAACAGCCTTATTATTATCATCACCATGCCTGTTTTACAGATTCAGAAACTGAAAAAGACAATTTAAGCAACTTGGACAGGATCACATAACTAGCAAATGCTGAATCTAGGGTGAGAGTCTCCACAATCTGGCTTCAGAGTCCGTGTGTTCAACCACAACACTATGCTTCTTCTAAGTATGATTTTACTGATTGTCTCCAATTCTCATATAACAGAATTGTATCTTGTAGTCAACAGTTTTGCTTTCATAATGTGATTCAAAATCCACAAGCACAACTTTTAATTAGGGTACAACTTTCATCTGGCCATGCAAGAGCAAAATTCTATAAACCTAAAACTAATACTCCAGATGGAAGTAATTTCATAGATTAGGTTCTTTAGAGATATTTATAGTAATAAACCCACAGGATGGAGAAAAACAGACCTGTCTTATACCAAATTCCATTCTATAAATGAGATGTATCATTTTGAGTCTCCAGTGTACACTGTTATGTGTAAGTTGTACACAACAACTATAATGTCTGCTAAACAAGATATTTGCCTGGATTGTTCTAAGTGAAATAAACCAGAGAAAGAAAAATACTGTATGATCTCACTTATATGTGGAATCTAAAAACATTGAACTCATAGAAACAAAGAGTAGAATGGTGGTTGACAGCAGCAGAGGTATTGGAGAAATGGAGAAATGTTGGTCAAAGGGGTGCAAACATTTAGTTATAGATAAATAATTTCCAGGGGTATAATGTACAGCATGATGATTATAATTACCAATACTGTATTATATATTTGAAAAATGTTATGAGAGTAAAAGCTTTAATGTTCTCAGCATAACAACAATAATATGGTAATTATGTGAGGTGAAGGATGTATTAACTAATCTTATTGTGGTAAACATTTCCCAAATTATATGAGTATCATTTCATTACATTGTACACCTTAAACTTACACAGCATTATATGGCAATTATTTCTCAATAAAGCTTGAAAAATGTATATTTGCCTGGGACATTTGGAACACTTGACTACTCTTCCAAGCTTCAGATGAATGGTATTTCTTCTCAGTCTGGTATTTCTGATTCCTCCTTTCTCAATGTGCATTACAGGCTATAGAGGAAACTACATAACAGCTTTTACTAATAGCAGAAACTCTCTTTTGTCAGAGAGGATTACTGTCACTCAGTACCAGGGAAAACAGAACCCTGAGCTCATTTGGTTGATTTATTTAATATTATACTGTAATCTGTTTAAAACTGTAGCAGTACAAAATGTCATGGGAAGATGTAAATACTCACCGAATTATTTTTTGTACCTACAAACGAACGGAAAACAAACACCCAGTTTGTTTCCTGTCACTCAAACTTTTCCAAGATTCCAATAGTCTAAGGTATTTAACATTTCAGCTGACTTGGGATTTTGCGGACTTCTCTGATGAAGCATGTTTCAGTGGCAGCCAACAGTGTATCCTGGGCACACTTGTCAATCCAAATAAAACTAGCAGATAGGTTTTTTTTTTTAAAGTGGGTTTTCTCTGGACCCTAAAACTTCCTTTTTATTATAGACTTGACAATCCAGAAAGAAAAAATAATTTTTTTCACTAAGACCAGAAAAACTCAAACTAAATATAGAAAAGTCTTTATTAATCCAAGCCTTTTGCCCAAATATTATCTTTTTATCACAAATAGAATGATCAATGGTACCTATACAGGTTCAACTTTTATGAGCTGTTTAAAGAAAAATTAAGAAAAAAAAAGAATGTGAAGTCAAATGGATGACTAGTACAAAGTTCAAAACAGCCATTGTCTACTGGTGGTACAAATTATACAACTAGTCTTGAGTAAATAATCTAATGATTCAGAACCTGAAATTTTAAGAGACTGTACAAATGACCACTGGTATTACTCTCATTACACTGTTATTATGCTGTTTTTATTATTATTGTTATGATTCTGTGGTGGCAGTAATGGTATTATAACAGGGGAGCTGAGTCACTCTGTGTAAGATACTCAGACTCATGCATTTAAATAATTGTATCATTTCTACCACTACACTACTTGCACCAATCATCACATTCACATTCACTGTCTGGTCTTTCATTTCTCAGGTGGTTACAAGTTTTCAAAAGCTCATATTATTCTTCCCTATAATCGCTGACTATGTATTGTGAAAAAATTAGTGGTAATTAAATCCATTTAAATATTACTTTCTAAAGGAGACACCATTTGTTTCATTTTTCTTTTTCACCTATTTTCTTCAATTTGCTTTAAAAATGATTCTGAGCATTACATAACCCATTACTTCATCCTTAAATAATTCAATAAAACCAATTTGGCTAAATAATGACCTCAATTTTCCCAGGGACACAAAATTTACGTAAGGGTGGCTACACGCTTTTAACTCATAAAAACCATCATGAGAGTAATATAATTTTCCTTTCTTCAGCTTCTGTTCTCTACTTGGAGGAACTATGAATCTATAAAAAGTCACTATATATGATTGGTATACCTAGTTTATTCACTTGCAAGCCCAAAATAGCAGAGGAAATTTACTCAATGGATAGATAAAATTTAGACAACTTCAAGGCAGCAGACAATAGAGTTTAGTCACTCATAACAGAGTTAATGCTTACACAGAAGGGAATATGCACAGAGGCTGCTACATTGAATAGGACCACAAGCTAAGGTTCCTAGGTAACAAAACTCAGGCTTCAACATCACATAAGTGACTCTTAGCATGTTTCTTATCACTATTGGTTGAAATTTATGGATAGCTTTTGAGTTACATTATTATAGTATTAAAAAATAGAACTTAATCCTCTGAAACACCTGTAGGTTACATTTGAAATCAGTATTTATTTCAATACCCCAAGTGTTTTTCTTTCCCCAAGTCAAAATAAAATTTTGCTTACTTGAATCTTAGTGGACACAATTTATAGAAAGTATGGGGGAACAAGCAATGGGAAAAAGAAAAATATAATAGGACCAAATGAAAGTGAAAGTGATTCTCCACTCTATTTTATACAGGTTTGTTAGCTTCTCAATTTTTGTGATCATCAAAAAAACGTATAAATGTCTCCTCTGCATTTTCAAAAGTCCACAAAATTTTGAATTTTGTAAAGGACAAATTCAGAGACTCTAATCTGGCCTTTATATATTCAACAACCTGTTTATGCAATGCACCATACCAGGTGCTAAGGGTACAATAAAAAGCAAGCTAGATCTGGCCCTGAATTAATGGAGTCTGTAGCTAGATACTTGGCTCTTAAGTCTCCAACCTATCTTTCATTTGTATAAAAGGGGACAATTACCACTCAATATTGTCTTAACATTATAAAACACTTTAAAAATAACAAGTTTAGGGACCAGCTCTCATAGTATTGATACATGAATTTCTAGACAAGTTCAGGTTATTAAAGATTTTGATAATTTTTTCAAAAAAGTGAATAAGGAATTTAAGAATACAAATTAAAGAATATACTATTTTTGTCTGGAATGAAAATTCTATATCAACTAAATTAGATGTCAAAAAAGGTTTTTAAAATAGCTAGAGGACAGTTTTAATATAGCCTTTCACTCTAGGCCACTCATTTGACTGTTTTCCAGTTCTAATAAATAGGCACTTTCAGTTGGCTGCAGGAATTGTATTTGTAGAATTAAAATAGCCCATAAACTCATAACATCATCAATAGTAATTAGCCATTCACCTCAAGCAGGCCAACAATCAAATAGGCATTGGCAGTGGTGGCTTTTGTAAAAATAAAAACCAAGCAAAACAGCATTTTAACAACTGAATTCAGTAACATTATGAAAATATGCATCTATAAATTATAAATTTAATAATCTGTATTTATATTTATTATTTTGTGTGAATTTTTGTACTGACATTTCTTGAAGAGTATATGTGTGCTATCAGTTTCAGTGGCTATTTTTTAATCTTAAATTTTCTGCTTTTATTTGGGATTTTACACAATATATCTACATTATATTTAAGCTACTGTCTTATTAATTTGTAAATTGTATAATATGGGATCTAACAGTTCTATTTCATCTCTCTTGCTAAATTTTTTGCATATTCTGAATTTAACAATCTCACTGTAGTTAGTATAAATTTCATCACAGTTTTGAAATAAACAAATAGTGTTCTAACTTTTAAATAATGTACAAACTTCTGTTTAGATGCATTGGGATTTGAAGAATCCTCCAAATCTTTTTATCACTCAACCTAAAAAATTGTCAAGGTCAGTTTTTGAAATTCAAGAAATACTTATACTACATCAACCTTTTGCTTTCTAAAATAAACCTCCAACCATTATCTTTTCTGGAAGTAGAACAAGGAAACTTAAATCCAAACATATATGTAAAAATTTCCCTTATATTATCAAGTAGGTCATTTGATTCAGATTTCTCTGGCCTTGGTTGTTTTTATTTCCATTTCCTGAATCAAGTTAGTAAATATTTAATAGTATTTGCTTCTTACATATTATATATTTAAGACTTTTCATTTACATTGGAAAGATTTACCATTATTTTTGACAACCGTGGCTAGAAGAACTCTTCTTTTTATAAACAAATTTTTCTCAGGGATCTAGAATCAGCTTCAGTTTCAGCAAAGAAAAACCTAAAGTTTAGAGAATTTCCAAGTATCAAGCCACCCATAGTCTAAACCTGTGGAAATACTTCCAAGAGACTGCAGAACAACTGACATTCCTAACATTTGTAGTCCCAGAATGGAATTCTTTTTTCTGCAGACAATCCATCATATGCTGAGACCAAATTTATTTCATAGAAATAAATCACTGATAAGAAAAAGAAGCAAAAATCTTTCCCTGGAGTGGTAGAACTAATCTGCCAAAATTTTCTATTGACCAGAATCTCAAATCCTGAATTTATAAAAGATTTTGCCCAATTTGCAGTGTTATTTTTTTTTTAATTATAAAACCTGCATCTCTCCCTCAAACATGAGACAATACTTTGTGAACCAATTAAAAGGAATGATCCATGTTCAATATACAACCAACCCTAGACTTCAATCTACAGCACAGCCTGTCTTTAAAGAAAAAGGGCAGACTCGTTAAGGTAAGAGTAAATTGTTTAACCAAGACATGGAAACAACCTAAGTGTCCTTTGACAGATGAATGGATAAAGAAGATGTGGCACATATATACAGTGGAATATTACTCAGCCATAAAAAGAAATGAAATTGAGTTATTTGTAATGAGGTGGATGGACCTAGAGACTGTCATACAGAGTGAAGTAAGTCAGAAAGAGAAAAACAAATACCATATGCTAACACATATATCTGGAATCTAAAAAAAATGGTTCTGATGAACTTAGGGGCAGGACAAGAATAAAGACGCAGATGTAGAGAATGGACTTGAGGATGTGGGGAGGGGGAAGGGTAAGCTGGGATGAAGTGAGAGAGTGGCATGGACATACATATACCCCACCAAATGGAAAATAGATAGCTAGTGGGAAGCAGCCACATAGCACAGGGAGATCAGCTTGGTGTTTTGTGTCTACCTAGAGGGGAGGGATAGGGAGGGTGGTAGGGAGACACAAGAGGGAGAAGATATGGGGGTATATGTATATGTATAGCTGATTGACTTTGCTATAAAGCAGAAACTAACACACCATTGTAAAGAAATTATACTCCAATAAGGTGTTAAAATAAAAAAAAAAGGACTACCCTATGATGTGGAGGGAAAAAAAAGAGTAAATTGTTCTTGTAAGTTATTAAATGTAACGAAGATCACCTATCATCTGGATTGAATTCTTTTGAATGATATAAGTGGAATCATCAGGCAAAAGAAATAACAAGAAAACTGACAAAAAGGGATGTACTCTAAATATTTTAATGCTGCTCCTGCATTTTGGCTGATAGGCACTCTCTAAGTGAAATTTATTTTTAAAAAAGCAAATAGGGCTTCCCTGGTGGTGCAATGGTTGAGAGTCCGCCTGCCGATGCAGGAGACGCGGGTTCATGCCCCGGTCCGGGAAGATCGCACATGCCATGAAGTGGCTGGGCCCGTGAGCCATGGCCGCTGGGCCTGCGCCTCCGGAGCCTGTGCTCCACAGCGGGAGAGGCCACAGCAGTGAGAGGCCCACGTACCGCAAAAAAAAAAAAAAAAAAAAAAAAAGCAAATATATCAGCTCTTCTAAAGGGTCTAAATTGGATATAATTTATTCTCATTAAATGTTTTTTCTAGTTACTTATTTGCATATTTATGCTTATTTTTCATTTATTTTTATCCTATTTTGTAAGTAAAGGCAAACAGAATTATTCAAAATGCATAAATACCTAGAGGAAATCTGTACCTTGTCTCTTTGGGGTTAGACTGAAGAATGAGACTTAGACTGAAAATGCTAGTTCTACAAGCCGGCACTCTAGTAAGCATAATGAATTGAAATATTTTAATCACAATGACAAGAAATTATCCTCTCTCTGTTTGAAAGAGAAAGCTGGAGGCAGACAGGGAAATAAAGGCACAATTTATTTTAATTCTGCCAATAAGCATCTAGAACTGGGGGGAAGTTTATATAACTATAAATTTAGCAAAGTTGTTCAGAGTTAAGAATACATTACATTACAAAGTTATCTAATGAATCTGTTACAAAAAGCTTTTCTTTAGTAATTATAGCTTAAAAAAAGAACACCTGATAATTTAAAGAAAGTTTGTAGAGAAACACCCTAGACAACACAGCCAAATCAACCCTCAGAACTGGTAAAACTCGTTCTTAAGTAGAGAGAGAAAGCAAGTCAGACTTTAAGGAAATAACTATAGCTACAAAAGGAAAAAGAAGGCACACATGGAGTGGGGGAGAAACCTGCTAGGTGCGTATGCACATGTGCACACACACACACACACCACATAAGTAATGTCACACCCATCAACAGATGGAAACTTCAGTACCATCAACTTTAATACTCTGATAAGTATGCTTTTGCCTACCTAACTATGCACGCACCAAGTCCAAATACGGAAGAAGAGCTCCATGTTCATCATTCAATTCCATGGCTAAAATATTTGCTATTTTAAAATCACAACATTATATAATTTTTCTAATATATCAGTCTCCTAAGCATTCAGTTTCAGTATTACAAGCATTCCTTTGTACTAATTTATTTTTTGATCTTACACCTGCTCATCCCAACTAGTATAATTTCTAACTTGTTCTTTAACCCTTTACTACCACTAAACATAGTTATTTGCTGCTTCAGGAAAGCTGTCATCCTAGCTCATTATCTGGGTCATACCATACCTTAAACCTTACCTAACCCTAGCTTATCACTTTACTTAATCTGTGCTTCATAGTCCTTCACCAGGACTCTTTACACTAAGTAAAGCTGATCTTTTAACCCTATTCCCCTAATTGTAACTTAGGTTGAGTATGGCAAATTCTTTTCCTCTCCTTCAAGGGCTCCACCCAAATGGCACAAGAAAAGCTCCTCCTATGATTGCAAAGATTGCCAAACATTTTCATTGCTATTCCTACTTGTAACCCCTTAATATCCTTCCACTTTTTGAAACTTTCTGGAATGATCAAAGAAGGAGAGATCATCTTCCTGTATCCAGCTAAAATCAACATATAGAACTCTCAAAATTAACTGTACCTCTTTCTACTTAAAAAAAGAATTTATCTACTGTCTTTTCACCTAAAATACATTTAGCCCTCCCATGTATATAATGTATACAATTTACCTATTTGCATTTCTTCAGTGTTTTCATCCTGCCATGTATCCTTTAGGTGTTGATGTGCATCAGATTTGCCTTCAATTTTAAAATCCTTCAGGAAGACATCACTATATTTAGATTATCTGTACAGCTTCTACCTAGCATGAAATGATGGTAAATACGTGTTTACTGGATTGTATTTATTATGATAAAAATGATGAATCTGATCATTATGATTTTCTTCCATTATACACCATTCGTAAGAGTATGAAGTTATTTCTGAAGGCTGCATGAAATCTTTGAGGACAGTAGGGCAGTATAATAAATAACAGCTCAAGTGTAATAATGGTTGGCTGATGATTAGAAATTTAGTATCTGACTCGTCATGAATACAGACTGGTTAGTTAGAACACTGGGTTAGGCCAAAGCAAAGGTTTTGATCCCTATGTGGACCAACAATTACAGATTGTCTCCTAAGTCAGCTTTCTGAAAAGGCATACCATTAAAAACAGGGTGTGGCCTAGAAGAGATAACATAGACTGAGCTAAAATAAAACAAAAGAATTTTTTAAAAAACATCAAAAGCAAGACTCAAAAGGGTGATTTTCATGTATGAATGACAATCAATTACAAGGTAACCTTCCCCCTAAATATCACAAAAGATTCCAAATACGGCAATGCTATTCTCACTGTCAACTTCCTCCAGAAGTGGAAGGAAAACTATAGCCAAAGAAGATAAATAATGGAATCATAATATAAAACAAAACAAGGACAAATTAGTCTTTTAAAACTATTCTGTCAGTTGATTCAGGGGAAAGACAAAGAAAAAGATCAAATAGAAACTTGGATCTGCAACTTTTTTCCCCAGTAGAGTATTTACTTGACTCATTTCACCATTCATACTATAAATGTCAGTTCTTTTCTGTTCTGCACTAACTTAAGAAAAAGCCTCTTAATTGTAAGGATGTCATATCCTTAAATTCTAACAAACAATGAACTATATTTACACAGTGAGAGTTTTTTCCTCCAATTTTCATTGTAGTTCCTACATGCACATTATTGGCATAAGTTTAAGTTTTTCAACTTTATTCTGGCCTGTTGCCTCAACCCTCCCCAGGGGGCTTCCCTCATTTTCCATTAAACTATGAAGCTATTTACATAGCTGTAATGTCAATGGTATAAGAATTTAAGTATTATAAATGTTATCCTATATGACTAAGCAGGACTTTTTTCCAGTACAACCAGCTGGGATAAACAAAGTATTTCTTCCATATGTCTAAGAATTTTTCCCCCTCTAGCTAAAAGCTAAGTAGCATTCCAAAAATTGAATTATTTTATAATAGAAGTTGATTTGACAAAGGAAGATGATACCAATACATTCATACAACAAAAGTTTCTGTGTTGGGAATTTGGATTTATCTTTAAAGAAATTAACAAGGCAAAGAAAATTATTTACCAGGTCTTCACTCAAAAAACTTTAACCTGTTTCTCTTTATAGCCAAACAGAATTGTTCTGCATTTCTCAGACATACCCTATGCTTTCTCATCACTTCACTCTTGCTTGTGCAATTCCCTCCACCTGGAATATCCTTAATCCTAATCTACACCCATTCACATCAATTATCCTTCAAGGCACTGCTCAAATACTATGTTTTAAATCTTCTCTCAGCCATTAATAATCCTGGCAACCTTAATCTGTCACTCTAAAGGGACTCTTTACTTAGCACCACCTAACTCTTGGGGCTGCTTTAAAGATCAATGAAATAACACGTGCTAAACCACTTACTAAATTATGAAGCACTATACAATTGTTAACTATTGTTGTAAGCACTGTAAAAGTACTTGCTGGGTACATATATGAAAGCATCTCCTCATATCCATGAAATATTTTATCTTCAAGCTCTGTAAGGATATGCCATAAAACTTACATTCATAATTTACAATTTACTTATACTAAAAATCAGAGTGCAAGTGTACATTATAAAGTATTGTGTGCTTTGGTACATGGTAAATGGAGTGAAAAGGAAAAGTCTAGAGAAGAAACATACATTTTATAGTTGTATAAGTGGCTGAAAATTAGCTTCGACCATCAGTTCCTAAAAACTCCTACATAATATATAATTATTTATATTTTTTCTTTGTATGTGATTCATTATGTAAAATGTCATTAAAAATTTAAGGGCAGCATACAATATACTAAACTTCTTTAAAACTGTTCAAAGTGTTCTATGGTTAAAAAATAAAATGTAATCAAAATTACTGATATCTAGGAGACTGAATTCATAAATTTAAAAGCTTTATTAATTTACGCCTTAATGAAGCAAATAACTTTAAACGTTTATAATTTCTTGTGTTCTTTCAATTTTACATTAATGTAAATGAGGGATATTATTATTATTAACTTATGACAGTAAGCAATACAGTTTAGGTGCATGTGAATATGATTAAGGGTTAGACAGAGGGTAAATTTTGTGTAACGCAATTATAGAATAAAAATAAGCTGCTGGGAAAATGTGACAGGTTCTGTTTTTTGTTCATGTAAATGTGTTCTATTACAAAAAGAAAAATGCTTGGGCACCAATACATGTACAGTACTTGGGATTTTATTAGACAAGGCATATACTCCATGGAATATTTTAAGGAAGCCCTCTCTAAAGATGCTAATTTATAATTCTTCAAGGAAAAGAAAATGTGCATGTCTGCATCTGTCACAAAAATTTATTAACAGTCTGCCTCCTCATTTATGCATCACAAGACAATAAAGTCATCAGTGATGTTTATTTCTGGTCAAAAGAAAAGTATCTTATTCAGAGACCTAGAGCATAATAAATTATAGACACAGAAAGTGTAGTTGTTTATTTAACTGGCGTATAGTACTGGCACCATGCATTTACTGGCACAGCTTCCTATCATTGAGGTAAATATGATTGACTAGATGCCCTGCTTTGTTCCTTAACTGTTTTTGTTCTCTATCAGGGACTGAAGCCAATAGGAAAACTGTACAACTAGGAATGCTCATTGCAGGTGAGACTGTCATTTACTGAGCACTGATATGTGTCAGGTCTCAATCTCCGCACAATGACCCTTTAGGATAATATTAGTTTCATTTCGCAGCTGAGGACACTGAGCTCACAGAATGTGAGAAATTTTCACCAATTCCCAATAGCTAGAAGAAATAGTACATGGGTTTGAACCAAGATTTCTCTGATGTCAAAATCTATGCCTTTTCTATTAGACCATGCTACCTCCCTGAAGCTGGGTATCACCTGTATGATCTTATGGCTGCCCTGCCTCAATCCAAGAATCAGGAGCTCACTTACAAAATCAACTACTTACTGGTGTTACCGTTCCACAAAATTTTCTGAGACCCACCCTACAAGAGCTACACTTTCATGAAATTCCCATTCAATATTGCACAAGTTAAACATGAGAAAGTTGCCTTCTAAACAATTAAGTATATTTAGAGTTCTGCATTCCCACCTTCCTTATGAACAGATATTTCTGTATCTTTTTGCTACTATTATACCAAGAAATGCTATTTAACGGAACCCGTCTCTGTTAAGTAACAGAAGTCTCATTTATAATAAATGAGTTTACACATACACACACACACACCTCAGACAGCCTTTCTTTTATATTTAAAAATATCACATATGAACTGCAACAAGGAACACTATATATATATTCCAATTAAGGCAATGAAAATAGTAAAACCAGAGGATAAGTTACTTGAATCCATTCACTATGAGTCAATTTTTTGAGCTGTACTCCTCCCACCCTACCCAGTCAGTCTCTTCAGAGCTTAAACCAACCATTCAGGACTTCTCTGGTGGCACAGTCATTGTGAATCCGCCTGCTAATGCAGGGGACATGGGTTCGAGCCCTGGCCCGGGAAGATCCCACATGCCGTGAAGCAACTAAACCTG
This sequence comes from Phocoena phocoena, assembly GCF_963924675.1. NCBI lineage: Eukaryota > Metazoa > Chordata > Mammalia > Artiodactyla > Phocoenidae > Phocoena > Phocoena phocoena. Next base: position 72,909,867 of record NC_089240.1, on the reverse strand, counting down.
TGCACCACAATCACTGAGCCTGCGCTCTAGAGCCCACGAGCCACATCTACTGAGACCGTATGCCACAATTACTGAAGCCCGTGCGCCCTAGACCCTGTGCTCTGCAACAAGAGAAGCCATCACAATGAGAAGCCTGTGCACTGCAACGATGAGTAGCCCCTGCTCGCCACAACTAGAGAGAAAGCCCGCATGCAGCAACAAAGACCCAACACAATCCCCGCCCGCCAAAAAAAAACGACCATTCATTTCATCAAATAAGTACGAAGTCACATTTATCTTCATACCTCTGTGGAATCTCATTTCAGGGACAAAAAGAAGGAGGTTTCTGTATATACAATCTTGTTAAATTCCTAAATCTACGTCCTTCAATCTCCCACATTTTGCTTGACTTTTCTCTATTTCCCAGTCACGACTCTCGTTTTGGTCCACCAGCTTCTCAATAAGGGCCAGCAAACTTATTGTTTGACTGCAAATCAGAAATACAAACAGAAAGGGATTGAGAATATTTAAAAGAGGAACAAAACTAGTGAGCTCATTTTCTTTCTTCCCCTGAGAAACCTGGTGGTTTATAGAGGCAGTGATATCTTCTTATATATACAAAATATTTTGGTAGAGTTTCTCAGTGTATCAGGTGGATAACTCTCTCAGACATCCTCTGACTAACAATTTCCTCCTTGTTAGAGAAAATATTGTAATTTCCCTCTTGCTGGAAATTCTGGACTTGAGCCAAGGTACAGTGGGAGCACATATTTTCTTCAGATGAAATTTTGTGTTGAGTACAAATCACTCTAGTAATATTTTATTTTTTATAAATTTGAGGGAAATCTTCTTAAAAGTATTTTAATATGATGCAGAAAATTTTATGTCAGTACCAAGAATGGAGGGGAAGGGAAAGAGTGAATGAGGAAGAACTTTAAGATAAAACTGCACCAAGCCAAACTCAAAAGCAAGATAACATCCTGGAGTAAAATAAAAAATTCATGAAAGCCTGTTGTCTAAAATTAAGCTGTTATAGAAATAGAATAAAAATATAGAGGAAAATCATAATTTCCTTTTTCTTACCACAAAAAAAATCAAAGAAAAAGATAATTTAGAATTAAGCAAAATAAGAACAAATGTTACTAGCTTTCTTCCAACAGGGCTCTGTTCTCCAGGGACTGATACACACCACAGAGAGCAATGAGGAAACTGCATGATCTTGAGTAAGCAATTCTAACCATGTTCTCCATAAATGCTCCTTGAGAAGAAAGAAAAGAAAGAAAGAAAGAAAGAAAGAAAGAAAGAAAGAAAGAAAGAAAGAAAGAAAGAAAGAAAGAAAGAAAGAAAAGGAAAGGAAGGAAGGGGAGGAAGGGGAGGAGAGGGGGAGGGAGGAAGGAAGGAAGGAAGGAAGGAAGGAAGGAAGAAAGAAAGAAAGAAAGATTGATTTTCTTTCCTAGCTATGATAATCTAAATCTGCTTTTAAGTCTCATTTTTTTTCTATCAACGCTGGTCTATTTAATAAGACACATGTGCTCAGCACATACTGGCAATAAATCTCAACAAGAAGAAGACCATCTTCTTGTAGACTAACACTTGATACATACACTTGCCAAAGCCATAGAGCTCATGAAACCATTCTCATGTCCTAAGTACAACTTTGACAATAAACTGTATGACTAATGTTGATGGCCAGATCCAGCAAGTGTAGCAGAAAGATGACCGGACTGTCAATTAAAGATTCCCAGAGACAGGACACAACAAGGACATTGTGGAGGTAGGATAGGGAAGATGTTCTTTAATGAAAATAGGGTAAATTAGGATATTCCTTGGGAAAGGAAAAGGTGAGAAGAATAAGCACAATCAGGATCGGCATCCCATCTCCATACATGTTTGGTTTGGGATTTGAGGCAAATTTCAAATTGACATTAGTCATTAGTCTAATATCAAGTGAATGATATCAGGTTAATGGCAGAAAATACATCAAGCAAAAAATTTAAAAACTGAACTGTTGAAAAAGGGTCACTAGAAGACTATTCTTCAAATTCCCAGACACAATAGGATGAAACAAATTTAATTTCACATGTTAATGTGGAGGCTTGTGTAATTCCCACTGTATCCACAGAGTAGAAGACTATTAGGAAAGCAAGTAGTCAGTTCCAACTAGAAACAGCTGTTATTTTCCAATTAAAATTCACAAGACCAAAATATTAATTTATTAGGCTACAATGTTTAATTTAGGCAACCAGAGCAACATTTTCTAGCAAAGCATTATTTTTAAAAGGAAGCTGTCATGATTATTTGGCACAAATAATTCAATATGACAAAACAATTTATTGTTTACTGTTGATATGTAAACAACTTAATCCCATATTGAGAAATAGTAATTTAATATGAATCCAAGTTTAAAGGATTGTTCCTTAGTAAAAACTGAACATCATTGACAGCTTCCCAAATATTTCACTCAGTAAAGTATTGCTGTTTTAGACAGTGGAAAGATTATCATTTGCTATCAACGAAGCAAGTTAATATAGTGACAATAACAAAGTGATGTATCTGTCAAAGTTTATAGATAAGGATGTCAAGCTATAGGTTATCAGCCTACAGCATTGACACTGTTCATATATCATAGCTCCCCAACACACTCTGTCAGCATTGTTTATTTTCAGTCAGGGGTTAAATAATGACCATGTACTAAGAATGCCTTTAGGGAACTGCTTTGTCTTACGTACTGTTCACCTGTTTACTTCAGAGCAAGTTTTCAGTTGCTTTTGTTTAGGTTTTTGTTTGTACAGAAGGCATTTATCAATTTGAAACAAGATTTAGGTCAACTATATAAAAAGTATATTTTACTCCCTTTTCTATATTTGCTGTATTACTCTTTGTATATTGAAATGAAGTACTACTCTGCCCAGTTACTGCTCCAAGTGCTTCAGTAATCAATTGTCACTTAATTATGAATAGTTTTTTTAACACTTGCCTCACACACCATATCTATGTAACCTAAGAAGGATGATAGGATAAGTAATGGTCTGTAAAAATAACTGAAAATTATTCGGCTTTGTATGAGTAACTTGACAAACCATCAGCAAAGAAGAGTGATGGTTAGTTCTTGCTCTTCAATAGATAGCTTGCCAAATATTCCTCTCCCTTTACTAATCTTAAAAATTAAACTACTTCCCTGGATTATCCTGGATGGAAAAAGAAGGTAGGCTCTTGAAGGACCTGGGGTAAAGACTTAATATATGTCTATTTAATTTAATGTCACCTTTTACCCTAGTTCAACCATTTTTTAATTGATTCATATTTATTTGATGATTCATTTATTTATTTTATTTATTGAGCAACTATTAATGTGCACATTATTGCATCTAGGTTATCAAAACAAGTTTCTTGACACCTGTCTTCCAGAAGTTTACAGCGAAGTTAGGGGAACAAAACATACATGGTGCATGTGACTAAAAGCAATTCAAGAGCTGTCTTGTGTCCAGGTCCTAAAAGGAATAGATAGGAAGCACATATTCCAGGAGAGCTCCTCCCAGATATTTTCTTTCTACTCCACTTTAATTCAACTTGAATCATACCACTAGCATACAATTTAACACGCTTATAAAAAAATGTTTCCCACAAATTCCCATTCTTTTCCAACTATCTGAACCCAACATTCACAACACACAGGGCTACTTGACAGGTTACTTTCATCTTTGTATCCCTTCTATCCAACACAGTCTCTGGCATATAGTAGATGCTTATTAAATATTTATCAGAGATTATCAAATATGGTCATAGTGTATTCAAATGTTGTTATAGGCTAGACTTTATAGTTTCTAAAGGCTGCAATTGAGAATGCATCACTATTTAGTTGTATATCGTCCAAATAATATCATTTTGTTTTGAACCCATAGTATAGTGACATTGAATAGCAATCCAGTTGTACAGTGCAGCAAAGGGGGTGTTGCGCTTTCAGTCAAATGACATCTGTTTAAGTCCTAAATCTGCCAGTTACTAATTACAGAACCCACAGTGTTTATTTCCTTACCTGAAAAAAAGAAGGAAAACAATTATTATTGCTTTCTTCAAATGAGTGGCCTGAGAAACAAATGAGTTGGGAGTAGGAGAAAGCTTTGTAAAATATAAAACACAAAAGTCAAAGAAGTATCATTTTCAATTTCTCAAATAATTCTTCTGAAGAGCTGTTTAAATGTGCTGCAAAATCTTCATCCATCCTTGAGATTGAATATTCTGCCTATCTTTTTCATATGTAATACTCATGCTTTTAAACCTTTGGGCCTCAAAGCCCTAGAAAAAAATTGCCTCAACTGACTTATCAAAACTCATCTCCATAAATTATAGCAATGTCTTCTTAGGTCGGTCTCCCAAGGCAATAGAAATAGAAGCAAAAATAAACAAATGAAACCTAATCAAACTTACAAGTTTTTACACAGCTAAGGAAACCATAAACAAAACAAAACAAAACAAAAAGACAACCTACAGACTGGGAGAAAATATTTGCAAACGGTGTGACCAAAATGGGCTTAATTTCCAAAATATACAAACAGCTCATACAGCTCAGTAACAAATAAGACAAACAACCCAGTCAAAACATGGTCAGAATACCTAAATAGAACTTTCTCCAAAGGAGACATACAGATGGCCAAAAGGCACAAGAAAAGATGCTCAACATCATTAATTATTAGAGAAATGCAAATCAAAACAACAATGAAGTATCACCTCATACCGGTCAAATGGCCATCATCAAAAAGCCTACAAATAACAAATACTGGAGAGGGTGTGGAGAAAAGGGAACCCTCCTACACAGTTGTTGGGAATGTAAATTGGTGTAGCCACTATGGCAAACAGTCTGGAAGTTCCTTGGTTAAAAATAGAGTTGCCATATGATCCAGCAATCCCACTCCTAGGCATATATCTGGAGAAAACTCTAATTTGAAAAGATATATGCACCCCAGTGTTCATAGCAGCAGTATTTACAATAGTCAAAACATGGAAGCAACCTAAATGTCCATCAATAGAGGAATGAATAAAAAAGATGTGGTACATATATACAGTAGAATGTTACTCAGCCATAAAACAGAATAAAATAATGTCATTTGCAGCAACAAGGATGAACCAAGATATTATCACACTAAGTGAAGTAAGTCAGAAAAAGATATATACCATAAAAATATATACCAAAAGAATACCATATGATATAACTTATATGTTGAATCTAAAATATGAAACAAATGAACTTATTTACAAAACAGACTCTCAGAGAAAACAAATTTATGGTTACCAAATGGGAAAGGGGATAAGGGAGGGATAAATTAGGAGTTTGGGGTTAGCAGATACAAACTACTATATATAAAATAAACAACAAGGTCCTACTGGGAAGCACAGTGAATTGTATTCAATGTCCTGCAATAAACCATAATGGAAAAGAATATGAAAAAGAATGTATATATATATATATATATATATATATATATATACATATATATGTGTGTGTATATATATATATAGAGAGAGAGAGAGAGAATATACATATATAACTGAATCACTTTGCTGTACACCAGAAACTAACACAACATTGTAAATCATCTATACTTCCACAAAAATTTTTTTTAAAAAACTTCTCTCTTCCTTTCTCTACATCTTTGAGTATGGTGTACCTCCACTTAGAAGCTCTTCCCCATCCATTAGCCATTGAATACAACTTAACGTTCAAACAAAGTTCAATGCCATTCTCTCATCCATGGAGTCACAAAGTATTTTAGGCCACAGTGATCTCTCCCTCTTCAAAACTTTTGTCTGTACTAATCATGTCAGGTTTGTAATCACAGAAACTGGATTGAAATTTAAAGAGAAAATCCATCCCTTGCAGATGGAGTACTGAAGGATAGGTACTTACCATGCATCATATATTCCCACAACAAAGCAATATCATAGAGAATATTATTATCCTTTTTATAAATAAGAAAATTGAGTCTCAACAAGATTACGTAACTGGAAGAAGGTCAAGTGGCAGAGCTGGGGATATAAATCCAGGTCTACCATGCTCATTAAAGTTTGCTATGTTGTATTCCCAACTAGATTTCCAAACTTCCAAGCTTTGTTTCCTGCACCTAGCACAGTACTATCAGTTCTCAATACTGTTGATAAATGAATCGATGAATGCACTGTTTTAGTTGATTATCACATTATCATGTTAACTAAAACTTTTCAGGCTAAGTCATGTTAGTTCAAGTTTCCGTGTTCAAGTAGCTTTACTCTACACGACCAAAGAAGAAAAATAATTAATCCAGTCTGACACTAATTCTAATGTTTGTGTTTCATGAGTTGATTTACATGCATTTTCCCTCCTCCACATTTTCCTTTAAGTCTTTAAAATTCTTCAGATAGGAAGTTTTTATTTTTAAAAAATCTAAAGTAAGTAATTGTAATAAGTTTTTTTAAAAAAAAAACTTGGATCTAAAACTATTTTTTAGACCATTAACCAGATATACATGCTGTTCTCTGCAGAAACTTTGAAAATAGGGATGTAGATCTGTTTCTGATGTAAGAACATAAGTGAAATCTGGAATACATTTTTCCTAGCCTTCAACTCAAAGTTTATTATAGGGATTAGTCATTCTCTCATATATTCTGGACACATCTTAGCATTTCTGAACTAACATAAATTATGTCTATGCCTTAAATGAGGTCAACATAAACTAAAACCATGCCAGTTTCATTATCAACACCTCTAACAGACTTCCTAATTAAATTTAAAATACTGTCAATACTATATTTTAGTGTTATTTTTAGTAATGAATCCTATGAGCATCTTTTCTTCCTATTATATTCCCTTGCTATAAAAACTCAGTGGGGCTTCCCTGGTGGCGCAGTGGTTGAGAGTTCGCCTGTCGATGCAGGGGACATGGGTTCGTGCCCCGGTCCAGGAAGATTCCACATGCCACAGAGTGGCTGGGCCCACGAGCCATGGCCGCTGGGCCTGTGGGTCCGGAGCCTGTGCTCTGCAACAGGAGAGGCCACAACAGTGAGAGGCCCGCATACCGCAAAAAAAACAAAAAACAACTCAGTGTTCTTTGGATAAAGCATTTTCCTATTTGAGAAGAAGTAATAAACCTTATATATAACATATCTTATTACTTGAACTTGTTTCAGACTCATATTGCCATGAGTAACAGAAAACATTTTTACATTTATTTTTAATTGCTTGAATAACTCATGGCAAAAGAACTCTCTTTTTTTTTTGTTTTACCAACCTTGACTTGTTCTATCCTCATAAGTTGTTAATGTTAAGTATAATATTTTTGAGTATTTTCATTATGTCATTTAATGCATTGGGTGAAAGAATTGTTTTCTTGGTTCTCTGTATGCTTATATGACTTCATTCTGTCATAATAGAATTATGTTTTCTCTTTTTTTTGCAATCTACACTACTAATACTTTTTTTAAAGCAACTTTGTTCTCTGAAGGATATTATGGTTTATTATTTTATTTTATTTTTGCTTTTTATTTATTTATTTATTTTTTGGACACCCCATGTGACTTGCGGGATCTTAGTTCCCTGACCAGGGACCAGGTCCCCAGCAGTGGAAGCATGGAGTCCTAACCATTGGACTGCCAGGGAATTCCCTGATTCATTATTTTAAAAGGTGACTATTTGTGAAGTTTTGTTTCCTATACAAAGAACTTCCTGAACATTGACCTTGCCCTTGTCCCCAGGAACTTACAAATACAGTGAGGTACGTATATATATATAACCTGGAGACCTGTGAATTTCCACACTCTTATTCAATCTTACTTATAAGACTTGCAGTGTAGTTGAGTATATAAGACCTACATCGACCACAGTTAAAGACATTATTACATGTTAAAATATATGAGCCTACTCAAGTGTTGGCTGCTTACTCTCTCACATCCCTCATACTACTGGGCCTGAGGTGAAGTAGGTGTCTACCTTGCTCCTCATTATTGCTTCCAGATCATTTTCACTCTTTCTGTAAAACATTGAGCTTTGAACCCCATGTTATCAAAATATTCATCAAATAGTCCTCTTTTAGACTCATCTACTGATTTACAGGTCATTCTTTCTAATCTTTTGAAGATTTTAGATACCTGGATCATTCTCTGACTGTATATATTCCTGTTATAATCCTTGGTTAAAATATTGTAGTAGACAAGATCCTTCCACAGAATAATTCTATTAAAACTTAAGTAACAATATGTCACTCCTCTTTTCAAAACCCTCCAATAGCTTCTCATTTCCTTAAAAGTAAAAGCAAGTCTCTACATGTTCTGGTCCCTTGTCACCTCTTTCGTCTATTTTCTTACCACCCATTCCCTCATTCACTCTGCTCAAGCCACACTGCCCTTCTTGCTGTTCTTTGAAGAAATCAGTCAAAGCTTGAGGACCTTTACACTTACTGTTCCTTGTGCCTGGAGGGTTCTTCCCCTAGATACCCACATGACTGGTTCACTCACATCCTTCAAGTCTTTCCTCAAAAGTCACCTCAGTAAAGACTCCCCAGTCTCCTTATCCAAAATTTAAATTCACCTCTTCCTCAAATTTCAAATCCCCCTTTCCATCTTTATTTTTTTCTTTAGCACTTATTACTATATAATATAACATAATGTAATATAATTAATACACATTTTACTACTTTATCCTGTTTGTTGCTCTGTCTCCACCCACTAGAACATAAGTTCCTTGTGTGCAGGAATTTTTTTTCTGTCTACCTTGTCCATGACTGTATGTCAAGTACCTAGAATAGTACCTATAATACATATAGGTACTCAATAATTTTTATTATTTTTTTTTTTTTTGTGGTACGCGGGCCTCTCACCGTTGCGGCCTCTCCCGTTGCGGAGCACAGGCTCCGGACGCGCAGGCTCAGCGGCCACGGCTCACGGGCCCAGCCACTCCGCGGCATGCAGGATTCTCCCGGACCGGGGCACGAACCCGTGTCCCCCGCATCGGTAGGCAGACTCCCAAACACTGCGCCACCAGGGAAGCCCATCAATAAATATTTTTTTAATAAACTGAAAGAAATAATAAATATATGAGTGATACACAACAAAGAATGTAAGAAGAGTTCAGAAAAGGGGGAATATATATTTTTGTTCCCTTCCCTTCAAGAAAGGTATATGGAGGAGGTGACATAATCTAGGCCTTAAAGATGGGAAAGGCAGAGAATAAAAGTAATTATGATAGGCACTTTTCCCTTCATAATTCAAGAAGTTGAATTTAACTATGTTTAAATATCACTCAAGTTGATTAAATAAGAGGTTGAATAATAGGATGTTTTCTGGTCTATAATGTGTTTATACATTTATGAAATTACATCTATTTCTAGCCCTTGTCTCTTACCTATTCTGAGGAAGTCAACCAAATATTCATAGATATTTATGGAATACTGCCTCATTAGTTTACCTCTTTCAGTTATTTTTTTTTACCAGCTAAATGTCACTGCTTGTTGATGCAAGTTCAGGAATAGTGCAATAAATATTAATATTTTTCATGCTATTTATGCAACATCCAGGTAACTCCACCCCTTCTCTTCTTTGAAGCAACTATCAACATTTTCTGAAAAATGTACATTTGCCTAATAGCTAATCACATCAAAGAAACTATCCCAAATGTCAAAAATAACTCGATTAATTATGTACCACTTAACTAAGGCTACTGAACACTTGGAAAAGTTCTGTCTTTATAAGATTAGAGTGAAATTGCTTGGAAGGAAATACTGTAACATATTAAAAATTACATCTTCACCTAGTCCTTTGGTGTTATATGTTAGAGCTGGTCATTATAAATCAGAGTATGCTTATGTAACCTTTCATTTGAGACTCATTTATTATACTGTCCTGCTTACACATGTTAACCAAAGGCAAAGTATGTCCCTAAGATGTGCACTTGAAGTCCCAATTGAATTCTATGACAGGTGTACTCACATCCATAGTAAAAGAAGGTTGATCCAACTAGGAATCATGCCCACATATAATAAATAAATTACAAATATAAAACAGTTCCCTAAGCACAGAAAAGTTTATTGAATCACTGAACCAAATTAAATCTGTGCAAAAGACATGAAAGAATATCTCACACTGAAGTTCTTAAGTTATATAATGTAACTACAAAACTTTCCAGACATCCCTAGGCTGTATTTTCTGAACTTAGTTCTGAACACTTACATAAGTGATATTTTATATTTTCAATCTCAAGGGAAACCACAAGGGATGTACATTCTTGGAAATTTATGGACATTGGTTATTTCATTTTTTAAAAAGTCCATCATCTTTTATGCAATCTTTTAATACATCTGTTTCTTCAAAGGTTTGGCATTAAAAGCAAAAATAGTCTTTCATAACATAAACAAAAGACCTTTCACTATTACATAATAGCTTAAAAATATCTAATTTAAAAAATGCTCTTTAATCAGGTATGCTTTCCAATAATAATGAAACTTGACTAGCATCAATTAAATACATTTAAATTATTCAAATTGCTTAGTACTCAATTTAAAATGATGTTCTGTACTATTTCATAAAACATAATTGATGCTTTTTGAAAATATTAAGAACATTGATACTGAATATAAATGAGAGAACACATTAATTCTAAGAGTAAACTATCATACCCTAATGATTCCCCAAATATAATAATAAGAATGACAACTAATTATCATAACCTAACATTTATTTAGCACTTTCTATATGTCAAGAAAAGAGGAGTAAGTCACAGTCCTACTCTCGAGGAACTCACAATGTAAATAACATGTGCAAATGTAGGACTGGGCAGTATGTGAGAAGTGCAAAAAAAAGTTGCTAAACTAAAATGCTATAGGAGTTTAGAGGAGGAAAGTGATAATCTTCCCCTTGAATCACCATAAAAGGCTTCATGGAAAAGGTAATAGATGTACTGGAGGAAGTTTAATTTCAAAAGGCAAAGTACCGGAGGAAGTTTAATTTCAAAAGGCAATTGTAAATAGAGCTGCATGGAAACAACCTAAATGTCCATCATCGGATGAATGGATAAAGAAGGTGTGGTACATATATACAATGGAATATTACTCAGCCATAAAGAGAAACGAAATTGAGTTATTTGTAGTGAGGTGGATGGACCTAGAATCTGTCATACAGAGTGAAGTAAGTCAAAAAGAGAAAGACAAATACCGTATGCTAACACATATATATGGAATCTAAGAAAAAAAATGTCATGAAGAATCTAGGGGTAAGATGGGAATAAAGACACAGACCTACTAGAGAATGGACTTGAGGATATGGGGAGGGGGAAGGGAAAGCTGTGACAAAGTGAGAGAGTGGCATGGACATATATACACTACCAAACGTAAGGTAGATAGCTAATGGGAAGTAGCTGCATAGCACAGGGAGATCAGCTTGGTGCTTTGTGACCACCTGGGAGGGGTGGGAGGGAGGGAGACGCAAGAAGGAAGAGATATGGGAACATATGTATATGTATAATTGATTCACTTTGTTATAAAGCAGAAACTAACATACCATTGTAAAGCAATTATACTCCAATAAAAATGTAAAATAAATAAATAAAAATAAAAAGTAAAAAAAACAAAAGGCAAAGACCAAAGAAGGAAAGGACACTTACAGCAAAATAATAATAATAGCTAACATTTATTAAGTGTTAACTATATGTCTAGCACTGAGATAAGTGCTTTCTTTCATGTCAAAATGCTTTATTACATCTTAAATAATAGTACAGTTGAACATAGGATCTATCTGTATTAACTCATGTAATCCTTACAACCACCCAATTAGGTAGGTACTCATACTTTACCCATTTTACAGATAAAGAAACTGGGGTTAAATGATCACAGAGCTAGTAAGTTCACTCAGACTGAAATATTTTTCCCACTGCTTATAGACATCAGTAAATCATTACCTGACTCTTCAAGATCAAGCTTCCTTATGAATTCCCTCATTTCTGTCCCCATTCCCTCAGTCTACCTGGTTTGTAGAAATCATCTTTGACTCTCCTGTCACAATCCACATCAAATCATTTACCAATCTGAGGAAATTCTCCCTTTGCAGTCTCTCTCAAATTTACTTCTTCCTCTTCATCCCCACAGCCATTATAGATAATCACCCAGGTCCTTACCGTCTTTGTTTAACTCAGTATCCAAACCCCTACCAACTGATGTTATTTCTTTAACAAGTATTTATTGTGTCTCAAACATGCTGAGCAATGGGGATACAAAGGTGAATACAACATGCTTCCTGCACTCAGAGTCTATTAAATAGGCATATATAGAAGAGTAAATAGGTTTTAGCAGGTTGAAGGGCAGAAGTGTGGGAAGAAGGGGAACAGACATGTGTTCCAGGTAGAGAGACGAGTATTTATGAAAATCTGAAAGTGAGAGAGAAACTGGAATGTTCAAGGGCACCAAAGCAGTTGAATTGATAGTAAAGGAGAAAGTAGCTTGAGATGAGATTTAAAAGGTGGCAGGGGTTACATATAAGGTAGCATTTCTCATTTCTCCAGCTCAGCATGATTGAAGACTTAAGCTGAGTAATTCTTTGGTATTTCTGGAGCTTCCCTCTGCATTACAGAATTTTAGCAGCATTCCTGGCTTCTCCCCACTAGATGCCAGTAGCACCACCACCACACCCTGTTGACAACCGAAATTGTCCCCAAACATCGCCAAATATCTAGTGGGAGCAAAATCACCTCCAGTTAAGAACCACTGATATAAAGGCCTTGAAAGTCATGTTAAGATATTTGGACTTTATTGTAAGATCAAGGGGAGTAGTGATGTGCAGCAGTGTGGAGGATGGACTAATTCTCAAGATCAGTCAAAAATGGAGGTAGAGAAACAAATAAGGTGACTATTCAATATCAAAGTGTTGTTCTTACTAGTCCTCAGTGCTATCACTTCAGGGTTAAGTCAGACAGAGTTCTACAATGCTCCTATCATATTCCATGATTACGTTTATCTCTGTGTCTTTGTTCATTTGGGCTCTCAAAACCTAGAGTAGCACTTTTCTGACAATTCAAATCTCCCAAATTCATTTAAGGTCTGAGTTAGAATATTCTTACCTCCTAACTTATTATCATCTATGAAGCCATTTCAGACATTTTCCCTTATCACAAATAGCCTTACTTCTTATGCCTGTGATCTATATATAATACATTACACTTTCTTAATTTAGTACTTTGGGTTTATTTTCTGGTTGATTCATGCTTATAGTTAATATCTTGGTCAACTAAATTATAAACTCCTAGGAAATAGAGACAATGCGTTCTGCATCTTATATATATTCCAGATCACTGAGTAAAATCTTGAGCCATGACCAGCTGTCATTTTAAAATAAAAATCATGTCCTCTTGTGCGATTTCTCCATCATCTAGAAGATTTGCAATCAAAATTAACTTATTTTCTTATATAAACTGAGGTAAATCATTATGACATTGAATGGTAAACTCCATCTTCTTAACTATTAATTGGGAGCAAAATTACTAACTCTGAGAATAGTCAGAGTTAATTAAGGATTTTATATTCCTACCATAGCCTTGTAGGAAATGTATAAATAAAAGGTATTAATGAATAGATACCAGAGATCCTACTTTATATAATTGGCTTATCTGATCCTCTGAATGAAATAAGTATTTTTATCCTTAGAAAGGTTTAAATTAGATAAGAAGTAAGTGTTTGGAAAATTCCTTACATCCATATTTTTTAAAGCCTCATGTATAAAAGCTAGGTTAACTTTGATATGCATGCTTATGTTATATTTCTGTTATTTAAAGTCAGATAGTTTCAGTATTTTACATTCAATATCTCTGATTTTTGATGTTTCTACAGCTCCTTATAAATCATAGACTAACTCCACTGAAAGGATCTCAAAATGATTATCTGATTTAGCCCTTTGTTTCGATCAAATAGGTGGCAGAAAAATCCAGGAAACTTTCTAGAGGTCCAAATATCAAATAATTTCATTTTTGATAAATTGACAGTAAAACTAAGGCAGAAGGTTCATTATATTTCCAATATTTTAAGTCACCTACAACAGAAAAACTGATAGATGATCCTCTTTAAATAATGGCAATATGTTATTCCTCAGCCTACCACACACATTAAAATCAACCTAGAATATGCAATTATACCTTTATTCCACTTTTAGAAAGACCTCAACATTAAAATCAAATTAAAAAATCATCTTTCTTCTGAGTTCAAACAAGTTCAATGCACACTGCACCCCCTTTTTCCTTCTCCCACCTCCCTATATAAGGATATTATCAGATACCATAACTTTAAACAACCTAACAGCTTGCACTCACACTTAAAAGCAGCATTACAGATTTTCTTTGAAACGTTAAGTGACAGAAACAAATCTGCTCATTTTCAGCTACTGAACGTGTTTACTAGTTTAACAGTTTTTTTTTTTACCAAAGACATTGCCAGCTTTCACTTTGTCAGATGATTTGAAAATCTCTACCATATTTCCACCCTGCATTAAATGAGATCTAATGGATTAAGATAGGAGTAGACTTTCTTGTATGTCATGTTGGAAACTTTTCACAGGCACCCGCAAGCCCCTAATATAAAAGTAACCTAGGGGTGCCAATGATGAAAGACTTTGTTGCCATGGTGTCATCTCATAAATCATCAATTATTGTCTGTTATTATAAATGTGACAGCCACATACTGTCATAAAGGGATTTGCATTTTCATCTAGTTTTAAGATTTTTTTCCAGACATCACTTGCTTTGTAAAAGAAATGTCATGACAACCATAGAACACTTAAGCTTGTTATGAAGTGTTCAAGCATTCATTCAGACTTTTGTCAGTTTGGCATTTTGGCATCCCAACCTCTTTTGCATTATTGAGTAGTTTATCTTTATAGTTCATAAACGTATTTCTAAACATGGGTATATAGCATAATAGGCTAAACCTAACAGAAGCAATGGAACTATTTTGGCTGCTATGACAACCTAAACTGATCAATTTCCTGTCACTGTTTTAAAAGAGGCACTCTCCTGTGGCCGTAAATACTAATTACAAACGCAAGCCGTTTGCTAACATGTTCAGTTTACAGATTAAAACAGTTCATGCCTAATTTATCATTTAACATGTCCTCTCACATTGGTAGTATGGTACAGAATGAATAATTACTTTACTTGTTTACAAAATTTTCAACTTAATTTTACTAATTATTTTTGCAGTTGCTGGAATTTAGCTGTGCTGCCATAAATTCAAAAAACTTGGTGAATTTTCAAAGTGCAAGGAAAGATTCCGGAATGTAATTTCTGCATTAAGGTTTAAATGTTTGCTTAAAACCCCTTCCTGTAAATGCTTATTTTAAAGAAGATGGTTCTATTTTACATAAAAGTTGCAAAATTTTCAAGAGCACATGTGAAAGAATCTCTTGTTCCACAATCTATTCAATTAAATAAAGAACTAATAAATTTGGTTAAAATCTGCAATGAATAATTTAGTGAAGGTAGATTCAGAGAAAAAATAATACATCCATCAGGCAATACAGTCATAGTACTGTATAATCTAATATTAAGCCCTCGCTTCTCCACCCACACACATATTTTATAGAAGCTTTAAATTAAAGTATATACTTCATCTTTTGATGGGGAAGGAGGCATGGGGGATATTTCTAACTATTTCAGAGTGTAAACAATTCTACAAATTGTTAAACTATCTTTGTGGAATTTCCATGTCTGACCAACACTTGTGAAAAGGATAGGATACCATTATCCTATACAGAGGCTGTTTTTAACTAAATCTTTTTTATTTTCCAGCATTCATGAACTACATGATGAACAAAGCTTTGCTAGTATGTGTCATTTTAATTTAAATAGTAAGAAAGGAAAAACCCCTGCATTGATCTTGTCTATTGTCTCACTAACTTACCAACAAACCTAGAACTTGATTAAAATACTTTTACAATTTCCAAAGCTAAATGTGTTCTTCCTACACTTCAAATAATCACCTAGCATTTCTAGGGAGGCTGACAATTTTTCAAAATCAAATATAATAAACATGCTCCAGTTGATTCCCTAAAAAGAGAAGCTGGAACCTAAAATGTTTGCCTCTGAGAATACTTATAGAATATGCTGTTTTGTGGGGGATTAGGCAAAACAGATGATGTGAGGTCCCTGTTTCTGTTACTATCTGGACACTACTATCCTTACCAAAATATGTTGCTTAACAGGGCCTGCCCTGCCACCCGCAGCGCAGCTCCACCCAATAACTCCTGTTAATCAACACAGATTATACATCCAAAGAAAGTAAAAATCCTTTAGTGGGTTTCCTGCAGTTGCACAAGAAGGAGTGACAAAGCACTTCCAATTGCTTCTCAACCCAGCAGCTGTAGCCTCAACACTCTAGGGTTCAGAGGGCCTTCTGACAGCCTGTGCTCACAGGTGCTCCTCTTCTAGCACCAGCTCAGTGACTCTGCAGCAGGAATTTTACATCACCACAGTGTCGAGGTGAAAGCTCCAGTGCCCTTATTTCAAAAGGAAATCTAGTCAGCTTGAAGCAATGAAAACTAACCTGAATGCAGCCAGTCATTGGCTGGGAACACATGCTCAGTAAAACAAAGGCTGCAATCAAAAGATTTTTTTCATGCATATAGCCACTTCAACTGTGCCTGCATTCTGTTATTTTTTTTTAACATAGACTCCTAATTTCAGAAACAATTTATAAAATATCATAGGCTGCTATACAGCGCTAGGAGAAAAATAGAAAATAATGTAGGTGATAGTAATATTCAATTGCTCAATAAATATTTATTGGATACTGAAGACTAAATGTCAGGAAAATATGTTGGATACTGGAGATAACAGTGGTCAGCAAAACAAAGGCACAGTCCCCACCTTCACAGTGGTTATTAAATTTCCAAAGCATTTTAGCTTTTCCAAAAAATTCTTGCATATTTTGCTCATTTTTGCCCTTCACAACAATCTTGTGAGAGACATCCATAGGTCCATCTGATCGATAAGAAAACAAAGACTTAGAGATGTTAACTGATTTGCTTGTGATCAGAGAGCTAGCTGTTACCAGTGAGGGATTAAACACAAGATCTCTGACTACAAACTCAGGACTCTTACCACTATAGCAGTATTTCCAAAATTGTACTTCATGGAACACTAGTTCTCTAAACAAAAAGGTTCTTTTAATCAAAAAAGACTGAGAGGGTTTCCCTGGTGGCACAGTGGTTGAGAGTCCGCCTGCCGATGCAGGGGACACGGGTTCGTGCCCCGGTCTGGGAAGATCCCACATGCCGCGGAGCGGCTGAGCCCGTAAGCCATGGCCACTGAGCCTGCACGTCCGGAGCCTGTGCTCCGCAACAGGAGAGGCCACAACAGTGAGAGGCCCGCGTACCACAAAAAAAAAAAGACTGAGAAATCGTGTATATTACATCTTATACATTCATAGAGCAAATTAACAAAGTATAAACCCTGAAGAAGACCTGTGATAAACAAACTTGTTTATTTTTACTGAACCCCATATTTCCCAAACTTATTTGACCTCAAACCCTCTCTGAAGAAAAAAAAAAGAATCCACAGTGACTCAGGAACTGATGATAAACTTAGTATACTGGAAGCAGGGTGCGGGCGGTGTTTTGCAGAAAGGACATGTATGTTGGAGAGTTGCACAGTACATTTCTAAATCTATGCATGACCATGAATGTGTGTGACTGTAGAAGACTATGATATCTAGAAGATATGATATGATAACATTAGATATTATAAAAGAAATGAGGAGATATATGTGATGAGATAATGAGGCCTATGTGCATTATCAGGATGATGGAAAATTTAGGGTACCAACAAGAAAATGGAACTGAGAGAGTCCCCCTGACCCTTTTTCTTAGCCACCTCCAACACTTGCTCAAGATTGAGAAGATCAAATCTTCCTCTAACCAAACTTTCCCTTAATGGCTGATTCTAGGACTAGAGCAGTAAATCTACAAAATGAGCCTGGAGTATCTTGTAGTGCTAGAAAGTAAAGAAGGGCTCAAAAAACTTTACAATGATAGGGGCATGTAGAAGGTACCCAGCGGCCAACTGAAAGAGTGTCCAATGGCCAAAGCTAGAAAAATTTAAGCAATAAAATAAATAATGTAGCATTGGATTATAATATAAAATATAAATTAAATACTTATAAGACCATAGTGAATAAAATGAATGAATAAATATTAAGAAGAGACAAATCTCCCTTGCAGAAGAATTCCAAATAATTTCTGCAAATACTCTGCCTTTAAGAATGTGAAGCATAACTAACTCCCTGCTCTTTAACTGTGGGCTGCACATAGTGACTTCCTTCCAAAAACTTCCAAAAAGTACAGTCAAGGAAAAGGAAAAAGGTAACTTTACAGTGGAGAAACCTAACAAACACTACAGGAACCAGGTGATCAAGTCAACCTCAACAATGATGTCATAATGATAGTATGTACCTTTGATATGATGTGTTGAAAATGGAATATTACATCTGTGGTCTTCCTTCCAAAAACTTAATTTAACAATGAGAAGAACACCAGGCAAACTCCAATTGAGGGGCATTTTACAAATACCTGACCTGTCTCCTCAAAACTGTTAAGGTCATCCAAAACAAGGAAAGTCCAGGAAACTGTCATAAGCCAAGAGGAGTCTAGGGAGACATGATGACTAAATATGAGGTGGTATCCTATATCCTGGAATAGAAAAAGGACGTTAGGGAAAAACTGAAGAAGTCTGAATAAACTATAAACTTTAACAATAGTGTGTCAATATTGGTTCATTAATTGTGACAAATGATTCATTAATTGTAAAATATTAACAACAATTAGGAAACTGGACACAGGGTGCATGGGAAGTCTCTCTACCTTTTCAATTTTTCTGTAAATCTAAAACTGTTCTAAAACAAAAAATTCATTAAAAATAAAAAAAACCATTGCCTCTAACCATTTTTGTGCCAAGCCCAACTTAATTAAAAACTGCTTTATCTCTACATGAATAGGAGTCCAACTTAGTCCCAAAAATCACAAGCAGTGATTTTTGAAGAGGAAGAGCTGGACAAACGAATTAAGGAAAGCACAATTTGAGTTAATGCAACCAAAAAGTAAAATATGTATATACAATTTTTTAATGGGCTGCCTCAGACAGATGTCCCAAATCCCTTCATATAATGTTCTGAATACAGTGGGTGCTTTATTGCCTAAAGTAATCCATGATTAAAAAATAAAAACTACTAACTTCTTTATACGTAATATGTTAGATACATCAATATGTGATTTAATGGGTATTTGTAAAACTTTTGCAGCATAAAGAATATAAAATGGCTATATTTGTTATTTAGGCTAGTTTCATTTTAAAGCAGTATAAGCATACAGCTCTACTGACTAATTGTATTGTAGAAATATACTATTTGGTTAGAATTAGCCATTTTAAATGAAAACATCCAAGTTATTTGATTTTCATCAAATAAAAATCAAAGAATAACTTTGTTTATATATTTAAATTAAAATATTGTCACAGAGAGAATATTTGGTAGTGATAAATCAGTTTAAAATGCTTTAAACTCTTCTAATTGCAATAAATCAAAGCACAACTGCTATTATTAATAGGCTTCAATATTTTATATGTTTTAACATCTTTTAAATATTTTTTAAAAAGTCTAGGACACTATATATCAGATGATCTATCAGTTTATATCATGATTTATGAGATACCAACTTACATGAATCTGTTGATTGAGCTACATACAGTTTTTACATCTTAGTTTTCTAATGGATTTATTAAAATAATGTTTTACATTTTGTGGCTGAATCATTTTGTACTTGCCCCCTTTTGAACATTACAATTAGTTAAAAAACAAAAATTCCCAATAATAATCCCAAGTAACAGCAGATCTTTGTAGTCCTAATATGCTGGGAGGAGGTGAACGCCTTGAGTAAGTTTATTCTTTGTATTGAAAACTTGGTGTTATCAAAAACAGAAAGCAGGACACGTCTTTAAGGCACTTCACATGTATGCAGGACTGTTGAGCACGTTGCCATGGAACATAACTCCTTCAAGGATTACAAACCAAAGAACGGCCATTTTGGCATAATAGTCCCATTTCTGAACATTATTTTGTAGCATTCATCAAGATGTATTACAAACCCTACCAATTTAGGGACAATGCACTGCCTTTTCAAATGCATTCATACTGGGTCTTAGAATCAACTCCATTTTAGCAACTAATTAGTTACACTGACAAACTTTTAAGAATAGGGCTATACAATTTTTTAAAAATGTCACCACTCTCTTTGTAAATTAATGATATGTTCCCCATTGCACAATAATAGGTGGTTATCAACCTTTCCTCTTTATCCTGTCTCAGTGATTTAGTTAAATCTACCCTGCACCCACCAGAGAAATTCATGGTCTGTCACTCTACTCACTGGTGTCTAGATTTATGGATATTTTAGCAGTCCCTTTATTTTCACATCACTAGGCAACTCTTCTAAGTTTCAAAGAAAGGACCAACTTCACCTGAACATTCAGACAAGTATCCTACTTACAAAAGGCCGTTTTCCTTCTATAATTCACTTTCCTTTCCTTTATATTAAAGAGACACACAACCTGAAACCTAATGTATTGCACCTTCACATTATTAAATGGAACATGCAGAACATTGCATTATTATGCTACACATAGCCAAGAAATTTTAGTATTCACGGGATTATGGTAATTAAGTCTTCCTTCACTTTGGGTGATGTGACACTTGCTTGACTATAATGTCACTCCACTTAAAGTGTGTGTAAACAACATTATCTTAGTCACTCTGCATTACATTTCCAACTGTGAGCAAAATTACAAGGTCAGAGTGGACAAGAATGTAGGTAATCCCAAGGAAACATCATGTAAATGACTTGCTCAAGGTTCAAACTGGGTTTTCAATAAAAGCAAAAAGGAATCTTTCCATATTAATATTATAGTATTATTATCTAAATGCCATCAGTGGCAAAGCACCTGGGTATTCTTGGAGACAGTGGTAAAGACAACAATGTCCATGATTTTGATGTTTTGTGGATAAAACATAAATGTTGTTTGCCAAGGATTCGTTCAAGCTAACAAAAGCGTCTGCACTCAATAAGGAGTAGTACATAGAAAAACAGCAAACGGTTTTGTAAATAAAGATCGCTAATATCTCAACTGCAAATAATACTTTTTAGAAATGCAGATGAAAAGGCAAAACAGCAATGGTTACATTTCCTCCTTTCCTGTTTTTTAATAAATACTCAGAACCATGATTTTTATTCTTTTTAAAAGTAGAGTAGTAATTTCCCAACAGTCTTATCAGCTACTTTGTGATTATATCCAAGATGTGCTGTCTTAAAAACGCTCTGACCTACAGAAACTAGCTGAAAGACTTTGGAATATCTTGTGTTTTGAGTGATTTATTTAGTGCTTATTGAAGAAGTTAGATAACCTGATTAAATCCCCACAAAGGATAAGTAAGATCAGGGCAAAAATAGTCTAGATTAACTTGGCACAAGTTCCTCTTCATTGAACTAGTGGAAGTAACACAATGAGCAAAATAGTAGTTTTCAGAGTATGCTTAAACTGTAAAGCAAGATACCAATTACCAAAAATAGGAATGGAAGTTCTTAGATATGGGCCCCACAGTCAGTTCACAAATACGTAAAAGTGGGTAAAAACACTCAAAAGCAACTTATGTGGGATTCTCTAGGCTTAGTGTCACATTTGGACAATGAGGGATACACGTGAATTGTATTAATCTGGAGATCATCTGAACAAAGTGTGTGAACCACAGTTTTCTTGTAATATCTGATGTTGAATCTCTGTAGGTCAACTCACTTCCTAGGAAGGCCGTAGTCAAACATTTTTTCCCAGGACTATTCATAAAAAAGAGAGGCCCCCAAAAATGTCTTCATCACCAGAGATTAACTGATTTAGACTGCTTGCCAGAGTAGCTACCTTCCATAAGTAGAAGCTTCACTAAAAACATAACTATGTTCAATATCCTCATAGATAAACAGAGTTTCCTTTTTAAAAGTCATTGAAAATAATAGGTATTCTGTGCTTGAGATAGGATATACTTGTGTGTGTGAATGTGTGAGTTCAATTCTGGGAGGTTAAATAAAATCAGTTTCGACTCTCTCCCTTTTATACTTTAATCTCTTACAATATTAGATAGGTTTCTAACTGAGTGTTCTTTCCAGTACACATAGAATCTAAGAAAGCCGGAAAGCTCTTTGTTAAGCCTCAGGTTAAAGATCCAGATCTTTCTAATGAAAAGTCTCTCCAAACACAAAATCAATTACTTACCCTCCCCCATCCAAAAAGAAATACAGAACAGTCAACCTGAGTCCTCCCTCTACTTTAAGTAGCTATGTGCAGCACCAAAAAAGCACTGTTAGAATCAAATCTTAAGTGAGCTGAAAATACTGAATATTCTTTTCTCTGAATCTGAAACGCATAAAAAGAGTTTGAAAAGAAACACAAAGCCACAAAAAATAGTGCTTGAACTTTCATTGTATTTTCAGCATTTGCAACGTAATGCTTCAGAGTGTGGAACATTGAAGATTAATTCAAGATGGTGTGTTGCCACTGACTAGTCCTTATAATGCTGAGCTCCTGCTCCCATCTTCTTTCCCACCCCCACCCCCAGTTGTCCTTGAATTAAGAGAAACACAAAGATAAACAGGATAAACTCATGATCTTAACTAAGTGAGAGGGTGTTACAACAGTTTCACAAATTGATAAAATTCAATTTTGTCTTTATGTTTTATGCACAATAAGTAAATTACAGCTTCAAGGAAAGGGGGCAATATGTATCATAGATCAAAGGTTATAGTATGTCTCTAAGAGATAGCTTAGTCTAACATCCTAATTTTACAGATGCAGCAACTGAAGTCCCAAGTTATAGAGTGATTTGCAGGGTTGTTTTCAGGCCATGAACTTCTGACTCGTTCTCCAGAGCTCTTCTTGCTATACCACAGTACCTCATCAAATGAGGCTTTATGGGAAAGTGCTTTGAAACCTGGAAAAAACTTTACAAATTTTACATAGTATTCTTATGCTTATCTGAAGTGCATATAGTTTTAAATGAAAAATAATGACACAAATATATAGTATCAGTAAACATCGTCATGTACACTGTGATCAGAATCAACGTTTCGTCTGTAGTGTATAATCATGAAAGAGAATCAATGAAAAAGAATTATTTTTTCTTCAAAGAATTTTTTGTTAAAAATACCTACTACATTTGCAAGAATCTTGGGAAATAGGAGCTCTCGTAAAATGCTAGTGGGAGGGTAAATCAGAACAGCTTTAGAGAGCAATTTGGCAGTAACTATTAAGTTGAAGATGTGCATAGCCCACAGCTCAACAATTTCACTTCTGGCTTATACATCAGAGAAATTTTCCCACAGGGGCACAAGAAAACATGATGCCCATTACAACAAAAATTAGAAACAACCTAAGTGTTCATCAGTACATTAAAAAATAATCAAACTGTGGTATACTCATAGAATGAAAGAGTATAGTGGACAATTTTTAAAAATGAACTAGACCTACATGTATCAACGCAGATAAATCTCAAAAACATAATGCGAAAACAACAATTACAAAATGATACTATAATACCAAACCACTTAGGTACATTTTAAAAACAAAAATCAATGCTGCCTATTATTTATGTATAAATGCACATAAAATTTAAAAACATAGCAATGATACACACCAATTTTAAAGTAGTGGTTACTTCCAATGAAGGGTGAAGTATAATAGAAAGAATATTAGTGTTACTCATATCACTAATGCTTTACAGAAACATCTGTATCTGTAATTTTTTTCAATTGAGCTCCGAATCAAATGTAGCAGAATGTAGACCTGATTATTGGTCCACAGGTATCTCTCATTATTTCCTGCTCTTTCTATTTGAACTATTTTATAATTAATGTTGCTAACTTTACACACTACCAAAGTGATGTTACCAAAATTGATTTCAGAATAGAAATGTCATTTTTGATAAGTCAGAAAAAGTATATATATACATATACATATAATGTATATGTATATATATAAATATAATGAAATTACATGTTTTGGTAATTAGTCTGATTCCAGTTGTCAGGTTATAAAATATATTAATCCAAAGTATATGAGCTTTGAACTCAAATGGCCTTGATTCAAATGCTGGCTCTGGTATTTGTAGGCTGTGTGGCCTTAGATAAATCACTTAACTTTCTCTGTACCTCAATGTCATCATCCATAAAACAAGAATCACAATAATAGCACCTGCCTTATAGGGCTGTTATGATGATTAAATGAACTAATACGTGGAAAACACCAGGGATATCATGTTCAAAAAATGTTAGATATTATAAAAAGTACTAGTTCAACAAAATTTATCCTGAATAACCTTATTTATATGTCTACATTGGTCAAAAAGTCACTTATTTCTTAGATTCTGTATCTTTCAGGACTAGCCAATTAACTAAGAATCTCCACTTGTTAGAGTTTTTAGGGAATGGTTTTAATTAATTAATACATTTAAACATAGTTTATCCCTATCACACAACAGATTACCTGTGGTCAAAACTATCTGATGATCTAGAAAGGGTAGCACTGTCCACCCAAATTTTATTTAAGTAAAACATCAGCTATTTTGCACATTGTCATATGTGTTGACCAGTTGTCCAACAATTTATCATCTTTCATATGTTTTTTGTGTTAAATCTGCAAGTAGAATAATATGTCAACAAATGAGGGGTGTTTTTTTTTTAGTTAATTTAGGATTTGAGATTGTGAATTCTTTTCTTTCTCTTTCATTTTTACTTTTCTCTTTTTCTTAAGTCCTCTGATAAACGTTTCTCAACAAAAATGACAATATTAACTTACCATCCTGACTAAGGATTTGTGGTACAGATCATGGGGGTCATTAAAGCAGGTTTAGCACTGTTTTTTTTTTTTTCTGGTTTACTTTTTTTTTGCTAGAGAGGTTGGAATTTAATTGTTTCCTTTTTAGACAAATATTCTTTAGGATTGCCAGTGATGAAAGGGGCATACAGATGTCAAAAGCACTGTAGCACAGTGGGATTATGTGCTAAGGTCCAGGGCAGGACAGACAAACAAGCAAAGTCTCAGATCAGTCAAACAGCTACCTCAATAAAATCTCAGATGACCAGCTTTTGTTTTATCTTTGCCAATGCCTATCAAAAGTTCAAATGAAGTTTTGTTGTGCTAACTACTTACATTTCTTTTATTTCTTACTTTAATCATTTGTAAAAACAAAGAAATTTCACCAGATAAAATAGAGAATTTGTTTAAAGGCAAGCCAATTTAAAATAAAGCAATACATGTTATATACATGGCTTTCTTCCTATTAAAGCACCATAAATTAGGATTTAAGTAGTAGCCTTAATTATGTTATATGACAGAGCCTAACTTAAATATTCTCTTTTGGACATAGAAGAAATTATCTTTCGTACTGCATTGCACTGATAAATATGAAAATGAAAAATTCATAATTTTATCTTAGTTTTCAAACCACATTAAGGGAAAAATATCTTGGCTATTTCCATGTAGTAAGAAAAAAATCACAAGGTGCATAACCACCATTTTGAGTATCAGGAGAATTATTTACAAGCACTCCACTTATTATTTATTTACTTTACTTGAATTTTCCATCATCAAGATCTTTGGGTGCATTTATAACATACTGTGATTGTCTAAACCGCAGTACCTAGAGGACTTACAGTTTAAAGCAGAGGTTGCAAACCCATGTGCTAGATCCAGACCACAGATGGGTTTTGTTTTGCCTGCATAGTGTTGCTTTTTATTGAGTTAGTTACCAACATTTAAGAATTGGAGAATTTCATATAAAAATCTGGATTCCCAGTTTCTCTTAAAAAGTCAAATCTTAACAACAGTGGGCCTGCATTCCCACCTGGTAGCAATCAGCTGAGCTGAGTAATAGCTGCCACCTTTGGAAAGAATATATGCTCTCTAGGTCACCATAGTCCCCACCACTCCCTATTGCTTATGGCCTTTCATTTATGCTACCACCCTTGTCTCAGTAGGCATTAGAGTTTGCAACTCTCCTGTTTCCCTGTAGTTTATTTGTCAGCACACATACTTTCAAAAACATTTCACAGTTTTTCTCAGATTACAGTTAGTGTAAAAACTCATTACATATATATATATATATATATATATATATATATATATATATATATGCATATGTAATGTGTGTTCTGACTAATCTAGAAATAAATATATACAGTTATAAACTACTGTTATGCTTAATTAAAAACAAGAAGTTGACATTCATTTACATATCATTTTACTAAAAAAAAGTCAATTGCAATGCCTGAATTCAATTGCATTCGTATAAAATCAAAGCACTTACTTTCAATATCCCAAACCTAATCTCAAAACTCAATCCACTTAAACTTTTTCAGTTAAAATCATTCATTAATGAAATCTAGTGGGTTCTAGTCTCCGTCAGCATTGAAGTCACAGTTTAAAAATAAGTTTAGCACTTAAGGAGGCACATCCACTGCTTCAGGTCACTTGGGTATTATTTAGTGTGCATGATATTTGAGAGTAATATTTAGTGCAGAAAATGCCCCAGATATTATAAACACCACCATGATGATTTTCATTTTCTATGTTGAAAACCCAGGATAAATCACATGGTGTGGTCCCAATCTCTCTAACAACCCTATGACATTTTTCTTGTAGAAAAATACAGATAAAACATGCATCATGAGCAGCCCTGAAGGAAGGGGGTAAAGTCACCATAGGGTGATTTAACCAGAGAAGGGTGTGTGGCAGTCAATATCAAACTGTACTTTAGAATCATGGGTTGCCCTCCTTCTCCCTTGCATCTCTGAGTTAACTGCCCATTCTTTGTTCCCATTACAACCTAAAAGGCATGAAGTCTGGAGCAGTATGGTGTCTCTGATTGCAATTTAACTGAAATTGTCATAGATATTTTAGGAAGTTTCAAGCATAAATCTTAGACTTCCAAATATTTTTAAAATGTATTTTTAGAGAAAAAATAATTTCAAATATTTTAGAACTAGTAGCATGCCTACAATATATATCTGTGCTTAATGCTTAGAAAAATTCCAGAAGATTAGAAGGCCTGGGTTTTGGGGGGTTTTTGCCATTATTGCTGTAGCACACTTAATAGCCTGTGCTGCCCTGCAAAAGTGAATGTACCTTCCTAAGCATTTCAGAGCCATGGGGCAGGTGAATTACTTTCCCATTATTTTACATAGTTGTTGTGATTTTTATGTCAGTGACCCTTACTCAACCCCCATCAACTTTGCAGCCTTTCTCTAGCTTCTACTTTAGTTCACAGGGAAGGAGTTGCTCTCTGTGGCTGGAAGTCATCTCCCAACTACGTGTTCCTGAGACTCACTCCCAGTTAATACATATGAATGATCACTAACTGGCAATAGTAAAACCATGAAGACCCCAATTAACTAGAACCCTCAAATGGATAGACAGGTTCTAATTAGCTATTTGGATTTCATTTTTCTTATTATTAACTAAAGATTAAGCAAGATTCAATATTTGCTGCTGAAAATTTTAAATGGCTCTACTTTCCTACCTTAGTAAGTACAGTACAGGGAATAAAATTACTGAAGTTGGGCTGAATCTGTACAGGCTCCAGGACATTCCCAGGAAGTTGATTTTTAAAAAATAAATACATAAATACCTGTTAACAGCTTGTTTTCTTGTCATTTGCCTCTTCCTTCTAAAAGGAGAGTGTAGCAAAAAATAAATAAATAAAACTGGTTAATTGAGAGTTCTGGTTAGTAGCTTCCAATTAATCAAGTCTTTATTATATTTCACAAAAAATCTTAAGTTCTTCAGAAATTTTAGATAGGTTACACACAATGAAACACCAGCAGGGAAGAGCACAAAGAAGGTAGGAAAGCCTGAATTGCTATTAGATAGTGTTTTAAATATATGAATAATGTTATTACATTTCTGGTCTAATCACCATTGAGTAAAGAATAATGTGAAATGTCATGTGGTTTAGGGCTTTTGTATACATGAAGGCAAGGAAATATGTTTGTAAATTTCTGTTGAAGAAAATGGCCTTGGGTCGTAACAGTTCCAAAAACAGATTCAGCAGTATTGTGTCTTTCCCCTTTCTTTCAAGAGCCTTCCTTCCCATCCCATTGAGTATTCCAACACTTTTTAGGGAATGAAAATCCCTTCTAGTTTTTTTTCTCATTTTATTCGGCCAACAGGATGATGAAAGTAAGCCAATATCAATGTTATGCCTTAATTTCCTAAATATGGAGCCATTAATCACACAGCTCACTATATACTGATTTCTGAAGCAATACTGAACTATCTTACATCTTCCCCCAAAGGGTTACACATGCACACACACACACACACACACTCAGACACAAACACACATACACAGTCATATACACATCTGCACAAAATAAGTTAAACACATACATAAGAGATCAATAAAAAACCCACATAATTATCTTAGTTAACAAAACAACCATTCTTTCCAGTAGTATAATATCTCCCGGTGTTCCTAAACCCTTTAATAAAGAACAATGAAATTTAAAATGAAAAGATACAAAAAAACTATAAGTAGTGTAATTTGGCTATTTTGAGCCTTATTGTACTTCTTAGTAGTATAGAAACAGGAACCTCCTTCTAATGTCCACTACAAATATGTATGGTTAGTTCATCACCCCCTTCATAATCTCTTTTTCTAATAGCCATTTTGTTAAAAGACTCCTTTCAGGTGTTTGTTTGTTTATTTGTTTTTGAAAGGCAACTGCTTCCCTGCTTAAAGGCCTATGGAAACATTTTTTTAAAAACCCACAGATGCAAACATGTATCTGGGGTTGCGGGGGAAAGGAGGTGGCAGTGAAGAAAGGTGAGCATTTTTTCACCTACTCTTGTGTTTTTGTCACTTGATTGTCAGAACTATTTGATTTTGCTTTATAGTTCACTCACACAACCTGTTTTGAAATTACATTTTCTTAAAGTAGAATATACTCATACATACCAAGTCAATGATAATGCATACTTCCTTAATCCAATGGGCTTTATATTGGAGGACTTTTTCCCTTTTACCAGAGATCCTCTTTTTTTAACTATAAAATTTCCTGAAGACAACAGAACTTTTTTGACTGTCACCATATGTACATAATCATACTAAGTTAAAAAATAATTTAAGTCTTCTATATCTTGAGCTTCATAGATTATTTAAGCATAGATTTTGAAATTACCAAATACTGAAACATTCTTGTTAAAATTATACAATAAATATATAAACATTCATGAATTAACTGTCCTTTTATTAAGGATCTTAAAATTTCTTAGAAAATTAGGAGTTTACCTTGACTTTTGAAAATTTCTCATTTGTCTTGTCAAATGTGAGAATGCATTTTACAATACTGCCTAACACTAGCTATAATTCTAGGACTTTAGGGACCACATGTTAAATACATATACTTTATTTTTGACATTCAAAATAAAACGTGACTTCTGTATTTCTGAATTTGTTCAGAAGCAGTATCGTTCAATCAGAATAGTAACCATATATTTAAAATTCCAAAAGATCAATAAAATGTTTCCTATGCTTTGATGTATGTAAAATGATTGTACACCTCAAAAATACACAAATTTGATTTGCCAGTTACCTCGATAAAGCTGGAAAAATGTCTCAGGCTTTTAAATGGGAGTCATCTGTTAACCTGGCACATATGACCATACTTTGGGGACCACTAAATTAGGCTTTAGCTGTTCCTCATACAGATAATATCTTTTAGTCATGTAATGTATTTTCCTTGCCCAATACAATAAACAAAATGTTGGTTTGGGAACAAATATGATAAATAGGACACAAGTCAAGCAATGCCCTGCCCCTACCCCTAACTTCATCTGTAGGGGATAAATGACCAGTAAATACGTGTTGGTAAAATTTTTTTAGTTTCTTTCTGGAGACATGATTAAATCATGTTAACTTTTGCATTTCCAGTGTTGGAGGTTTTGGAGAGCTTCCCTCACTCTTAACTAATAATTTTATTCATTTTATATGTCAACTCTTGTTCTACAGCAGCTTTTATAAACCTGTTTAATCTCTTTAGAGATCCTGGAAATTCTTTGACAAGAATGTATTTCAAAAGCAAAAGGAACTGAAAGAGGCCTGGATATTTTAGGCTTATTTAAGTTTCCAGAGGGTATCCAAACAACCTCTTGATCACTTAAGTCTCTAAAGGCATGATCTTCCGATTCAAGAACCTGAAAAATAAAACTATTTTCCTCCTTTCAGAAATTTATTTTTCCTAGAACTATTTGAGAATAACAAAAACCTTGGTCATACTAAATATGTTTCTTCTGAAATACTTTGGTGCATGAGCTTGACTCTTTAAATGTCAGTGTGATTTAAAGACACAGTCTAAAGTAAAAAAAAAGGGAAAATTACATACGGGATGGGTTGTTAGTAAAGATAAATGAGCTTACAGCGTTTTAAAATTTTTGTTTGTAAGAAGGGGGTTTCAATACATATATATTGTAAATATCAGTCACATAAATGAACTTTAATTATTAGATAAACTATCTGAAATCATTTCTACTGTATAAAATTTTAACATTAAAATCCTTCAAAACCTTCATAAATTTTAAATTATTTATTGTCGTGGCATATTTGTTCACAATATTTCTGTTGGAAATTTTTCTCCTTGTTTGTAGGTTTGGCTAAAGACACCATGAGTGACCCCTTGAATCTTGTCCGTTGATCCATATGGGAGTTCTAGCCAGACTTTTGTAAGGGACTTTTTAAACCCTGTTACACTAGTTATATTTCATGTCTTCTGGTTGATGATTATGTATTTCTATAGTATGTTCAGAATGGCTCAGATAAAACACTAAGTAAATGTTCTGGAAGCCAAACCAAACATTTATGGTAGATGTACATTAAAGCCCCTGAGACATTGGATGCAAACACTGCTTTATCAGCTTTTAGTTAACTTTGGTTTTGATGGTTTGATAACACACTGAGATGATAGTAAATTGTCCTACTTCTAAATTGTATGTTGCCTGTGGAGAGAACTTGGTCGCAGCCTCCAACTGTTAATTGCTGATTAAGATGGTGTTTCCTTCATAACATTTATAGTAATGTGTAAATATTTTATTTATTTACATGTCTTAGATCTATTTTCCTTTTGAAATGCAATCTCCATTGAAGAATGAGTTTAGGTTTCTTGTTCATAGACTAGGCACTCAGTAAAAATTTGTCAATGAACTGAACATTGGCTATGTGAAGGGACAATTTACTCATTTAAATCCATCACTGTACAGTCTTAAAGCTTATTCTAATAAAATATATTTTAAGAACCTATTTCTTCTATGCTACACTGATTTACATCATTGATGATGGGGCTTAATTTATATAAGGATAGCTGGGGTGTTTTAGAATGAGTGAACTTTCACTGAGTAGGTAAAGTTGATCAGAAATATCATGAGCCCAAATTTAGTTCATGGCATCAAATATTCTGAATTATTGATGGGTGAAAAGTATAGAGTCATTATAAAGTTATTCAAGAGAGAAAGAATATTCTAAAATTTATTTTAATTATACCTTAATTTTTTCTAACATTTGGCTTGTTTAGTGAAGCTTAAATTCGATGTGAAACACTAACAGTTCTGTAAGCAGAACTCAGCTAAGCTGTTTCTAACAAAATGAGTTCATTTGCTAGTTGATCGTTCTGGTAATCCTATCTGGTTTAGTCTAGCTGCAGATGAAGACAATCAAGCAGGGTCAGAGCAAAGGAATCTCGGCCTGGACATGCTCTCAAAGTAATACTAAGAGGTGGGAGTGGGAATGAAGAAGATCACTTATTTCAAAGTCTGTTAAATTCTTGACATTCATTCCTTGATTTAATCTCTGACAAGGACCACTCTACCACCATTAAGTAAGATAAAATAAAATAGGATAAGATAAAATAAAATAAAAAGCATGTTCCTCACCAATTAAGACATCAGAGGCAGATACTCAACATTACAAATGATTACCTTTTGATGTAGCTCCTTTTTGTATCCAAAATCTCATGTTAAATAATAAGACCTTATTGTTACATAGTTTTACAGTTAACAGAGCATTTTTCTCATCATTAACTAAAGGAGTAAAACTATTCTGTGAGCAAAAGTGGGTTTGAAACACTTTCCCACTTTTATATATGTAGAAACTGAGACTGAAGGGTTTTTAATTTGATTCAGTGTTCTTCTACTTCCTGTTGTTGACACTATTTATCTATCTGAATATGAATGAAATACCCCTTTTTCTTGATACTTTTTTCGCTTGATCACTTTCATGATATGTAAAGAACCAACTTCTTTAAAGGTTAAGGGAAGCTCTTCAAACATACTTATAATTGATATCTAACGGTTTTCGTACTGATCCCACAGAGGCCGCATTTATCTCCTTACCCTATGATAGCACTTTCTTAGTTCAATATTTATCTACAAATACTTACTGATCATCAACTATGCACAAAAGCCTCTTTGCTATAGGCTATGGAGAATACAAAGATCTTCAAGCATGATCCCTGATATCAAGAATATTACAATCTGAAACGAAAGACATATCATAGTCACAAGTTGTTACATTGAAAGTCTGTGAGTGATAAATGCCACATGATTTCCTGGCGTAGAGTAGGCATTTAAAAATATCAGATGAATGAAAGTTGAATGCTTGGTGGTATAAACTAATAGCTATAAGAATTTAGTTGAAGCCATCACTTATACCTAGAGTGGTAAGTGAAGTCGTTATGAAAGAGATGACGTTTGATTGGGGCCTAGAGGAATAGATAGGTTTTGGAAAACAAAGAAAGAGGATAACAATGCTTTAGGAAGTTGAAACTGACAGGATGGGCAGAATGAATTGCTACAAGAGTGTCTGGAGGTGAGATCAGGCAGAAGATTACTGCAATGTCCTCCGCCTGAGATAACCAGGTAGAGATGAGAATAAAAAGGAATGGACATGTGCAACAGAGTCTAAAGCTAGCATTAATATGACTTAAAGCTTAAATTAACATGGAAACAAAGTATAGAATGGAACAAAGGAGAACTCTGAGCTTATGACTGATTCCATGAAAATTGATTTTCCAAGTTCTATGAAACCAAGTTATGAATGAATTTTCAAACAACCTATTCTGTAAGCAATAGTGTCAACAGAAAGAACACTGAACAAGACATAAGGAGACTTGGGTATTAGTATCAACGATGCAACCGGATGTGTGACCATGAGCAAATGACTTCCCTTTTCTAGATCCCAGTATCCTTATTTGTAAAACCAGGGCTGGATAAATTGACCTCTCCAGCCTATCATAGCTCAAATACTCTATGGTTCTCTGATTTCCGAGTTGCCAACAACCTAACTAAAATACAGGTAGATTAAATCAAAATTTCTCTGAGAAATTAGTAGCTATTGTAACTTAGTTGCCACTCCTGAGACATACTTTTTCTTGATTCATAAATTGTTATCGCAATATCTGTCAGTGGTATTGAACTAAGGGTCATATCCTTTCTATGTTTCAGAAAAGTATTGAATGAAAATTCTTCAGACATTTTACTTCACAAAGGAAATCAGTAGAGCATTGCTCTGTTTGCATGCTACAGAAAAACTGACTTGAAAACCTGAGAAGTACAGAAGCAAGTTTCACTTCTATTGAAATTTATACGTCTCTACCTATACGTATATTGAAGTGAGTTTATTTTCAATTAAATCTTCTTCAACCTTTGCTCTTTAAAGATTACAGAAATTCAGGGTTCTATCCTGTCTTCACAGTTAATACCTGGTAGTTCTAAGGTCAATCTAATTCCCCTTTTCAAATGTTACATCTTTTTTAAAAATATGGTAACCAGAACTAAACATAACATTCTAAGTGGGGTTATAGGAATGTTGCAATCTCATCATCTATCCTGTAGAATTTTAGGTCTTTCCTATAACCCTGCATGCAGGTAAAAATAAGCTGTCATTCATCAAGGAAGTCACTGTTATTTTCATTTCTCCTTTAAGCAGTTAGTTTTATCTGGGACTTCCTCATTGGAAAATTCCTAGAAACATAGAAAATGAAAGCCATAGTTTGCCTACAGAGAAAAACACACCACTCCCACTAACTGCTGTCTACCATCCCACTTCCTCCACCTACAATAAAAGTGAAAAGACATAACAGTATGTACATTTTCATCTATTTATTGATATGTTTAACATTACCTAAC
Source organism: Phocoena phocoena (assembly GCF_963924675.1). Lineage (NCBI taxonomy): Eukaryota > Metazoa > Chordata > Mammalia > Artiodactyla > Phocoenidae > Phocoena > Phocoena phocoena. Next base: position 72,875,627 of record NC_089240.1, on the reverse strand, counting down.
CCCATCAGTATCTGCTGGTTTTATCATTTAAAATGCAAACAACTAAAAGCAAGAACCATAACTAATGGATATCTCCTTGTAGTGTCTAAAAATAAGACCATGTACACAAAGCCTCTAAGACAAAGTGGTGAAAATGAACATTTAAAAGGACTGTGAAGTGCTTCCCTGGTGGTGCAGTGGTTAAGAGTCCGCCTGCCGATGTAGGGGACACGGTTCGTGCCCCCGTCCGGGAAGATCCCACATGCCGCGGAGCGGCTGGGCCCGTGAGTCATGGCCGCTGAGCCTGCGCGTCTGGAGCCTGTGCTCTGCAACGGTAGAGGCCGCAACAGTGAGAGGCCCGCGTATCGCAAAAAAAAAAAAAAAAGAAAAAAAAAAAAAAAAAAGAATAAAAGGGCTGTGAAACTTTCTGTCCCTCTGCTCTGAATAAGTTCCCCTATTCCTTTCTAATAGTAAAATGAGGTCAAATAATATGCTGATCTTAACATTAACCCTGGTTGCCTTTTTTTTTTTTTTCGCATTTTTTAAACACATAAACTAACAATGGTTCCTTCCCCTCTGCTCACATAACACTTTGTGCTTGCCTGTGTCATAGCACTCAGTCATATGTGTGTCTCTCTTACTATGCTGTGATTCTTTGAGAACAACAAAACCTAACTACTTAACACCTCCTTGATAACAAAATCAGCTCTAACATTATAAAACATGATTAAAGTCTTTAGAAGACACATGTTTGATAAAAAGTATTTGAAGGAGAGGGGTTTAAGAGCGCTGCTTAAAGGAACTCCAGAGACGGGCGCGAGCCGCGGCTAAAAGCGCGAACCCCAGAGACGGGCGCGAGCCGCGGCTGACGGCGCGAGCCCCCGAGACGAGCGCGAGCCGCGGCTGAAACCGCGGACCCAAGAGCCGGGCGGGAGACGCTAAGGCTGCTGCTGCCGCCACCAAGGGGCCTGTGTGCGAGCACAGGTCACTCTCCACACCCCTCTTCCGCGGAGCCTGTGCAGCCCGCCACTGCCAGGTTCCCGGGATCCAGGGACAACTTCCCCGGGACAACGCGCACGGCGGGCCTCAGGCTGGTGCAACGTCACGCCGGCCTCTGCCGCAACGTCACGCTGCCTCTGCCGCCGCAGGCCGGCCCCGCACGCAGTGCCCCTCCTTCCCCCATCCCCCAACCCCTGGCCTGAGTGAGCCGGAGGCCCCGAATCAGCGGCTCCTTTAACCCCGTCCTGTCTGAGCGAAAAAACAGACGCCCTCCAGCGACCTACACGCAGAGGCAGGGCCAAATCCAAAGCTGAGCTCCTGTGAGCTGTGAGAACAAAGAAGAGAAAGGGAAATCTCTCCCAGCAGCCACAGAAGCAGCGGATTAAAGCTCCACAATCAACTTGATATACCCTGCATCTGTGGAATACCTGAATAGACAAGGAATGATCCCAAATTGAAGAGGTGGAATTTAGGAGCGAGATCTATGATTTTTTTCCCTTTTCCTCTTTTTGTGAATGTGTACGTGTATGCTTCTGTGTGAGATCTTGTCTGTACTCTTGCTTCCACCATTTGTCCTAGGGCTCTATCCGTCCATGACTTTTTTTTTAAAAATTCTTTTTCTTAATAATTAAGTTTAATTGTAATAACTTTATTATACTTTACCTTCGTTCTTTCTTTCCTTCCTTCCCTCCCTCCTTTTAGACAACGAATCACCCCAAATTGAGGAGGTGGTCTCAGGGAGCAGGATTTATGATTTTTCCCCCTTTACCTCTTTTTGTGAACGTGTATGTGTATGCTTCTGTGTAAGATTTTCTCTGTATAGCTTTGCTTCCAACATTTGTCCTAAGGTTCTATCCGTCCCTTTTTTTTCTAAATATTTTTTAATTCAATAACTATATTATACTTTATTTTATTTTTACTGTATCATCTTTCTTTCTGTCTTTTTTCCTTCTTTCCCTCCTTCCTTCCTTCCTCCCTCCCTCCCTCCCTCCCTCCTTTCTTTCCTTCTTTGCTTCTTTCTTCCTTCCTTCCTTTCCTCCTTTCCTTCTTTCTTTACTCATACTTCTACTAATTCTCACTACTTTTTCTCCCTTTTATTCTGAGCTGTGTGGATGAAAGGCTCTTGGTGCTCCAGCCAGGAGTCAGGGCTCTGCCTCTGAGGTAGGAGAGCCAACTTCAGGACACTGGTCAACAAGAGACCTCCCAGCTCCACATAATATTAAACGGTGGAAATATCCCAGAGACCTCCATCTTAACACCAGCACCCAACTTCACTCAACGACCAGCAAGCCACAGTGCTGGACAACCTATGCCAAACAACTAGCAAAACAGGAACACAACCCCACCCATTAGCAGAGAGGCTGCCTAAAATCATAATAAGGCCACAGACACCCCAAAACACACCACCAGACGTGAACCTGCCCACTAGAGAGACAAGATCCAGCCTCATCCAGCACAACACAGGCACTAGTCCCCTCCACCAGGAAGCCTACACAACCCACTGAAACAACCTTAGCCACTGGAGACAGACATCAAAAACAATGGGAACTACGAAAGTGCAGCCTGCAAAAAGGAGACCCCAAACACAGTAAGATAAGCAAAATGAGAAGACAGAAAAACACACAGCAGATGAAGGAGCAAGATAAAAACCCACCAGACCTAACAAATGAAGAGGAAATAGGCAATCTACCTGAAAAAGAATTCAGAATAATGATAGTAAGGATGATCCGAAATCTTGGAAGTAGAATGGACAAAATGCAAGAAACAGTTAACAAGGACCTACAAGAACTAAAGATGAAACAAGCAACGATGAACAATGCAATAAATGAAATTAAAATCACTCTAGATAGGATCAATAGCAGAATAACTGAGGCAGAAGAACGGATAAGTGACCTGGAAGATAAAGTAGTGGAAATAACTACTGCAGAGCAGAATAAAGAAAAAAGAATGAAAAGAACTGAGGACAGTCTCAGAGACCTCTGGGACAACATGAAACGCACCAACATTCGAATTATAGGGGTTCCAGAAGAAGAAGAAAGAAAGAAAGGGACTGAGAAAATATTTGAAGAGATTATAGTTGAAAACTTCCCTAATATGGGAAAGGAAATAGTTAATCAAGTCCAGGAAGCACAGAGGGTCCCATACAGGATAAATACAAGGAGAAACACACCAAGACACATATTAATCAAACTGTCAAAAATTAAATACAAAGAAAGCATATTAAAAGCAGCAAGGGAAAAACAACAAATAACACACAAGGGAATCCCCATAAGGTTAACAGCTGATCTCTCAGCAGAAACCCTACAAGCCAGAAGGGAGTGGCAGGACATACTGAAAGTGATGAAGGAGAATAGCCTGAAACCAAGACTACTCTACCCAGCAAGGATCTCATTCACATTTGATGGAGAAATTAAAACCTTTACAGACAAGCAAAAGCTGAGAGAGTTCAGCACCACCAAACCAGCTTTACAACAAATGCTAAAGGAACTTCTCTAGACACAAAACACAAGAGAAGGAAATGACCTATAGTAGCGAACCCAAAACAATATATAAAATGGAAATAGGAACATACATATCGATAATTACCTTAAATGTAAATGGACTAAATGCTCCCACCAAAAGACACAGATTGGCTGAATGGATACAAAAACAAGACCCTTATATATGCTGTCTACAAGAGACCCACTTCAGAACTAGAGACACATGCAGACTGAAAGTAAGGGGATGGAAAAAGATATTCCATGCAAATGGAAACCAAAAGAAAGCTGGAGTAGCAATTCTCATATCAGACAAAATAGACTTTAAAATAAGGACTATTAAAAGGGACAAAGAAGGACACTACATAATGATCAAGGGATCGATCCAAGAAGAAGATATAACAATTGTAAATATTTATGCACCCAACATAGGAGCACCTCAATACATAAGGCAAATACTAACAACCATAAAAGGGGAGATCCACAGTAACACATTCATAGTAGGGGACTTTAACACCCCACTTTCACCCATGGACAGATCATCCAAAATGAAAATAAATAAGGAAACACAAGCTTTAAATGATACATTAAACAAGATGGACTTAATTGATATTTATAGGACACTCCATCCAAAAACAACAGAATACACATTTTTCTCAAGTGCTCATGGAACATTCTCCAGGATAGATCATATCTTGGGTCACAAATCAAGCCTTGGTAAATTTAAGAAAACTGAAATTGTATCAAGTATCTTTTCCGACCACAACGCCATGAGACTAGATATCAATTACAGGAAAAGATCTGTAAAAAATACAAACACATGGAGGCTAAACAATACACTACTTAATAATGAAGTGATCACTGAAGAAATCAAAGAGGAAATAAAAAAAATACCTAGAAACAAATGACAATGGAGACACAACGACCCAAAACCTATGGGATGCAGCAAAAGCAGTTCTAAGGGGGAAGTTTATAGCAATACAAGCCCACCTTAAGAAGCAGGAAACATCTCGAATAAACAACCTAACCTTGCACCTCAAGCAATTAGAGAAAGAAGAACAAAAAAAACCCCAAAGCTAGCAGAAGGAAAGAAATCATAAAAATCAGATCAGAAATAAATGAAAAAGAAATGAAGGAAACAATAGCAAAGATCAATAAAACTAAAAGCTGGTTCTTTGAGAAGATAAACAAAATAGATAAACCACTAGCCAGACTCATCAAGAAAAAAAGGGAGAAGACTCAAATCAATAGAATTAGAAATGAAAAAGGAGAAGTAACAACTGACACTGCAGAAATAAAAAAAATCATGAGAGGGCTTCCCTGGTGGCGCAGTGGTTGAGAGTCCGCCTGCCGATGCAGGGGACGCGGGTTCGTGCCCCGGTCCGGGAAGATCCCACATGCCGCGGAGCGGCTGGGCCCGTGAGCCATGGCCGCTGGGCCTGCGCGTCCGGAGCCTGTGCTCCGCGGCGGGAGAGGCCACAGCATTGAGAGGCCCGCGTAACGCAAAAAAAAAAAAAAAAAAAAAAAAAAAATCATGAGAGATTACTACAAGCAACTCTATGCCAATAAAATGGACAATCTGGAAGAAATGGACAAATTCTTAGAAATGCACAACCTGCCAAGACTGAATCAGGAAGAAATAGAAAATATGAACAGACCAATCACAAGCACTGAAATTGAAACTGTGATTAAAAACCTTCCAACAAACAAAAGCCCAGGACCAGATGGCTTCACAGGTGAATTCTATCAAACGTTTAGAGACGAGCTAACACCTATCCTTCTCAAACTCTTCCAAAATATAGCAGAGGGAGGAACACTCCCAAATTCCTTCTACGAAGCCACCATCACCTTGATACCAAAACCAGACAAGGATGTCACAAAGAAAGAAAACTACAGGCCAATATCACTGATGAACATAGATGCAAAAATCCTCAACAAAATACTAGCAAACAGAATCCAACAGCACATTAAAAGGATCATACACCATGATCAAGTGGGGTTTATTCCAGGAATGCAAGGATTCTTCAATATACGCAAATCTATCAATGTGATAAACCATATTAACAAATTGAAGGAGAAGAACCATATGATCATCTCAATAGATGCAGAGAAAGCTTTCGACAAAATTCAACACCCATTTATGATAAAAACCCTCCAGAAAGTAGGCATAGAGGGAACTTTCTTAAACATAATAAAAGCCATATATGACAAGCCCACAGCAAACATCATCCTCAATGGTGAAAAACTGAAAGCATTTCCACTAAGATCAGGAACAAGACAAGGTTGCCCACTCTCACCACTCTTATTCAACATAGTTTTGGAAGTTTTAGCCACAGCAATCAGAGAAGAAAAGGAAATAAAAGGAATCCAAATCGGACAAGAAGAAGTAAAGCTGTCACTGTTTGCAGATGACATGATACTATACATAGAGAATCCTAAAGATGCTACCAGAAAACTACTAGAGCTAATCAATGAATTTGGTAAAGTAGCAGGATACAAAATTAATGCACAGAAATCTCTGGCATTCCTATATACTAATGATGAAAAATCTGAAAGTGAAATCAAGAAAACACTCCCATTTACCATTGCAACAAAAAGAATAAAATATCTAGGAATAAACCTACCTAAGGATACGAAAGACCTGTATGCAGAAAATTATAAGACACTGATGAAAGAAATTAAAGATGATACAAATAGATGGAGAGATATACCATGTTCTTGGATGGGAAGAATCAACATTGTGAAAATGACTCTACTACCCAAAGCAATCTACAGATTCAATGCAATCCCTATCAAACTACCACTGGCATTTTTCACAGAACTAGAACAAAAAATTTCGCAATTTGTATGGAAACACAAAAGACCCCGAATAGCCAAAACAATCTTTAGAACGAAAAAAGGAGCTGGAGGAATAAGGCTCCCTGACTTCAGACTATATTACAAAGCAACAGTAATCAAGACAGTATGGTACTGGCACAAAAACAGAAAGATAGATCAGTGGAACAGGATAGAAAGCCCAGAGATAAACCCACGCACATATGGACACCTTATCTTTGATAAAGGAGGCAGGAATGTACAGTGGAGAAAGGACAGCCTCTTCAATAAATGGTGCTGGGAAAACTGGACAGGTACATGTAAAAGTATGAGATTAGATCACTCCCTAACACCATACACAAAAAAAAGCTCAAAATGGATTAAAGACCTAAATGTAAGGCCAGAAACTATCAAACTCTTAGAAGAAAACATAGGAAGAACACTCTATGACATAAATCACAGCAAGATCCTTTCTGACCCACCTCCTAGAGTAATGGAAATAAAAACAAAAATAAACAAATGGGACCTAATGAAACTTCAAAGCTTTTGCACAGCAAAGGAAACCATAACCAAGACCAAAAGACAACCCTCAGAATGGGAGAAAACATTTGCAAATGAAGCAACTGACAAAGGATTAATCTCCAAAATTTACAAGCAGCTCATGCAGCTCAATAACAAAAAAACAAACAACCCCATCCAAAAATGGGCAGAAGACCTAAATAGACATTTCTCCAAAGAAGATATACAGAATGCCAACAAACACATGAAAGAATGCTCAACATCATTAATCATTAGAGAAATGCAAATCAAAACTACAATGAGATATCATCTCACACCAGTCAGAATGGCCATCATCAAAAAATCTAGAAACAATAAATGCTGGAGAGGGTGTGGAGAAAAGGGGACACTCTTGCACTGCTGGTGGGAATGTGAATTGGTTCAGCCACTGTGGAGAACAGTATGGAGGTTCCTTAAAAAACTACAAATAGAATTACCATATGACCCAGCAATCCCACTACTTGGCATATACCCTGAGAAAACCAAAATTCAAAGAGAGTCATGTACCAAAATGTTCATTGCAGCTCTATTTACAATAGCCAGGACATGGAAACAACCTAAGCGCCCATCATCGGATGAATGGATAAAGAAGATGTGGCACATATACACAATGGAATATTACTCAGCCTTAAAAAGAAATGAAATTGAGCTATTTGTAATGAGATGGATAGACCTAGAATCTGTCATACAGAGTGAAGTAAGTCAGAAAGAAAAAGACAAATACCGTATGCTAACACATATATATGGAATTTAAGGGAAAAAAATGTCATGAAGAACCTAGGGGTAAGATAGGAATAAAGACGCAGACCTACTGGAGAACGGACTTGAGGATATGGGGAGGGGGAAGGGTGAGTTTTGACAGGGCGAGAGAGAGTCATGGACATATACACACTAACAAACGTAGTAAGGTAGATAGCTGGGGGGAAGCAGCCGCAAGGCACAGGGATATTAGCTCGGTGCTTTGTGACAGCCTGGAAGGGTGGGATGGGGAGAGTGGGAGGGAGGGAGACGCAAGAGGGAAGACATATGGGAACATATGTATATGTATAGCTGATTCACTTTGTTATAAAGCAGAAACTAACACACCATTGTAAAGCAATTATACCCCAATAAAGATGTTTAAAAAAAAAAAAAAAAAAAGTATTTGAGGTGATGGTATTTATTTCAAATGTAAATGTCAAGAGCAAGCTCATTTTTCCAGGTCCTATATCAAATCTTTGATGCAATGATATATTGCTTTTTAGTGGAAATTAAAATTAATGTTTATTTCTTTATTATGTTCATTTTCCCCCAGATTTTTATGTATACTACTAAAATCTTTATGAACATAGTTTGAATTTTTGTATTATCTTATTTTAATACTTTTAATCTTGTTGCAATGCCATGAATTATGAATTACAGAAAATTTCCTCCAACTGAAATTTCCTTCCCGAAGTATTATTGTTGTCCTTCCACACATTCTAGAGTTAGTTTTCTGTTGCCTCAAAAGTGTTCTGTATCATCTCACTCAGGTTTTTTTTGGGGGAGGGGACGGTACGCGGGCCTCTCACTGTTGTGGCCTCTCCTGTTGCGGAGCACAGGCTCCGGACGCGCAGGCTCAGCGGCCATGGCTCACGGGCCCAGCCACTCCGCAGCATGTGGTATCTTCCCGGACGGGGGCACGAACCCGTGTCCCCTGCATTGGCAGGTGGACTCTCAACCACTGTGCCACCAGGGAAGACCCTCACTCAGGTTTTTTTAATACAAGTTTTTTCCTTTATCACTTGATCCCAATAAAATAAAATAATTATTTCTCCTTGGTGAAAGTCAATATTCTGATACTGTCTTGTACTTTAGGTGTCAATTTTAACAATTTAGCACAAACAGGCCCACCAATAAGTCTTCAAACAAAATTTCCAATATATGGATATCTAGGCAACTTATTCAAATATACATCTCTTAGCTAAATTCACACCAAGGGTTATGATTAGCTCTAAATGAATACCCATGAAGGCTGTTAGCTATTTCACTACCTAATATTTTCTTTTGGTTATTCTCTTTGTTTAAGTGACTAAGTGGGTTTTTTCTCTCCTTTTCAGAAGTTGTCTGTATTAGTCCTTTTGTATATTTACCCTTTTCACTTTATAAATTACTAGAGGTTACTCCCATAACTGTCTTCTCAAATAATGCATAAGCATCTTTTTTATTCATACATAGCTATGTGTATACTCCATCTGTTAGAAGATATGCCTCCTTAAGTCTAAAACTTCACCAGCCATGCATTTTTTTTTTCTGAAAGTTTATCAGCAATACTGTCACAGGTAGTTGGAGGTAACTCTTCCTAACACTTTGTCTCTCTCTCTCAATTCAAACAAAATTTTAAAAGAATAAAAGAAAAGAATAATAAAAGAATGAATGAAAGAAAAGGACTCTACCCTTCTGTTAGTTTTATGAATATGAATCATTGTTAGTAGAAATGATTCAATACTCCCCAGCACGTGTTGTGGGTCTTTTCCACCCATCACATCATGCTTCTCCTAGTGTCTCTATAGTCACCCCTTTTTAAGACTCCTTAGTACTGCATTCTTTCTCTTCCACATGTAGAAAGTGTAGCAATCTTCACACTGAAAACCAAGAGATTTCAGACTGCCTCCTCATCTCTCCAGGGCAACTAGGTCTTCCCTTTTTTTCTTCTAACCAATGTAGCAATCCTACATGAGATCTTTAGTCTTTTACTCTGCTTACTTGTAAGGCCCCTGGTCTTATAGTGATCACATCCTTAAGAATGTCTTTGCATCTGTGACTGCTTCTGCCTAAAAGTCACATCAAGTGGCAATAAAAGACCACCCAGTTATTTTTGAAGGTGCATTCCTAGTAGGAAACAATACATTTTTTGCCATGCTCACAAATAGCATGTCCTTCTTACCTCACACTCGCCATTTACCCATTACAATCTGCAGCAAAAAAAATTTTACAAATCAATAGCAATGTCACAGTACAAGCATACAGGTCTTAAATTCTTCACACATAATTTACAGAGCATTTAGAAATGGGAGAAAAACTCAAAGGTGTTCAAAGTCTTGACTTTCTTTTAAAAGCATAATTTTTGTTAAAGGTTTTTAATAGGAAAGAAACTAATGTCCTATTTTAATAGTCTTTGAGTACTAAAATCAAAAAGTAAAATAAAAATCATGTGCAACACAAAGATAAATGTTTTTTTAATTGTAGGAGAAAAAATTCATTTGTAAGTAACAATAGCCTGCTAATCAAATAGCCTTTTATATCCTTTAAATACTATTGTGGTTCAAACATTTCATCTGCTGAACATAGTATGTGTGTAGAATGTAAACCTACATATAAACATGTATGTGGTCCATCCAGAGAAATGAAATCTTAATACTAGACCACATGATTTTTCTGAACTATTTTTCAGGGGAAAAGATAATTTTATAATTAACTGTCATCATTAAAATTCCAATTTTGGTCACTTGCTAAAAGGAAAAAAAAGACTAGTGAAAGCAATCATGTATATTTTCAATTAAGTAGAAGCAAGCTGTCTTCATAGAAGACTTCTGAAAATCAGTTATAATATAGTTTTGACAACTTCTCAAATGTTAGGATTAAGTTGTGGTTAGGCAAGGCCCATTGTCACAACATAGGGAAATTTACCTCACCACCCTGTCACATGACAATATCAACAGGATCCTTTACATGATCAAAATATTTTAATGCTGACCATATTATATTTTAGTGCAAACTTTTAAAGGTTATGCAGTTGTAAACAGGATGATTATTAGACAGAAAATTTTCTGTGGAATCTATTTGAAGCACCAAGAACACCTTAACAAAGGAACAATGAGGCCCCAAATCAATTACTTCTTCTTTAATTACTACCTTTACAAAAAAAAGAAAAACAAGAAAATCTGATTCCAAATAAAGCAGTTAAATTTGACTTTGAAACCCTAGATTATTTGATATACTTAAAGTATAATCTAAACATATATGTCTTATTAGAAAAACTTTATTAGGGAAATATTATGTTATTAAATAGGAATAACTTCCAAACAATCTGAATTGCTTGACAAATAGTTTTTTTCCTAGAACCAGTTTTTCTTTGGGTTGAAAATTGATCAGTGTCATATACTAGATTCTGGCCTTATTTTCTTATATTTGAACTAGCCAAAAGTGCCAGAAAACTTAGAATTTAAGCACCAAGTCTCAAGCCTATACCATCTCACTAAAGGATTTTTGCCGAATACTGATGAACTGCTCCTAAGCTAATACTATGATTTCTAGAATACAAGTATTATCACAATTAAATGTAAGACTAACTACAATATAGTACTGAAAAATCATCTATTTAGCAACTGGCAAATCTACACTATTTCAGAGTCACTGTCTTTTCAAAGTTTAGTAAGTTGGTAACATGTTAGAGTTATAAGCACTTCTGTTTGCACAGGCTCTAGAAAAAGGAGGGGTTAAGTGTCTTAGAAAACATGAAAGTGTATGTTTTCCTTTCACGTGAAACAATTATTAGAATGAAGTGGGGGAATGTCAAGGAATTAAGACTTTTCTTTCCTTTGCAAATGAATTCCCCCAAGTTATCCATATGTTGTATTGGTATATCTCTTAACGAATATTTTTTCAAAACAACCCTCCTTTTAAACTTCTTTATTTTATTTACTATACCATCTTAAATTTGTTTTAATTTATTTTAAAGATGTTAGTTAAAATTCATCACTTTTAGACTTTAGCCAATTTTTTTTTTTTAAAGAAGATGTTGGGGTAGGAGTTTATTAATTTATTTATTTATTTTTGCTGTGTTGGGTCTTCGTTTCTGTGCGAGGGCTTTCTCTAGTTGTGGCAAGCAGGGGCCACTCTTCACCAGGGTGCGCGGACCTCTTGCTATCGCGGCCTCTCTTGCTGCGGAGCACAGGCTCCAGACGCGCAGGCTCAGTAGCTGTGGCTCACGGGCCTAGTTGCCCCGCGTAATGTGGGATCCTCCCAGACCAGGCCTCGAACCCGTGTCCCCTGCATTAACAGGCAGATTCTCAACCACTGTGCCACCAGGGAAGCCCCTTAGCCAAATTTTTAAAGTTTATTTTTTGGCCATCAGCATTTTTCTGTCAATTCTGTGTGTGTGTATACATATACATATATACACACCTATATATAATTTAATAAATTCCATTATTAAAATTAATGCCATAACGATGCTCTCTTTCTCTGAATTTATACCTCACAGTATAACTGAAACCATGGACTCTAAATTTCATATTCATCTTTGCCCTGGGCCATAATGACTATGTAAACTCTCAACACCTTATTTGAATATTTAAGTTTCTAGCATTGTTCTAAAGTATCTAGCACTGCTCTAAAGATTAACACTCATTAAACACACAATGAATATTTGCTTAGTGAAAAGCAAGAATAATCCAAGGATTTTTCTGAAATAGTCCCAGCATGTTTTACTATAGGTATAATCATTTGGACTTATTACAGAGATTTATTAATATGGATCAGATGTTTGTTTACCCTTTCATAATTATTACAATTGTAACCATCAAGGTAACATCTGGTAAGTTAATTTTCTTATTTCTGAATTTTTAAATGAGTGGTGGTCTCTATTATTTTTTAAATGCTGCAAAAGAAATCCTTTTGAATCTGTCATATTTAACTTAATACTTAAAGGAGAAAAATAGATATAATTTATTCTGTATTCCTTTCAACTTCATTTTCATGTCAAAATATTCATCATTCTGTCATATGATGCAAGTTGAGCACTATGTTTAGAATATTTTATAAAAATGAGCAGTTTATTAAATGTATATATTTTTGTGATAGTACAAATATGTTTGCATCTACTGATTAAAAAACTATAAAGTCTTAGTACACCAATTTGCAAGGTATCTTGACACCTTCCAAATAAAGCCCTTCTTTAAACACTATACTTAATTATGAAATAATTTTATTTTGCAGAGAGAAAAAGTGTTAACAAAATGAATAATAATCCTGCTATGATTACACACACTGAAACACCATTATATCTCTTGAAAGGGAGATCCTGTCATAAAATATCAAGAAAGCCAATGGAGTTCTCTTTTTGAAACATTGGAATCAAATAATGCAATAAAAATTATTCAACTGAAAAAAAATCATATATAAACTGAAAAATGTATCATTTCAATAACCACCATCCTTAGATATCAACCACATTTTTTAAATTTTATTTTATTTTATTTTTTTATTTTTTTAGCGTTACGCGGGCCTCTCACTGTTGCGGCCTCTCCCGTTGAGGAGCACAGGCTCTGGACGTGCAGGCTCAGCGGCCATGGCTCACGGACCTAGCCGCTCCGCGGCATGTGGGATCTTCCCGGACCAGGGCACAAACCCGTGTCCCCTGCATCGGCAGAAGGACTCTCAACCACTGCGCCACCAGGAAAGCCCTCAACCACATTTTTTAAAACTATAATATTAAGTAATATTCGCAATTTGCCTCTGGTAACCTTAAACACTCCAATTAAAACAACAACGATTCACTTTGTTATAAAGCAGAAACTATCACACCATTGTAAAGCAATTATACTCCAATAAAATCATAAAAAAAGACAAAAAGATAGACAGTAGGTCTACACACAAAATAATAAAATTATGCACAATATTACAAATTATATATTGTTGCTGAAAAATGATTAAAATGCAGGTACATTTTAAAGAGTTTTTCAAATTTTAGCAAATTGCCAGATGAGACAGAAAAAAAAGACAAGCTGTTCTTTCATTTCCAAAAGATTATTTCAGGTTTTACATGTGTTTTGAGTCAATAACGTTGTAATAGTGGGTTTTTCAAGGGTCCCTCAGAATAATAAAGTGCATACTATAACTCAAAATATGCTCATCAATAACAATGCACATTCTGGATCATCATTCAAAGATAAATATTAAGGTACCAGTAAAATATTAGTTAACATGTAAGTTTTGCTTCTTTTAATGCCATTGGGGTCAAAGTGTTTTTTGAATAAGTTATTTATTGGTCATGTATCTGTGTTCAAATTTTTTGTTTTGGAAATCATTTAGCATTGGCTTGTTAAAATTTTTCATTACCAAAAGGATAAAAAAAGATTCCGTCTCTTCTTAGGAAAGAATAGGAGGGAGATGCACTCAAATCAAAAGTAATGTACATTAGCTGCAGGCCTTTGGAAGAATAACAATAGCATAAAAAACACTACTGAACTATTAAACAATAGGGTGAAAATATGCATTTTGTTGATACTATAAAATGTAAAGGTGTGCTTTTTCCTTAAACCTTTATAGGGTCATCAAGAATGAAAAATTTGTTGATCTTATTTTCCTGGGGAAAAAACAGAAAAAGGTATAAGTAAGAAATGTCCATTCTAATACATGAGCTTGGATGTGTGTGTGTGTGTGTTTCACTCTTATCCTCCATCTACCACTCTTCCAGTGTTTTATATAAAGATGCCAACAGAACGGAAGCTTGAAGTAGCAGGGGAAATATCCTTGGGAACGAGATCATTCTGCAGGGTAGTAGTGATCGTGATATAGAAACATTTGATTCTACGTTATTATCCTACAAATGCTTATAGTGCCTAAAAGAACAGAAGACATATAGATATGTAACATATTGGATACCATTATATGGATGCTATATAAACAATGAATATTTAATTAGAGGAAACAATCTTAGAGAAACCACAAATCTAAAACGAACAGATGAATCAAATGTGCAGGAGGAATCATTCTAGTCAGCTGAAAACAGAATTTAACACTTTCTCACCTTGCTCTTAGTCTTCTATGTTACCATACAAGTTTATGATTCCCTTCCCTGCCATAACGATATTAGAAAATCTTGTGTTCTAGGATAATGCAAGATGTCACAAATTATGGAAGGTGGATATTTTTAATGTATAATATTAAAATATAGCTCAGCCCACAGGTGACATTTCCATATGAAACTTGTATTGCAATATATTTCATCCTAATTCTTTATTTGGCCTTGAATTTTATTTTCAGGTTGATAATAGCATTTATATTCAGCATCAGAACCAACATTAATTAATCTTAACTGTAATAAAATTATCTGTAAGAACCTAAAGATATCCTTTTTAGTTAAACACACATAAGGCAAAACATAATGGTCCTATTTATTCCTTTCTCTTGTGGCACATTCTTGACGAATATGTAACATCCATTAACATGTCTCACTTCCCACTGGCTATGCAACCTGGCTCTGTAACACTAGATCATCATTTTCAAATCTGATCTGAAAGTTTCAAAAATGGAAATTTCAATGATATTCTGCAGGCCTAGCTTCTTATCCAAGGAGCTGAAGGTTCCTCCAACCCCCATTAATCAGATTGTTACTAGGATATGTCAGCTATAGACTGGTTAAAACTGGACTTCTATAAAAAGTGCATAAAATTTCAGTCTTAACAGCACGTTCATAGCACCCTTTCTTCAGTCATTTGAAAAATGGAGGGGCTTCCCTGGTGGTGCAGTGGTTGGCAGTCCACCTGCCGATGCAGGGGACGCGGGTTCGAGCCCCGGTCCAGGAGGATCCCACATGCCGCGGAGCGGCTGGGCCCGTGAGCCATGGCTGCTGGACCTGCATGTCCAGAGCCTGTGATCCGCAACGGAGAGGCCGCAGCAGTGGGAGGCCCGTGTACCGCAAAAAAAAAAAAAAAAGAAAAATGGAGACTATGTATTTTTTCTTTTTGCAAACAAGAATAATCAAAGATGAGCTGAGAGGAAGAAAGAGTTCCTAATAGGGGCTTTTTCCCTACTCATTTTTGCTACCATGCTGCTGGGCATTCCTTCTGGCTGAGATTCTCAAGATGAGTCTGTTCCATAGTGTTTTCAGGAAGCCAAACAATAAGAGGTTAAAAAGAAGAGGATTATCAGTTAGCAGCAGGGTCAGAGGGGCTTTACAACAACTCCATAATTGCTACCCAGATCTGGAGTATGTGGGGGGGGCGGTGTGTGTGCATGCGTGTGTGTGTGTGTGTGTGTGTGTGTGTGTGTGTGTGTGTTTGAGAAGGCTCAGAGGGGATAATTTGGAAAACACACGTTTGTCTCAACTAAATCTACTCTGACTAGTACTGTAAACAAGTTTATTTAACCAGTGGAGAAAGTGATTGGAAGAAACATACAAACTCAAAGAGCCCTAGCTAGTAATGCAGATTTTCTAAAGTGAATTATTTCTCTCTCTTACAACTTGGCTGAAAGATATAATTATTTCTTTGCTTAATTATTATTACTACTATCATTATTACTATTATTATTATATTAATTTTGGGTATACAGCATTATAGTTCAACATCTGCAAACACCACAGAGTGATCACCACAACAAGTCTAGTTATCAACCATGACCATACAGTTGACCCCCTTCACCCACCCCCAAACCGCCTTCCCCTCTGGTAACCACCAATCTGTTCTCTGTATTGATGTGTTTGTTTTCATTTTTTGTTTGTTTTTTTTTAATATTCCACAAATGATTGAAATCATGTCATTTGTCTTTCTTCATTTGACTTATTTCACTTAGCAAAATACCCTAAAGGTCCATCCATGTTGTCACAAATGGCATGATTTCATCTTTTTTTATGGTTGAGTAGTATTCCATCATATATATATATGAAATATATATATATATTCCATCTTCTTTATCCATTCATCCGTGAATGAGCACATAGGTTGCATCCATATCTTGGCAATTGTAAATAATGCTGCCATGAATACTGGGGTGCATGTATCTTTTCAAATTAGTGTTTTCATGTTCTTCAGATATATACCCAGAAGTGGAATAGCTGGGTCATTTGGTAGTTCTGGTCTTAATTTGTTGAGGTATTTACATACTGTTTTCCATGATGGCTGCACCAGTTTACAGTCCCACCAACAGTGCACAATTGTTCCCTTTTCTCCATATCTTCTCCATCATTTGTCATTCTTTGTCTTTTCGATAATAGCCATTCTAACAGGTATGAGGTGACATCTCCTGCTTCTGATTTGCATTTTACTAATAATTAGTGATGTTGAATATCTCTTCATATGTCTGTTGGCCATTTGTATGTCTTCTTTGGAAAAGTGTCTATTGAGATATTCCTTGTCCATTTTTTAATTGCCTTGTTTCTTTGTTGCTGAGTTGTATGAATTCTTTATATATTTTGGATATTAACCTCTTGGATATATGATTTGCAAATACCTTCTATTCAGTAGATTGCATTTTCATTTTGATGAGACTTTCCTTGGCTGTACAGAAGCTTTTTAGTTTGCTGTAGTCCTATTTGTTTCCTTTTGCTTTTGTTTCCCTTGCCTATGAAGTCAAATTCACAAAAATATCTCTAAGATTGAAGTCAATATGGTTACCACCTATATTTTCTTCTAAGGACTTTACAGTTTCAGGTCTTACATTCAAGTCTTTAATCCATTTTGAGTTTATTTTTGTGTATGTTGTAAAAGTGTGGCTTGTCCAGTTTTCTGAACACTATTTGTTTAAGTGACTGTCCTTCCTCCATTATATATTCTTTGCTCCTGTGTCCTAGATTAATTGTACATATATGTGTGGGTTTATTTCTGGACTCCCCATTTGTTCCATTAATCTATCTGTCATTTTTTGTGCCAGTGCCATGCTGTTTTCATTACTGTAGCTTTGTAGTATACTTTGAAATCAGGGAGTGTGATACATCCAGCTTTGTTCTTATTTCTCAAGATTATTTTGGCTATTCAAGGTCTTCTGTGGTTTCATAAAAGTATGAGGATTATTTGTTCTAGTTCTGTGAAATATGCCGTTGACATTTTGATAGGGATTGCATTATATCTGTAGATTTCTTCCAATCCATGAGCACAGATTTTCTTTCCATTTTTTGTCTCTTCTTCAATTCTTTCCATTAAGGTCATACAATTTTTGGCATACAAGCCTTTCACATCATGGTTAAACTTTTTCCTAGGTATTTCATTCTTTTTTGATGCAATTGCAAATGGGATTGTTTTCTTAATTCCTCTGAGAGTTTGTTATAAGTGTATAGAAATGCTACAGGCTTCTGTGTATTGATTTTCTATTCTGAAACCTTACTGAATTCATTCATTAGTTCTACCAGTCTTCTGGTGGAGTCTTTAGGCTTTCTGTATATAGTATTATGTCACCTGTAAGTAGTGACAGTTTTACTTCTTCTTTTCTAATTTAAATGACTTTATTTCTTTTTCTTGCCTAACTGCCATGGTTAGGACTTCTAATACTATGTCAAATAAAAGTGGCAAGAGTGGGCACCTTTCTCTTGTTCCTGATCTTAGAGAAAAACATTTTAGTTTTTTGCCACTAAGATAAGGCCCTTATTATGTTGAGGCATGTTGCCTCTATGACCACTTTGTGGAGAGTTCTTATCAAATATTCGTGTTGAATTTTGTCAAAAGCTTTTTCTGCATCTATTGAGATTATCATATGATTTTTATCCTTCATTTTGTTAATCACACTAGTCGATTTGCAGATGTTGAACCATACTTGCATTCCTGGAATAAATCCCACTTCATCGTGGTGTATGATCATTTTAATGTATTTTTGGATTTGGTTTGTTAGTATTTTGCTGAGGATTTTTGCATCTATGTTCATCAAGGATATTTGCCTGTAATTTTCTTTTTTTGTGGTCTCCTTGTCAGCTTTTGGTATCAGGGTAATGCATCATAAAATGTGTTTGGAAGGTTTCTCTCCTCTTCAATTTTTTGAATTTGAGAAGGATAGGTATTAAATCTTCTTTGAATGGTTTGTAGAATTCACCAGTGAAGCTATCAGGTCCTTGGCTTTTGTTTGCTGGGAGCTTTTTGACTACTGTTGTAATCTCCTTATTAGTAATCAGTCTATTCAGATTTTCTATTTCATCATGAACAGTCTTGGAAGATTGTATGTTTCTAGAAATTTATCTATTTATTCTAGGTTGTCCAATTTGTTGGTAGAACTATTTCTATATAGAAATATTGGTATTAAGCAAATATTAGACTACAGTGGAGTTTATCCAAATTATAATCTGAAACAAAATTCTGGAGGGGAAAAACAGAGGGGTGGGGTGGGAGAGGAGGTGACAGGAAGGTTGAGGAAAGATTAACTAGGGTGTGAGGAGGAGAGCAATCCATAAACCTAGTGCCTTCACTGCCTGTAATTCCTGCCCCCCCAACACACACAGACACACCCACATGTGTGCATGCACACACACACACCTTCTCTGCTCAGCCAACTCCTAATCATCCTTAAAAACTCCACTCAGTTATCACCTTCTCTGTCTCTACAGGATTGACCTAAGCCCTTTGTTTTGGAATAAAGGGGAGAAGATTTCTATCAATACTTTTGCCTGATGTATATTCAGAAAAAAAAGAAAACAGAAATACATAAACAGGATCTTTACTGCTATCCTTTAATCAGTTCACTCCATTTAATCAAGTGTACATTGGTGTAGCAATTCAGTTTCTGCCTTTGGATTTCAGGTGAATGTAAGAATGAGTTTAAAAACACGGAGGTAATACCCAAGCACTCCTTATTAAGGTTACATGTTTGGAAAAGCCATGAAAAAGCTTAGGAAAAATGGTACTACTCTGTTCTAATTTATTTAAATATATGAAGAATGTTACATCATAGAATTTCACTCTAAGGATAAGAGCATTATTTTTTTTTTGACCTGACCCTATAAGTTGTACTGGCTTCTCTAAAGGGAACTTACCTATATGTTTCCTCATAGAGAGCTCAGGTTGCTTCCACTGTGTAAAACGTTGTGTACCCAGGCATTTTAAAACTCTAAAAGGTAGGGAGTATTTTTTGTGCCTATTTCCTAAAACTAAGACACAGAATCAACTGCTAAACAATTCGTAATCCTGTTTGTACAGAATAAAAATAATAAATGCAGTGCTTTAAGAAATATTCATCAAATATAATATAGACATGTTAATATAACTAACAATACACAGAGAAAGTCAACTCAGAGGACCACTGTTAAGCTTAGCTTCCATAGTTCATTAGATCTTGGTTATGTTTCTATAAATGATTATGCTGCATGAGATATAAAAGAACTATGATGAGAAGGTTCATGGAAAAGCAAAGATTACTGTAAAAATGCAGCTTCCCATTCAAACAACACCTTAATCTAAATGAGATCAATTTGATCTGTAAGAATATTTAAGCATTTATCTCAGAAAAGTCAACCTGCTCTTTTCCATTTTAAAAATTAACAGGGGCCAGAGTCCAAAGCTGACTAGAATAGAGCTGTGTTTATAATGAGAAAATATTAAAGATGGGAATGCTGTTTTAAACAAAGTCCAAATTTTCAGGTTCACAGAAGCTAATATAAGTTATGCTCACCGTATTAAGAAAACATTTCCTTTATTCTATTTTGAAGAAAACTGTTTTGTTAGATTTCACAAAAAAAAAAATGTTACCTCCACCTCAAAAATCTAAAATATACTACAATTTCCCTCATGTCAAATTTAGCAAACATGAATTTTAGAGCAATGAGTTACAGGGCTAAACAAAGAATTCTGTAAAAAATTAAATGTACTGATAATACTATAGAGGTGGCATAAAAATTGATATACCTTTTTCACCCTATAGGACTGGTACATACTGGAAACAAAAGGCAAAAGCTTTTATAAACAAGGCTTCCTCATAAAACATTTTAAGCAATGCAAAAATCATTGGAACATTTAAGCCTAGTCAGAGCCTTAAAGAAGAGTTCAAACTGAGGTTGTATCCATTTTCACATTTGAATTAAACTCTGGTGATGCCATTCAAATAATGGTTTGATGTCTTTTGCTTATCACCCAATAAATGCACTTCCAATACTAAAGATTAAAAAACCTACACATCCTGAGTCAATAACACAAAGTATAGATATCTACCATGGTAAGTAAAGAAAACTAAGAAACAGCATCACTCATAAGCCTAATGGCAAAGCATGTCAATTTTAGCAACATTCCAAGATGATAAGCGTCTGAGTAGAAGGTTTGTTCCCAGATTCTGTCTGTACATGAGATAGCCTTCAACTAAGTAAAAGACAGATGGTGAGATGCTGACTTATAAACAATACTTCCCCATTAGAATCCATGAGCTTGATTCTATCTAGAAAAATATCTGCATTCATTACAATGGGTGGTCTTATGAGTACATCCACCTGAAGTGCCTTCCTGAATATATGTTTAAAAACTACCTGTGCATTCATAAAAATGAGATTTTGACAGGCTTAAGTATTGATCCCTAATACCTGAAAGCAAAAGTTGAGGGGAAAATAAGACCTTAAACAGAAAGCTTAATTTGTAAATATTAAGGAACTTTTCCCCTTAACATAAACTGTTTGGCACGGCATGTGGCGGCGGGGGGGAGGCGACGGGAGGGGAATCATGCAGTACTAGTGTCCCAAAGAATTTGATTTGATACTGATTCATGGAATGAAAACCGTCTGTGTATCTGAATCCAAAATGTTGATATCTCAGCTGCAATGACAACAATTATGTTTCTTTGAAAGATGATGGTGAGTCTTTAATTATTAAAGCAATCGTATTTAACAGATGGCCCAAGAAAAGTACTTTTAAAAAGTTACCCAGAGGGTTATATAAACGAACAAGCTAAAACAGCTGGCAGCTGGTGCATGAAATCAATAATGAGAAAATGAGGTTCTACTGTATCTTTGTTTTCATTGTCTAGTTAAAGACAGAGAAGACAAGAGAAAGAGCGAGAGGGAATCAACTTGTGAACTTCACAAAGGGGCCGAATGGATTATGTGTATCTAATTAGAAAGAGAGAAACCTCCTGGAGTGAGGCTGTAAAACTAAAGAAATGGTGTGTGTGTGTGTGCCCTTGTGTGTATGTGTATGCAAGTATATCCACGTGCTGAGTGGACAGGAATACAGAGAGGAAATTGTACTTTTTGACTACTTCAGCTATACTGTTGTGGGTAATTCATTGCTTATTTTGTGGCCTCGAAAAATCCAAATTGCACTTAATCAGAGGAAAATATTTCAAGAGACAGAATAAGCAATACTAATGGAATAATGATGAATTTGAATATTGCTGGTTTTCCTTCACTTATTCTTTTAAGCAATTTCACCAGTTAGAACTTCTTAAATTAAAAATTCCCACTGAGGAGACCTTCAAGATAGTGGAAGAGTAGGATGCGGAGATCACCTTCCCCACAAATACATCAAAAATACATCTAGGGCTTCCCTGGTGGCACAGTGGTTGAGAGTCTGCCTGCCGATGCAGGGGACATGGATTTGTGACCCAGTCCGGGAATATCCCGCAGGCTGTGGAGCGGCTAGGCCCGTGAGCCATGGCCGCTGAGCCTGCGCATCTGAAGCCTGTGCTCTGCAATGGGAGAGGCCACAACAGTGAGAGGCCCGCACACCGCAAAAAAAAAAAAAAAAAAATCTACATGTGGAACAGCTCCTACAGATCACCTACTGAATGCTGACAGAAGACCTCAGACCTCCCAAAAGGCAAGAAACTCCCCACGTACCTGGGTAGGGCAAAAGAAAAAAGAATAAACAGAGACAAAAGAATAGGGATGGGACCTGCACCAGTGGGAGGGAGCTGTGAAGGAGGAAAGGTTTCCACATATTAGGAAGCCCCTTCACTGGTGGAGGCATGGGGGGTAGGCGGAGGAGAAGCTTCAGAGCCACAGAGGAGAGTGCAGCAACAGGGGTGCAGAGGACAAAGTAGAGAGACTCCCGCACAAGGATCGGTGCTGACCAGCACTCACCAGCCCGAGTCTGCTCACCCACTGGGGCGGGTGGGAACTGGGTGTTGAGGCTCGGGCTTCAGAGGTCATATCGCAGGGAGAGGACTGGGGTTGGCTGCGTGAACACAGCCTGAAGGGGGCTAATGCATTGTGCCACAGCTAGCTGGGAGGGTGTCAGGGAAAAAGTCTGGACCTGCCAGGAAGGCAAGAGACCTTTGTTTCATGGTGCATGAGGAGAGGAGATTCCTGCTCCCTATGCCCACAGAAGGCAGAGCACTGCCTAAATGAGCTCCAGAGACAGGAACAAGCTGTGGCTATCAGCTCAGACACCAGAGACAGGCATGAACGGCTAATGCTGTTGCCGCTGCCACTAAGAATCCTGTGTAAAAGTGCAGGTCACTATCCACACGCCCCCAGGAGCCTGTGCAGCACACCACTACCAGGGTCCTGTGATCCAGGGACAACTTCCCCAGGAGAACACAAGGCACACCTCAGGCTGTCACAACATCATGCTGATTTCTAACGTCACAGGCTTGCCCCACATTCCAATTATGACTACCATACCCCTCCCTACCCCTAGCCTGTGTGAGCCAGAGAGCCCTAATCAGCCGCTGCTTTAACCACCTCTTGTCTGGGCAGGAAACAGATGCTTGAGGGCAACTACATGCAGAGACAGGGCGAAAACCAAAGCTGAACCCCAGAAGCTGAGCGAACAAAGAAGAGAAAGGGAAATTTCTCCATGCAGCCTCAGCAGCAGCAGATTAAATCCCCACAATCAACTTGATAAATGCTGCATCTGAAGAATACCTGAAGAGACAACAAATGTTCCCAAAACTGAGGCCATGGACTTTGGGAACAACTAACACCTGGGGTTTGCTTTCTGTGTCTAATTTGTTTCTGGTTTTATGTTTATATTAGTTTAGTATTTAGTGCTTATTATCATTGGTGAATTTGTTTATTGGTATGGTGGCTCTCTTCCTTTTTTATATACATATATATTTTTTCCTCCTTTTTCTCTTTTTGTGAATGTGCATGTGTATGCTTCTTTGTGTAATTTTTGTCTGTATAGCTTTGCTTTTACTATTTGTCCTAAGATTCTATCTGTCCATTTTTTTGTTTTTGTTTTCATTTTTGTTTTTTTTTCTTTCTTCCTTTTCTTCTGAGCCCTGTGGCTCATAGGGTATTTGTGTTCTGGCCAGCTGTTGGGCCTGAGCCTCTGGGGTGGGAGGCACAAGCCTGGGACACTGGACCACCAGGAACCTCCTGGCTCCATGTAAGATCAATCAGAGAGAGCTCTCCAACAGATCTTTGTCTCAACACTAAGACCCACCCCTACCCAATGGCCAGCAAGCTCCAGTGCTGTATGCCCCATGCCAAATAACTAGCAAGACAGGAACACAAACCCATGCATTAGCAGAAAGGCTGCCTAAAATCATACTAAGTTCACAGACACTCCAAAACACACCACTGGATGCGGCCCTGCCACCAGAAGGACAAAATACAGCCTCACCCACCAGAACACAGGCACAAGTCCACTCCAACAGGAAGCCTACACAGCCCATTAAACCAACCTCACTCACTGGGGGCAGACACCAAAAATAATGGGAATTATGAACTTGCAACCAGTGAAAAGGAGACCCCAAACCCAGTAAGTTAAACAAAATGAGAAAACAGATACATATGCAACAGATGAAGGAGCAAGGTAAAAACCCACCAGACCAAACAAATGAAGAAGAAATAGGCAGTCGTCTAACTGAAAAAGAATTCAGAGTAATGATAGGAAAGATATCCAAAATCTTGGAAATAGAATGGAGAAAATACAAGAAACATTTAACAAAGACATAAAAGAACTAAAGAACAAACAAACAATGATGACCAACACAATAAATGAAATTAAAAATACTCTAGAAGAATTCAATAGCAGAATAACTGAGGCAGAAGAATGGGTAAGTGACCTGGAGGATAAAATAGTGCAAATAACAGCCACAGAGCAGAATAAAGAAAAAAGAATGAAAAGAATTGAGGACAGTCTCAGAGACTTCTGGGACAACATTAAACTCACCAACATTTGAAATAAAGGGGACCCAGAAGAAGAAGAGGAAAAGAAAGGGCCTGAGAAAATATTTGAATAGATAATAGTTGAAAACTTCCCTAACATGGGAAAGGAAATAATCAGTCAAGTCCAGGAAGCACAGAGAGTCCCGTACAGGATAAATCCAAGAAGAAACATAACAAGACACATATTAAACAAACTACCAAAAATTAAACACAAAGAAAAGAAATATTAAAAGCAGCAAGGGAGGGCGTCCCAGGTGGCACAGTGGTTGAAAGACTGCCTGCTAGTGGAGGGGACACGGGTTTGAGCCCTGGTCTGGGAGGATCCCACATGTGGCGGAGCAACTGGGCCCATGAGCCACAATTGCTGAGCCTGCGCATCCGGAGCCTGTGCCCTGCAACAGGAGAGACCACTGTGGTGAGAGGCCTGTGCACCATGATGAAGACTGGCCCCCACTTGCCACAAATAGAGAAAGCCCTCACACAGAAACAAGGACGCAACACAGCAAAAATTAATTAATTAATTAATTAATTCCATAAAGACAGGAACCATATCTATGCATTGTTCACAGTGGTATCTTTGTTAAAAAAAAAAAAAAAGAAAAAGCAGCAAGGGAAAAGCAGCAAATAAAATCCAAGGGAATCCCCATAAAGTTAACAGCTGATATTTCAGCAGAAACCACAAGCCAGAAAGGAGTGGCAGGACATATTTAAACTGATGAAGGAGAAAAACCAACAACCAAGATTACTCTACCCAGCAAGAATCTCATTCAGATTTGACAGAGAAATTAAAACGTTTACAGACAAGCAAAAACTAAGAGAATTCAGAACCACCAAACCAGCTTTACAACAAACGGTAAAGGAACTTCTCTAGGCAAGAAACACAAGAGAAGGAAAAGACCTACAATAACAAACCCAAATGAATTAAGAACATGATAATAGTGACATACATATTGATAATTACCTTAAATGTAAATGCATTAAATGGTCCAACAAAAAGACAAAGACTGGCTGAATGGATACAAAAATAAAACCCATATATATGCTGTTTATAAGAGACCCACTTCAGACCTAGGGAAACATAAAGACTGAAAGTGAGGGGATGAAAGAATATATTTCATGCAAATGGAAATCAAAATAAAGCTGGAGTAGCAATTTTCATATCAGAAAAAATAGACTTTAAAATAAAGACTATTACAAGAGACAAAGAAGGACACTACATAATGATCAAGGGATCATCCAAGAAGTTATAACAATTGTAAATATTTATGCACCCAAAAAAGGAGCACCTCAATACATAAGGCAAATGCTAACAGCCATAAAAGGGGAAATCAACAGTAACACAATCATAGAAAAGGACTTTCACACCCCACTTTCACCAATGGACAGATCATCCAATATGAAAATAAATAAGGAAACACAAGCTTTAAATGACACATTAAACAAGATGGACTTAATTGATATTTATAGGACATTCCATCCAAAAACAACAGAATATACTTTCTTCTCAAGTGCTCATGGAACATTCTTCAGCATAGATCATATCTTTGGTCACAAATCAAGGCTTTGTAAATTTCAGAAAATTGAAATCTTATCAAGTATCTTTTCTGACCCCAAAGCTATGAGAATACATATCAATTACAGGAAAAATTCTGTAGAAAATAAAAACACATGGAGGCTAAACAATACACTACTAAATGACCAAGAGATCACTGAAGAAATCAAAGAGTAAATCAAAAAATACTAAGAAACAAATGACAATGAAAACATGACGACCCAAAACCTATGGGATGCAGCAAAAGCAGTTCTAAGAGGAAAGTTTATAGCAGTACAATCCTACCTCAAGAAACAAGAAACAACTCAAATAAACAACCTAACCTTACACCTAAAGCAATTAGAGAAAGAAGAACAAAAGAAACCCCAAAGTTAGCAGAAGGAAAGAAATCATAAATATCAGACCAGAAATAAATGAAAAACAAATGAGGGAAACAACAGCTAGCATCAATAAAACTAAAAGCTAGTTCTTTGAGGAGAAGATAAAGAAGATTGATAAACCGTTAGGCAGACTCATCAAGGAAAAAGGGGGGAAGACAAATCAATAGATTTAGAAACGAAAAAGAAGTAACAACTGACACTGCAGAAATACAAAGGATCATGAGAGATTACTATAAGCAACTATATGCCAATAAAATGGACAACCTGAAAGAAATAGACAAATTCTTAGAAAAGCACAACCTTCCGAGACTGAACCATGAAGAAATAGAAGATATAAAAAGACCAATGTCAAGCACTGAAATTGAAACTGTGATTAGAAATGTTCCAACAAACAAAAGCCCAGGACCAACCAGACAGCATCACAGGCGAATTCTATCAAACATTTACAGAAGAGTTAACATCTATTCTTCTCAAACTCTTCCAAAATATAGCAGAGGGAGGAACACTCCCAAACAAATTCTACGAGGCCACCATCACCCTGATACCAAAAGCAGACAAAGATGTCACACAAAAAAGAAAACTACAGGCCAACAGCACTGATGAACATAGATGCAAAAATCCTCAAAAAAATTCTAGCAAACAGAATCCAAGAGCACATTAAAAGGATCACACACCATGATCAAGTGGGGTTTATCCCAGGAATGCAAAGATTCTTCAATATACACAAATCAATATGACACACCACACTAACAAACTGAAGGATAAAAACATATGATAATGTCAATAGATGCAGAAAAAGCTTTCAACAAAATTCAACACATGTTTATGATAAAAACTCTCCAGAAAGTGGGCAGAGAGGGAACCTACCTCAATATAACAAAGGCTATATATGACAAACCCACAGCCAACATCGCTCTCAATGGTGAAAAACTGAAACTATTTCCTCTAAGATCAGGAACAAAACAAGGTTGCCCACTCTCAACACTATTATTCAAAATAGTTTTGGAAGTTTTAGCCACAGCAATCATAGAAGAAAAAGATATAAAAGGAATTGAAATCGGAAAAGAAGAAGTAAGGCTGTCACTTTTTGCAGATGACATTATACTATACATAGAGAATCCTAAGATGCTACCAGAAAACTACGAGAGCTAGTCAATGAATTTCGTAAAGTAGCAGGATACAAAATTAATGCACAGGAATCTCTTGCATTCCTATCAACTAATGATAAGAAATCTGAAAAAGGAATTAAGGAAACACTCCCATTTTACCATTGCAACAAAAAGAATAAAATACCTAGGAATAAACATACCTAAGGAGACAAAAGTCAGGTGTGCAGAAAACTATAAGACACTGATGAAAGAAATTAGAGACAATACCAACAAATGGAGAGACATACCATGTTCTTGGATTGGAAGAATCAACACTGTGAAAATGACTATAGTACCCATAGCAATATACGGATTCAGTGCAATCACTATCAAGCTACCAATGGCATTTTTCACCAAACTAGAACAAAAAATTTTACAGTTTGTATGGAAACACAAAAGACCCCGAATAGTCAATGCAATCATAAGAAAGAAAAAACGGAGCTGGAGGAATCAGGCTCCCAGAATTCAGATTATAATACAAAGCTACAGTAATCAAGAAAATATGGTACTGGCACAAAAACAGAACTATAGATCAATGGAACAGGATAGAAGCCCAGAGATAAACCTATGGACCTATGGTGACCTAATCTCTGACAAAGGAGGCAAAAATGTATAATAGAGAAGAGTCAGTCTCTTCAATAAGTGGTTCTGGCAAAACTGGACAGCTACATGTAAATGAATAAAATTAGAACACTCCCTAACACCATACACAAAAATAAACTCAAAACGGATTAAAGACCTAAATCTAAGGACAGACAATATAAATCACTTAGAGGAAAACAGGCAGAACACTCTATGATATAAATCACAGAAGGATCGTTTTTGACCCATCGCCTAGAGAAATGGAAATAAGAACAAAAATAAATAAATGGGACCCAATGAGACCTAAAATCTTTGCACAGCAAAGGAGACCGTAAACAAGAAGAAAAGACAACCTGCAGAATGGGAGAAAATATTTGCAAACGATGCAACTGACAAAGAATTAATCTCCAAAATATACAAGCAGCTCATGCAGCTCAATATCAAAAACACAAACAACCCAAACCAAAAATGGGCAGAAGACCTAAAGAGACATTTCTCCAAAGAAGATATACAGATTCCCAACAAACACATGAAAGGATGCTCAACATCACTAATCATTAGAGAAATGCAAATAAAACCACAGTGAGGTATCACCTCACACCTGTCAGAATGGCCATCATCAAAAAACCTACAAACAGTAAATGCTGGAAAGGGTATGGAGAAAGGGAACCCTCTTGCACTGTTGGTGGGAATGTAAATTGATACCTCCACTATGGAGAACAGTATGGAGGTTCCTTAAAAATCTAAAAATAGAACAATCATTTGACCCATCAATTCCACTATTGGGCATTTACCCTGAGAAAAGCATCATTCAAAAAGAGACATGTGGAGGGAGGGGAAGATGGCGGAAGAGTAAGATGCGGAGATCACCTTCCTCCCCACAGATACAGCAGAAATACATCTACACGTGGAACAACCCCTACAGAACACCTACTGAATGCTGGCAGAAGACCTCAGACCTTCCAAAAGGCAAGAAACTCCCCACATACCTGGGTCGGGCAAAAGAAAAAAAGTAAAAACAGAGACAAAAGAATAGGGACAGGACCTGCACCAGTGGGAGGTAGCAGTGAAGGAGGAAAGGTTTCCACACACTAGGAAGCCCCTTTGCGGGCAGAGACTGCGGGTGGTGGACGGGGGAGCTTTGGTGCCACAGAGGAGAGCACAGCAACAGGGGTGGGGAGGGCAAAGCGTGGAGATTCCCACACAGAGGATCGGTGCCGACCGGCACTCTCCAGCCTGAGAGGCTTGTCTGCTCACCCGCTGGGGTAGGCGCGGCTGGGAGTTGAGGCTCGGGCTTTGGTCGGAGCACAGGGAGAGGACTGGGGTTGGCTGCGTGAACACAGCCTGAAGGGGTTAGTGCACCACAGCTAGCCAGGAGGGAGTCCGGGAAAAGGTCTGCAGCTGCCGAAGAGGCAAGAGACTTTTTCTTCCCTCTGTTTTCTGGTGCACGAGGAGGAAGGATTAAGAGCGCTGCTTAAAGGAACTCCAGAGACGGGCGCGAGCCATGGCTAAAAGCGCGAACCCCAGAGACGGGAGCGAGCCACGGCTAAAAGCGCAAACCCCAGAGATGGGCGGGAGACGCTAAGGCTGCTGCTGCCGCCACCAAGGGGCCTGTGTGCGAGCCCAGGTCACTACCCACACCCCTCTTCCGGGGAGCCTGTGCAGCCCGCCACTGCCGGGTTCCCGGGATCCAGGGACAACTTCCCCAGGTGAACACACGGCGGGCCTCAGGCTGGTGCAACGTTATGCTGGCCTCTGCTGCCGCAGGCTCGCCCTGCACTCTGCGCCCCTCCCTCCCCCCGGCCCGAGTGAGCCAGAGTCCCCGAATCAGCGGCTCCCTTAACCCCGTCCTGTGTGAGCAAAAACAGACGCCCTCCAGCGACCTACACGCAGAGGCGGGACCAAATCCAAAGCTGAGCCCCTGGGAGCTGTGAGAACTAAGAAGAGAAAGGGAAATCTCTCCCAGCATCCTCAGAAGCAGTGGATGAAAGCTCCACAATCAACTTGATGTACCCTGCATCTGTGGAATACATGAATAGACAACGAATCATCCCACATTGAGGAGGTGATCTTTGAGAGCAAGATTTATGATTTTTTCCCCTTTTCCTCTTTATGTGAGTGTGTATGTGTATGCTTCTGTGTGAGATTTTGTCTGTATAGCTTTGCTTCCACCATTTGTCCTAGGGTTCTATCGATCCGTTTTTTTAAAATTTTTTTCTTAATATTTAATTTAAAAAACTTTATTTTATTTTACTTTATCTTCTTTCTTTCTTTCTTTCTTTCTTTCTTTCTTTCTTTCTCTCTTTCTTTCTTTCTTTCTTTCCTTCCTTCCTTCCTTCCTTCCTTCCCTCCTTTAAACAACAAATCATCCCAAATTGAGGAGGTGGACTTTGAGACCAAGATTCATGATTTTTTCCCCTTTTCCTCTCTTTGTGAGTCTGTATGTGTATGTTTGTGTGTGAGATTTTGTCTGCATAGATTTGTTTCCACCATTTGTCCTAAGGTTCTATCCATCTGTTTTTAAAAAAATTTTTTTTCTTAATATTTAATAACTTTATTATATTTTACTTTATTTTATTTTACTTTATCTTCTTTCTTTTTTCCTTCCTTCCCTCCTTCCTTCCTTCTTTCCTTGCTCCCACTGTCCCTCCCTCCCTCCCTCCTTTCTTTCCTTCTTTCCTTCTTTCTTTATTTCTTCCTTCCCTCTTTTCTTTCTTCCTTTCTTTCTTTCTTTCTTTCTTTCTTCTTACTTCTAATTCTTTCTCTCTACTTTTGCTCCCTTTTACTCTGAGCCATGTGTATGAAAGGCTCTTGGAGCTGCAGCCAGGAGTCAGTGCTGTGCCTCTGAGGTGGGAGAGCCAACTTCAGGACACTGGTCGACAAGAGACCTCCCAGCTCCA
This sequence comes from Phocoena phocoena, assembly GCF_963924675.1. Taxonomy (NCBI): domain Eukaryota; kingdom Metazoa; phylum Chordata; class Mammalia; order Artiodactyla; family Phocoenidae; genus Phocoena; species Phocoena phocoena. Next base: position 72,844,477 of record NC_089240.1, on the reverse strand, counting down.
CATAATATCAAATGGCAAAAATCTCCCAGAGATCTCCATCTCAACACCAGCACCCAGCTTCACTCAATGACCAGCAAGCTACAGTGCTGGAAACCCTATGACAAACAACTAGCAAAACAGGAACACAACCCCACCCATTAGAATATAGGCTGCCTAAAATCATAATAAGTCCACAGACACCCTAAAACACACTACCAGATGTGTACCTTCCCACCAGAGAGACAAGATCCAGCCTCATCCACCAGAACACAGGCACTAGTCCCCTCCACCAGGAAGCCTATACAACCCACTGAATCAACCTTAGCCACTGGGGACAGACATCAAAAACAACGGGAATGACGAACATGCAGCCTGCAAAATGGAGACCCCAAACACAGTAAGATAAGCAAAATGAGAAGACAGAAAAACACACAACAGATGAAGGAGCAAGATAAAAACGCACCAGACCTAACAAATGAAGAAGAAATAGGCAGTCTACCTGAAAAAGAATTCAGAATAATGATAGCAAAGATGATCCAAAATCCTGGGAATAGAATCGACAAAATGCAAGAAAAGTTTAAAAAGGACATAGAAAAACTAAAGATGAAACAAACAATGATGAACAACACAATAAATGAAATGAAAAATACTCTAGATGGGATCAATAGCAGAATAACTGAGGCAGAAGAACGGATAAGTGACCTGGAAGATAAAATAGTGGAAATAACTACTGCAGAGCAGAATAAAGAAAACAGAATGAAAAGAACTGAGGACAGTCTCAGAGACCTCTGGGACAACATTAAACGCACCAACATTTGAATTATAGGGGTTCCAGAAGAAGAAGAGAAAAAGAAAGGGACTGAGAAAATATTTGAAGAGATTATAGTTGAAAACTTCCCTAATATGGGAAAGGAAATAATTAATCAAGTCGAGGAAGCACAGAGAGTCCCATAAAGGATAAATCCAAGGAGAAACATGCCAAGACACATATTAATCAAACTGTCAAAAATTAAATACAAAGAAAGCATATTAAAAGCAGCAAGGGAAAAACAACAAATAACACACAAGGGAATCCCCATAAGGTTAACAGATGATCTGTCAGCAGAAACTCTGCAAGCCAGAAGGGAGTGGCAGGACACACTGAAAGTGATGAAATAGAAAAACCTGCAACCAAGATTACTCTACCCAGCGAGGATCTCATTCAGATTTGATGGAGAAATTAAAACCTTTACAGACAAGCAAAAGCTGAGAGAGTTCAGCACCACCAAACCAGCTTTACAACAAATGCTAAAGGAACTTCTCTAGGCAAGAAACACAACAGAAGGAAAAGGCCTACAATAACGAACCCAAAACAATTTAGAAAATGGGAATAGGAACATACATATCAATAATTACCTTAAATGTAAATGGACTAAATGCTCCCACCAAAAGACACAGATTGGCTGAATGGATACAAAAACAAGACCCATATATATGCTGTCTACAAGAGACCACTTCAGACCTAGAGACACATACAGACTGAAAGTAAGGGGATGGAAAATGATACTCCACACAAATGGAAACCAAAAGAAAGCTGGAGTAGCAATTTTCATATCAGACAAAATAGACTTTAAAATAAAGACTATTAGAAGAGACAAAGAAGGACACTACATAATGATCAACGGATCGATCCAAGAAGAGGATATAACAATTGTAAATATTTATGCACCCAACATAGGAGCACCTCAATACATAAGGTGAATACTAACAGCCATAAAAGGGGAAATCAATAGTAACACATTCATATAAGGGACTTTAACGCCCCACTTTCACCAATGGACAGATCATCCAAAATGAAAGTAAATAAGGAAACACAAGCTTTAAATGATACATTAAAAAAGATGGACATAATTGATATTTATAGGACACTCCATCCATAAACAACAGAATACACATTTTTCTCAAGTGCTCATGGAACATTCTACAGGATAGATCATATCTTGGGTCACAAATCAAGCCTTGGTAAATTTAGGAATATTGAAATTGTATCAAGTAACTTTTCTGACCACAATGCCATAAGACTAGATATCAATTACAGGAAAAGATCTGTAAAAAATACGAACACATGGAGGCGAAACAATACACTACTTAATTACGAAGTGATCACTGAAGAAATCAAAGAGGAAATTAAAAAAATACCCAGAAACAAATGACAGTGGAGACACAACAACCCAAAGCCTATGGGACGCAGCAAAAGCAGGTCTAAGAGGGAAGTTTATAGCAATACAAGCCCACCTTAAGAAACAGGAAACATCTCGAAAAAACAACCTAACCTTGCACCTAAAGCAATTAGAGAAAGAAGAACAAAAAAAAAGCCCAAAGTTAGCAAAAGGAAAGAAATTATAAAATTCCGATGAGAAATAAATGAAAAAGAAATGAAGGAAACAATAGCAAAGATCATTAAAACTAAAAGCTGGTTCTTTGAGAACGTAAACAAAATTGATAAACCATTAGCCAGACTCATCCAGAAAAAGAGGGAGAAGACTCAAATCAATAGAATTAGAAACGAAAAAGGAGAAGTAACAACTGAAACTGCAGAAATACGAATGATCATGAGAGATTACTACAAGCAACTCTATGCCAATAAAATGGACAACCTGGAAGAAATGGACAAATTCTCAGAAATGCACAGCCTCCCAAGAGTGAATCAGGAAAAAATAGAAAATATGAACAGACCAATCACAAGCACTGAAATTGAAACTGTGATTAAAAATCTTCCAACAAACAAAAGCCCAGGACCAGATGGCTTCACACGCGAATTCTATCAAACATTTAGAGAAGAGCTAACACCTATCCTTCGTAAACACTTCCAAAATATAGCAGAGGGAAGAACACTCCCAAATTCATTCTACGAGGCCACCATCACCTTGATACCAGAAGCAGACAAGGATGTCACAAAGAAAGAAAACTACAGGCCAATATCACTGATGAACATAGATGCAAAAATCGTCAACAAAATACTAGCAAACAGAATCCAACAGCACATTAAAAGGATCATACACCATGATCAAGTGGGGTTTATTCAAGGAAGGCAAGGATTCTTCAATATATGCAAATCAATCAATGTGATAAACCATATTAAAAAATTGAAGGAGGAAAACCACGTGATCATTTCAATAGATGCAGAGAAATCTTCTGAGAAAATTCAACACCCATTTATGATTCAAAAACCCTGCAGAAAGTAGGCGTAGAGGGAACTTTCCTCAACATAATAAAGGCCATATATGACAAACCCACAGCCAACATCATCCTCAATGGTGAAAAACTGAAAGCATTTCCACTAAGATCAGGAACAAGACAAGGTTGCCCACTCTTACCACTCTTATTCAATAAAGTTTTGGAAGTTTTAGCCACAGCAATCAGAGAAGAAATGGAAATGAAAGGAATCCAAATCAGAAAAGAAGAAGTAAAGCTGTCACTGTTTTCAGATGACATGACACGATACACAGAGAATCCTAAAGATGCTACTAGAAAACTACTAGAGCTAATCAATGAGTTTGGTAAAGTAGCAGGATACAAAATTAATGCACAGAAATCTCTGGCATTCCTATATACTAATGATGAAAAATCTGAAAGTGAAATCAAGAAAACACTCCCATTTAACATTGCAACAAAATAATAAAATATCTAGGAATAAAGCCACCTAAGGAGACAAAAGACCTGTAATCAGAAAATTATAAGACACTGATGAAAGAAATTAAAGATGATACAAATAGATGGAGAGATATACCATGTTCTTGGATGGGAAGAATCAACATTGTGAAAATGACTCTACTACCCAAAGCAATCTGCAGATTCAATGCAATCCCTATCAAACTACCACTGGCATTTTTCACAGAACTAGAACAAAAAATTTCACAATTGGTATGGAAACACAAAAGACCCCGAATAGCCAAAACAATCTTGAGAACGAAAAACGGAGCAGGAGGAATCAGGCTCCCTGACTTCAGACTATACTACAAAGCTACAGTAATCAAGACAGTATGGTAGTGGCACAAAAACAGAAAGATAGATCAATGCAAAAGGGTAGAAAGCCCAGAGATAAACCCATGCACATATGGTCACCTTATCTTTGATAAAGGAGGCAAGAATATACAGTGGAGAAAAGACAGCCTCTTCAATAAGTAGTGCTGGGAAAACTGGACAGGTACATGTAAAAGTATGAAATTAGATCACTCCCTAACACCATACACAAAAATAAGCCCTAAATGGATTAAAGACCTTAATGTAAGGCCAGAAACTATCGAACTCTTAGAGGAAAACATAGGCAGAACACTCTATGACATAAATCACAGCAAGATCCTTTTTGACCCACCTCCTAGAGAAAAGGAAATAAAAACAAAAATAAACAAATGGGACCTAATGAAACTTCAAAGCTTTTGCACAGCAAAGGAAACCATAAACAAGAGCAAAAGACAACCCTCAGAATGGGAGAAAATATTTGCAAATGAAGCAACTGACAAAGGATTAATTTCCAAAATTTACAAGCAGCTCATGCAGCTCAATAACAAAAAAACAAACAATCCAATCCAAAAATGGGCAGAAGATCTAAATAGACATTTCTCCAAAGAAGATATACAGACTGCCAACAAACAGATGAAAGAATGCTCAACATCATTAATCATTAGGGAAATGCAAATCAAACCTACAATGAGATATCATCTCACACAAGTCAGAATGGCTATCATCAAAAAATCTAGAAGCAATAAATGCTGGAGAGGGTGTGGAGAAAAGGGAACACTCCTGCACTTCTGGTGGGAATGTGAATTGGTACAGCCACTATGGAGAAAAGTATAGAGGTTCCTTAAAAAACTACAAATAGAACTACCATGTGACCCAGCAATCCCACTACTGGGCATATACCCTGAGAAAACCATAATTCAAAAAGAGTCATGTACCAAAATGTTCATTGAAGCTCTATTTACAAAAGCCCAGAGATGGAAACAACCTAAGTGCCCATCGTTGGATGAATGGATAAAGAAGATGTGGCACATATATACAATGGAATATTACTCAGCCATAAAACGAAACGAAATTGAGCTATTTTTAATGAGGTATATAGACATAGAGTATGTCATATAGGGTGAAGTAAGTCAGAAAGAGAAAGACAAACACCATATGCTAACACATATATATGGAATTTACGGGGAAAAAATGTCATGAAGAACCTAGGGATAAGACAGGAATAAAGACACAGACCTAGTAGGGAACGGACTTGAGGATATGGGGAGGAAGAAGGGTGAGCTGTGACAAATAGAGAGAGAAGCATGGACATATATACACTACCAAATGTAAGGTAGATAGCTAGTGGGAAGCAGCCGCATAGCACAGGGATATCAGCTCGGTGCTTTGTGACCGCCTGAAGGGGTGGGATAGGGAGTGTGGGAGGGAGATGCAAGAGGGAAGAGATATGGGAACATATGTATATGTATAACTGATTCACTCTGTTATAAAGCAGAAACTAACACACCATTGTAAAACAATTATACCCCAATAAAGATGTTAAAAAAAAGAGAGACATGTACCACAATGTTCATTGCAGCACTATTTACAATAGCCAGGACATGGAAGCAACCTAAGTGTTCACCGACAGATGAATGGATAAAGGATGATGTGGCACATATATACAATGGAATATTTCTCGGCCATAAAAGGAAATGAAATTGAGTTATTTGTAGTGAGGTGGATGGACCTAGAGACTGTCTTACAGAGTGAAGTAAGTCAGAAAGAGAAAAACAAATACCATATAGTAACACATATATATGGAATCAAAAAAAAAAAGACAAGTTTCTGATGAACCTAAGGGCAAGACAGGAATAAAGACGCAGACGTAGAGAATGGACTTGAGGACACAGCAAGGGGGAAGGGTAAGTTGGCACAAAGTGAAAGAGTGGCATGAGTATATATACACTACCAAATGTAGAATAGATAGCTAGTGGGAAGCAGCTGCATAGCACAGGGAGATCAGTTTGGTGCTTTGTGACCACCTAGACGTGTTGGATAAGGAGTGTGGGAGGGAGGCGCAAGAAGGAGGGGACATGGGGATATATGTATACATATAACTGATTCACTTTGTTATACTGCAGAAACTAACACAGCATTGTAAAGTAATTATACTCCAATAAAGATGTTAAAAAATTAATTAATGAGATGATAGATGTTCACTAAACTTATTCTGATAATCATTTCATGATGTAAGTCAAATCATTCTGTACAGCTTAACCTTATGCAGTGCTGTATGTCAATTATATCTCAATTAAACTGGTAGAAAAAATTAGATGTATAGACATTTTTGCAAAAATTGATGACACTTGAATATGGGATGGGAATAGATAATATTATTATATAAAAATTAAATTCCTTGGTATTTATAAAAATAAAATTCCCACTGAGCATCATAGAATCTGAGACTGACTAGTAACTACTTCTACCAGAAGAATCACGATCCAAGATTTTCTATTATTCTTTTTACACTGATAATTCTTTATTACTTAAGGGAGATTGCAAATGCATCTCTGTGCTTGAAATTACGAACAACTTCTCCCTGAAAATGTTATCCTAAAGAGCACTTAGGACACGAATTTAAAATATGAAATAAAATAAATAAAAGTATATTAATTTTTAAAACTGAAAATTATACTGAAATGCTACTTAAATAATTATTTGTTGAGACCCCAAACATCCTGAATTCTAAAATGTAAGTCTATGTTCCCAGTGATTGTATGCAGTCAAATTTCTACCATAACATCTCAGGGTGTAAAACTAACACCAAAAAGGAAAACTGAATAGGTAATCTAAATTTTAATTCACCTTTACTAAGGAAATGTGTTATTTGAATGGAGGAAAGGGAGAAATACTGTAAAAACTTTACCACTGATGTTTCAGTTTTATAGACAGAAAATAAGAAACAGATTTGTAGTATAGAGATAGCACACCCTGTTCCAGCTCAAGTCAGCTGTTTTATTTTATTGGGTTTTATCTTAAGATGAAAGCAACACATACTGCTTCAACCCATGCTGAACTGTTTCATTTCATAGGATTTTATCTTCAGAAGCCAGTAATAGTCTCAGGTCTAACTTACATAATTTTTATGACATGTAATGGATAGTTTTCTATGAACACAGAGACTCTAAATTTTTCCTGAAATATGGAAATGACACTTTCTGTGGGTATCAGGGTAAGGCAATGCAATTAACATTAGATTACTTGGCTTTCGCCAAGGAAGGTTTGACAGAGCAAATAAAACTCTGGTCTTCAACCTGCACAGAAATAGAGATGGGAAAAAGATGAATTTATGTCCTGACTAGAGGTTAGGCAGATTATTGTGCACTGCATACTAGTACTCAAGTAAAAATATTTTACCATAACAGCAATTTTGACATAGATTAAAAGACATAGGAATGTCTTCTTTGATGCTCCTAGTACTTGAGTTCCAAAGTCATCACAATCTGGCTAACATTTTTTTTTAGAAAATACAAAGATTTTTCAGCAGCTCAATTTACCTTCCATTATTCACACAGATTCTACTAAATAAAGCACAACTATCATTTTTTAATTATTTTTCTGTTATCCAGAAATACCTTTTTTCAATCATACAATATAAGAAATGTAGATTACCACCACTGAGCATTATTTTTTCCTGTTCATTTATTTAGGAATCTTGAAGTAAGCTTCTGAAATATTGTTTACAGCAGAACTGTAAACTAAAATGAACTAGAATAATAAAGATAAGGCTGCCTCATTTCGTAAGGGAAATGTCTGCATTCTTGGGTAAACAGGAGACTTGCATAAGTCCAGCTTTGCCTTGTCAGACAGTTGGTGTAACTTGAGGTTGCATGGTCTATTATGTTTTCTAAGAAACTTGATTAATTTATTGAATAAAACTTGAATAATACTTTTACCTCTAGAAAGTGACAATATTGATTCAAATAATTTTTATTCTTCTTTCTATTACTTACATGACTGTTTTTTCTTTCTTTTCCTTCCTTCTTTACTTCACTCCTTGCTCCCTCCCTTCCTCTATCTTTTCTTTCCATTTTTTTATTTCCTCTTCCTTCCTTTTATTTTTTTTCTGCGATGAATTTAAAAACACAATCTAATCCTTGTCAGGAAATCTATCTATAAACGAAAAGAGCTTGCATTCTTACCTCTCAACATTTCATGTGTGAAACAGTAAACTCATGAGGCTATTAAAATGTGGTTTATTGGCTTTGAAAAAGAAGGTGTGACACAACGTCAACACTTCCCATTTCCTGAGACCATAAGTATAAAGAAGCCATAGCTGAACTATCAACTTCATCAGGATAAGAACATTGATCCCCAGCAACCCTGACTGGTTAGTTAAAGTTAAATTTAGCTCTGAATTACCTCTTTTTCACAGAAAGAGGAGAGAAACTTCATAGGAATACAGAAAATATCTTGAAAAGTTTAATGATTTAAAATGAAAGGAAAAGTAATATCATTGTTAATACTGCTCATCCAAATACGTCTCTGGAATTCCTGGTTATAACTACACTAGAGTATCCAAAGGATATCATCAGTAACTTAAAATCCAGAAGACAAATAAAACCACAAGTATTTTAAATGCAATACTCATTGAAGGTGGTTGAGTTTAATTAGAATTTATGGATCCAGAAATGAAAGCCCATAAAAGCTAACCAGAAAAGAAGTCGGTCAGATGTGTGTGTGCTCTCTTGCAGCAATTAGATAAGGGGAAAGACATCTGTCAGAAAGTCCTGAACGTCAGGCAGGAGCCTACGGACTTGTCACCACAGATACTTGAGCATAGAAACAATATGGAAGAAATTAAGTGTAGGCAAGAGTATCTTTCAATAGGATTAGAAAGGAAAAATGACTGTGGACTGATGCAAATATGACTAAAAGATGATAAAAGAAGTTCCAGATGTGAAGTGAAAACAGCCTAAGTCAGTATGCAAAATAAGAAAATAAAACTAAAAGATAAGATTTTTCTAAAATACAATGCAGAAAAAAAAAGTTGGTAGGTCTTGTTGATATACTGCCTGAGACCAAAGACAAAAACGTAAAGATATGGTTTCGAGCCTAGAGAACTAGAAAATTAATGATGTAAAAGAAATGGGCAAGGGGTCCAAAGAGGATCTCAATTTTCAACAGGATGTATATTTCTATATACATTCACACTTCCAGTTACTTTTTGATTGGGGCTATATCATTAAACCCTTGGTGTTTGCTGTTTCTTTCTAGAATTCTAGAATTTTGAAAATAGTAATATAAGCTTCCACTATCTATCCAATATATAATAGATTGTAGAATATTTTAAATTATATCTTCCAAGGGCATCAATATAATGAACACTATTTCACAAGTAATTTCACTTGCTAATCTTTGTGATGTACTCTTAATCTCCAGCTAAATCCTTAAAGACCTTACCCTTATTCTCGAATTCTCTAAGTCCAAACTCTAATGCCTAAAATGCCAAGGGTGTTATTATCACTTTAATTGGTATTCTTGACCTTTACTACTTCGGCTACATTCTCTCTTTTCCTCTAGACAATAGGTGACTGCAGCAGAATTCTGCCTTTTAAAAAAATGGATACTTCTTCCATTGGATATGATTAGAAGCCTCTATGGTTGTAATTTTCTAGGCTCTACATCACCCTACAGTTTTGGGCACAGATGATGCAAAATGGAATTGAGGCTATAAACATACTCAGATCAGCAGCTGACAGGATTAAGTCTCCAATTTCCTGGTCAAGAGTTGTTAGAAACTTACTATCTGAAGTACCAAGAAAGCTGTCAAATAGTACCCCCACACACAACCACTTTCAATTACTTACAAATAGCTCTCCAACAGAAGTAGACTCTTTTTCCATTCAGTAATGTATACTTGATTGATATTTATCTTCCTGGATAAAGAATAAGCCAGTACCCAAATCCCACAGTAGTCTAAGGCATCCTAGGAAAATCACTCAAGTCAAAAACATTTGCCATGTAAAAGGTAAAAAACAATGTTTTTACTTATTTTTATTAACTGTGCAGGTGATAAGGTGATGAAAATATTTCAAATCTTTTTTAAAAGGCTTTCAAAAAGGTTGACAATTATTTAAAGATAATTTACAAAGTTTATTAATGTACTTTATGTAGCCAACAATTCTTGACATATTTTTCTGTGAAAAAATTTCAATGTTGCAGTATCAGGGTATTTCATTTCCTATCTTCTAGAGCTTCATTTAACCTCATGAAGGAAAGAAACACAGTACACATAGTGAATCTGCTTCTCATTTTTCATAGAATCTTTCAGAAAGAAGTTTTTAAAACTATTGCAGACCTTCAGACTCTTTCCTTCCCTTTTCCTGATTTCTTGGCAAATTTGCACAAAACCTAAGAGGCACTGTGGTGCAGAAATAAAGAGCATGGAATTTGAAGCCAGGATTAGGAACTTCATTCAAAAAAATTCCACCACTTATTAGCTGTGTGACTTTGACCAAGTAATTCAACTTTCTGTGCCTCAGTTTCCTCATCTGTAAAATAGGAATAATGACAGCATTTATTTCATAGGGGTTTTGCCTATGTTCAATGAGTTCAAAATATATTAAGGCGTTCATGTTAATGCCTGGCAAATAGTAAGGGATATAAATGTCTGCTATAATTATTATTCTGGTAAACCAAGTATCATTACCATAAGAGTAAAGGGAGTTTGTTTTATTTGATATATGGGAATAGAAAGTCTATAAAATCTACTGTACTTACTAAATGAAACTTCAAAATGTAGAAATCTGGACTGGTGAGTTCCCTTGCTCTGATTTCTTATGAAACAATGTTATAAGGAATAAGTTCTTCTTCCACCAGGTATTGCAATTGTTCTTTGAGAGATAGTACCAGATTTAAAGATATATCCTGTTTCATATTGTGTCAGCTAATGAAATTCATATTTATAGTCATTTCAATTTAATGTTGAAATAATTATCAAAGACTAACATTTCAATCAAGATTAACCTTACAGAATTGTACATCTCATTATTTTTTCCCAAATATCTACCACTCTTTGACCAGTATCAAGAAAATCCTGGTACATAAAGGAGTGTCAGGCTCCTTTGATCTAAGTCAACAAGGGCACTTTTTGCCTATGTTTAGACTTGTCCACTAGTTACTAATTCTCATTGTTAGCTTTCAAGCTCTGTTCACCATCCCCTTGCTTCAAGTTCAGACTAAATGACCACACTTGCTACTGCTAAGAGTGTGAGAAGATCAGCAAACGTCATTCCTTCCCACAGACTCACTGGAGAATTCACACAAGGATGGGGAGTAAGCCTCTATTGCATCTTCCCTTCAACAAAATGCAGGCTTTTGGTGACACAGCCTTTTGAAATTATCCAGCAAGCTCACCTTTTTTTAAGTGTGCATGAGTTTTAAATATGTAATTACTTCACCTTTTAAGTTTTCTTTCATTTGAAGAATGAGGAAATGAGATTAACTGGTCCTTGCTAAATATAAAAACTTCAAAAATTGGAAATCAACAGAATAAAAGAAGAAAACTTCTGAAAATATAAGAAGTCTACATCTGGAGGCATTAAATCATAGAGTGGTATAACTCTGGATTTTGAATATTCTAAATCACAAGGTACTTTCCGTATGTTGTTTTCTTTTCTTTGCAAAAGACAGTATAATATCAATTTATAAAGTTCTAGTCATAGCAACAAATCAATGAGAAACTAATAAGTGTAAATTACTTAACGCTTGTTTAAAATGGTAGCATTAAGCAAAATACAACACATGCACAAATATACACATGCTTTTCTTACTTTCAATGTATTTTTTTCCTGTAATATAATCTTATAAATTTGATGGGATAAAACAAATAGGTTATAGTATGTTGCATTGATGAAATTCTTTAGCTTGCCATTATGGAATTTTAGTCTTCTAATCCTAAACAAACACAAAAGATAGATAAATATTCAGAATTTAAATCTATCTTTTAAAAATTGTTCAGTTCAGCATAATTGTTACTATCATAGCTAATCCTCTGATAATAACAAACAGCATTTTGTCAGATCCCTGTATTTTAGACATGCTAGTGTTATGGTCTATAATAACATTTCTTTAAAGAACTCAAAATGATTTTAATATATTATCTCAATACACATATATAAAAATAGTACCTGAAGACAGATACTATAATCATTAATTACAGATTGACTAACTCTCATTAAGAAGTTGAGTTCAGTACTAAAGGTAGAACTGCAGTCAAAGTTTTCCTCATTTTACTTTTCAGGGATTAAAGTACTTATTGAAATACACTGCTTAGTACTAGATCTGATCATACACAAGTAGAACTAATAGATAGAAATCTGAGGCCATACCAACAATATGATCCTTAGATACAATTTAGTATCATGGAAAATAGTATTTATTAATTAGACAGTACTGATCTTGAAGAATCAAAGTGTTTGCAAAATAAAATCATTTCATTTATCACAAAAACAAGGGTAAGAAATAAGTAGCACAGAGTACTAAGACATATATACCAATACGTCATAAAAAATTTACCCACTACTTGCATAGTTTTCTAGATATTAGCTCAGTGACTATAGAGTCATACATTTATGGCACTTTATCAACATTTTACAATGAAACCTTAGTTACCATACTTTTCAGGCAAATGTGAGTTTTCACTTAAGCTTAATTTTCAGGTTAACTGAGCGTTACACAAAAAAACTCCTAGTTGGTGAAAATCTTTTCAAACAGAGCCTATAAGCTCAGAATGGGAATGTATTTCAATCCTATTTTTCCTGATGGCGCAGGACCTCTCAGGGTCTTACTCAGTACATGTATCATCACTAACATAAGCACCTGCAGGTTTGAGAAGGGTTAGATCCTGGAATTGTGTAATGTCTCCCCTTCCTCCAAACCACACCCATCACATCCACTGCAAGTTGAAAGATTTGACACCTATATTAATCAAATCTTATTTTTAATATTAATCTATGATTTTTAACTGTGAAAGACATTTGATAGTAAAAAATCACCTACAATCAAGCGTTGATAGTTTTCATAATAATTCTCTGACATGCACATTTTCCTGTCAATTTACCTTTTATGTAAAAGTAGAGGGCAGATAAAATCCCCTATATGATAGCAATGTCAACATGGAGGACAGGCACCAGTCAGTGACGATTAGACTGCAGATAGACTTGCTTCCGTTTTTTTCTTCAGGGACTTACATTGTAATTTAGAGTATTTAATATTCTATAGCTAGAGGTAATATCAAGGTTCTAGGAAAGAGCTCTTGTCTGGAATATTATGCAAGTGACCTTGCTGTTATTTTAAAGCCCTGTTGTCATCAAGCAGTATAATTGACCACATTTGGTTAGCTTTTGTTGATGAAAACTACATTTACTGACATCAACAGCCTCGCCTCTTGTAACTGTGCCAACAGTAGCAACTTGATAACCTTTCATCCGATGATGTATGAAGCAAAAACTGTTTGCTGTGACATGTGTAAACTCCATGGTGAACGGACAAGCATTGGAAGTAGCTTTCCATGTTCAAATACAAAGCTAGCTTTATTTTTTACAGTACGCCAGTTTGAATCATAATTCTGTAGTGAAAAATACACTGCCCCATTCTCAGAGTAACGGTGAAATTGTGGGTTTGTAAGTAAAAATTCATGTATATGTATACTAAGTTCAAATGATCTCTGTACATTTGAAATCATGTTCTCCATAGATGTTCAAATCATGAAGTAGGGACTAAATCCACATGGCCATGGTCTAAGCAATCTAAATGATTCACCTCAAGTCACGAAATTAATACTTTTACCTCAAAGGAGTAATGCTTTCCATGTCTGTATTTCTTAAGGTCCCATATGTTTATTGTCAAAAGTATTGTAACAAGTCTACTTACTTCACAAAAAAACATGCAAACATAACTTCCATCACTGCCATCCAAGGAAAACCCAAATTAAATACCTTGATTATCTAAAATTCAATTAGCTAGAGTAATTAATACCATTTATTTAATTATATACTATGATTAGGAGAAAATATTAAGAAGTGATATTTTAAAATTATTATTGTTTTATAAAGCATCACTAACTTACAAGCATATTGCAAGACACAGAAAAACCAAACTTCTATCTATCCACATTGCTGCACAATCAAAATGGTGAGAGAATAATGATTCTGAGGTCCTAAGAGCTTAATCACCCAAATAAAGTTATATTTATGTTCACTGTACTATGCTACATAAGGCAGGCGATAAAATGGGCCAATATTATTAAAAATATTTTCAACAAGGATTAGCAACAAAATATTTTATTAACTTCAATGAGCTGGACCTCCTTACCTGATCCATCTTGTTAATAAAGCTTTTTGATGTAAGTCCACACTCCACAAAAGAATTCTTATTTGGAACAAGTAAGATTTTGATGATCTAAAATCAGTTTTACACTCTGCTAAGCCAATTCCTGTGAGGGAAATATCTATCTAGTTATATCAAATTTGTTCTCTTTCCTAAAACAAGGATGAATAACAAATCTCTCACCTGAAGCAAATATTCTGCTTATTATACAATGGCACATGCCTGCTCAGGAAAGTTCCATTTTTCTTGCTTTTATCTGCGTCACCAATGACCACAGTTCTAGTTATTCTGTCACCAAACATGTATATTTCTCTATTTTCCAAGAAAAATCACTTCCAATGAGTTTTCAAACACTAGCCCAAAATAAAAGCATTCCCAGAGAGTTTCTGAACACTGGAATCCCACACCAACTACAATGCTATAAATATCTTCTAAACACTCAGATCAATGTCAACAGTGGTTTGCAATAAAAGAGTCCTAGTGAATTCTAATGGAGCTCCAAATCCCACTGGCTGTTGATAGGCTATTATGAAATGAAAGTCCCTTAACATGATATAAAATAATGTTATATTTTTCTGTTGTCCTTGAAGACAGCTTCCTCCTCCATTTTTTTATCTGTAAACAGAATGCTCACACAGACTTACACAGCCCCCTATTCAACCACAACCAAATCCAAAGCTCACTAATACTCATATACAGCAAGGTCAGAATTTTTTAAGTAAGAAAAAAATTTCTTTGATTAATGCTGAGAGCTGCACCATGTTTAGACAGGGTCATGACTCCAGGCATCCATTTAATCAAATTTCTCTGCTGCCTGTCCCAGTGGAGCCATTTCAACAAGAAACTCTCTCAATGAAAAAGGGGGGTAAAAGGGGGGAAAGCGTACTTCACATCTCACATTGTTTACATGCTGTTAAGTAATTATTTCACTGGTCCACCCCCACTGGCCATCAACAGACAAGTCACCTCCTTAGAGACTCTGAAAAGCCTATTCAGCTGTATATAGCTCATTTTTTTTTCTCTTCATAGTGAAGCTAACTACTTAGCTTAAAGATTTATTTGTGGATGCTAAAGTATACTTTGTCCATGCTAATGATCTCACTAATTACAAGGGTATTTATCATATAGATGTTCTCAGTTTCTCTTTATGAATACCACTGTTTCTCAACTACTCTAGAGTAATAATTTCTCCACCCCCATCACATCACATAAGTACTTCAAGATGAATACCCCTTCCCATCCACACATGCACAATAAACCTGTTTTCCCAAGGAATTGTCATTGCTTGAGTGGCCAAACAAGTTATTATTTTTCAGGAGTTTTCAATAATACTCTGATCTTTAACCAGCTCTTCTCAAGGGCAAAGAGCAGAATGAAGCAGGCAGATAATAAAGAATTACAGTTTGCCTTTACTTAATAGATCTATCAGTCAGAGTAATAGAGACAGATAAAATGGTAACCTACTCACCCAACCCTTCCAAATTGCTGTCCTAGAATCAAGAAGGGAAGTGGGGGCAAGAAAAAATGTTTATTTCTAATTGAATTTCAAGAATTAAAGGCAAATGACTTGAAAGCTAAGTATAAGCAGAATCTTCCCAAACCCAAATGGAAACAATCTACAAAACACACTACTTTTAGAGACTGAAGAGAAAGCTGAAAAGTAGGAGTCTCAGGCCTCAAAATCAGAGGCCATTTTTCTTTCCGAATTTCTTCTTTTTCTGCAACTTCTGCTGAAGTAAACATTTCACACAATTTGGTTCATATTGGCAGATAAAGAGAAAAAATTCAAAGATTTTTCTGATTAAAAAATAAAGCTGCAAGGAAATTAATACATTTCTTATAATTCTTACTTGGAAATTCAACTTTAAGTGAACACTTATCCTTATTTTACCTCCAATATTCACTTTCTGATTAATGGTAATACACAGGATATAATTAGACCAGGATTTCTACCCTTTCAGTCCTTGTACAATGTCCATTACCAAAAGGAAAAGAGTACCCTTCTTGATCCATAGAGAGATCAAAACCACAAAGTTAATATGGTGGGTGTGAATGAAATTGTTTTTGTGTTTTTATATGTAGCTATAGTAAACATTTCCAATGAAGAACAAAAAAAAGAAGAAAACCAGCTGAGAAAGAAAGTTACCAAGGAAGAAGAAAAAAAACATGTATTGTAGGAATGGGGAAAAGCTACTAATTATAAGGAAGCTTGGGAAATATACAAATGCAGAAAGGAAAGTAAAAAATACTGAAATAAAAATTTAATGTGGATTGAAAAGAAAGATTTGTTCTAGTTATCCCTTATAGTCCTGAAGATAAATGAAATAATAAGGGAAAATTGAGGAGAATAAGCTTGATGTGCCAGAAAGTACACTGGGCTGAGTCTCAAAAACTAAGCTCCAGTGGCTATTACTAAACATCTGAACTATGAGAGGCAAGCCATATCATTTTTTTTTAGATTTTGTTTCCTCATCTATAAAATAAGACATCATACTAAATGATCTCTAATGTCCCTCCTGTCTCTTAATCAGTGAAAATTCTAAGGCAACTGAAATCACTGAAAAGCTTTAAGGTATACATTACTGACTTTTTCCCATCTTTTCTCTTA
Organism: Phocoena phocoena; assembly: GCF_963924675.1. NCBI lineage: Eukaryota > Metazoa > Chordata > Mammalia > Artiodactyla > Phocoenidae > Phocoena > Phocoena phocoena. The sequence goes on along the minus strand of NC_089240.1, from coordinate 72,827,514 downwards.
CACTCATAATAGCTTCATTTTGTAATGGGAACAGAGGAAAAATAATCTATTCTTGACTTCACTACTATTTGATATTGACATTTAGTAAAGAATATTGATTCACCAGGAATAACCAACCATTGGAAAGCTAATAGGAATCTCAATCTAACATCTATTTTTCTCTCAAAGCCTAGGGTGTAAGACTGGTTTAAGAATGATATATGTTTCTTGGTGAAAAGGAAAGCCAGAGGTGGGGAAAACACAAGAATCTGCAAGTGATTAGAAAGAGAGTATTTATATTAGCACTTCCTTTCCTTTCAAGTTTCACCATCCATTTAAAAATGCCCAGTATTTCACAGTGACAGCCAAAGGAATATTGGGCAGATGTCCTAAGTGAAGGGAAAATACAAAGATTTCCAGATCTCTTACCTAGTTTTATCTAACAGCAGAGAGCCCTTATTTTAAAAAAGTAGTTGTGTCATTTTATCCCTCAAGGTGTTTACTTATTCAAGTTCAAACACATATTTTATTTTCATCCACTTACACAGATTTGAGTGAATATGATGGTGCCTGGCACACAGCCAACTCTTGAAAAATATCAACATAATGGAATAATGGATGGATGGGTGGGTAGATGGGTAGATGGATGAACAAATCATTATTTCCTTCACTTGGCTTCTTCACTACTCACAGAAGGTAGGGTCATTAGAATTGTTCTGAACACATCCAACTTAAAATTTACCTCTTTAAAATCTAGAAAGTAAAGGTCCCTTAAGAAAGAAAATTTAAACATGTAAATAAGGGCCGAAGATTGCACAACTCCAACGTGTGCCATTCACATTGCATTTTGTGCAAATGGTGACCACTGGAGAAATTTAAGGGAGCAGCCTGACAAGGTGGGAAATTTAAATTCTTCAGAAATAGTCATTCACATACAAGTATTCAACAGAAGTTTTACATGCATTATTTAATGAAGTTCTCCAGCTCTGTCCATCAGATATTACTAACACAAATTAAAAATGAAAAAACTGAGACTCAGTAAAACTAAGTAATTTACCCAAAATCACATCTAGTGAGTGTCCAAGCAAGGATTAGAACCACATCTATCTACTCAAAGCTTCCACTTTTCCATTATACTGTAATAGTCTGTCTATAAGGCAAAAAAGTCTGTTCACCTTGTTTTAATTAAAGAATTTAGCTAAATTCAACAATATTCTATTTCTTTAAACCTAGGATTACCCCCCCCATCAGTTCAAAATAATGACACTTCTTCTAAAGTTGGAAATGTTATTGTGAAAGATTTTACTCCCAGCTTCCAGCTTTGCAAAGAACAAAATTACTACTGATAAGTAGTAATGGCTTCATTAAAATGGCACCAAGTTGATTGTATAATATCCTTACAATACCAATGACAACAATGAAAATTAAACTAAAATAATAAAAATAAAAAATCATTACAAGAAGATAATTACATTAAAAATAGATTCAAGCTTATTGTTCATTTGACTAAAATTTAATTCAATACTCAATAAAAGTACAGCGCGAAATATTAAATCACAAATCAGTAAGAGCATTTGCAAGAACAATCAGGTACTACATTACGGATACACTTTTGAGTCATCCAACTTGATTTAAAAACATGGCACTGAAATAACCTAGTTAATTCATCCTTCTCTCTCTCTTTCTCTCTCTATCTCTCTTTCCCTCCCTCCCTCTCTTCACTTCACTCATTTCTCTTGAACTTTTGGTGGAAGCTGTGAACTACTCAATTATGTAGGAGCTCTATGACAAGTGCCTAGAGTGCAGATAGCTAGCGTATATTGACATGAAAGCCATATGCTTTAGATACCAGGTATTCACGTAGCAATACTGACATTATATGACCCTTAAACATACCATCAATCTTCTACCACAATCTTTAAGTCAATATTGGATCACATTAAAAAATAAAACACAAACATCAAGTTGCACACCTTAAATATATGCAACTCATATTTTTAAATTATACCTCAATAAAGTTGAAAAAATAAAACAGAAAAAACATAGGTATAAAATAATGGCTAAAAGGCCCAAATATTAAATAATTTAATTCTAACAATAACCCTAGGGGCCAGGCCTCTTATTACCCCCAGTTTACAAATGAGGAAAGTGAGATTTGAAAGTGTTAAATTACTTCCCAAATTTCACAGGTAGTAATGGTACAGCCTTCATTTAAATCTAGACAATGCTTTCTCTAGGGCCCATACTTACAACCATTCTGTTGTTTATAATTAAGGTATAAGGAAGGAAGTTTCAAGGGAGCACAACTTATCTCCAATGCCATTCTTTATGTAGTTTCACCTACTTAGAGTATGCTCGATTACAAAATATCTGCTTAATAGATAGCTGAAGCCTTCTGTATAATGCCATATTAAGCTATAAATCAATATTCTTAAACATTCTATCTTTCTTAAATAAGCAACATTGCCACTTACATTTTAGCTTATTTAGAACTAGAACATCTACAAGCTTTTTAAGTAGATGAAATTCATGCAAGATCCATTCTATAAGCCAGATTCTTAAAGAAAAATGTATACAGTATATTCACATAATCATATATATGTACCTATAGTTGTAGATAGATTGCTCTTTTTAAATGAATGAATAAGATGTTGATGGGATTTACAGAATCATAAAACTTCAGAGTAGAAAAGAACATTAAAAGTCAATGTATATATCATCACATTATACACTTTAAAAATCACATCGTACAAACTAAATATATACAATTTTTATGTCAATCATACTTTAATAAAGCTGAGTGGATGTCATCCAGTCTACCCTACTGCATAATTGGTACTTGAGTCCTCTCTTAAGCACCCTATCATATTGTCCTCCAAACCTCCGCCTGAAAATTTCCACTGATGGTGAATGCACTATATGCTTAAGTCAGCTTATTCCATCTTTGGACAGCTTAGACTAATAAGGTCTATTTCACATTTGAACCAAAACCTCTTTTCCTTTAAGTTCATCCTCTCTAGACAATATAACAAATGTTAATCATTGAAGCAGAAGTTCAGTGGGCAAGGCATGGATGCCAAAATAATTAGTCTGCTTTTGAAGCTCTCATAACCCCAGATTAGAGACCCCTGCACTTTTCAATTTTGCATGTGAGGAGACTTGGGACCAGTGAATAATCTTGTGCAGATCATAGGACTACTTACTAACCGTAAAAATAAAATTAGGATCCAGGTCTCTTGATTCCCACTCCAGACTTCTTTACAGTATATTGTCCTATGATATCCTTAGTGGCTTAAGAACATGTACTCTGAAGACAGACTGCCCGGGTTTGAACATACCTTTACAACATACTAGTTGTACATATTCTCTCTGCGCCTCAGTTTCTTCACCTGAAAAATGTCAATAATAGTAGTACCTCCCCCATACAATTTTGGGTGGATTATGTGTGTTTATATATGTGATGTTCTTAAAATAGTGCCAGAACATAGTCAACTTTATTCAGTAAATACTGGTTATTATTATTATCATTAGTATTTTGACTATAAGCATTCCTTCTCTCCACTGAGGAAAGAAAAATGATATGAGCTTCTTTGTTTATATATAGCTATTGTGCACTACTTTCAAATTTATCTTAAAGAAATTAGATCTTTAACAGTTATTAATCTTCTGACCTGGGCAGTGACTTGGGTAAACTTTCTGACTTTGGGTACCAAAGAGGAAAACTTTTCTCCTTGGCACACCCAGGAGTGTTTAAGCACACTCAAGAGAAGATATAAAGAAAAAGTTGCAAGAAAATATTTTAAAAAGGAACAACTCACCATTATAAAAGGTCCTTTCCAATCCCAGGAGAAAGTTTGCAAAAACACACAATTAATTCTCTGTAATTCAGGCCAATGGAAGCAGTAGCCATCTAAACCTTTTTTCAGAGGCTTTCTGTATGAATAAATGTCAACCACCAAGTGCAAAATCATGGCTAGATCACTTCACGCATAAATCTATTATTAATCTACTCATAGAGAAATTTATCCTTTCTTAAATTAGATTAACTGGAAGATTTCACAGCAGAAAGAAATCAGATACTAAAGAGATCTATTTTCTAGAGTTATGCAAAGTTAGGAAATAAAAGATTTTGTCTACAGCTATTTAGACTAATTTAAATACTAAAATTGTATCTCTGGCTATTTAGAAGTAATTACTGACATTATCATTCATTTTAACATAAAAAGTGGATCTAATTTATAAAACATTTGTGCAAAATATTTGGTAAATACAATGTATTCTTCCCGAGAGTGAGGAGAGTTATAGAATAAAAGAAAAGAGAAAAATGTCAAACCAGGTCCTTTTCCCTTCATTTATCTGAATGCATGAAGTAGAAGACATTTAAGCCAAAAAACCTTAAGAAGACAGAAGATAAAACTTGGTGAAGTAATAAGGATGTTAACTACATATTTATACTGGGTCAGGTGGTAATTACTAATTCTCCATATTTATTTTAAGGCTTTGTAAAAAAGAAGAGGAGAGAGAGGAGGAAAGAAAATAAGTGGGATCAAAAAGATGGATACACTGGCCTCCCATAAGTATAGACATGGCTTTGGAAATTTTTCAGAAATTTTTGTCTATGCCATATTGAGAACAATTAACATAGTGCAGATATACTTATAAAAATTCCGACCATGTAACAAAAATGCAGTTGACAACTTGTATATTATGCAATTATGACTGTCATTTTATTACTGTTATTAATTTATTAGTATAATTGCAATGTTTTTCAATGTCATTATGTGATAATAAAGGACTTGTCATTACTAAGTTAACCTCCAAACATCTCTGACCTCAGGGGAGGTAGTTGTACGCTTTCAGTCCAAAATGAGCTGTCAGTTACCACAACGACATTTTGATGACTACATTATCTTGTAATTAAATGTCTCAACAAACTTCTGCTTTTGATTGACAAGTAGTTAAGACTATCATTGACCACAGGGCAGTTTCTTTATATTTCAAGAATAATTTTCTATATATTTCAAGGATAATTTGTTATCACTGAAGCAGTAAGACAAGGTTTTAAAAATTAAATGCTTTCAATAAAATATTTATTAATCTATATTTGGTTCTGGTAAATACAAAGAAAATTATGCTGTTATGTTGATCTGTTGCCCAATCCATTGTAATACAGTGAAAACTTTAAGACATTTCTATAATGTTCTTTGTTAACATTACAGAACATATAGAATAATCTCATTACACTTCTCTCTCATGTCCAATTTTTCCATGACTGAAATAATTGAAAGTCACAGGTAACGGATGCTTGTATATGTTTTATGATCGTTATTCTTCTTACCTTGCTTGAGTCCAATGTGTTAGCTCAATATTCTAAGGGCAAGGTAGATTACATATAACACAGACATTGTATTCCTTCTCCTTTTTCCTGTTACCTTTCTTAACATACGGACCACTAAAGAAATCCATTTCATATTACTTTGCTCACAATACTGACATTAACATTTGCATTGTTTCAGATTGAAAGAAAATTTTTCTTAGATGAGGGTAAATATTTGTTCCATTTTAATAATTTTTAAATTGTAGGAAACTGAATGAGCAGAAAAGCCAGCAAAATAGAATTTTCATGTACCACACCCTAAGATTACTATAAATTGTATAGTCAGGTATTCAAGGGTAAAGACACTGGGAAGTTAAATTAAGATGAGCCTCTTGGATTTTATTTTGTTTTTTTATTATACTAGTTTAAAAATGTTTTATTTTAAAAACTGGTATATTTATAAAGGAAACTTTTTTAAAAATAAAGATCTCTCATGGTTAAAATAAAAGTAACATAACCGGGCTTCCCTGGTGGTGCAGTGGTTGAGAATCCGCCTGCCGATGCAGGGGACACGGGTTTGTGCCCCGGTCCAGGAAGATCCCACATGCCGCAGAGCGGCTGGGCTCGTGAGCCATGGCCGTGGAGCCTGTAGTCTGCAACGGGAGAGGCCACAACAGTGAGAGGCCTGTGTACCGCAAAAAAAAAAAAAGAAAGAAAAAAAGAAAAAGTAACATAACCTGAGAAATTCTACCAGTAACGTGAAATCCCATTAAAACCTAACATTATCAGCACTGAATTAGAGAAACCTTTTTCTCAATCACCATGGTGCAATTTTCTTTCACAAAGAAGTAAAGTGTAGTAGTTCCTTAAAGTTTCTTCATTAAGTGTTTTATCTGGGATGACTGTATACTAAAAATATATAGAATGAGAATATCTAAAATAGGTTTTATGTTGTTACTGTCAGCAACCTGCAAATTTTATGGAAAGGCTACTTGCTTGCAAATGCATACACCCTTCTCAAAATGCTGACAGATGGAAGAGGCCAAATGGGGAGAAATGCTACAAGTGGCCCTGATTTTAAGCTGAGCTCTATGAGGATGCACATTATTTGGAAACCTTTGCTTCTTCATTTGAATGAGCAATGACATCTTTTTCAAGTTATGGAATAACCTGACTTCTCAGAATATGAAACAGATTTGGAGGAGGTATTCACCTTTTTCTGTTACTATAGGTAAAACCTAGACTAAAGCAACCATCACAACTCCCGGTAGTCCTGAATATTCCTTAGGTAATCATATCTCAGCATACAAATCTTTATGAGTTACAGAACTAAATTTTATGGCCAAATCATATTCAGCAAAGAAGCACCTACTTTGTGCTGAGCACTTTCACAGTCACTGCATAGTTAAACATAATCATTATATTCACATGTCACTGGATATAAAAAGGCAGAAGTAGAATGAAAATCCTCATTTAGGGTACAGGAGTGAGGTAAAGAAAGGTGAACTCAACTGCATGTAACATAGGAATCATGATAAAACTGCTTCTTACTTATTGTGCAAAGGTTGACCCAGAGTAACTTAATTACAAAATGCAACTGGCATTACCTAGTCTCCTTCAAAAAAAAAAAGATACTATATATTCATGAAAAGTGGTTGTGTAGCTTACAAAAGTAAAGTTTGAGGCTACTAAAATATGTGCGTTAAAAAGTGGAAAATTATTTTAAAAGAAACAAAGATGTTGACAGAGTAAAGAGGAACTTTCCAAACTCAACATATGTCAGAATCTAAAGATACAAATTAAGAAATAATGCAACTTGACAATGGACTGAACTAAGAGAATACATTGATGATTATATTTCCTCTTAGCCAATGAAGAGGGTGGCGTGAGTCTCCTTATCTTTCAACAGCACAGTTACACAGTCACAAAAAATTTTAAACTGAATTGCTTTTTCTCAAAATATTATGAAAATTAAATAGATTTAGTTATACATCAAAGGTGCAGAAGTACAGAAACAAATATGAACTAGCAAAGCAGCTCACAGTTAAAATAATTTTTGCCATCAGTTACAAGTTACACCTGAACTTTGAAACCTTTTTCTATGAAAATAATTCAGAGGCATTGGAACAATTGATCTAATTCAGCCTTTTCAAAATTAGAAAAATCTTCTTTTCAACAGCATCTTGAACAGTGAATTAAAAACTTGTAGATGACTATTACACCTATAAATCACTTAGCTTGTGGTTCTATTGAGATAATAATACTCCATGTGGCTATATCGCCTTTCAGCTGAAAAACCTAAGGAAGTTGCATAAAATATATTCACAGTTTATTATAAAACTTCATAAAGATGTTAACAAAACCACTTGGTCATTTGTCTAAGAGGCCACAGTGAGAAAGCATCAGAGCAAACAAGAGAATTAAGAGTGTTTTTCTCAAGCCTCTCTTTTAACTAGAATATCCATATTAGTCAGATGTGCAGAAAAAATAGGGTTCAAAGGGGAAGCAAATAAAACATACTACATTTTGTTAGATTGTAAATCAGTCTCAAACAAAACTTCTAAGAAGGAAATAGAAACTGGAAATAGGCCAAAAAGGTCAAAACACTAGTAGAAATTACAGAATTATATCACTTTTGATGGCAGCCATTGTATGAGTCATTTCCATCCAATGATATTGCAATACCCTACCACATTCAAACTTCTTTAGGTCTCAGAAGAAAAATCCATAGACTCAACAGGCTCAGGAACTATATTATATCCTCATGTTATAAAGTGAATACATATTATATGGAAATTGATTCATTTATACAAATGTCACTTCAGTACTAGGCAGATGACAATGAGTTTCACTATTGGCCGGTCCTGAGTCACCTGTGGAACTACCTTGTAAAGTTTTCCAACTCAGTCTTTTTTTTTTTTGTGGTATGCAGGCCTCTCCCGCTGCAGAGCACAAGCTCCAGACATACAGGCTCAGCGGCTATGGCTCACGGGCCTAGCCACTCCACGGCACGTGTGATCCTCTCGGACCAAGGCACGAACCTGCATCCCCTGCACTGGCAGGCAGACCCTCAACCACTGCACTACCAGGGAAGCCCTCCATCTCATTCTTAAGGTATTTATACATCCCAATTTGTCTAAAAGAGTCCTTCCTAGTTTATGCCCATTGAATTGATGTAATTATTAATGGCACTCCCAGTTTCACCCTCAATAATGTTCCAGTATGGAAGATAAATTATATGGCCTCCCTATTAATATCCCATTGACCATATATAAATAGGTAGAATTATCTACTAGAGGAAATATCTTTACTTTTTCTTTTATCCAGCTATTATTCTTCTGACAGCAGTATGAGTAGAGCATGAAACATTTTCTAAGCCAACATAATTTGGTGTGACCACTGAGTATTATCACCACTCACAATTCAGCTACCTCCAATTTCACACACTTAGCTCCTGATTCACTTGCAGTAGAGTAATTTAACAGTCTCATACATTCTGACTGAATTCCAATAAATTCTCCTTTTGTCATTACTCTTGTCAGAAAGTGATTTCATTAAAAAGACAGAAATTCTGAAATGTTCTACATAAAATGAAATCATATGATCACAGGACCACCTATTCCTAGTACAACTAACCTCCTATGATGGGGTTGCTGTATGCTTTAGTGTCCAGACAGCTGCTCACAGACCAATACAACTGACAAATTAATTTTTTACACCAAAAGCAGAAAGGTACTTTCTATCACTGGGTAGTGATACAGGTTGTAACAAACCATAATGAGAACCAGCTGTGACCATGGACTGTTAACTTGGTCTCATTTGTCCCTTGGTCATTGGAAAGAACATATCTAGGAAGGTCAAAGCTCTTTTTTTTTCTTTAACCCTATGATATGTGAATATTGAGCTACTTGTCATGTTTTATAAGGTTACCAGATTGACACCTTGTATTGGTAGAATTGGAGAGTTTTCATTGCCTTAACTACACAGATTTTGCTTCTGTATATAATTTTATGTTTCTGTATATGACTTTGAAACCAGAAAAAGTATGTTTGTGAATGGGTGTATTATGGAATGTGTGTATATATGTGCTGCATCCCTGTTTCTGGGCTCCCTGTCTTCAAACAAGATACTGCCAGTAACATCTATTATTTTATCTTCTGTGTGCAGTCTCTACATATCCCCCACAACCTGATTTCCCAAGAATAATCCTGTATAATAAAATTACTAAACCCTATAAAATATAATAACACAAGTACATACATAATCAATTTCACCAGAGCCCTTTATAATCAACATGTAAATCTCAAAATCTCTATTTGAAATCAAAAGGATTCCATTTTTATTCAGCTTATAGACAAATTAAAAGAAAGCAAAATAACAAGGAGGGTCTAATAATAAAAAGATTAATGATAGAAAAGAGATTATTCCTCTGATATAAATTTATGGAAGATACGGTCATTTATTCTTATATTTTATAGGAAAATTTGAACATATGCTCTACCAATAGTAAAGATTAAATTTTATATATAATTGAGGTGATACATTTGTCACAAATTATACCAATAGGTTGTATTAAGATATTTCATATATGACTTTCACAAATAATTTTTCTTTAAAAAGGTTATCTTGGAATTACCTCAAGATGGTAGAGTAGAAGGACATGCGCTCACCCCTTCTTATGAGAACACTGGAATCACAACTAACTGCTGAACAACCACTGACAAAAAAAGTGCTGGAACCTACCAAAAATGATACCCTACATCCAAAGACAAAGTAGAAGCCACAACAAGAAGGTAGGAAGGGTACAATCACAATAAAATCAAATCCCATACCTGCTGGGTGGGTGACCCACAAAATGGAAAACAATTGTACCACAGAAGTTCTTTCACTGGAGTGAAATTTCTGAGTCCCACACCATGCTTCCCAGCTTGAGGGTCTGGAAATGGGAGGAGGAGTCCCCAGACAACCTGGCTTTGAGGCCAGCAGGATTTGATTTCAGGACTTCCACAGGACTGGGGGAAACAGAAACTCCACTCTTGGAGGGCATACACAAAGTGTTGTGTGCACCAGGACCCAGGGGAAAAAATAAGTGACCCCATAAGAGACTGGGCCAGACCAACCTGCTAGTATTGTGGGTCTCTTGCAGAGGCAGGAGGCAGCTGTGGCTCACTGCAGGAACAATGAAACTGGCAGCAGCAGTTCTGAGAAGTACTCATTGGTGTGAGCATTCCCACAGGCCGCCATTAGCCCCACCAAACAGCCTGTAGGCTGCAGTGCTGGGTCACATCAGGCCAAACAACCAACAGGGAGGGAACACAGCCCCACCCTTCAATAGACAAGTAGATTAAAGTTTTACTGAGCACAGCCCTGCCCAGCAGAGGGACAAGACCTAGCTTTACCCAGAACCAGTCCCTCCCATCAGGAATCTTGCAGAAGCATCTCAGATAGCCTCATCTACCACAGGGCAGATAGCAGAAGCAAGAAGAACTATAATCCTGTAGCCTGTGGAACGAAAATGACAATCACAGAAATTTAGACAAAATGAAAAGGCAGAAGATTATGTCCCAGATGAAAGAACAAGATAAAACCCCAGGAAAATAACTAAGTGAAGTGGAGATAGGCAACCTTCAGGAAAAGGAATTCAGAATAATGATAGTGACGATGATCCAGGATCACAGAAAAAGAATGGAGGCAAAGATCGAGAAGTTGCAAGACATGTTTAAGAAAAACCTTCAGAACTAAAGAACAAACAAACAGATATGAACAATAAAATAACTGAAATAAAAAATACACTAGTAGGAATCAGTAGCAGAATAACTACAGAGAATGGATTAGTGGCCTGGAAGACAGCAGAGAATGGATTAGTGACCTGGAAGACAGCAGAGAATGGATTAGTGACCTGGAAGACAGAATAGAGGAAAACACTGCCACAGAAAAGAATAAAGAAAAAAGAACGAAAAGAAATGAGGACAGTCTAAGTGACTTCTGGGACATTAAATGCAACAACATTTGCATTATAGGGGTCCCAGAAGAAGAGACAGAGAAAGGACCTGAGAAAATATTTGAAGAGATAATAGCTGAAAACTTCCCTAACATGGGAAAGGAAATAGTCACCTAAGTCCAGGACGTGCTGAGAGTCCTGTGCAGGATAAATTCAAGGAGGAACACACCGAAACACATAGTAATCAAACTGACAAAAATTAAAGACAAAGAAAAATATTAAAAGCAACGAGGGAAAAATGACAAATAACATACAAGGGAACTCCCATAAGGTTATAAACTGATTTCTCAGCAGACACTCTGCAGGCTGGAAGGGAGGGACATGATATATTTAAAGTGATGAAAAGTTAGAACCTAAACCCACAAATACTCTAACCAGCAAGGCTCTCATTCAGACTTGATAAAGATATCAAAAGCTTTAGAGACAAGTAAAAACTAAGAGAATTCAGCACCACCAGACAAACTTTGCAATAAATACTAAAGGAACTCCTCTAGATGGGAAAGAAACCAACAACTTCAAACAACACTGTACATATATAGACTGCTATATCAAAACCTCATGGAAGGGCTTCCCTGGTGGTGCAGTGGTTGACAGTCCACCTGCCAATGCAGGGGACATGGATTTGTGCCCCAGTCCGGGAAGATCCCACATGCCGCGGAGTGGCTGGGCCCGTGAGCCATGGCCGCTGAGCGTGCACATCCGGAGCCTGTGTTCCGCAACGGGAGAGGCCACAACAGTGAGAGGCCCGCGTACCGCCAGAAAAAAAAAAAACCTCATGGGAATAGCAAACCCCAAAACTACAGTAGATACACAAACAAAAAAGAAAAAGCAACCCAAACACAACACTAAAGATGGTCATCAAACCACAAGAGAAGAGAACAAGAGACAAATGGAAGAAAAAAGACCTGCAAAAACAAACCCAAAACAATTAAGAAAATAGTAATAGGAACATACATATAGATAATTACCTTAAATGTAAATGGATTAAATGCACCAACCAAAAGACATAGACTAGCTGAATGGATAAAAAAACAAGACCCATATATATGCGGTCTACAACAGACCCACTTCAGACCTACGGACACATACAGACTGAAAGTGAGGGGATGGAAGAAGATATTCCATGCAAATGGAAATCAAAAGAAAGCTGGAGTAGCAATACTCATATCAGACAAAATAGACTTTAAAGTAAAGACTATTACAAGAGACAAAAAAGGACACTGCACAGGGATCAATCCAAGAAGAAGATATAACAATTGTAAATATTTATGCATCCAAGAGAGAAGCACCTCAATATATAAAGCAAATACTAATAGCCATAAAGGGAGAAATCAACAATAACACAATAATAGTGGGGGACATCAACACCCTACATTCATCAATGGACAGATCATACAGGCAGAAAATCAATAAGGAAACACAGCCCTTAAAGGACACATTAGACCAGATGGACTTAATTGATATTTATTGAACATTCCACTCAAAAGCAGCAGAATACACATTCTTCTCAAGTGCACACGGAATATTCTCCAGGATTGACCACATGCTGAGCCAAAAAGCGAGACTTGGTAAATTTAAGAAAATTGAAAGTATGTCAAGCATCTTTTCTGACCCCGATGCTAGTAGATTAGAAATAAACTACAATAAAAAAAACTGTAAAAAAAACACAAACACATGGAGGCTAAACAATATGCTACTAAACAATCAATGGATCAGTGAAGAAATCAAATAAGAAATCAAAAAATACCTAGAGACAAATGAGAATGAAAGCACAGTGATCCAAACCCTATGGGATGTAGTAAAAGCAGTTCTAACAGGGAACTTTGTAGCAATACAATCTTAACTCAGGAAACATTAAAAACCTCAAATTATCAACCTAACCTTACACCTAAAGCAAATAGAGAAAAAAGAACACACAAATCCTAAAGTTACTAGAAGGAAAGAATTCATAAAACCCAGAGCAGAAATAAGTGAAATAAGACAAAGAAAACAATAGCAAAGATCAATGAAACTCAAAGCTGCTCCTTTGAAAAGATAAACAAAATTGATAAACCCTTAGCCAGACTCAACAAAAAAAAAAAGAGATGACTCAAATCAATAAAATTAGAAATGAAAAAGGAAAAGTTACAACTGACAGAAGAGAAATACGAAAGATGATAAGAGACTTCTAAAAGCAACTCTATGCCAATAAAATGGACAACCTGGAAGAAATGGACAAATTCTCAGAAAGGTACAATGTCCCAAGACTGAACCAGGAAGAAATAGAAAATATAAAGAGACCAATTGCAAGTACTGAAATTGAAACTCTGATTAAAAAGCTCCCAACAAACAACAGTACTGGACCACATGGCTTCACATGCAATTTCTAGCAAACATTTAGAGAAGAGCTAACAGCTAACCTTCTAAAACTGTTCCAAAAAATTGCAGAGGAAGGAAAACTCCGAAACTCATTCTACGAGGCCACCATCACCCTGATACCAAAACCAAAGAGATGACATGATACTATACATAGAGAATCATAAAGATGCTACCAGAAAACTACTAGAGCCAATCCATGAATTTCATAAAGTAGCAGGATACAAAATTAAGGCACAGAAATCTCTTGCATTCCTATACACTAACGAAAAAAAATCTAAGAGAAATTAAGGAAACACTCCCATTTACCACTGCAACAGAAAGAATAAAATACCTAGGAATAAACCTACCTAAGGAGACAAAAGACCTGTATGCAGAAAACTATAAGACACTGATGAAAGAAATTAAAGATGATACAAACAGATGGAGAGATATACCATGTTCTTGGATTGGAAGAATCAACATTGTGAAAATGACTATACTACCCAAAACAATCTACAGATTCAATGTAATCCCTATCAAGCTACCAATGGCATTTTTCACAGAACTAGCACAAAAAATTTTACAATTTGTATGGAAACACAAAAGACCCTGAATGGCCAAAACAATCCTGAGAAAGAAAAACGGAGCTGGAGGAATCAGGCTCCCAGAATTCAGACTATAATACAAAGCTACAGTAATCAAGAAAATATGGTACTGGCACAAAAACAGAAATATAGATCAATGGAACAGGATAGAAGCCCAGAGATAAACCCACACACATATGGTCACCTTATCTTTGATAAAGGAGGCAAGAATATATAATGGAGAACAGACAGTCTCTTCAATAAGTGGTGCTGGGAAAACTGGACAGCTACATTTAAAATGAATGAAATTAGAACACTTCCTAACACCATACACAAAAATAAACTCAAAAGCAATTAAAGACCTAAATGTAAGGCCAGACACTATCAAACTCTTAGAGGAAAACATAGGCAGAACACTCTATGACATAAATCACAGCAAGATCCTTTTTGATTCACCTCCTAGAGAAATGGAAATAAAAACAAAAATAAACAAATGGGACCTAATGAAACTTAAAAGCTTTTGCACAGCAAAGGAAACCATAAACAAGAGCAAAAGACAACCCTCAGAATGGGAGAAAATATTTGCAAATGAAGCAACTGACAAAGGATTAATCTCCAAAATATACAAGCCACTCATGCAGCCCAATATCAAAAAAACAAACAACCCAATCCAAAACTGGGCAGAAGACCTAAAGAGACATTTCTTCAAAGAAGATATACAGATTCCCAACAAACACATGAAAGGATGCTCAACATCATTAATCATTAGAGAAATGCAAACAAAACTACAGTGAGGTATCACCTCACACCAGTCCGAATGGCCATTATCAAAAAATCTACAAATAATAAATGCTGGAGAGGGTGTGGAGAAAAGGAAACCCTCTTGCACTGTTGGAGGGAATGTTAACTGATACAGCCACTATGGAGAAGAGTATGGAGGTTCCTTAAAAAACTTAAAATAGAACTACCATATGACCCAGCAATCCCACTACTGGGCATAGACCCTGAGATAACCATAATTCAAAAAGAGACATGTACCACAATGTTCATTGCAGCACTATTTACAATAGCCAGGACATGGAAGCAACCTATGTGTCCATCGACAGATGAAAGGATAAAGAAGATGTGGCACATATATATAATGGAATATTACTCAGCTGTTGAAAAATGAAATTGAGTTATTTGTAGTGAGGTGGATGGACCTAGAGACTGTCATACAGAGTGAAGTGAGACAGAAGGAGAAAAACAAATACAATATGCTAACACATATATATGGAATCTAAAAAAAAAAATCGTTCTGACAAAGCTAGCTGCAGGACTGGAATAAAGATGCAGATGTAGAAAATGGACTTGAGGACACAGAGAGAGGGATGGGTAAGCTGGGATGAAGTGAGAGAGTAGCATTGACATATATACACTACCAAATGTAAAATAGATGGCTAGTGGGAAGCAGCTGCATCGCACAAGGAGATCAGCTCGGTGCTTTGTGACCACCTAGAGGCATGGGATAGGGAGGGTGGGAGGGAGATGCAAGAGGGAGGGGATATGGGTATATATGTATACATGTAGCTGATTCACTTTGTTATACAGCAGAAACTAACACAACACTGTAAAGCAATTATACTCCAGTAAAGATGTTTAAAAAAAAAAGATACCACAAAAAAAGAAAACTACAGGCCAATATCACTGATGAACATTGATGGAAAAATCCTCAACAAAATACTAGCAATCTGAATCCAACAATACATTAAAAGGATCATACTCCATGAGCAAGTGGGATTTATCCCAGGGATGCAAGGATTTTTCAGTATCCTCAAGTCAATCAATGTGATACACCATATCAACAAATTGAAGAATAAAATCCATATGATCATCTCGATAGATGCAGAAAAAGTTCTTGACAAAATTCAGCACCAATTTACGATAAAAACTCTCCAGAAAGTAGACATAGAGGGGACATACGTCAACATAATAAAGGCCATATATGGCAAACCTACAGCTAACATCATACTCAATGATGAAAAGCTGAGAGCTCTCACCACTATTATCAACATAGTTTTGGAGGTCCTAGCTATGGCAATCAGAGAAGAAAAAGAAACAAGGAATTCAAATTGGAAAAGGAGAAGCTAAACTGTCACTGTTTTCAGATGACATAATACTATACATAGAAAATCCTACAGATGCTACCAGAAAACTACTAGAGCTCATTGATGAATTTGGTAAAGTTGCAGGTTACAAAATTTATGCACAGAAATCAGTTGCATTTCTATAAACTAAAAAGGAAAGATCAGAAAGAGAAATTCAAGAAGCAATCCCATCAAAAAGAATAAAATACCTAGGAATAAACCTACCTAAGGAGACAAAAGGCCTCAAAAAAATAGAGCTACTATATGATCCTGCAATCCCACTCCTGGGCATACATCTGGGGAAAAACATGGTCTGAAAGGATACATGCACCCCTATGTTCATTGGGGCACTGTTTACAATAGCCAAGACATGGAAACAACCTAAATGTCCATTGACATATGAATTGATAAAGAAGATGTGGTACCTATATACAATGAAATATTACTCAGTCATTAAAAAGAAAGAAAGAGTGCCATTTGCAGCAACATGGATGGACCTAGAGATTGTCATACTGAGTGAAAGTAAGCCAGAAAGAGAAAGAGAAATACCATATGATAACACTTATATGCAGAGTCTAAAAAGAAATGATACAAATGAACTTATTTACAAAACAGAAACAGACTCACAGACTTAGAGAACAAACTATGGTTACCGGGGGGAAAGATAGGGGGAAGGAATAGTCAGGGAGTTTGAGACTGACATGTACATACTGCTATATTTAAAATGGATAACCAACCTACTCTGCTCAGTATTATGTAATAACCTAAATGGAAAAGAATTTGAAAAAGAATAAATACATGTATATGTATAACTAAATCACTTTGCTGTACACCTGAAACTATCACAACATTGTTAATCAACTATACTCCAATATAAAATAAAAAGTTTACAAAAAGTTATTTTAAATTATTATTCCATCCAAGATTTTAATTGATTCTAAATTAGTATCATCTATAATTAAAATTTAAATAATTTAACATGAAATCATTTTTGAAAGGACAGTATCAAAATGGTGTTGTGGTATCAACTTTCTATAATAGAAATTTTACTAAGCTACAAAGAAGTTTTATATTATACAATAAGGTTTGTGGTTTAAACCCTTTGTGATGTATTATTTCATTATATGTAAACCAGGAGGAAAAGAATTCACCAGCTGCAATGCATTCTTCTTTATTCTGCCTGTTTAGTTCTTTCAACCCTGACCTGCAGGGATCAAATTCTCTAAAACATGCCAGTAGAAATGTGCAAAGTCGTGTCTCATTTAGTTTTACTATGTCCTGCTGTGCTGCCTTCAATACTCTGTGCTACATAATTACCTCAAGCCTCAAATCATTTTGTATTCACTGAAGATGGTTTTTATATTACCCTCTTTTGTGATGCCCTTTA
The DNA here is from genome assembly GCF_963924675.1 of Phocoena phocoena. Classification (NCBI taxonomy): domain Eukaryota; kingdom Metazoa; phylum Chordata; class Mammalia; order Artiodactyla; family Phocoenidae; genus Phocoena; species Phocoena phocoena. The sequence goes on along the minus strand of NC_089240.1, from coordinate 72,809,783 downwards.
TTGTTTTTATTAATTAATTCTTTCCCCAACACTCCCAGTCTTTTAAATACTATATGCCTTCAGTAATTACATAATTTAAAATCTTTACATGATTGAGAATTTAAATTGTCAGCTCATTCTAAATCTATCCTAAGACAACGTTTGTAAAAGAAATGGTGCCACTAAGTCATTTTTTGGCCAGTATATTCAGCCTGAGTGGTCAGTTTTACAGTCATTTCCATAAAGTTTTGGAACTGGGCCTGAATTGAAATTGCTTCCCATCTTGTTCAGAATTACATCAGTCAAAAGACAATATATCGGGCTGCTTCCCAGTGCAATGTAGGTTTCCTCCATTTAGAAAAGTGCAGTGATTCATCAGTAATTTAACCTATAGACATTTGAAGGTTAGAAAGTACCTCTAAGAGGCTGTTGACCTTCAGCAAATGAAAGAACTGGAACTCCAGCCTCAGTCGATATATATTTATCTTTCTGTTGGAACTATTACAACTGTGAAGTAATGCTGACCTTGGAACTTCTGGTGCATGATGCACTCGAATAATATTCTTTAAAGGAAAAATATAAAAATACCAAAATAGGATGCCTAGATCTAAAATGCACATTCTGTAGAGATCAAAAGAAAGTGTTCTAAACATTAGAATCAACTGTGAAAAATAATAAGCATATTATTTTTATGACCTAAAGGGTTTCTCTTAAATATGAATCTGGGTGTAACCCTATTAAACCAGAATCATAAAATTTGGAAATGCTAAACATTTCTGATTTTCCCAAAGGTTACTGATATCGAGAGCATGGCTTGTTTGCAGGTGAACTAATCTTTTTTATTTCCCACAGTACCATAATAATATAGATCTCTCAAAAATCATATCCCATATTGACTAACTTTATATCAAAAACATGCTTTTGTTTTTAATCTGAAGAAAATCTAAATGGTGATATGCTGAAACTCTTTTTAGTAATTTTCTATGTTATTTGATGGAATATTTGTTTTAAAGGAGACCTTTCCCACTTATTAGCTATAGTGTGTGTTCTCAGTAGGGACCAATAGGAATATGTGTATTCTTTTAGCACACTGACTAAGGCATCACTTAATATATAACAATTTAAGTGTGTTAAATAGAGGCCAAAAAGAGTGCATTAAAATTGACTGAGTAAATTAGAACTGAGTTGTAACTAACAACCAGTAAGTAGTAGAAATCCTAGGAAAGTTGGCTGAGCATCCTATTCAAATATAGTAGGAGATTTCAGAAAAAAAGGAAATGCTCATTCTTTCATAAACAAATAGGAAATTAATGTATAGGGCTAATTGAAAGCAAAAGTGAAGTAATAAGACCTTTTGAAAGACAGATATAACTATATATTACTTGTAAAAACATATAACTTTTTATATCTATAATTTTGTTTTCCTAAAATACATATACAGATAACTGGGGCAGTATAAAAAGGTTTATGAATGGTAACAGAGACATGAATGCATAGTTTTAAAAAATCTCTCTATTATCAAATAATTGGTTTGTCTGTTGAGTGGCATGGGGTCATTTGTATATCCCCTCTTTGGATGTCATCTTTGTTAGAGAGGAAGACAACCACTTGGAGTGGAGGGAAGCTCTTTTGTGGTCCTGTCAGCAGTCAAAATCTTTAGTCCTCTCCCCCTCCAAAAAATTATTACAACTGATACACAAAACCAAGAGAGCCACAGACTTGCTGATATATTGATAAAAGCTACATTATCCAATTGAGTCTCGAAGTATTTACTATGTTAGGGAAAGATTTTGTTTATTCAAAAAAGATTTTCATCTGACCTTATGATATGGAATTATCAAGCAAATCTTTGCAGGGACTTTTCTCTGATGTACACCACCTCACTTGAGTTGACTTCTGAATTGATCCATACAATTCAACTTGACAGCAATCCAAACCTAGTTGCTCTTCAATGGTACAGGTTTATGTCATTTTCACTCTGCATCAGAAATAACTAGATATCTTTCCAACCCTTTAATTAGGTGTCCAATCTTTCTCAATCCAAACTATCTTAGTAATGCTCACACAAGGCAGTTTTCCTCATGTTCTTTTTTTTTTTTTTTTGAGTTGTTTTACCTCTATACTCTAGCTACCTTCAGAGTGACCTCTACAATAAACTTAACTTTCTTATCATTTACTCTTAAGTTCTCTCTTAATCCAAGTTAAATTTTATCATCTTTTACTTTATTCCCCACTCTTCTCAAAATGCCCTCTTCCATTAAAATAATATATTTAACATCATAGGTATTATTTTAAGAAGGATAATTAAAAGCACACCAAGCCTTTTTTTTTTTTTTTTTTTTTTTTATGCGGTACACGGGCCTCTCACTGTTGTGGCCTCTCCCGTTGCGGAGCACAGGCTCTGGACGCGCAGGCTCAGCGGCCATGGCTCACGGGCGCAGCCACTCCGTGGCATGTGGGATCTTCCCGGACCGGGGCAAGAACCCGTGTCCCCTGCATTGGCAGACGGACTCTCAACCACTGCGCCACCAGGGAAGCCCACTAAGCCTTTTTGTAAAACTATTTTAACAAGGGCATAATAAAATTTGAGGTAGCATATCTTAGCTCTTACACTGATAGCCATTGGTTCTGGGGAATACAATGGAAAGTGTAAAAATACCTTTATTATACTCAAATAAAACTATATTTTAGAATGCACTTTTCTACTGCTTATAACATTGCTAAATTCAATTGCACCCCCATAACTGTATTCCTTACTTTTCTCTGCTTAACCAATTCCTACTCATCTCTCAGGGCTCAGCTTCTATACAGTTCCCATCTTTAATAACAATTCCATTGAGCAAACATATATTGAAATTCTATTATGAGCAAAGCACTGTGATAGGCACTAGAGACAAACAAAGTATTAGAAACATTGTGTTACAATATTCTACACACAGAAAAGGGAAAAATCAAATCTAACTGGGGGGACTCAAGGAAAGGGTAATATTTGAATTAGCCTTAAAATACTGCAAGTAGAAATTTGAGCAGGGGGTGGGGCAGGAAATATTGAGGAGCTAAACAGCATCAACAGAAAAGGACAGCATTAACACAGCGAGTCAAACAAACTAATTTTTGAGGGGTCTTGATGAGACTATCTCTTCTCTGTCCTCCTAGAGCACTTCTTCTCCATAGTATACAATTTTGCACTTACTTGCTATAGGGCTGTTGTGTAGTCTTTTTTGTGTGTCTTGACTCCTACAGGAGCCTATAAGCTGTGTGAGTGCCCAAACATCTTATATTTCTTATAAATGTCCCCTACAATATCTATTATAGAGTGGACACATAGTAGACAACCAAGAAATAGTTAATTGGTTTATTAATTTATTTATGCAAATTGAAGGTTTTTTTAGACATTTGTCTAAATATTAATTTGATTTATTTTGATGCTTTTTTTAAAAAGGGGAGATATCTCCCTCTTTGGGGAACGTATAAGCACCCAAAAGGATATCTGTATATTCCCCAAATATTTGGGGAATAACGTATATTCCCCAAAGAGGGAACGTATAAGCACCCAAAAAGGATATCTGTATTCACTCACATGTTAAAAGTGAAACAGATGAAATCTGCACATTGTCAAATCAAATGGAAAACAATACTTCAAATACTGTTGAGTCTACACCCTGTCTTCCTATTATCCAAATATAATAATGCACTTGGCAAGAGTGATAATCAATGAGTTAGAAGAAAAATTGCTAAAACATGTGCAAGTATGAAGAGTGAAGAGATTTTTACGTTCTTGTGGTTTTGAAGCATCAGAATCAATGACTACTGAGGAAGTAAACTTATAAATTTATAGAAAAATCTGACCTGAAATTAATCCAACTTCTAACTAACCATGTCTTGTAATCCAAATGACTTTTAGAGGTGCTGGCAAATTACATGTGATTCATAACTATTTTATATAGAGTGAGCTATTCACAAGTATGTATATGGAGAAATTTACTTAATAATCATTGTCTCATTTTCCCTCCAACTTGCTTCATTATCACAGGTCCCCTGCTATAGTCTCAAAAAGAAATCTATGTGTTGTTTCTTTTCTGTATTCAGTATCAGTGTAGTAACAATGGTTTTACTATTCAGTCATATTTTGTACCAAAGTCTAAGGATCATCAGCATTAGGTTCCAATATCAGCCTTCAAAGCTCTATACGTCATTCAACTTTGTGTTGACCAAAATACACCCAACTGAAAACATGAATTTCTACAATCTGCATGCATTCCCACCTCAACTCAACTTTACCCAATTGAAGAATTTTCTGAATATAAGTTAGAAAATAGATGTGAGAGTTCATTAATTTTTTAAGAAAAAATATAATTAAAAGATGAATTTCATCTTAGGTTGTTTTCCACTTAGAGGAGTGAGTGGAGAATTAATACCTATTCACTTTTCTGAAAGCCTTATATTTAGAAACAATCATTCCATTAGCTTAAAAATTCAAACCTAATAGATAATAATAGTATATATATACAACCAAACAACAAAGACTTAAAAGTCTGAGAGTAATTTTTAACACAAAATGACAAATCTTAAAGAACCTCATTAGAGAGCAATGATTAAGTTCTATAATTTCAGCCCATTCTGCTGTACAGTTAAGAATGTTGATGCCTAACATTTCATTTCTACATAAACTTTGTCCCATTTTAATAGTTTTAGGTTTTAGTTCTGCCTTTGGTAAAAGAAGATATCAGGTTCTATGGATTGAGGATATTAAAAAGGATAATGCATCCAGTGAATTGTTGAGTTCTTTATATGGGGCAGAAAATTTTCTCCCAGCCCTTACAGAAGACCAGATTATTCTCTGAATTGTGAATTTTGATTATCTGTGTTATCAGAACTTACATTTTTTAAAAAAATAAGCAGACTACTGGCAGAGTCACTAAAATACATGGCAGTAGATTGTCCCTTTATGTGGTATGTAGGGTTTGACTGCTAAAGTTCAAGCCAAATATGGTGATAAGCCAAAAGGCTTTCACCAACACTTACATTTCTCCAAAGACAGCAACAATAGAGCGCATAGCACAAACCTCTAGGACAGCCTAACCACACCTTCAACTTCCCTCCTAGATAAAGCTTATGTATTGATTTTGAGGAATCATCATTGTTTTGTTTTGTAAACTTATTCTCAAAAAATTATCTCTACTATTACTGTATATTTGGCTCAGGTAGCTTCGAGTAAGAAGGTAATTTTGCACCTAGTAATAAGTCTCTAAGGAGTATTTCTTATCACTAGTATATTATTAGGTCCTCAATTAAGCTTCACTGTTTACTTGCCATGTGAGATGGGTCAAATTGCTTAGCTTCTTTGTGCCTCAGCTGAAAAACAGGGATAATAATAGTACCTAACACAAAGGTTGTTGTGAGAATTATATGAGTCAATATATAGGGCTTCCCTGATGGCGCACTGGTTGAGAGTTCGCCTGCCGATGCAGGGGACACGGGTTTGTGCCCCTGTCTGGGAAGATCCCACATGCCACAGAGCGGCTGGGCCCATGAGCCATGGCTGCTGAGCCTGCACGTCCGGAGCCTGTTCTCCACAATGGGAGAGGCCACAACAGTGAGAGGCCCGCGTACTGCAAAAAAAAAAAAAAAAAAAAAAAAAATATATATATATATATATATACACATATATACATGTATATATATATAAAGCACTTAGAAGAATTCCGAGCACATAGTAAGAATTCACTAAATGTTAGCTGCCACTCACTATAATTACTTTTAATTTGCACACTAGCTTTTCTCAAGGAACTAAAGAAATTTGAGATTATTACATTTCCACTAGATGAATAAAGCAATAAAATCTATTATTACAGTTTCACACATGATAAAATGAACTTAACCCAACTCTTTTCATCCACAGAGATGAAATCATTAATTTCCTTGAAAGAAAAAAAAATGTCCTTATGTTTCTAGTTATCTGTTTTCCCTGTCAATTGTTCTCATCCACTACTGTTCCCCCCAATACATTTCTGCTGAGAAATAAGCTGATAACGTTATGAGAGTTCCCTTGTATGTTATATGTCACTTTTCCCTTGTTGCTTTTAATGTTTTTTCTTTGTCTTTAATTTTTGTCAATTTGATTGCTATGTGTGTTGCCATATTCCTCTTTGGGTTTATCCTGCCTGGGACTCCCTGTACTTCCTGGACTTGGGTGACTGTTTCCTTTCCCATGTTAGAGAAGTTTTCAGCTATTACCTCTTCAAATAGTTTCTTAGGTCCTTTCTCTCTCTCTTCTCCTTCTGACTGACCTCAAATTTTCTGCTGTCAGAATTTAACCTGGCAGGCTGTGGTCTGTGACATTAATGTAATAAGCACTTGTTTTACCTATATTAGTCATGAAGACGATGTATGGTGAAATTTAGGTCAACAATGAATCTAACTATAACATTTAGTGCCAAAAAGTGGGGGTATATGCTTAACATACTAAGCCAGGAATGGTTTTAAAACATTAAGACAATGAATATGAACAATCTCTATTTGGCACACTACTCTAATGACTTTCTCATAGTACTAATAGTAAAAGAATCACAGAACATAATGGCTGAAAGTGATCTTAAAACCATTGATTCTGACCACATTTTACAAATGAGGTGACTTAGGCCTAAAATGACTAAATGAATAGACTAATGACACACAGGGAAAACTGACATGAGAAAACATATGAATTCATCTTTGAGAAGGCGTTCAATCATTAGTCTCCACTTCAGGTACCGATTTTCAAGAAACACAATATTTTAAAAGAATCTGTAACTTTTGAAAATTTCAGATTTCAGACTTCTCCATGACAAAACAGTCAAGACAGTCTGCAGATTTATATTTATTTATACTTAAATAGATTCTTTCCTTCACAGACCTTCATATGAACACACATCTCAACAGTATAGGAAGTTCTAATGAATAAAGTTATGTTCACTTATCTCAATTTGTCTTCTAGAACTTAGCGGAATATTCTCTAAAATTTAGATACTGAATATTCAGTATATGCATACAGAAGGTTTCATCCACAGCAATGAATGATATATTCCTTTCAAAAATTACAAATCGAAAGCAAGGCTAATCATTAGTGTAAACTCATGATCATTCATCAATATAAAAATAATCAAACAAATTGAATTGATTTAAATTTGGCCTTAAACATTTAGAAAAATAATTTAGAAAGTAATCTGAGCTGCATGATTATGATTATTTCAGACTACTATCTAAATTATTTTTTATCTAAAGGAGATATTGAATATCAAAGACAAAAAAAGAAAAATTAGTTCAATATTCCATAAAATATTTTGTAGAGATAAATTTATATAACTGGCTAATAATATTAGTAACTGATAGTTATATGGCACCTATTGACCATCAGGAAATTATTTTATTCACTTTTACATGGATAATATAATTTATTCTTTACAATTCCATGAGGTAGGAACCACATAACATGTTGAAAAAACTGAGAAACAGAGAAGTTAAGTAACATGCCCAAGCTCACGTTGCAAGTTAGCAGCAAAGCCAGCACTCAAATTCAGGCAGTCTGTTCCAGAACCTACACTTTTAACTATTAAGCTATGGTGCCTCCAGATCATGCTACAAATTTACATGAAATACATTGCATAAACCACTTCATGAAACCATATATTATAGTAAAATTATATACTTTGATATTATCAATTGTCATTATCTCTCTTTTTTTTAAGAATTTCAGTGTTGTAATGGCCTTCAAAATTATGCAGGTCTAATCTCTTCATTCTATGCATGAGGAAACAAAGGTTCAGGGAGGTTCTGGAACTTAATTGTTTAAAATCATTTCATTACCTATAGTTGAGTTGACCCTAGCACCCGTCCTTGTTTCCTACAGAGTTAAGATAGATTGGATATGAAAGAAAAATCTAGTAGATTGATTCTAGAACAGTGTGATCCCCAGACCAGTGATATCAGCATCACCTGGGAACTTGTTAGAAACACAAATTCTTGGTCCCACAGGACACTTACCAAATCAGGAAGAAGGGGTGGGGCTCAGCAATCTGTGTTTTAACAAGACTTCCAGGAGTTTCTGATCCATGATAGTTTGAAAACCATTTGCCTAGAACCTGCTTTTCCTCTAAACTCAAGTCATAGCTTTGGACATAGCTTCATTTTGTTAGTTGAAATCCCATTAGTTTTACAGACAGAATAAGAAATAATTCCTTTCATATACTCACACACACACAAATTTAATTTTTACATATATAGATATACATTATACACATAGATAACATGATCATATGTATAAATGTACTGATAACTAATATTATCTACATAATATACATAAATAGGTATGATCATGTTATTTATGTGTACTGTGTAGATAGTTCTGCCATACTCCAGACATATTTCCATTCCAATCTCCGCGTTCACCTACCTTTAAAAGAAAATCTCCCCTCTACCAAAGTTTCTCTTTAAGATAGTAAAATGCGTCTTCTTTCTCTCTGATCTCAGCATCTGTGGACCACACTGTAGCAGGCACCACTTTTTTCATAAGATGCAAAGTTACTAGACTATCAATGACTCTAGAAGTGTGCTAGCTAAAGAAACAGAAATGCACAATTAATGCTTTGTTTATTCTCCGATTTTATACTGTGCACAAATGTGCTGATTCAACATTCAAAATATTGGTTCAAAGACAGGACATGTCCATCAAATTACCTTTAGTCAGCTAGTACTTATTCAAAAAATAAAGCAGTAATGTTATTGGAATTCTGTTTCGAGGTTGAATTTTTTAAAAACTCTGATTACCAAAGACAAAAATTAGGTAATGTTTTCTGTTTTTGATAACCTTCACGTTTTGCCTTTGTTTTAGGCAACTTGGTCAGCAACTGAAAGGGGGGGGAAGTGGTAACAAGTCTTTTAAAATACAGAGTGACACTAGTCTTTTAGAAAGTTAATACAACAGGCACTATTGGAGATAAATATAAATGTTCCCTTAAGGAGACCCCTACACTCTAGGAAGACTGAGAGAATCTGTTTTACCACTCATCCTTCCCACAGTAGTGTTGCCTACGTGTGTTCATTTATAAAAGTAACCGCTTCTATTGAAACATGGGAAGTACAAGGAACTGTTAACATTCACTCCCCACAATATGCACTGATCTCTGTACATTTCAATGCTGAGCTTATCAGGTAAAACTATTAAGATGGCTTTGAACCTAATGATCGTGGAGATTATCCATCCCTTCTCAACTCCTCATGCGCCTTTATGACTAGAGATGTTAGTTACAGCCCTCTTGTTATCTTATCCCCAGGTTTGTACTTCAGCAAAAATCATGATAAAGGCTATTTCCCACAGAGAGCTGAGAACTTGGGAATTCTTTTTCTCCAGCCCAAAAGAAACCTTTACAGTGAGGAACAAGTCTATATAGCACAGTTCCATGAACTATAAAACAGGAGCTAAGTTTCTGGTCAGGAAGTCACAGATCGTTAAGAGTTAAAGGAAATAATCTATCAAGTCTCTCTCGTATCACAAATAAGACAACAAAGGCTTAGAGAGGTTAGCTTACTCCAGTCACATGACCAACGTGCAGCAGAACTCACATCTCCTAATGTCCAGCTCACCAATCTTTTTATAACACCATAACACCTCTCTTTCAATAATACTATTTCTAATATTCCCATTTTTTATAAAAATAGAAATCTAGTGAAAGAATTTTACATTGTTACCTGTAGTAACTCACTGTTGGTTAAATTGTAAGAGAACAGTTTTGTAACATCTTCAGGTTTTTAAAAGCTGTTGAGTTTGAACCTATCTAATTTAACATGGATTGGAAAGAACTGCTGGAGATACCAAGCTTTTAATATAAAGGATTTAATCTTGACTTTTCTCAAATAAAATACTGAATATCTTTATCCTATCTAACAAAGAATGAAGTTTGCAAAAACTTAGTATAGGTGCAAATAAAGTGGTAGGTGAGCTGACTTAACCCACTTGAGAAAACAAGCTACTTAAACACAGTCCCACAACAAATGTATATAAATATCTATTCATTAGAATAGTCCTTAGAATAGCTGTCAGAAAAGAGCATTTCCAGTTACTGAATGCACATGAAAAATTGTAGTTTTTTCTTTCACTGTTCTATGATGGATTTTATTTTTGGCTTTTTAGCGTTGAAAAAATATTGTAATAAATGAGCTTATATTCAGTGTCCATGAAAAATATTGTCATTTCAAATTTAATTTTTTAAACATATTTGACATGATTACCAATACTTTTAGAGTGCAGTTTGTAATAAGACTTAGTAATTTTTTTTTTGGCCGTGCCGAGCAGCTTGCGGGATCTTAGTTCCCTGACCAGGGATTGAACCCAGGCCATGGCAGTGAAAGTGCCGAGTCCTAACCACTGGCCCACCAGGGAATTCCCAAGACTTACTAATTTTAACCAGCTAACATTAAAATATTCAACTTATTTTTTTCCTCAGCAGAAATATAACTAACTTCTTGGTTTTGTGTCTGTAAGGAGAATCATATCCAAAATTTGTTTGGAAAGATCAAATTTTTCATCAATGTCACAAATGAATATGGTGAATTGAGTACTAGTGTAGTAGTGTTTATACCTCATGTTGCGATAGGTTTACACATGAGTGCTTGTTTCCGTGTGAAGCACATAATTTCTTTTTTCTCCCAGTTTTATTGAGGTATAATATATACAATTTGGTTTGGACATATGTATATACTCATGTTACCATCACCACAATCAAGGTAACAAACATATTCATCACCTCCAATATGGGGACTCCAAAATGTGTCCCTTTGTTATTTTTTAATAATTGCAATTTTTAGGAATATCCTATAACTCAAACTTCTCATTAATTCAGAATGTCCTCTCCCAGGTACAAGTTAGTACATCTGATTTTATCTTGTTTTTTCTACAAATTTGCTAGCTTTACTCAAATCTATGTGCATCTACCTGGATGAATTCAGTTTTCAAGTTGCTGTCAATATCTAAATCACATAAATATTTTAAGCATATATTATACAAAAACTACATTCAGAAAATTGTTTTGTTTCCATGTGCGTGATTGCAAGGGAGAAGATTCTTTAACTTTTTAAAATATTATTCAACAACTTACGAATTCTTTATAAAATTATTCTATGCTTGGCATGTTAACAATCAATTGCCTCTTGAATTTTATATCCAAAAATCTGAAAGAGATAGAAGTTTGGGGGCAATGAAGGAAGAGAATAAAGCTTCCTTTATCCTAACCAAAAGAGCTGTACCTAATTGTTTTTCACATGCCTTAAATGGCCCCAGCCTGAATTTCTACCTGATGTAAGCGCATTTGATTTGTACTTAGTGAGTAGTCATGAGTGGTAAGCTCTTAGATTCACACAGAGAATGAACTGCAAAGACAATGGCATTCTGCTGGCATCCTGGAAGGAAGCTAAACATTCTCATTCAATGACATTCCCAGAGTCACACAACACCATTTTTTGTAGCTTGAACTATCACAAAAAAGGTTTCTCTTTTACTCAATTTAATTCTGACCTTTGGTCTTAAAAAAGAAAAACCTGAATATTTATTTAATAAAATGTGAGAAAAACATATGAATTCCCTGTGAATGATTTTCATGTTGTTAATCTACTTGGTGGCTACAGTCTGAATACACAGACATGCTGCATTTAATCCAATCATCCCAAAATGAAAATAATTAAGACTGAGCACTCCTGCAATGCATATTCTTCTAACATCATTCTTTAAAGCTATTTTAGATAAGTGAGATAAAGCCCACTTTAAAAGCACTGGCTACTTAGGTGTTAACATAAGCAGTAAATTCACTTTTCTAAATTGCCCCATTTATTATATTTAATCCTCTTTCTGTAATCAGGAGCACTGAAGTACAAATTTATAGTTGCTTTCCTTTAACACGGTTCTTTTATTACTGTCTCTTTTCCTTACATAATGTCCCGCAGCAGGTGGCCTATTATTATGATGCTTTTTCTCCTGTCTTTTTCTTTAGCGGTTTCACCAGCGCAAATAATTCAAATGTACTTACCTTCACTGCTTTGGCTACAACTAAGGGTCTTTTGGGTGCATATCTCTGGGAGTGGGGTGGTGGAGGGGAATGTTAATGTGGAGGGGAGCTGGGGTTGTTTGTTTCTTTTTATTTTATTTCTGAACAATGACATATTGATGCTTCAGATAATAAATCATTCCAATTTGTTCATCCCTGCGAGCAATGGTTTTAATCTTCATTTACTACTTGCAAAGTCCATTTTGTTAGAAGCATTTGATAAAATACTCAATTACCATTTTTTCACACTGTAGTTCAACTGCTGTGCTGATAAAAGGCTCCAGCTCATAAGATAAACTGCAAATAATTCCTGAGAACAAATGTCAGAGGCGGTATACAATGAATGGGATTTTTTTGAGCAGATTATTCCCTCACCAAAGTGACAGGGTGGTTCAATATTTATTTTGTTGAGAATGTCATTTAAATATTGTTTGACACCTGCTCCCTATAGTCAGCTACTCATCACATTACAATTTCTAGGGATTTTAAAGTGAGATTTAACTCTATGTCTATTAAGAAAAAAAGAAACTCATTTATAAACCAAGATGAGACTACATGGCTGATAGTATGCAAATTATTTAAATAAATGGAAATGCAATTGATTCAGCTTTGTGGGGTTATATGGGAGAAGAATATTTAAGACTTGGCACCCTTTCCTGCCCTTAGCATTCAAGTGTTTATATTTGAAATCTTACCAAGAATACCTGCTTGTTCGTTCAAATTGCCTTTTTCTAGGCAATCTACTGTTAAAAATGACCACTTCACTCACCCTACTTCAATTTTCCTCCACATGCGTGCTCTAGGTGGCATTGCTCATTGGCTGAGAAGACAGCTCACAGTGCAGAAGGCTATAATAAACTAAGTTTTCTTAATGGGAAGAGGCTTATTTTATTCTCCTCCATTTGCTAAAGTTGAAAAGTTCCCATTAAGTGCTCAGCAAATGGAAATAGCTATCATTTCAAGTATTGGCCCCAGAATGCCATATACTCTATTAAGCATTTTCCTCCCAGGAATTCCTCTCCACCCTCCATTCCTAGTCAATCACTTTTGACAATTTTAAATCTGGCACTTCTTGCTGTGAATTTTAAGTAGTCAGAAGATGTTTTCAGATGAAATCAAGTCTTAATCCCTGCCTCACTCTTTGGAAAGCAGCATGGCAATAGAATACGGGAGTGAAGAAATGAGATAAGAACCATTAGGGGAAGAGGAACCAAAGAACTGGCTTGTGAAATTTTCTGTTTGCTTTACCCCAGTTGTTGTGATACCAGGGCTTTACTTTCCACTATATCCCCCTGTATTAAGTCATTAGATTACCCCAGGGACTGAACACAGGTCACAGATTTGTATATTATCTCTATTGGAAACAGGTTTTCATCACTTTTGAGTGAAATCAAAGAAACCACTGCATTCAAGAAAAGCACTGAGACACTACTGAGCGGAAAAGTGTGAACATGTATTGTCATTGGTCTAAGGGCCAACTCTTTTGGCCCTTAGAACTTTTCTGAAGTATATGGGAACTCCAAACTTGAGAAATAATTGGAATTGAACCAACAAAAGGCAACACAGGCAATAGAAATAATCAACTTTGTCTACTAAGTAAATCAGCTAAAATTACTGGAATCATCATAGACACTATTAGACTGAGCAACATTAAGAGTGGAATCAATGTTGCCAAGACTGAAGACTGAGCACCTGGGTTAGATACTCCATTTTTACTTCTTGGGATATTTCAGATAACTTTGCAAACACATAAACTCCTTCCCTTAACAGGAAACAACATGATGTGAAAGAAAAAGTTAAGTCTTTGGAGGCCCCATTTGGATTCTAATCCTCATGAATTGGCCATGGGGCAAGCCACTTAATCTCTCAGAGGCTCAGATTTTTCATCTGTAAAATGGAAGTAATAATACCTTATTGAGGGGGTATTTGAGGATTAAATGAGATCTTTTGATTATGTAAAAGAACCTGGCATTAAAAAAGAGATTAAATAAAAGCATACTGAATAGATTTATTTTATTAAATTAAATAAATGGTTCCTGGGTTTTGTTATTATTTCATGCCACTAGAATTTCACCTCAAAAATTCCAATTCTTACACTAAATGTTAACCCTAGTGACTTAAAAAGTACATGGTTAATACAAAGATGTCCAAAGTAGTTTACCTATTGGGAGAACTGAGCTCAGTGACCTGTGAAAGCATTCCACAGTCCTTGCTGAGCATTAATGGGTTTTACATCTGTACCTTCACATAGGAGAGGGCCTTGAGAATATCAGGTTTTTAGGGCATGATCTTCTTGAGAACAAAACAAGTTCAATCTCTCAGCACTAAGTTAAGGATTCTCCACAATAGTGCGGTTCCTATTTAAAAGGAACAAAATGAGGTCAGTTTGAAGACCCCAAGCTGATCCAGGAATATTACCACAACTATTAAGTTTTATCTGATTTAAACTGCTTTGTCATAAGGTTTGATATTGCAAAAAGAGGTGTATATACAGAATTTACCTATCTTAAATAGTTCTTTTTTTGAAATATGTTGAAAACTTTAAGTAGGTCAATTTAAAGCTGACCCACCTTCACTACAAACTTTTTTTTAATTACATGAAGCAATCTATTTCAACCCTTCAGATATATCAATATTTCAAATACAAATAAGCAGAAAGAAAATCTCTTACTGTAATCTATATTTTAGCATTACATCAATATGACCAAGAATATCAAATAAAGGTACATAAATGGATAAGAGAATTCTAAAACTATGGGGGTACTTGTCATGAGGAAACAAGGTTAATTAACAGAAGCCAGTTAAAAAGAATTGCTTACAACTTCACAAAGTTTAACTTAAGTTTTATCCAGACTTAAAAATATATCATGATCTTCAACTTCAAGTCACTGCAATTTAACAAATGTTTCAGTGCTTACTACGTGCAAGACACTGTGCTAGCTGGTTAACTTCCCTCCTCCCCCACTCTCAGTGTTGTCAGACATGGTCCTTTTAAAAATCCATTATTGCTTTTCACTTGCCTCTCAGAGAGTATTAAAGATAGTGAATCGTGTTTCCAAACGTTTCTTATTTTCCTCTCAACTTCCTATAGTTCAATAGACATCATTACTTCTCTGCTAGTATAGTGATTCTGTTCGTCATGCCTGAAACAACTATAGCACAGAGATTAAATACAATCTATATCCACATAAATCATTGAATAAATGAATCATGAAATTAATATGTAAATTGTGTGTTTAACCTCTATTTATACAACACTGTCTGTCACTATGCTGTAAATCTAAAACTAATTGCAAATTCACAACTCTGCAAAAAGAACACCATGGTAAAAGCTTGACATATTTATTAACTAAATGTTGAACTACATTGAGTAAGTAATTAACAGTCATGCCAGAACAGGGAGAGAAAAATTATATTTAAGCACAGATGTCACCTGTATGAAATGGCTAAAACTATTTTAGATTAGATTTTGATATTAGTCAAAGAATACTGCTATTTAATTTTTGACAGACAAATCTGTTCCCATTTATTCATGAATCCATTAAGCATTTTATTTTTTATTTTTTAATTATTTTTTTAACATCTTTACTGGAGTATAATTGCTTTACAATGTTGGGTTAGTTTTTGCTGTATAACAAAGTGAGTCAGCTATACATATATCCCCATATCTCCTCCCTCTTGCATCTCCCTCCCACCCTCCCTATCCCACCACTCTAGGCGGTCACAAAGCACCAAGCTGATCTACCTGTGCTATGCGGTTGCTTCCCACTAACTATCTATTTTACATTTGGTAGTGTATATATGTCCATGCCACTCTGTCACTTTGTCACAGCTTACCCTTCCCCCTCCCCATATCCTCAAGTCCATTCTCTAGTAGGTCTGTGTCTTTATTCCCGTCTTACCCCTAGGTTGTTCATGACCTTTTTTCTTTTCTTTCTTAGATTCCATATATATGTGTTAGCATACAGTATTTGTTTTTCTCTTTCTGACTTATTTCACTCTGTATGACAGACTCTAAGTCCATCTACCTCACTACAAATAACTCAATTTCATTCCTTTTTATGGTGAGTAATATTCCACTGTATATATGTGCCACATCTTCTTTATCCATTCATCTGCTGATGGACACTTAGGTTGTCCTGGCTATAAGCATTTCATTTTTAAATGCGTATGTCACGATCACCCACAGAAATAAAAGTTCTCTTTAGTCTCCTTAAAGAAAAGAAAGATTCCCAAAATATTAGATGACAATAAACCCATTCAAAACTTAACCAAAATCTCTTCCACTCAGCACATTAATAACATTTTATATTTGATATATAGATAGACAACTTAAACAATTTGTACATGTATTTTAATGATGTACTGAATAACACTAAATGTTTAATGAGTCTTGCCACGACCAACATGGGTATCTTCTGAAAAATTATTTTGTTCTATAAATAACAAGTTATTATTCAAAGAATACAACTCTGAAGTTAAGCATGGCACATAAATATGTACCCAGGAAAATGTACTAGACTAAGTATTCTTGTCCCTTCATGCATTTTTATCACTGATTTTAAGAACTCATTCTCACTCCTAGCTGCTATACTTCTAACCTGATTTTCTCTTAAGTTACATTTAAAAAACATACATGCCTAAACTATGGGATATGGTATTTAAAATATTTGTAACACATAATCTTGATTATAAGGAAAAATAATCACTTATTTGAACTGGTATTGCACATGCACAGGAGGGGCAAAATCTGATTAGCCTCTCATTTTCCTATCTAAGTAAATCAAATTCACATTTACAAAAGGCAAAATAGAACGAATTTTAAATTCAGTGAAAGAAAAGTTTCTCAGAGTTTTTCACTTCAATAAACGTGTGCTTTAAGTTTTCTCATGTCTGGGCCATTTAGAATGTGCCCAAATACTCTCAAAAATCTAATGTGCAAAGCCAAGCTTAAAAAGTATGAACAACTTTCTGACAAAATAATTTAAACAAAATTGTATGAAAATGAGGCAGTCAATACTCATAATTTCTATGTTGGCACCTTATCTTGGAACATATATTTTTGTTCAATATGCAAGAAATGTCATTAGTACTCCACAACCCTCATGGATAGCTTGTACTGAGATATCCACATTCTCCTGCCTGATTGTCTTCATAACCACTGGCATGCATTCTTTTTTATTCTTTTTTCAAAAACCTTTTTATTTTGAAATAATTTTAGCTTTACAGATGAGTAAAGATAGTAAAGAGAGTTTCCATATACCTTTCCCTAGCTTCCCCTACTGTTAACAACTTTCATAACCATAGTATATTTATGAAAACTGACAAATTAACATTGGTACAGTAGTATTAAACTATAGACTTTATTTGGATTCTTAACACAGTAGACTGGAATTAGCAGTACACTGCATATCTGTGAGGTGGAATTTCTCTGCATTTAAGGCTTCCTGGCCCCTACCAGATCTGGACCCGTATCTGTGGCATTTCCAACCAAACTAAATAGAGCAAATTCCTCCATCCCAGGAATCCTGAAGAAGGGGTGGAGAGGAAGAGAGGACCTTAGCTAATCACATCAAACAGAAGCAGAAAAAAAAATAACCACAATATTTTTATATAGATAGTGCTCATTAGAATGAGTTAAATTGCAATAATTAGACAGTTTTTCCCTTTGCTTCTTATTTACTAAAAGCAAGAGATGGTCCAATATACCTCACTCCCTTTTAAGTATGATCTGTCCAGTAGATCCCATGATAGAAAGAATTGAAGGGGCCAAAGAAAGAAGATTACTTCTTAGAGGAAATAGCTAGACACCTCAAAAGTGAATTAAATGCAATAAGGCATGTTAAGAGTTTAGCACAGTGCCTAGAACATAAGTAAAACTCAATAATTGATATAACGACGAGTGATGATGATGATGATGATGAAGATGATAATAATATGATCGCCATTAATAGAATGTTAAAGATTACATATAAGGAATCATTACACCATCAGTAAATAGAATGTTTCTGAAGAGTATGAAAAACATTGCAAAAGAATTAATGATATAAAGTTAAATGGAAAAAAAGAATGGAGAAATGTGTATGCCTTGTAATCACAGTTTTGTTTAAATAAATAGGTAGATGTATGCACAGAAGAAAAGAGAGAAGATATGCAATACCTCTGGATGGTGGAAATATAGGAGGTTTATATTTGCATCTATATAGATTCCCAAATGTTCTCTAGCATATTTTACTTTTATAATCAGACTATATATATATATGTAAATTATGAGATGATCTAATCTCTAAACACAAATAAAAATCCTTACATCTTAGTGTAGCAGTTTTTTGGTCTTAGGATCACTTTCCAACTTATTAATTCATTTAAAATAACAATAATAATGGCCACCATCAAAAAATCTAGAAACAATAAATGCTGGAGAGGGTGTGGAGAAAAGGGAACCCTCTTGCACTGCTGGTGGGAATGTAAATTGATACAGCCACTATGTAGAACAGTATGGAGGTTCCTTAAAAAACTAAAAATAGAACTACCATACGACCCAGCAATCTCACTACTGGGCATATACCCTGAGAAAACCATAATTCAAAAAGAGTCATGTACCAAAATGTTCATTGCAGCTCTAGTTACAATAGCCCGGAGATGGAAACAACCTAAGTGCCCATCATCAGATGAGTGGATAAAGAAGATGTGGCACATATATACAATGGAATATTACTCAGCCATAAAAAGAAACGAAATTGAGCTATTTGTAATGAGGTGGATAGACCTAGAGTCTGTCATACAGAGTGAAGTAAGTCAGAAAGAGAAAGACAAATACCGTATGCTAACACATATATATGGAATCTAAGAAAAAAAAATGTCATGAAGAACCTAGGGGTAAGACAGGAATAAAGACACAGACCTACTAGAGAATGGATTTGAGGATATGGGGAGGGGGAAGGGTAAGCTGTGACAAAGTGACAGAGTGGCATGGACATATATACACTACCAAATGTAAAATAGATAGTTAGTGGGAAGCAACCACATAGCACAGGGAGATCAGCTTGGTGCTTTGTGACCATCTAGAGGGGTGGGATAGGGAGGGTGGGAGGGAGACGCAAGAGGGAGGAGATATGGGAACATATGTATATGCATAACTGATTCACTTTGTTATAAAGCAGAAACTAACACAACATTGTAAAGCAGCTATACTCCAATAAAGATTTTTAAAAATAATAATAAAAATAAAATAAAAATAAATAAATAACAATAATAAAATCAATATATATTAACAAAAATACCATGTTTTATGAAAAAATAACTATTTTACAAAACAAAAAAACATTTTTTAACATTCTGTGAGAAGAATGGCTTTGTTTTACATTTCTGATTATCCAGAAGATAGCTGAATTCTCTATCTACTTCTATATTCAGTCTGATGCACTATGTTGTTTTGGTTGAAATACACAGGGAAAAATCCAGCCTTACACATGTGTGTAATTGGAAAAGGAGGGGACCTTTTGGACCTCCTGGAAGTATCTTAGGGGCTCCTAGGCAAACCTTAAACCATACTTTGAAAACTGCAGCCTTAATTCAACATGTTATTTTGTAAGAATTTTTTTCTATACTTTGACTATAATTCTCTCTGGGGTTTTAGGCAGGTCACTTAAAACCAACCTGTGGCTAAAATGATGATGAGAAAGTTACCACCCTCCTCATATTACAAACTCAGATACTTTGTTGGAAATTTTTCTTCTGTAAATTAAGTGTGTTTCATTTTGTTTATTAAAAATGCTATCAGACCAGTGGTATTGCTCTCTTCAGGAGGAAATTATGAACTATTATTTTGCTTAGAATGGAGTAGGTCAAGGAACAATATGCTGTTCTTCAAGGAGTTGTAATTTGGCATTCCACTGTTGACAAGTATGATGATTAATTTGTATGTAGATCAATTAGGATCTCCTGATGCTCTTCCTGTTTCCCTAAAAAAGGTACCTGAGTCTGCATTACGTACTTTCTTTCCACTAGTTTGTCTTCTCTTTTACTTTTTTTTTTAAAAGACAATCCCTATGTGAATCTAGCTTGCCCAGTGACAAATTATATAAACCAAACAAGATTGTGCTGGATAGAAAGAAAAATGACTTGCTGCTCATTTCTAGCTCTGCTAATAATCCTCTCTGTGGTTTTAGGCCAGTCATTTAAAACCAACCTGTGGCTAAAATGACGATGATTAAGTTACCACCCTCCTCATGTTACAGATTTACTCTAGATACTTTGTTGGAAATTTTTCTTCTGTAAATTAGGTGTGTTTCATTTTGTTTGTTAAAAATGCTATCAGCTTTGGTAAGTTAGTAATTATATATATATATATATATATATATATATATATATATACACACATACATATCCTAGATGATATTATCATACTGATGACAGTAATATAAATTTTTTAAACAATAAGAAAAAAAGGTTTTTGTTGCCGTTTAACCATTTCTAGGAAAAGACAAATGCTCACTACATAAGTTAATAAGCTATTGGAAAGGGAAAGAGACTAACATTTTCAATTATTTATGATGCACAAAGCACTGTGCTATGTTGTTTTTATATGTCATCCCATGAATTTTCCCAGTAACTTATGAGATCAGTATTATTATTCCCAGTTTACTGATGAGGAGACCTACACTCAAAGAGGGTAATAATAAGTATTCTTGCTTAAAATCGCAGGGTTGTTTATGTAGATTTGTGGTTAGCCAGAAATCGAGACCTGAGCTCTATATATTTTACTACATACTGTACCTTCTTCTAACTGAATATCATCCCAGCCCAAGATGGCTTTCATGCTAAACCAAAACTGTGAGTTCTTTAACATTTTTCTGTTTCTGACTGTTTAGAATTAAGAACTAAGCTACATCAAGCCAAGTAGAGAATTGTTATCATCATCTAACTATTCTGCATGATAGGATGAGAAGGAATTTCAGCAAGGGGGCATTTTCTTCACCTCACTTTTAAGCTAGAGGTTGGCACTACACTGTCTTTCTGTCCCTCCTGGAGATTTATGTTAAAGAGATAAAACTCTCTCCTACTTTTTTGTTTTCATCTGTTCCCTGTCTCTGTCCAACATTTCATTCTGGAAAGGAGAAAGAGCTGCTCATCTCAGTGGCAGGAAAGAACAATCTTCGATTTATAACATGCTAGGAACCCATCACTGTGATAGAGCAATCTTTCCCCCAGACATCTCTCCATTACTGAAGCTGATGCTTCCCTGTCCTGATGCCACTTCAGTACTGATCCGTCAGTCCCAACAGCAAGGTTAATGGCACCACCTGTCCCTATGTGCATTTTTCATCTTTATCTCAGAAAAACTTATTTTGTGAGTTCTTCTTTAAGCAAACTGAAAATATATGTTCCACAATTTTTGTTTTACAAACCTCCTCCCTCGCATATATATTTGAATGACAGACCACATACTTGGCAGTGTATTTTAAGTTGTACTTGCTTTCCTTCCTTCCTTGTTTTAATGAGTCCTTTAGTTCTTGTGAAATAAAACAAAAAGTAAGTAGAGAAGTTTCATTTGCAGAGAAGTGCAGAAATAGTGGGTCAAGAAATTATTTAATTAACACTGGGAAGTCACTGGAATAGATGCAAGGATTCTTTGTTAAAAGCCTCCTTGCTAGAGCTGAATTTTATTCTTAGCTACCATTTTTGAATTTGGCATATGATATAAATTAGTTACTGAAATAAGCCTTTTAATTGCTTTGCAAAAAATATTTGAGAGCAAACACCAAAGAAAGGGAGAGAGCATCATATGAGAATCTCAAGTTTCTAAAAAGGTAATGAATAAGAGAAAGAAAAGATGGATAAATGGTCATTCATCTTCAGCAACAATTCTGAAGACTATATTTGCCTTACTCTGAAATAAAGAATATTAAAGTGATGCTGTTACACATATCTGTGTGTCTGATGATCATCTATAATACATGCTCAAATTCATTTAAACATGTTAGAAAGTATTAGCCAATTGTCAGAAACACCAATTTCCCCATGTTCTGAAGTGTAGATACTATATTCAAAGTAAAATACGTTTTGATTAAAGTTGATCACCTAACATAATTTTAATGCCCCTTTTATACCCAGGGATTTTTCTTGGAGCTGATTCTTTTCAATTTAGAATTCCCTGATTTATAATATTCATAGGGAGCATTTGAAAATCCAATCAATCATACAAAATATGTGTTAGGATTTAATATATTTATCTGTAAATATGGGAAGCATACTGACCAGAGCATCACAAGTACAGATAACATAATCTGCAAATATTTGTCACCTCCTTACCAGAATCACCTCCCTAATATAGTAAACATGAAGAATCCAACCAGATTCCTGGATGACTTGTATGGTATTTATGGATTTAGCCTTTTTTACCTTTCCATCCATCCCAGAGCTTCCTGGTTTTCAAAATCCATCTGGTTCTTAAACTAAAGACGAAGGCAAATAGAAAGTAAAGTAAAAGAAAAATTTGTTGACAAGTAGCACCTTCCTCTGAGTCACATGTTTATACTAAGTTCCCTTAAAATTCTTAAACTGAAGCCATAAAAATCTATTATTTACCTCTCATGTCAAAACTGGTTTAGAACTCTATTTTCCAGGGCTATTTAAATGTTAAATTTGAATCTCACTAGTCTTGTTTGAAGGGTTTTTTTAAGAAATTCTTGGATTTGCATATCAACATGCAAAAAAGCAACACATATTGATCATTTGAGCAACAATTTAATAGAAGGGAATTTAGGAAGTAGTCATTTAAGAGGCGATAAGATTGTCAATGAATGAGAAATTTCGAACAGGCTAAAATATTTTTTCATTTAGTGAAACTTAGACAAAATTTGCTGCTTTTACATCTTTGATATTTCTATGAGACTGTGAAGACAGACCATCTCCAAGACTCATTTAAAGTATATATCTATTTTGAATAGACAACTGTGCTTTACATAAATTCTTTTAATGATATATTTTTAAAACTCAGAGCCAATGTGGATACATTGTATAACTGGAAAGGTAATGCAAGCAAGCATCTGATGCTTGCAGCATCTGTACAAGTTAAGAGTCAGAACACCTACAGGGAAATGTGCTTTGTTGAAACTAACTGGAAATCTCACATTGCACCTCCAGTAAGTTAATCACCTGATTTAAAGGTAGGCTGCCCTTTATTTTATCTTAGAAGTAAACTGACAGCAGTGAGGCTTTTACAATGGCACTGTTGTGATCAATGCTGTAGCCTCAGGTGTTAATGCTTCATTTACCTTTAAAAGCAGATGTAATAACCCAGAAAGATCAATATTATAAGCTCTTTATTTGGTGTTAAATTACTGTGGATTCACTGAATTATTATATTACAGAGGTTTTTCAGTGGCATTAACTTAAAAAACAAATAAATGTTATTCAGAATGGTATATCTAATTTCTCTACTCCTGGAACTTTGTGGTTACCTATAAAGGGAGTTTATAATAAGAATGTATAGAACTCAGATAACGTTTTCAGAATTTATAAAAACCTAAAATGAAGAAAATGAGAAAAGATGTAAAAAGATGAAATAGTACAGTCATAAAATATGTAATATTATTAATAATCATTTTTATAGCTCCAATTAATTGTATATATCCATATAACAATATGAACCTATTTCCCTAGAACAAAGCAATACTCTGAGCTAGAAATATCCAAGTGATAGGCAAGTATTTAATATTCCTCCTAAACTAGTACCAAAATAATAGAGAATCAGTTCTCAAACATACCCAGCCATTACATATACATGATCCCACTGATGACATTTTAATTAGCTTGTCTTTGATAATCTTGAATTTTCACATTTACTTTAATTCCTTTGCTATGGATGGGAAGAACTGGTGGTGAAGAATTCAGAGTGAGTTTTTTTTCAATGTTTCCTCAAAGTAAGATAGTTATAACAATATCTTTATTTTATTGGTTTTATCACATTAGATCCTATATTATTTTCTATAATAATATTAATTTTGTTATTATAGTCTTGCCTTAAATCCTTTATCAGACTATCTCTTACTGATAGTGCAAACTTTTATTAAATAATTAAAATTGCATAATATACATAACACAAGGTGCAAGGGTATTTTTCTGTTTTATGTTCCATTATTTTACCAGTTATCATATATAATGTGTACTCAACAGAAATAAAGTTTTCTTTTCTTCCTGTAATACTTTTTAGTGCCAATCTCTATAACCTAGATTTGTAAAATCCTAATAACAGTGTACTATGTTTACAGAGTGCTTTAAGTTTGCACATCTTTTTAATGCTTATAATGGATATATAAGATGGTAAGGGTAAATATTTCCTTCTTTTACAGATAAAGAAGCTAAGATCAAGAGAAGTTAAGTGACTTTCATAATGTTACACAGATAGCAACTAAGGACTATAAATTTTCTGTCAGCTATCCCAGCCTTCCTTCTGCTACTACCTCTACCTCAATCTAATCAAATAACTTTCCTTGCTCCATCCATAAATTAACTATAACTATATCTTTCCAATATATTTATTCAGTATTAGAAGTAGTATTACGATAATCAATTGACTCAGAGGTTGATTTTACAATAGAAAAGCTTCTATCCTCTTTTTAAATTCAGTGTAGACATGCAATAAACTCATATTGATGTAACCAGTGCTCTTGAGTAGCTTTGCAATGTGACCTCTCTTAGGACCTAATCACAGATTAAACCCTTTTAGGAATAACCCCCCACTTCTTAATACAAGACAGCCAATTCTTAAAATTTATTACAGTGTAGATCTGACCTACAAATATTGCTCTGTGAATACAGAACACTCATTGAATTTCCCAGATAGTCAGATACTGACATATGGTAAAGTAAAAATGAAATTATTCTAAATTATCAACAGAAAAATTTTAATAAATATTAAAATATTAAATATAATGCTACAAAAATACTGCCAATTGCCTAATATTAGGGTGATGGGGTGGAAATGTGAATAATCTGGTGGCTTCAGACAGAAAAATCTTATGGATTCCATGACTCCAAAAACAATGCCACCTCTGAGTTAATTTATGACCTGATTGAATATTATTGATATATTATGAGTTAGCCTTCATAAACATTGATCAGGTATCTTTCAACATCTCCTCTTTCTATGTTATAATTACATATTTATTCTGATTAACTGAAAAAGATAACCAGAGACGGTGGAAAACACATCTTTCTTGGAAGAAACCCTGAATGGTAACAACACCAAAGAAAATATTCTCTGCCTCTGTGTAAATCCATTTTCTCTGAGTAGTGGGCAACCTACCACATCAAGATAATCTGTTTAAAGCAGATGAAAAATAATCTCTCTTAAAGAGGTAATGATCAGAAAATGATGATTGACAGAGTAACTATCTCTTCACTGACATCTAGTTTTAAAAACCGTATGGGAAAAAATGCAGAGCAAGAAATAAAATAATATTCTGATACAGCAGCCACAGTGATTACGTATTTTCTTATTACATCCAATTGCAAAATACATGTAGCCTAAATAACTTGTTTGAGAGTATCCAATTTTGACATTTCCTAAAAGTTACATAGACTTTCAAAATGCATAGCCCACTTGTTGATCACCAAAAAACTCAGAACTCTGGTCTGGTGAGTATATATTTAAAATTCAGAATTGGGTTTAATCAGGTTAATCTTTCAAGACTATTAAATATTTCATTTCCAGGATTCCACTAGCTTACAGGGCTGGTTTCAAATGACAGTTTAAATAGAATCAGTTTGGAAGTTGCTTGCTTTAGTTGTAATTGGTGAGATGAAAAGACTGAAATAAAGTGAATGACATTGAGTTTCTCTGTGGAGAAATGATGACACTGAGTAGGACACTGGTTCTTCCCAGCCAGGTGACTCTGCAGTTAATATCAGGTTATCACTTACAGATCTTCACTGACTGAATAAAATTTTTTCTATATTTAAAAATTCTTATGCAGATACATATTTTCCCTTCTAATAATTTTAACAGACTTCATTAAACAGACACAAGAACGCTTAAAACAAAAAAGATGGATTATACCAAGTGTTAAAAATAAAGTGGAGAAACCAGAACTCTCATACCCTGCTTGGTGATGGGAGTATAAAACTATTTGGCAGCATCTACAAAACTTAAAATAAGAGTATCTTATGATACAACCTATATATATAGCATGAATGCTCATAGAAACACTATTCATAATAGCCCCCAAAACGGAAACAACCCAAAAGTCCCTCAACATTAGAATGACAAAAGAAATTGTGATATATTCATATACTGGAATATTATGCAGCAATCAAAAAGAACAAACTATCACTAAACATGAAAACATGAATGTATCTCACAGATACATTCAGATGTATACATACATTGTATACATACAGATACAATGAATAAAAGAAGCCAGATAACAAAGGCTACATACATCGTGATTCTATTTAGAGGAAGCTCAATAATTGGCAAACAGAAATGCAGATAGCCAACAGGCACATGAAAAGATGCTCAACCTCAGTAACCATCAGATAAATGCAAATCAAAACCACAATGAGACAACACCTCACACCAGTCAGAACGGCCATGATGAAAAAGTCTACAAATAA
Organism: Phocoena phocoena; assembly: GCF_963924675.1. NCBI lineage: Eukaryota > Metazoa > Chordata > Mammalia > Artiodactyla > Phocoenidae > Phocoena > Phocoena phocoena. The sequence goes on along the minus strand of NC_089240.1, from coordinate 72,783,108 downwards.
TAAATGCTTCAGAGGATGTGGAGAAAACAGAACCCTCGTCCACTGTTGGTGGGAATGAAAATTGGTGCAGCCACTGTGGAAAACAGTATGGAGGTTTCTCAAAAAATTAAAAATTGAACTACCATATGACCCACCAATCCCGCTCCTGGGTATATATCTAAAAACAAAACCACTAATTTAAAAAGATGCATGCACCCCAATGTTCATGCCAACATTATTTACAATAGCCAAGATATGGAAGCAACCCAAGTGTCCATCAACAGATGAATGGATAAAGAATGTGTGGTATATATATACAGTGGGATATTACTCAACCATAAAAAAAGAATGAAGTTTTGCCATTTGCAGCAACATGGATGAACTTGGAGGGCATTATGCTAAATGAAATAAGTCAGACAGAGAAAGACAAATACTGCATGACATCACTTATATGTGGAATCTAAAATATACAACAAACTAGTGAATAATAATAAAAAAAGAAGTAGACTCACAGAAATAGAGAACTAGTGGTTATCAGTGGGGAGAGAGGGAAAGAGGGAGGGCAATATAGGGGTACGGAATTAAGAGGTACAAACTATTAGGTATAAAATAAGCTACAAGGGTACATTATACAACATGGGGAATATAGCTAATATTCTGTAATAACTACAAAGGAAGTATTACCTATAAAAATAATAGGCAAACAAACATATGATGATAAATGTAAGGATACAGCTTAAACTTTGGCAGGGTGATAGTATCTGAAAAGGGCAAAAAAGGGGCTTCTGGGGTGTTGCTGATGCTCTAATTCAGGGTGCTAGCTTCACAAGCACAGGTGTATTCTACTTGCAAAAATTAATCAAGCTGTATACTTATGATTTGTGCACTCCTCTGTAGGTATACTTCATTAAGTTGGAAAAAAAAAGAAAATTAACAACCTAAAATTAACAACCTAAATTAGTTACCTCAGTTCACAACAGTAACCATGACTGCTTTATCTCATCACTCTTACCTGTAATAATACTACATAAACTATGATATATACTGTGATGGATAAAATTTGGTATTGTGACCTTACTCTTTTCTCTATTAGCAGAGAAGTGGCTCACTGGCAACAAAAATGCAAATCTTAAAGATTCCTCTTTGTTTTCCTTTGATTTTTAGTAGTTTTCACTTTCAAGCAGTTACCCTGTTAATCCATATAACTATAGACACACAGCCACGTCCTGTCGTGGCTGAATTATTTTCTCATGATTTATATTTGCTTGTTTTGTTTAAATAGCACTGTTAATATTTTTAAATGAAAACCCTCATTTATTGAATTTTAAGATAAAATTCAGTTATCCCACAAATCAACTGAACTCAAGACAAAAGCATACACCCAGTATTGGAAACTTTGAAAACCTTATATTTTGATTAATTTCATGTTCTTGCATTATGTACTGGCAGGGACACACATTCATTATGCCATGCAAGCTATTACTCTATCTGAATTGCTCTTTTATATAAGTACAGATACAATCAGAGAGAGGCAATGGGCAATTTTATTAAAGTAAACACTACCCAAATGTCAGCTTTTCATTGTGTAAATACAGTACTGTTGTAGCAGCTTAATAAATGGGCAATGACTTTTGCTGGAACATTATATTTTTACCAACATATACATCATTTTCAAAGTTTAAGAATAGGTTTCGTAACCATAAAAAGCTGCTAGTTTGGCATTTGTTTTTTTGCCATGAAGGACTTGATTATTTCCTTGCAAGAATGTATCATGTTTGTCTAGTGTTACCAGATAGCCATTAAATATTTGAAGGTTTTCGAATGAGGAAATAAAGTTATATTTAAAAGTTGGTCAGCACAGCAAAATAATGCCCCCTCCTCCTTTATTCTTAATCCAACCTGGATTGTCAGAAATATACGATGAATGTTTCCCACATCATTAGGAAAACTTGATGATGTTTAGGAAGGGGAATCTACCAAAAGGCATCTAAAGATCATCATACAAAAATGAGGCTAATGAGGTAAAAAGAGTGATTGTGGACAAATCATTAGAATTAAGAAATATTTATTACCATGAATATGACCCTGCAAAATCTGTTAAGTAAAACTATAATAGAACGTTGATTAGCCAAAAAGAGCCACAAATGGATTATTCTGATTTAGGAAATTCTGATTACCTCAGGATTAAGGTGAAAACTGCTTTTGTTTCAAAACTGGAACAACATTAATCTAAAATGATTAAAGATCTCACAAGACCACACGATCATAATTCTGCATGTCAATGAACACATCAAATGTAGAAGAAAGAGAGGACAAAATATGTACTGCCAAAGGATACTCAATCAAAGTCATCTGTTCTAGATTTTCAACAAGAAACTGATGCATATCTTTTCCCCTTTTTAAATAGGCTTCCTTTTAATAGTGAATTATAGGGGAAATAGTTATGTGAGATATAAAATGTATGAGCTTATGTTAACAACTGTGTTTTCAACTTCATATTTCTTTTACTCACTCCTTCATTCATTTATTCATTCAATAAGCATTTACTATGTGCCCACAAAGTATGAGACATTGTTTGCTGGTTAAAGATACAAACTCAAATAACACATGGTTCTTGTCCTGGAGATTATGTCCAGTGGGAAAGTCAAACAAGTAAAAACAGCTATCAAACAGCTTAATAAGAGCTTTATAGGAATATGGACATTGTTGTATCAACAGAGAAGAGGCTCATCTAAATATGACTGAGCAGAGACACCCCGCAGAAGGTATGAACTACATGAATGCATGACCTAGATGAAGATGGAAAAGTAAACAGAAGGAACTGCATGTCTAAAGAGGTGAAACAGCGTGAAGTACATGTAGTTCAATGTGGCTTCAGTGAAGGTTGGTAGCAGGAAATGGTGGAAAATGAGACAAGATAGGAAGCTAAACCAAAGAGCTAAAACTTTATCCTAAAAGATAAAAGTTAACAGTTATAATCATGTTGATAGTATCTATCCTTGATATGATGTGATGAAAATGGCACTTTACCTCTGTGATCTTATAACTCATAACTCAGGCTTATTATGAGAAAAGCATAATTCAGGCTTATCATGAGAAACACATCAGACAATCTCATTAAGGACATTCTACAAATGACCTAACCGGTATACCCCGAAACTGTCAAGGTCACCAAAAACAAGACAAGTCTGAGAAACTGTCACAAACAAGAGCCTCAAGAGACATGACAACTAAATGTAATATGGCATCCTGGATGGCATCACAGAACAGAAAAAAAAAAGGATGTTAGGTTAAAAACTAAGAAATTATGGATAAAGTATAGACTTCAGTTAATAATAAGGTGTAAATATTGGTTCATTATTTGTAACAGATGTACCATACTAATGTACAACAGGGGAAATGAGGTACAGGGTATATGAGGTATAGGGTATATGATAACTCTCTGTACTATTTTCTCATTTTTCTATAAATATAAAACTGTTCTAAAAAATAAAATCTATTTTAAAAAGGGGGTTAGCCAAGGTAAAAATTTGGTAGAGCGCTGTATGTGTTCAGGAAATGTTGAGTACGTAAGATTAATTTGTAGGCAGAGTTCATGTTGCAAAATAATAATAGCTGGAATCAGAGAAGCCAGTCCAACTGTGGTAGACCAGCTTGAAATTTCTCAAAACACATTAAATTATACTCAGTCTTCTTGACCAGGTCACCACTCATTCTATATGCAAATGTCAGTGTCCACAGGCTTCAAATGATATAATTTGTACCATTTAAAAAAATCTTCCTCATCCAAAGTTTATGTCCTCTAAGTTCATCTCCTTGAAAAATATATTCCCAAGTGAATCAAATGCAGAGAGATGTTTATCTATCTTGAATTACAAACACCTACACTGGAAAACTGCTCACTATCCATTTTCCTATAAAGAATTTCCTCTACAGAGTCCTCCTCTAGCTTACCTTAAGAAGTTCTCCCAGAAGCACAACCCACTGTCCTTTATTTCCCTAGGTTTATCCTTACTACTATCTCCCACCCTAGAGCACATAGAATTTACTCTTGCCAGAACCTGGGTTTTCAAGTCCCAACCTGGAAACTGGTCTAACTGGATGGTTCAGAGAAGTTGCATTCTTGGTACCTCCAAAGAGTTCAGAATTCCAACTCATTACACCATTCTTGGCTGGTGGTAATGAGTAAGCAAATGAATTGAGGCAGATTTGTCTTTAGCATCTTTCAAGATCATCAACATGATTTCTCCCAATTGGCCTGCCCTCTACTGGTCATCCAGGGCCAACATGCCCAGGGTTGCATAACACATCCAGGCCTACCCTGAAGAATCGAACAGCATTTTAACAGAGGCATTAATGCCAAGATCTTGGCGGAGTGGGGGGACCTACATGACTAGTATTGAGAATTTCAGGAACCAAGTTAGTTCATAAGGGGTAAATATTTTTGGCAGAATGAGTATTCTTTGAAGCCTATCCCAGAGAGTATGGCTAAAAGAATGCTTAATACAAACAGGGATGATAAAAAATGAAGTAATTACATATGATGGCTGGTGAGATAAAGAAAACCAAGCAAAGATGTTGAATAAACACACCAAAGGATATAGGGGAAAAGCTCTCTTTATAGAAGTAGGAAGCTAAGTCCTCATAAACCAACATAGCACTTTCCTTGTACCCAACTAATCTGTGGTATTTAAAAAAAAGGCAAGCACAGGTATCATAATGTTAGAAACATATTGAATATAATCCTACTTCATTCATCAATGAGCTCCACTTCATATGATTGAGCTTGAACTTATTATATTGCTGTTGGGCACATAGTACATGCTCAATAAATATAAACCATTATTGTAAATGTCAAATAATTTCAACTATTAAATTATTTTAATAGTGACATATATTTAGAACAATAGTGATCTCCACGTTTGGAAGAGTAGTTAGAATATTTTTTTCTGTCAGACTAAATGACTGACTAAATTTATCTCTATATCCAAATGACAAGGGCAAAAATTCTCAAAAAAAAAGATCTCTTTATATTATCATGACAAAATTTGTATCCAGTTAACATTAAAAGTATATTTTAATGAGAAATTAGTGTAATTTGCCAATGACAAATTATATTGACACTATAATGTATATTCCATTATTTGAAGTAAAAATAAGAGAATTGTTTTTCACATACAACTTATGATGAATACAGACATATTAGAAACACATAGTATGCATACACACAACTTCTTGACTTGGAGTACTTGGCTTTTCTTTCCTTCTAAATCCATTTGTCAGAAAACTAAAAAAAGAAGGAAAATTGAGAATCCCAAACAGACTTGTGATTTGTAAAGAAATTTGGAACTCTTTTTGCCAGCATTTTTTTAAATTGCCTTACATGAAAAATGTATAAAAGTAATGCAACTCCAGACTGAGGTTTTAATCCCTAGTCACTTCTGTAACAGAAGGGTAGATCAGAGAGTATAATTTTCCCTTATCATACAACTCATCTCTATGTTGACAAAAGAAATCCTCCTGTTAGTTTTTCTTAGACAAATGTGACCCCCAACCTGATATGACACTTTATTTTTTCAGCTGTGTAACACCACCATAAAACCAAGTGCTTTTTAAGCTGCATTATACCAATTCATGAAACCTTTGCATTGATAGCTGCAAGCTTCCAGACCAATTTATGTTCATTCCAAAATCCAAGTCACCTAGCTGATTAATTTTTTAATTGAATTATACTAAATAACCTACCACTTGACTGTTTCATACATTCAAAACTACATTCCTCTTTATAGAGTTCTCAGGAAAACTTTTGAACGTTCCAAAAGAAATAACAACTCTGACTTGGACAGTGCTTTGCTTTCTTATGTCCATATTCAATTTGTGTATTTTTTAAAATCAGGCATTAGTTCTGCCACTTCTAGTATGATGTTTATAAAAGAGGGGAAAGAACTGTGCTTGCTCCTTTCTTCAGCTATGAATATTCATCAGTTAAAACAACTTGGGGACTGGAGTCTTTGGCATCCTGTTTTAGTACCTGCTAGCCATAGAATTTTGCACCATAGCTCTGGATTTATAGCCCTTATTTAGCCATAATGGTATTCAAAACTCTGGCTTTAAATATCTGCCATACAGGTATGAGTAACAAAAAGAGACAGAGTATAGCTATTGTGCCTTCAAAGAAGAGCAATAAACCATTCTGCTCGCTCTCCTTCATGTTCTTTAATTCATTTCATTTCATTTTAACTACCCAGAACAATTTCACCAGCCATTAGCCTGGAATGAAACCTTACAAAGGATGATTGTTGTTATCAAGATGAGTCCCAACATTCCCTCCCTCTCCTTTTCATAACTTTTAGGACAAATAGGCTACTTTGTAGCTCCAGACTTTTTTTTCAAAGGAGAAGCCTTGTGAAGCAAAGGGTAGACAAATTTCAGATCCATATTCAAAAACTTCAAAATAATATCCACTGAGAAAAATCTGTGTCACATTTTGTAAACCAAGAACATTTTTATGCAAAAAAAGAAATAACAGGGTGAAAATCTCTTTGGTAAATTCTAAAACTAGATAATTCCCAGTCTGAATCTGAAATAAAAACATCCCAAGCCACTAGTTGCCGGAGGCATGAAAATCAGCTAGTTAAAGAATTTTTTAAAAGAACACTAGCCTCCTAACATGGTAATTGGGGAGGATGAATATTTTGCAATATTGAATTGAAACAAAATCACAATAAAATTATTTGTTGAAACATATACAGAATAATATATATATATATGTTCCCTATATTTCTGGATGCAGGTGATTAGCATATTTGGAAATACAAATTAGTTCTCATTTTAGAGTGTTCGTAGATTTTCAAGAGAGGGCATGCAAAATTCATAATTTTATTAGAGAAATATTAAGGCCAGAGCTCACTAGGAAGTGAAGAGCATCTCTGACTTTGTTAACAAAGAACATCTCCATTCCCTGTCAGTACTGTCAGCTCTAACCATCATTCAGAACCTCAATGAAGGCTCCTGCCACATGCAGGAACTAAACTCTCCAAGTATGGAGGTGGTGGTGGAGCTGGGGGTTGTATTAGAAACAACAAAGCAGCTTTGCTGAGTAAAGCATATTATTTGTGATGCCAATAACAGGGGAACTCTTTAGGTTTTCTTGAGGTCTATGCATTTTCTTATTTTTAAATTGTATAAAATGGTTGCATATTAAATCATTATTTCAGGAGTATGGTTAACAGAATGCTGAATTAGTTGAAAAGAAAATCCAGTTGTTCTCAGCATTTGATAAAACCCTTTCCTCTTATAAATGTTTTATTAATTATATTTGCAAATTTTGCCTCCCAATAAAATATTAAGAAAAAACCTAATTTTAGAAAAAGCCTTGTGATGTCACCTCACTTTTTAAGTTATTAACATCCATTTCAAATAGAAAGTAAGGATGGTTATTAAACTTATTCTGAAAGTTCTGGGTAACTTGGGTCATCTACTAGTATTTGTACAAGTTAGTGTGGAAAGAGCTGGTTTGTGATTAATAAGTTACAGAATACACATGCGTCAGTGTTCACCACCAGATATGTGTGCAATATGTTTCTCAAGTGAGAGATAGTGAGCACACTAGCAAATACAGACACAAGAATCAAATACGTTCCCATGGTACTTATCAAGATTTTTGTTTTTTAAAACAGATAACCAAAACTTCACACAAAAATGTACGAGTTCTTAAGTAACTTCTTAAAGTTGAACTCATCTCTAGATAAATTAGATAAATGTGCATACTTCAGCCCATTTTCAGTTTGTAAGTGAAAAAAAAAAAAAACTTAGAAACTCACATTATTTCTAAATGACAGTTTTCCTTCTTACAGGAAAGGGCAAATACCAGATCAATAGCCCAAGACAAAACAGAAACAACATTCCAAACATAGAGAAGAGAATGATGGAGAAAGCTATGAAACTAGAATTTCAAAGAGAACCCTCTTTGATAAATGATGAAACACCTTTCCATGTTACTAAGACATACAAGCTACACAACGATACACCAAGGTCCTACTTCTCAAAAGATGGTCATCATCTGGAAATGGGAACATCAGTCCAGCATTCAATGCGTTAGAATGCGTGCACAACAGAAGATAAATAACTACAACCCCAACAGCCAGATGAACAGCAAAAGGCTATTTCTCCTTAAAGCTCAGGTCTATCTTTCCCTTTGGCAGGGATACAAACTGTGATGTCCCTTTATGTTTGGACCTTCCCTTGAAAACAGAAGTTGTCAGGATGATCTATGAGCTGATGGTAAGCTCCTCATTATAAAGACATTTCCAATTCTATTTTCCAGTACAAGAAAAAGGGTTTTGTTTTATCTAGCACCAAATAAATGAGGAGAGAAAGAAGATGCCCTTTATTGTACATACACATAAAAATAATACACATTTACTTACATAATATACATAACTATGTAAGGCTAATTATCGGCATCAAAATTCAGAGTATACTTGAGCTCAGGAAGGGGAATTCTTCATTGCTGGGACATCATGGTAACATAGGAGATTTAACAAAAAGGGTATCAGGCTAAAATTTTAAAAGGCACCAACAGAAACCAAAATCTAGAGGTAAGAAAGAAAACATCTTTTTGAGGTTTGATGTAAAAGGAAGCAAAGTTCTCTATTAAGGACATTACATTATACATAAAAAGTATGAAGTTCAACAACATGATTATAATTCAGTCCCTTCCTATGGATAGGATAAATAGCTATAGCACAAAGGCCAGTGACTGAATATCAGTTAGGTATTATTTATTAAGTTCTTATCATTTACAAAGCAATGAGTTATTAATTCATCCATGAGTTATGATATAACCATTCAATAATATGCTTTTTTGTGGAATACTCCCCACTTTGCAAGCAGGAGTTGTAGCTATTTGGTAGTGTAATTTTTGAGGCAGGTTCACATTGCATCATAACACAAAGTTTTTACCCTCTTTCCTAGACATTAAACTTTTCTCCCTGCCCCCACACATATCCCTTTTTTATTGTACAATTTAAAGTATTTTCTTCTTTTTTGGTCATCTTCAACTTTGGCCTAATAAAAAATTGGATTCCCTTTGCATAGGACCGTTGTAATTTCCCTTCTTTCTTTCATGCCATTTCCTCAGACTTTTCTCTCCCTTCCAATGCTCTCCTGGTTGGTGGCCATTTTCCTTGATCCAACTCTCCTGGTTAAGTAGTCTGTTTTGTGTCCCACTCCCTAGTGCTGCATTCTCTTCCTTAGACTTCCTTTTAGCACCCTTGGGTAAAATCATGAAATTATGTTTGCCTTTTGGGACTCTTCAACTACCACTTTACTGTCAGCTTCTCCTTCTCAGTACCAGTTCCACTATCTTTCTGTTATCCCTGACTGCCTAAACCCTCCCATCCAATAACTGACCCCATGCTCCAGAACTTTCGTCCTCTAGTTGCCATATGATTGTTTTGTATCCAATTCCCAAATGAATCTACTTGTTACCAACTGATACCTACCTTGATCCCCTTCTTGCACTGTTGGCTTTTAGGCCATTTGTTCATGAGCTGCTATTAAGTTGGACACAGCCCATCCTGTACTTCCAGAATGGTATTCTGAATAGACCATGTGTAGATCCCTTTATGCATCACAGTTCATCATCTAGAACTGACCCAATACTCCAGCCTGTCACAATCTGAAGCAATCATTTCTAGAGAACCAACTCATCCTGCTAATATTTGAGAGGATTGAGAGATTCCTATTCTTATATGTTAATCCAATTAAATACATTATTTTCACGTAAAGAAAACTGTATCTTAGGAGGTTTACCTGATGTTATGGACTGAATTGTGCCCCTTAAAATTTGTATGTTGAAGCTGTAACCCCCAATGTGACTGTATTTGCATATAGGGCCTTTACAGAGGTAATTAAGGTTAAATGAGTCATAAGGGTGGACTTCCAATCCAATATGACTGGTGTCTATATAAAAAAAAGGAAGAGACATCAGAGATTTCTCTCTTTAGCATTTGTACATACACAGAGGAAAAGCCATGAGCGGACAGAGGGAAGAAAGCAAACATCTGCAAGCCAAGGAGAGAGGCTTCAAGGGAAACCAAACTTGCTGACACCTTGATCTTGAAGGTCCAGCTTCCAGAACTGTGAGAAAATAAATTTCTGTTGCTTATGCCATCCAGTCTGTGGTATATTTTTTATGGCAGGTTAGGTAGACAAATACATCTGACTTTATGGACCTAAGTATTGCTCCAGTTTGTTATTTATGTTAATAAATACTTGTTTAAAATATGATTATAAATGCACCAACTATTAGATGGTAGGGATCATAAATTAAGTTTCCTTCAAGGAAAAAGAACTAGAACTCATTACAGTGCTGTGTTCTCATTTAACTTTTTATTTTAATGTAATGACATTCTATGTCCTAACTTGGTCCACAAATTCCATTATATAAGATTTAATGTTGTGTTAAAACAGATAACCATTTTCACTATTCATGTTTCAACTTACCAAATATTTTTATTTAAAAGTAGTTTGGTTACAAGTTCTTTTGTACTAAACAACATGATATAAAAAATGATTCCATGGAAATTTCCCTAGGGATCATAAACCCTCTTCTCAGAAATTAAGAGAGAAATCTATTTCATATGAAGTGTCCCCATTCGAAAATATTGCATAAACCCAAACTACAATTTAAATGCATCAACTTACATTCTGAGTTTGTACAGATGTTACATTAGAAAAGTGACATTAAGTAGTTCATCACAGTGCCAGTTTTTACTAAAAAAAATTTACTAAAACATAAAAATAGATCATACATCTTATTTCTATCAATGTGTATTTGAAGGACATTCAAACTATTTTCCCAAGTTCTTTCAGGATATCAAAGAAGAAATGAGAGCAGATCAACCCTCTATGTATTTCTTTAAAATCCTTTTATCACATCTCCAGTAATTACAACCCAGAGATAAGAATTCAAGTTTTGTGGGACTGGGGAAGTGTTTCCTTTTAAATAGATTTTTAAGTAAAATTGAATTTTTTAAGTTATATGGAATAAAATAATATAAAAATAATTGTCCTTACTCAAATCTCACAGTTTATACAATGTGCAGATCCTAATGGGAAATCACAAAAAGAGTCAAAGGAGAAAGATGGTGTAAGCCCTCATGAACTTTAAAGTTTAAGTTTCACAAGTAAACTGTGATCCAAAGAATTGTCTTTTATTCGTTTTTAGAATTCATGTAATTATATACTCCAGTTTTACCATCAACCATCAAACTTTAGCACTAAGGGTGATCAGAAAGTATTAACCATGCAATAAATGTGATAGTGCTGATAACATTTACTTAAAAGTTAACCAAAAAAGCAGACTTTCACTAACTCTCACTAACAAAGTTTTCTGCTAATGACCAATTTTAGAAAAATCAATAAATGGAAAATATTTTTCAACAATTGAGGAAAAATTGACAGTCATTTAACAGTTATTTTGAGGAAACCATTTATATAATAATCTTTAAAGACAATGTAAATCGTTAGTATAACAAGATAAATATTTATTAATAAACTTTTTTCTATAAAATTATCACAAACTAAGATCTAATTTTGAAGATTGAAATGTTTTTGAGGCAGAATAAATTCATATGTTCTTCCTAGATCGTTTGATTTACACGCTATCCTAGCTGTAATATACAGCATGATATTCATGCCTTTTTCTCATATTAGCTGGGCAGTTACCCAGAGCAAGAAGATACGACAGAGACAGAAAGACAAAGAGATTGAGGAGATACACCACTATATCCTTTATCTAAGCAGTCCTACCTGGAAGCCCAACATGTAACAGAACTACTCTAATTAATGCCCCTTTACAACTATCAGACCCCATCTCACTCCATAGCCCCTGAGGCGACTCTGCATGATATTGGAATTCCAAGAACCACAGTTGGAAAAACACTGGATCTATTCACCTTTGGATATGTGTAACCTGAGAGTTTTCATGACATATTTGTTACCTGTATTCACTCTGTTTACACTTTCTAACCATTTTGTTTCTTTTGCTTTCTACATGATCTTTCCTTCTTCATCTACTGATTTCTTCTATAATGTTATTAATATTATTTATTTCTTTTTCTAAACCACTAGTCCGGACACGCAGGCTCAACAGCCATGGCTCACGGGCCTAGCTGCTCCGCGACATGTGGGATCTTCCCGGACCGGGGCACGAACCCGCGTCCGCTGCATCAGCAGGCGGACTCTCAACCACTACGCCACCAGGGAAGTCCTAAACCACTAGTAATTTTTAAAGCAGTTTTACATTTAGTAAGACTCTCATTATTTCTATTTTTGTGGTTTTGATATTATCTATCATTCTCAAATCCAGGCCCATGTTTAACCACAAGATTTGATTACTGACTTAACTAATATTTTATGCATTTTAAATGTGTGTTAATATGTTCCCTGAAATACTAGTATACTATTCAAATAAATTGTTCTTTTATTCTTTCAATACTTTTCACTGTCTCAAGTTTCCATTGTAAATATTTAGATGTGATAAGTGACATTTTCTGCAGTTTTATTATTAATAATGAATTTACAGCTTACACATTAATTATCTAAAAGGACATTTTTAAATTTCATGAATAGGAGTTCTGATGCATAATTGTTTTGTTATTAGTTAAGAGTAGAAGAACAAAATGGGGCAGAGTGGTTTGTAAATAAACCTATTTTTTTTCAAATAGGATGTGTATAATAAATGACATGACATTTTAGTTACTATGTTTATTTCATTCTTACCTTTCCCATTTTTTATATTCCCTTTAATGCTTCTTTTATTATTGCATTATTCAAAGGTAAAATGTATTTCAATACCATATTGAATAAAGAAATGCCTGTATAGTTATTATAGTCCCTTTATTTTTCAATGTTTACAACTATTGCTGTTCACTTTTGCTATCTCCCTCTCTTTTCAACTATATTAATTTTCCAAACCCCTCTTGAAAAGTCACTGGAGCAGTATTTGTTGAATTCAGCATTCAATCCAATCTCCCTGTCACAAATAAAAACTACCAAACAGGTATCCAGAAAAACATTTATCTCCAAAAGTATAAATCTTTTGTTTATAATTATATTTCCTAAAGCCATGATATGTCCCTGACAATATTTGGTGGTCACAACCTGTTCATACATGCTCAATCAAATGTTGTATCAAATTTGAGATCAATGATGTATTTAAAGGTGGATGTTATAATGCACACAAAATCATCATATTGTTGGATTAGTTATTAATATATTTAGTTTATCATTTTATAAATATACACAGATTTGCTCATTCAGGAAAGGAGGAAATAGTCATTGAATATAGTGAAAATTTTGTATTTATAGAATGTAGATCCATATAGTCATATCTGAGAACTGATAACAAAGTTGCCAAGAAGTACTGCTTTAATACTCAGATATGGCTCATTCACATTTGTCATAATAAAAACTTTTGAGTCTAACATATGTTAACCTGACTTCTTTTTTGTAGAAGTTTGGGTAATGATCTATCCTTACTCTTGTCAATTACTTCAAACAGCAGAACTTCCCTCACCTGCTATCAAGAATACAAGAACCTACCTTGTGCCTGCATCCTCACCAACCTCTTCTCAGGCTACTCAGCTAATTTACAAGGGTGTTCAGAACTGAAGTGCCACAACCTCCAATAAATGTAAACCCAGTCAAAGGGAACTAGGTGAGTGTCAGACAGGGGGTGATTGAAGGAAGACTTGCTTTTTATACTATAGCCTTTTGTAATTTTTCTTAACACATGCATCCACTATCTATTCAAGCAGAACCTACATTTTATAGAAGTCTATTTATATTCTGCATCATAGGATAGTACATCCATTGTTTGTATATGCCTAGATATGACTAAAACACTTGAAAGTTGTCTTGCATAGTTTTTAAAATAATACATATTCAACCTTATCATTACTGTTTTGCTTAGCAAACTCTTCCCAAAAAGAGTATCTAAGAAACTTCAGTCCATTCTGGGTATATATTATCAAGAATTCTTAAATGGTAGAATTCCTGAGGCTGAACTCTATGTTTTCCTTAGATCCAGGTATTCTAGAGATGTGATCCAATTTGTCAACTATGTGCCTTCCAAAGAGTAGCTTATTTCCCAAAAAGTGTAGAGAAAAAAAAAAACGGCGGGAAAAGACATATCTTGCATAAGAAGGAAATAATTAATATAATTTGGGGGACACTGGGAAGGACTATAACCAAGAATGAGACAGAGAGAGAGGAAAGAGAAAGGAAACTATCTCACTTTCTACACCTTATGCCATATACTGACATCACAAATGCTTTTTCTCATAATTTAATGTCAACCTTGTGTTTTAGAATGTTAATTACTTGAATAAATAAATTTTGTTTTCAACACAAGAAGTTTAGGTTTCTCTTGCTTTATATTTACATGATACAAATGCTTAATGACTGTAATTCTCTCCATTCTAAACAGCTAAAGAGATGCAAGAATATTCAGTTCAACCACAAGTTCCTTCACTGTGAACCCAATGACTCTGAAAACTATGAAAGCTGCTAATTTTCATTATTTTGAATATTATACAGATAGGAAGTAAAATCCCATAAAAATTTCTAATTCAATAAATCCTACTATGCCATTGTAAGAGAAATGGTGCCTCAAAGAAAATTAGAATAAAATAAAGATCTATTTCCAAACATATGCCATGTACACATCAAGTTTTTTAAAAGGGTCTCTAAAAAGAGATCAAGCAGGTAGGGAAGAAATCAAGAATATTATTCCAGAGAAGCCAAAATAAGAATGCCCAGAAGCCATCAAATGCCCAATTCTGCTGAGACGTTAAAGAAAATAAGGAATATTTTAAGAGTTAACTTTTTTCCATTTGGTAAAAAAATAAATAAATACAAATAAAAACGTTTGTGTATAAGGATGAGAAAGAGTAGTATACTGTGTGTAGCTTGCATGAAGAAAAATGTATTGGGTGGGCCAAAAGGTTCATCTGGTTCTCTCTGTAAGATGGCTCTAGTAGCACTTAGTTGTCTTTAACTTCGTTCAAAACAATTTTGTTAGATTGTATGTGACAGCTGTCATATCAGTGTGCATTTAAAAATAGACTTACAAAATCGGTGAATTTTTGTGTAGCCATTTTAATATTGAAGATGGAAGAAAAAAGCAACATTTTCAGCACATTATGCTTTATTATTTCAAGAAAGGTAATAATGCAACCGTAACGCAAAAAATGATTTGTGCAGTGTATGGAGAAGGTACTGTGACTGATTGAACGTGTCAAAAGTAGTTTGCGAGGTTTCGTGCTGAAGATTTCTCGCTGGATGATGCTCCGCTGTCTGATAGACCAGTTAAAGTTGATAGCGATCAAATCGAAACAATAATTGAGAACAATCAACATTATACCACGCGGAAGATAGCTGACATATTCAAAATACACAAATCAAGCGTTGAAATCATTTGCACCATCTCGGTTACCTGAATCACTTTGACATTTGGGTTCCACATAATTTAAGCGAGAAAACCTTCTTGACCACATTTCCGCATTCAATTCTCTACTGAAACGTAATGAAAACGTTCCGTTTTTAAAACAAATTGTGACAGGTGATGAAAAGTGGATACTGTGCAACAACGTGAAACAGAAGAGATCATGGGGCAAGCGAAATGAACCACCACCAACCACACCAAAGGCCGGTCTTCATCCAGAGAAGGTGATGTTGTGTATATGGTGTGATTAGAAGAGAGTCCTCTATTATGAGCTCCTTCCGGAAAACCAAACGATTAATTCCAACAAGTACTGCTCCCAGTTAGACCAACTGAAAGCAGCACTCGACAAAAAGCATCCAGAATTAGTCAACAGAAAATGCATAATCTTCCATCAGGATACCGCAAGACTGCATGTTTCTTTGATGACCAGGCAAAAACTGTTACAGCTTGGCTGGGAAGTTTTGATTCATCCACCGTATTCACCACACATTGCACTTTCGGATTTCCACTTATTTCGGTCTTCACAGAATTCTCTTAATGGAAAAAGTATCAATTCCCTGGAAGTCTGTAAAAGGCACCTGAACAGTTCTTTGCTCAAAAAGGTAAAAAGTTTTGGGAAGATGGAATTGTGAAGTTGCCTGAAAAATGGCAGAAGGTAGTGGAGCAAAAGGGTGAATACGTTGTTCAATAAAGTTCTTGGTGAAAATGAAAAATGTGTCTTTTATTTTTACTTAAAAACGAAGGCATTTTTTGGCCCACCCAACATATGTATATGTATAGCTGATTCACTTTGTTATAAAGCAGAAACTAACACACCATTGTAAAGCAATTATACTCCAATAAAGATGTTTAAAAAAAAAACAAACAAAAACAAGACCTGTTCTTTAATCTAGTCCTAGACCAATGCCAGCTGAGGTTAAATAATAATAATAATAATAGCAATAAACTGAATAAAACAAAGGAAGGTCTAGAACTAATGCAGAAAGCTCTCTGGATTTCATTATAGTTGTGATATAGATGTTCATCCATGGAAATAAAGATAACTATTTTTAAATAATCATACAGAGAGAAAACACTTTATTTTGTTATGTTATATTATTTTTTCTGGCCACACCACGCAGCATGTGGGATCTTAGCTCCCCAACCAGGGATCGAACCTGTGCCCCCTGCAGTGGAAGCATGGAGTCTTAGCCACTGGATCGCCAGGGAAGTCCTGAAAACTTTACTTTAAGACAGTATTTTAATTCTATCAACATTTTTCGAGTGTCTTCTGCATGCACTGTAGAGATTTCTGACTTACTCATACTTACATGGCTAGAGGCAAAGCCAAGTGAGCTGATTCACCAGTTTCATCATTCTTCTACAACATCAAACTTAAGGTATTAATTTGTGAGCCACAAGCCCATGACTGATCATTGAAGCTGTTAGAATGAACACTCTGAAGGCCAGATAAGTTTTTATAGGTAGGTGATAATCAACTAATGGAAAGGACTGAATATTTCGCTAGGGAGCTCAAATTTAATACTAAAGGCAAGTAAAAAGTCACTAAAAAAATTCACTAAAGATTATTAAGGAAAATAACAGCATGCTGTACAATTTTTAAAATCATTATTCTAGAAGCAATATGAAGGATAAACCAGAAAAATGAAGAGACTGAAAAAGCCAGGAAGCTATTTCAACATTATAGTTATTGTATGTTATGGTTGGCTAGAAATGGAAAGTAGGGAAGGAGAGGAAAGGGGGTGGGTGGGGGAGATGGTGTCAAAAGTCAGGAAAGTGTGAGTGGTAATCATAAGCTTGTCAAATGAAATCATAGAGATGCTATACACAACTATGAAAAATATATACAATTATTATACATACAACCAATAAATATAGGAAATTATGAAGGCTGATTTAGAGATGAAAATTCTAAGTTCAGTTTGGGATATGTGAAGTAGGACATGACAGAAGGCAGCTAGAATTTTAAGACATAAAAGAGAAGCTATTGTTTCTGGAGTTTGAGGATCATTTTTGAAGAGGCGACAGTTAAAGTCACGAACTCTACAAGGCAGTGAATATAGACGTAGAAGAACAGAGAGCTTGGGACAGAATTTTGTTATTCATTAGGTATAGGGGTGCAGTGGGACCAGCAAATGATGAAGAGTGATCAAAGAGTCCAGAGAAAACCAGAAAATTATATTGTCACAGAAGGCAAGGAAGAAAAAATTCCAAACTTCTCAAAGGCTGCAGAAAAAACAAGTAAAATGAGCCTTAGAAAAAGATTACTTGAGTTTTCCAGTTTTTCACTAATATGTAGATTTATGATGTTATAATGAAAGATAAATCATACTAAGGGGCTGACACCAATGACTAAGAAAAATGAAATACATGATTAGAATATAATTCCAAAAAAGGTGACTCAAAAATGTTATGAGCAGGAGCAGTATTAGTGGGAAATGTTTATATCTAAATAATTAGTTTAGATACAGAAATTCTGATGTGTTTATTAAATATCACATTGTAGACACAATTCATAAGCAAGTGCCTATTCCACCTTTATTCCTTTGTCTATCAGTAGCCTCTTAATTATTTTCATTCCTTTACTGGATCAACTTTTCAAAAGTATTTAATTTTGGTTTCTCAGTCTCACCACAGTAAATGGAATTTATGGCATTTACTTTCTTTTTTTTTGGAGTTTGGCCATGGAGACTAATAGAATGCTGTCAGGAGACTGCACTGAAGACTTTGTGTAAGTTTAGTTAGGTCCCATTTGTTTATGTTTGCTTTTATTTCTTTTGCTTAGGAGACAGTTCCAAAAAAAATATTGCTACAATGTATGCCAAAGAGTGTTCTGCCTATGTTTTCCTTTAAGAGTTTTATAGTGTCTGGCCTCACATTTAGGTCTTTAATCCATTTTGAGTTTAGTTTTGTGTATGGTGTTAGGGAGTGTTCTGATTTCATTCTTTTACATGTAGCTGTCCAGTTTTCTCAGCACCACTTACATTGTATATTCTTGCCTCCTTTGTCATAGATTAACTGACCATAGGGGTATGGATTTATTTCTGGATTCTCTATTCTGTTCCATCGATCTGTGTGTTTGTTTTTTGTGCCATGCTGCTTTGATTACCATAGTTTTGTAGTATAATTTACTCCAATTGAAAAAAAATTCAAGTCAAGAAGGTTTGATAAATCAAAAAATCATAGTCTCAGGAATACATACATTAGGTATACATTATAATAACACAATTTGGGGTGCTATTTAAGTTATAAGTCCATTCTAAAATATTCACATTTGTTTTTAACCATAAAATTCTCCCATCCAAAATATTCAGGATATTAGTTAATGAAAACCACTATAAATAAAATAGCTTAGTTAGTTTTTGATCTATACATGCATGCAAATGCAGACATACAAGCCTCAGCTTACTTATATATGTAAAGATTTTCAACATTCTAGATTATATAATAATTTTTGCAGAAAGTATTACAATCCTCAGAAAGAAATTGCAGTGCCACTGTCTGTTAGCTCTTCAGAAATAAAAGCAAAATAAGAAAGAAATACAATAAGATATAAAGTTTGCCACAGAAAATTAGGTGACTACCTCTCAACTGACTTGATCCTTGACTTTCTCCCAAACAAACTAGTAGCACATTTATACACATAATTACCATTCAGTGCAAGTCAGGTCTCTTCTAGGAACCTTTGAGGTCCAGATGTTTTCCTGCTTTAGTGATTTTTTAAATAGCTTGTAAACAATTAACTGTATCTGTAAACTGGACAGGGTCAATGTTTCTTACAAACAACTGCAACAACAGAAATTACTGTGTTTGCTACAGAATCACTTCTGTAAACTGCTGGTTGAAATAAAGTAAAATAGGTATGTGATGCCTTGGAGCTCATAGTTTTGAATGTATACTTTAGATGAAAGCCTAAAGGTGGTACATTTTAATCTTTTAATATATAGAATTTCCACTTTACCAAACTCCACTTTACCAAGATAAAAGGCATAGAAATAGCACAACAAATATCCAAAATTTGTCATTTAGTTAACTTAAGGCAAATTCTATAACTTTAAGGAGGGGAGTTAATACAATGAATACAAATGATCATTGTGGTTTTGACCTTCCTTTCTTTAATTTTAATATTCTGCATCATTCATAAGAACAAGAAACTGCTGGCCACCAAGAGAGTTATGTCAGAGTCATAAACTCCTCTCTGACTCCCAACTCAAATTACACAAATTAGCCATCATTTAATGAAGCAGCTATGCTACGCATCCCAGGTTTCCGTCCAAATCTGCCTCAACAGTTTATACTAATGACAGAGGCACACTAATAAATGCCAACATCTATTCACAGAATTAAGGCTTACTTAAAAGGAAAAATACAAAAGTATTCTTGAGTAAAAATCAGCAGTAATTTATAAGCAGCAAATAATCAGAACTGCAAACTTTTTATGTGTAGAAAAAATGTAGTTTCCACCCCAACAAGGTATCTCAAATGACTTCGTTGTGTTCTCAGTACAGATAAAATACATTTTGTTTGATTATTTCTTTTAAAACCTCCTTTTTTGGGATTCATCAGAAAAGAAAAGCCCCAAGGTCACCTGTCAATAACAGAACAAACCCTCAGTAAATCACAGTGCTTCACAAATAAATTCCTCATCAGTAATTAAAACCAGGCCTCTCTGACCCTGTGTTATCAGCTCATCAAATTCATTGCTCATCTAGAATAACAGATCCACATCTGCAGTCATTACAGCACGCTAGATAAATCAATCCTCTCAATGATGCTTTGAGCCATCTCTGCTCCCTTTTAACCAGCCCGATATTTATTTCCCCCTGACACTTCTGACATTCTATTTACTGTAGGCAAATGGAACTCATACGGCACCTTGTAATGGCTTTACCAAATCCCATTGTGGGGCATATCTTAGAAGACTGATGGTTGCAATAAACAAGGTTTTATGGTGTAAGTGTGAGCTTCCAACTTTTTTTCCCCTAGAATTTGACTTCTGCTGTGAAGGTTTATTACACTTGATTGCAGGTGGAAGACTAGTAGCCATTTAGAGCTTTGTTAACTAAAAGTCAGCAAAAAACTTTGGAGCTTATGTCAGTGTTTCTTCTCTATCTTTTTTAAATTTTTCTTATTTAATTCTCAATCAAAGGAATCTTGAACAGAAGTTTGCAGAGCCAAAGTCCATAGACTAACAACAATAAAGCTATGACTAATTAATTCCTTTGCTTTGGGGGATTTTTTAAAAATTAAACTATCACAAGATTAAAAGTGGTTTTTAAATTATTTATTCTTAAAAGGATATAATCACACAGAAAAATTATACACATCCTAAATGCAAATGTTCATGCATTTTAATACAGAATAGCTTTTGTATTAAAATGTATATCATATGAACATGATATAATAGCAATTCAAGGAAAATATAGATAGTAATCATGCTTTTGAACAAAATGGACATTTTTAGAGAGCCCCTTTTTTAATCTTCACAAATGAACCAATACTGTGAAGAAAAAATAAAACTAGAAATTGTAACTGTTGTGTTACTCTAGTCAGCCAGACAAATCTGGGGTGGCTCTGCACAAACCATTCTTCACTGAGCTGCACTACCTTTCTTGGCAGCAATTATGCAGTGCTCAAAGAGACTCATATTAAATTAATGCACAATGTTAGTGGAGCTCACTCTTGGCATATATTAAACTTATTTCTTTATGTCACAATAATATTTGAAAGAAACTGTCAATTTCTTTTCTATTCCTTTCTTTTCTTCACCAGCACAAAGCTAGAGCACATAGTAGGTTGTGAATGCTGAGATCACCTTCTGAACATTGATTTAAAATGACAAAATATAGTATTTTTCTTTAATGACAATTCTATATTTATCACCCTATTGTTCTGGTGTACTGATTCGACTGCTCTCAGAACCCAAAGTTTGAATTTATTCGATTTTGAAATAATCGCCTAAAGCAAAGAGTTTAGCTGCTGGGCCACGATACACAAGTGGTAGAAGGCTTACCCCTCCCCCATAACCTTCCTGCCAACCACCTCAAGCAGGGAAAGAAAAATACAGATTCTAAGTTGAAACTTTTAGAAAGCCTGTGTTATCTGCACTGAAATGGAAATTATGCATGAGTTTTCTTAGGACTCCAAGGAGTACAAACAAAAGGATATTCTGAGCAAGATAAATCTGCCTACAACAAAGACAGAGTAAATCACATAAAGCCCTCTGTTTGAAAAATAAAATGCTTCATTTCTGTCTTCACTTAACACTGCACACAGCAACAGCCTCAAAGTAAAGTCCAATTTTGGTTGGTCCTCTAAATTAAGGAAATGTAATCCAAGAAGGCAACAAACTCAGTTTGAGAGTTTGTTTGTGTTTGTGTCTATGATGGGCTAGATAGGATCACCAAGCTCATCATTTCCCTGTACATACACAATGAAAGATGTTATTTATTCAAGGGTTGATAGGGGACCTTTCATCTCAGACATTCTTCTACAATCTCGATTGCCTAATGAGGCTAATCAAAAGAAACAAACTCCCTTGCCTTTAAGAACTGTTGTCTTACCTATATCAGGATGACAGAAACTCACAGAAACTCAGAACTAAATGAGGTCTTAAAGATTACAGAAGAGAAAACTGAGATGCAAAGGAGCTATGCTACTGTGCCCAAGGTCACACAGCTAGGTAATAGATGAATGATGGAAACTAAGAGCCAGCACCTCAAGCTTCTCACCTGTGAAATAATAGGCATGATCATTAATAACTTAAACTGGCATGCTTTTTTGGGCCCTGTCAGCACACTGCTTTCTTGCATATACCTGAAGAACAGCAGAACTCAGCTGAAGAAACTTATTAATGATCATGCCATTTTTGAACTTCCAGCACTAAATCCAATTCCTGGCACACAGTAGGTGTTCAATAAATATTTATATAATGAGTGAAATGAATGATATTTCAACTTAAGTCAGAAGAATACAAGATCCCGCCATCAAGTCCATGAGTGAGAGGAGGGAATATAGGAGAAAGATATATGAAAAATTCTATAACTACATACTAGAGAGAAGGAGAAGATTTTATCTCTATAATTTATTTATACATGCTATGCTAAGACTGTCCACAAAGATGTCACTCAGAATAAAGTATGCTAACAATTGTTATGGTCCTTTATATTTGAGAATCTTGAAAACGGAAAGTTAAGGTTCATAATATCCTGTATGATGTAGTTAAATATTATTATCCACATTTTACAGAAGGCAAATTCAGGAACAAAAGGTGTGAAGTTGGATGTTCACGTCAAATAGGAAGTTTATGACAAAACTGACAATGTAATCCATGAACCCTGATCTTCAGTGCTCAACACAACCAATTGTACCAGTTATAATGGCTGTGCGATGATAATAAAAAGCTACTTTTTTATAATGTTTTTCCTGCTAGTAGTTCGAAGTCCTCTACAAACATATTTTCTGCCCAATAGTTTTGTAAATATCAATCTACAGATGGACAAAGAAAAGTAACCCCAATCCCAAAACCCCACTGAGGTGCTCTAACTTTCAAAAAAGTTATTATTTGTGATCAAGAAATGGTGTTATATTCAGACCTTGTATTAGGAACTGTAGTCTTTTCTAACTATAAACTATATGAATTTTGAATAGCAAAATATCATTACCATGCTGGAAAAGTACTGTGGAGGGCAGGCTGAAATGCTTAACTTGCTAGAATGAATTCTGTTTTTCTGTTTGCATTTTTTTCATTAACCCAAATCAAATATAGCAAGTTACGGGGTTTCTATCAAGTAATGAAAATTATTCAAAACTAAAATAGAATAGAATAAAATAGAGCTGATATAAGTATTATGGTATAGGAAATGTTTAGGTCCAAATTTTACCTCAAAGCTACTTATCTTATGACATAAATAGGTATTTTTCTTCCATTTTAGGGTGTATAAGGAGATCATTATGGGCCCGATGTATTACAAATGTTTTAATTCAAAGCTTCAGCTCCGATACCCATTACCTGGCTCTTTACCTTAGCAAAACCAAATTATATTCTTTCCCAGTCATTTTACGGGTCCACAAAAATATAGTTTTATTTAAAAATACAGACGTTTGCTATTGGCCTAAGGTTTCCAGATTCATTATGGTCTTCTACCAGAATCATAATTGGTAACAAAATCCTAAAAATTTATTTTTAATGGCAGCATATTTTAGCATATGCCTAGTGAAATCTGCAGCTACATCAGATTTGTTAGTAAAAATTTGATAGCTTGTGCATGGACTACATCCACTAAAAAGATCCTGGCACTAGTGTAGAGCAATATGATGCAAAATTACACAAAGACTGATTGGATTGTAGAATCTACGGAACCAGAAAACAATGGATCTGTGTTCTAGGACATATGGGAATGCCACCCAATCTACTTCTCCCCTTCTTGACAATAGAAGGCAGAAGTGTGGCCTGGAGCATAAAATAATAGACCCCAAACTGGGAACATGTATCTGACTAATCTTTACATTTGACTAAATCATTTTACCTTACTTCCTTTTTCCTTGATCACTTCATGGTTAAAACAGGGTTTGTAACAGTGATTCTCCCACACCAAACCACTGAATCTTTTGGTGTCACCTGAAAATATACAAGGTCCACTGCAGACTGTGATGCTCTCCAAACTTTGAGAATCACTGGTTTATAATGTTATCAAGTGACATTATCAGTTTTAAAGTGAATTACAATAAAGATTATAAGGGGCTTACCCAATATTGCACCTAGTTTTCCCTCCTAAAATATGGGAACAAACATCCCATGTTATGAAAGAGCATTAACCTTTCAGGCCACTGAAGTCCATTTAGTGTGTGGCATTGCTCTAATTTAGAAAACTGCTATAGGGGTAAGTCCAAGGACAGACTCTCTGATAGTAAACTGTGAGGAAAACAAGACACTTTATATTCAATGAGGCAAACAGGATGGTTATTATTATTCCCATTTTACAAATGAGTAAAGGGAGTTAGCAAAACTAAATGACTTTACCATGGCTACATGTTTATAAGTTCTGGAACCATGACTTGAACTCGGCCTTCTGACTCTCGTCTAGCTTCTGGTGTCTTTCTGTTATATCATGATGCCTTCCTGATAAGTGGAAGGCATTTTTTTGTATTTTTATTTTTCAGAAGACATGTGCAAATCAGTCTACATTTTACAAATGCAGTATGTACCTTACCAACAGTGTTCATTGGGACAGGCAATGTAAGAAGGGAAAGTACTAAACAGACTCAGACCCAACCATCATCTGGTGCCAAAGATTCTCAGTGACATGCATTCTTCAGCATGTGCCGACATAACACTAACTAGGAGAGGATTTGAAAAACAAATAAACCTAGTTTCTTCCTTTTGGAACATGGCCCAGTGAAAATAACTTAAGAACAAATTGAATGTATATACCAAGGAGTGCAAATTCATATGTTATGCTGACTGAACAAAATGATAAAGTGGGTGTGGTTCATCAGTGACAGATTCCTAGCAAGGGATTGGTCAGAGTTTGGCTTTCAACACACACAGGACAGATTGCACTCGTCCTTCTATCATTTATTAGCAGCAGAACCTAGGTAAGCTTTTTTCCCTCCTTATAAAATGAGGGAAAAGTCTGTTCTTCATAGAGTTTTATGAAGATTCAGTGAAAGAATAAATATAAAAGTACTTTGTAAAGCATAAAGCTATTGATTTGGAGTAGGCAGCAGGTTAGAAGAGCTTACAACTCCATTACAAATTTTTGAAGGTAAAGAACCAGATCTTAGCTGTCTTTGAAATTTCCACAATGCTTTGTTTAGATGGAACATTATACATACAAGCTGGCATTTATTCATTCATGCATTTTTTCAATTACTCAACAAACCTTAATCAATCCCGTTAGACAACAAATGACCCCTTACTATGTACAAGGTACGGTGCATGGCTCTGAGTCACAAGACCAAAAAAGGCTCTCTCCACTTTTTCATTCAGTCCACAAATCCTGTCAAATGTTAACTTCAGAGATGGCTCTCAAACAAATCCATTTTCCATCCCCACTGCCACTGCCAAGTCCTCAAAATCTCTTAACCCATCCTCCTTCCCTCCATAAAATAAAGCATATGCTCTTCCAGCATAGGGACTGTATTTTATTAATCTTTTTGTTCCAAGTAGCTAGAACAGAGCCTAGACATAGTAGGTACCTACTAAATGAAAATTAGGATAATACAGTTTCTGTATTCAAATAGCTTACAATTTAGTGACGGGAAGGATAAAACAAATATAAAAATGTATATTGATGCTTTGCAAACCTACATTCACAGTTTTTATTCCATTTTTTTTCCAATCACTCATAGAAGTAAGGTGGTTATTATCCCTCTTTTACAAATAAACAGGGCTGAGGAAGAATACATGACTTGTCCTACGTCACACAGTAAGTTAGAGAAGGACAAGGGCTCCTGTTTCTCTGAATCCTCACCAACATTTGTTGTTTCTTGTCCTTTTGATAATAGGAGGTGTGAAGTGATATCTCATTGCGGCTTTGATTTGCATTTTCCTGATGATTAGTTATGTCAAGCACTTTTTCATGTACATATTGGCCATTTGTATGTCTTCTTTGGAAAAATGTCTATTCATGTCCTTGTACACTGTTGGTGGGAATGTAAACTGGTGCAGCCACTGTGCAATACAGTGTGGAGGCTCCTCAAAAAATTAAAAATAGAACTAGCACACAATCCAGCAACCCCACTTCTCAGTATGTATTTGAAGGAAATGAAATCCATAGCTCCCAGAGATACCTGCAATCCCATTTTCATTGCAGCATTATTCACAATTGCCAAGATATGGAACCTACCTAAGTGTCCACCAACAGATAAATGGATAAAGAAACTGTGACTATATTGATACAAACACACACACAAACACATACACATACACACACACACACACACACACACACACACACACACACACTGGAATATTATTCAGCCTTTAAAAAGAAGGTAATTCTGTCATTTGTGACAACATGGGGATGAAAATGGAGGGCATTATGCTAAGTTAAATAAATGAGAAAAAGATAAGTGCTGTATGGTATCACAAGTGGAATCAAAAAAAAAGTTAACTATGAGAGATGATGGATGTTATTAACTTGATTATAGTAATCATTTCACAATGTATACATATATCAACTCATCATATTGTATACTTTAAATATATACAATTTTATTTGTCAGTTATTCCTCAATAAAACTGAAAAAAAATGGGAGAGGGACAGACTAGAACCTCAGTCACTTAGAGTAAGTATGCTTCTAGTCTGAAAAAGGCAAAATCATAGCAAGCACTTGCCCAAGTTTTATGAATTTAGATTGAATTTAATAGAGATCATGGTAGAATTACTCTCTCAATATACCCAAATAAAATATATTTTAATCTAGGAAAACTAATTACTACTAAATAACTTATATATATATTATTTATTAACCCATAATTTTTCATCTTCATTCTATAAAGTTTTTCATGTTAAATATTTAATAGTTGCTCCCTTGAAGAGTAGTTTAAGAAACCACAAGTATTTTACGATGAACAACCAACTTAAATAAATAACTTTAAGTGCATAAAATAATATTTGTCAAATATTTCTACTTAGTTATATCTTGGAGGGAGACTACATTTTAATGAGCTTATAAGTTTCTTCATGAAGAATATGCAGGGTTTTTCCCAAGATGCACTATCCCCAACATAAGATGGGTTGCACTTTAACCAAGTTCTCCATGGTTTTGATATTTTTACAAAAAATCAACTCAGTGCTAATTAGTTTCCCTCAGTCAAATTAGCTGAATTGGGGCAGAATTCTAAACAATCCCATCAATCTGTCAATTTCAAGTGATATACATAAAGGTTACTAGTGGGGCAAGAAGATCACATCACAATGATGTGAACAGCGAAGTTGACTTATGAATAATTAGCAGAATTTACAGTATATTCTCTTCAACCTATGTTCACTTAAAAAAACAAAATGATATGAAGATCTTTGAAATACTAATGTCATATAAATGTCTCTAAAGAAAACAATAGAGTTATTCACAAATGGTAGATGGAACCTGCAGTTAGTTATCTTGTGACTAACCGCACATACCTCTTAGTAAATAAACTGACTAAAGGAGTTCTTAGTACCTAGACAAAATAATTGGTAAGGATGATTACTGTTCTTTTAAGATATTCACCTTGCTTGTTTTGGTGATGTTTGGTTTACTCCTTGAAAAAAGTCAAGAATTGGGCTAAGGTCATAAAAATCTATATTGAAATTCTTAAAATATCTGTCTAAAACATCTATTCTCCCTGACTTGTTATATTGTTACAAGCCACTTTGAACACCAGATAGCCTCTAGTTACATCCATAAAAATATAGATTCTACTTCCTTAAGCAAGCATGTTCTAAAGAAAGGGTTAACAGAATTCATGGCTTAAATAAGGGGAAAAATAACACAACTCAATTTTGACCTGTGATATTTGAGCCTGCAGATCAAATGCTTTCCCCTGTAGAATAATAACTTCCTTGAGGTTGTTGCATTTTATTGAACTATCAGTATTAGTACAACCTCTTCATCTTTAGAAATGCAAAAGTAACAACTGGCAACACTGTCGATAAATGCAAGGAGTTGTACTTCTCACATAGGAGGGTAATGGAAAAAAGAAGGCAGGCAAATTTTTGTTATACTGAGTAAAAGAAAGTTACATGGGCTTAAGTCACAATCATTTTAAATTTTTAATTATAAATCAGATATTGTCTTTCTCTTATTCAACATGTCCTTACTTTGTGGAAACTGATGAGCAAATAGAATTTATTTTCCAATAATGTTGCATAGAATAACTGATTTTACAAAAAAAAAAAAGTCATTGAAATAGAATCCTTACACTGGAATGAACATTCACCAGAGGGCACTCTACTGCATAAAAAAGATAAGCCAAATTCTTGCAGTGTATAGTTTAAATGTATAAGGATAAGGAGGCTGTGATTCTCCACACCATCCCAAAATAAATGAAAAGCAGACTTACGTTTTTTAAAGAATTGAAAACATCATGATCCTTTTCTAAACTTCTACAGAACCTAAGGAGTCTATATTGCATGTTTTGATAATTATATTCTTTTGTTGTTTCATGTGTGCAGATGTTGTTTATCCAATGGGATTCCTTGAAGGTAGGAAAAAGGAGCAGATCATTCACATCTTTGGAATCCACCATCTGTGTCCTAGTGCTAAATATATTAATGAACCCTACTTGTTAAATTTATTTTAGACATTTACATGGAGTTAATCAAGATAACAACTTATAGCAACAATCCACCAAATCTCTATTTCACATCCCATAAAGGAAGACTGGATCTTTTTCAAATACTACTCTTATCAATTACCATTAAACTAGCATTCACTATGTGACAGGCCCTTTACCAGGGTATATAACACACAAAAATACACACACTTACTTTATACAAAATACTGAATTTTCACTATATTGTGATTTGGGCAGTATTTCTCACTGATAAAGTCAAGCTGGTTGCAAACAGACTGAATAGTAAAAACCAAAAGCAGTTGCATCATTTAATCATTAATAAAATATTCATTATAATGTTTTGATTAAACTCAATACTTATTGAGCACCTCCTATTTGTGAGCCACTGTTTTGTGGAAAAATCAAAACACACAAGGCTTCTTATTGATCTCAAGGTGATAACAACCTAGAAAACAGCAATCACATACACAAAGTGCTCTTTTCTTTAACCAGGGTTTTTTGGATTCTTTTTCAAACAATTGTTTACTTCAACACTATTCATAATAGTGAGAATATGGAGTAATATTTTTTGCCACTGTTCTATGAAACTTGACTGTATATAAATCTGAAACTGCATTCAAGAACACTCAACAGATACTACACCCGTCTGGGACATTGATAGAGGTAAGGTGAGCCAAGCACCTAGCAATAAGAGTGCCATCGTGAGTATGGGCTAGCACTGCTTCACCTACAAAACACAAGTAATGGAATCAGTAGGTGTTAGAAACTACAGTAAGAATAAAGAGGAATCAAAGTTGAGTAAGACTAATTAAAAGAGATTGTTTTAAAACAAGTTTTGAAGTAGTTTTCAAAAGGGTAAGAGACATGTATTAGTGTAAAGGAGTACAGTGAGATTTCCAGAAATGAATGCATCTTGAGTAATGGAAATTGAAGCACAGTAAAATGTCTGCAGAAAAGCCTCCATGATGGAGAGTAATGAGTAATGAAATTGGTCAAATATGCAGAGGATGAAAAAAGAGGAGTTAGTATAGGGTTTATGGTATGATGAAAAGAATGAAATGTAGAGATCTGCATAGGAGTCCAGAGAGGAGATGGTCTCAGAAATTTTGAGAAGAAAGAAGCAGCAGGATTTGGTAGTTTGGATGTGAAAAACAAAAGAATTTTTTTTAACTATTATGAGATTGAAAGTCTAGGGGATTAGGTGACACTATTAACAAGATAGAAAAAGTAGAAAGAGTGACCATCTGACAATAGGAAAATTATAAATTTCATTTTTATGATGTTTCACTGCCAGAGAGACATTAAAATATGAATATGAAATATTTTTATTTTAATATTTTGTGTATTTTTAATTCAGCTATAACCTACATAGTAACATTTTTACTTAGAAGTTTGGTACCATGACCTAAGAAAAGTCTTACCTATATTCTTTTGGTTTAGTTACTTTACTTAATGCCTAATACACCCTACTTAAGGGCCTTCAGACTAAACTGAAAAGCACAGTATTTTATATAACTCATCCTGAGGCTGTTACAGAGCCATACAGGCTATTGTTATTTTAAACGTGCCTATCTGTGATGTGCTCTTGTCCATTATTTGCACCTATCAATGTGATGAAGTCTTAATAAGCAATTGAATAAATTACATTTGCTCACTGACAATGGTTTATGAAGGTGAATGCAACCAAAGCCCCCCAAACCCCCCAACTTATCTTTCTTCCTATTTAATATAATTCGGTTTTAATTCCAGCGATAAAAGTAGCAATGTGGATGGTCCATTGCATTCAGACATTTCTGCCAGAGCTAAATGATAACACAGTCAAAATATCTAATGACAACTAACTTCCTATACTTTCTAAATATTTGTGTGAATATGGAGACCTATAGTATTTTGCATAGAATTTAGCTACCTTAATCTTTAATCTCTCTGGGACAAATTCCAGCATTTTACAAAAATGTTGAAGATTTTCCAAATCTTTTCAACTGCCCACTGATTATATAAAGATTCTCAAAGTCACTTCTAGTTAATCTTTTACTAGCTTTTTTGGTAATATAGCCAAGCAAAAAATGTTTACTGTCTACCATGTACTCAGTCACGTAATAGATATTATGGGAAGAGACAACTGAGTTTAAGGTATATATTAGTTTCCTACTGCTGCTGTAATAAATTATTACAAACTTAGTGATTTAAAACAGCACAAATGCATTTTTTTATAGTTCTGGAGGGCAGAAGTCTAAACTCAAGGTATCAGCATGCCTGGTTCCTTCAGGGGAGAATCCATTTTCCTGCCTTTTTCGACCTCTAGACACTACCTGCATTCTTTGGCTCATGGCTCCTTCCTCACATCACTCCAACCTCTTGCTTCCATCATCACATCTCCTGTTACTGACTGATACTCCTACCTAAGTTTTATAAGGGTCCTTTTGATTATGTCAGGTTCACTCAGAAAATCCAGGATACTTTCCTTATTTTAGGGTCCTTAACCTTAATCACATCAGCAAAACCCTTTTGCCATGTAAGGTAATATTCACAGGTTCTGAGGATTAGAATGTGGAAATCTTTGGGGAGCCATTATTCAGCCAACCACAAGGTTTATATTAAAAAGACAGAAACTGATCTCAAGTACCTTATCTGGTAAGATCAGTGTTGCAGCCACAGAAATACTCTATTGTAGGCACCATCAAAGAATATCTCCTTACCTATAACCAGACTGAAGGTTGGAGTAAAGGTCAACACAACTCTTCCCAACTACTGATTTGCCCTGAGTTTTAATTACTATCCTCCCTATCTTCCCTTAGTTATTGATTTACAGCATTTAAACAGTGGAAGAGAAAAAAGAAAATAAAGACCAGAGAAAATGGGCTTAACAATTCATGCTAATTACACTATCAGCAGACATTGGCTGGTCTGGAATTACTATTGAGTATCCCTTTCGTTTTATCAGTTGTACAGATAAAAATACCTAAAATGTTCCAGACCACATAAAATTTTATAAGCTCCCTTTCTCTGGAGTTAAACAGACTATCTAACCAATAAAACAACCTCCTTCCCTACTGACATAACATTTCCTTATTAATAGTTGCCCGAAGATAGGTCAATAGTTATTTGCAAACCATTTTAGAAGTATATGACAATAAATCAATCTTGGAAGCCCATTATTATTTATTTTATCCCATCTCCTTGGTATGCATTTCCTCTCTACTCTAACTCTTCTGACGTTCTATGTCCTAGAGTTTCCTTCTTTCTCATAGTGGAATCTCAGACTTAGATACATACTGGTACCCTCCTGTTCTCAAATTGGAAAAGTTTTGTTAAGTGTTTTCCCAAAAAACATCTAAGTCAAATGGCAAGTTACCTCATTAGTTACTACTGAATAAGAAGTATATATCAACTAAAATATCTTGCAGTTTCTCCCTTATATGGTAAGATTTGAAAGAGAGACCATTAGTAAACCTTTTTCTATACACTCTTATAGTGGTTTATGCCACGGCAGAAATTTAGGAGAAATTTTCCTCTGATAGCATCAATTATAATCTCGAGGTAGTTGACATCTCTGACCATGTTTTCACAATATCCAGTCAGACATCTCACTCTGTTATAATGAAATACCTCTCATTAAATTTTATTGTCATCCTATGTAACCATAATATTTCATTAACTACTGTTAATAAGCTATTCCAAGATCCCTACGTAAATTGAGTTATATAGCAATGAAAATGACATTATAGAAAACATTGTCTGATGACTAGAGGACTCAAATTAAGTACATGTCCATTTTTTTTCCACCATTGCCAGTTTGGCTTTGATAGGACACAATCCTTATAAGACTTGGTGCCTCCATTCGCAAAATGAGATAGTACTAACTTGACAAAGTGTCATGAAAATGTATGTATGAAAAAGGAAATCCATATATGCCCTACAATTTAGATCACCACTATTATTAGGAAAATGTTAATTGACTTATTCTATACCCCTGCCTGGGGTATGGACCCCAATTTGTATGGATTCTCACTATTCCTTTCCCCAATGCGCTTCCTTTGTAATGTTGAATGGAACGTGGTCTTTCATTCTCCTTGAAGTCACAGCAAATTGCATAATTAAATCCTGTGCAGTAGAGATGTAAGATTGTTTCCAGTTTATAGCTCCCTATAAACATCCTACTTAACATTCAACTGCCTGAATTATTTTTTAGATGATTGTTACTACCTGTATTCAAAACACCATTTTATCATTTAAAGGCAGTAGACAAGAGAAACAGAACAATTGTAGGTTCAATGACTCTATTTCCCTCTGAAATATATTTTTCATTATTTGGAATGTTTACTGATAAGTTCAATGAATAACTGACTTGTCAAAATAAACAGATATTCATTATACAGATGACAATCTCTATTCCATTCATAATCAGAGCTTGATGGGAATATATCTGCTACCCCTCAAAAATGCACTAGTATGTATCAGTGATCAAAATGTGCTCTATATTCTAAGCAACCAAATATAGATCATTTCAATTTTCTGTCCCTATATCAAATATCCTTTCCTCAAGTCTGATCCAGTTGGTGCCCCAATTTACAGATGTTTAATTAATGTATTATTTTAGTTAGTACAGAATAGAATAGTCAAAAAGAGCATAGGTTTGCTGTCAGAAAATTCCTGGCTCTCCATTGACTAGCTCTTTTATCTAATTTCCCTTAGCTTCAGCTTTCTCAACTGTAAAAATAGACTAGCAATAGCAAACTTGTACGGTGGTTGTGAGGATTAAATTGGGTAACAAATGGAAAGTCCCAAGCACCGTGTCTGCCTCACAGATGATGCTCAATAAATGGAAATTATTATTATAACTTCAAACCCTATAAAAAGATTGCAGACTGATTTTTTTCTAGGAACTTTAATCTACAAATTTTCATTTAATTACAGTATAGCAGCCATGTCTGTTTGGGTACAGATACATGGTAATGAATGCCATTTAATAAATCAGGTTATGAAACTAATGCTATGGGGCATTAGAAAGTTATTCAAAATTTATTTAATAACCTATATATAGAGAATATGTATGAAAGAAGGCTATATAATGCTCTAAATTGAATAAATATAATTCTGAATGGTTTATTAGAACTGTGAAAAGGAGTGAACTTCAAGAGCTCCTACAAAAAATACAGAAATTAATCACTACCACAAAACTGGTATCAACCAAGGGCAAGATTCTAGAGAACCAGGCATGCCAGAAGGTTAAGTATGCACTGGGTAAGGAATCAGGCCCTTTAGCAAACTAAAAGACATGTTCTTCCTCTGCTTCAGTCACTTAAACTGATTACCTAGAAATTACAGCCTGGGGTTAGGCCTTGTCCCATCTCATTAAGATTCCCTACCACTACACAGTATAAAGGATTAGAGAAAAGAAATAGTCACATGAATGAGAGGAACACTGAGAAAAACTATTGATGGTGCTTCCCTATATTCTTAGGGAATAAAGAAGGTTGCCTCTTACAGGTAGGGTTCACCAGAGGCATATATCCTTCACCACCAGATGATTTACTAAGGTTTGACATATACCAAGTCACCATAAATGGATGGCAAGCTCAGGTTTTCCAAAGATCACTCACCTTCCCAATCATTGAAGAGGAGGAGAAATAAAATGGTAGCACATTAATCTCCCATACTTCCTATTCCTTTAAGTCCTCCTGAGGCATATTACAAGCCCAACTGCTTGTAGTTTGGAATTTTAAGAAAGTGATCTCTTAATTCTGACTATAATGTAACAGTAGATGATAAACTTCTCTGAGTGTTTTTTCAATTCTCAGAGAAGATAAGCTTCCTGTAGAGGGTACCTAATCTCCCATTTGGTGGATAGTCAGCTTGTTTTATGCATCTAGGCCTTAAATGAAGAAAAAATAGTGGAGTTTTAGATTCAAACTGTTTTCTAATTTTCTTGATAATACTTAAAAAGCACTTAATTGCTCCAAACTATGTTTTAAAATCTGCTTCTCATAACCCAAGGATTCTGTAAAGGTGTTTTAAGAGCCCAGGAGATACGGGTAGCACTTGATGTTGTGACTGAGTTTCTCAGTCAACTAAAGCAGATCTCCTGTTAATCTTTTATGTAAAGAATTAAATGATAAATCATAGAAGTACTTATTTTATTATAATAAAATAATAAAAATGAGTTTGGATATCACTATTCTATCATCGTATACAAATTACATGCTGTGGAAAACTTACTAGAAGCCAGGAATTATAAAATCGATTACTACTATTCCCAGATATTCAAACCATTCTTCTTTGGCGCCTTTAAAACCAAAGGAATGTCTGTTAAACTTATTTTTTTAATAAATTTATTTATTTATTTATTTTTGGCTGTGTTGGGTTTTCGTTGCTGTGTGCGGGCTTTCTCTAGTTGTGGCGAGTGGGGGCTACTCTTTGTTGTGGTGCACGGGCTTCTCATTGCAGTGGCTTCTCTTGTTGCAGAGTATGGGCTCTAGGTACGCACACTTCAGTAGTTGTGGCACACGGGCTCAGTAGTTGTGGCTCACAGGCTTTAGAGCACAGGCTCAGTAGTTGTGGCCCATGGGCTTAGTTGCTCCATGGCATGTGGGATCTTCCCGGATCAGGGATCGAACCCGTGTCCCCTGCATTGGCAGGCACGCTCTTAACCACTGTGCCACCAGGGAAGTCCTGATAAACTTACTTAGACTCATTAGAAAACCACAGTGGTGACTAAGGATTAACTCAATCTCAAAAAAGAATGTATTAATAGGGACATATTCAGTTCATTGTTTTTTATCATATGATATGGTAATGCACGACTTTGGCGGGGTGTGAGAAATGTAATAATCATGTTAGTTTCCAAAGGGAAAAGAGAGAAAAAGCTTCATGGGATGGCAATGAAATAAGTTATAAAGGACTCACTATTCACTTCCATAGGCTAACTTAACCCTTCTGAATTCAGTGCAATCCTGAAGGCAGTGGTCTCCTCACTGTAGAAATCTAAATATAAATGGCTGTCCTCTACAGGAATGCATGTGAAATCTCAACAACAAAGTTCAAAAATGTCAACCTTGGAAAGTCCAGTAAGTCAGACTCATTGGCTTCAACTGTCCGGATAAACAGCTTAAACATTTTTCCTCAATAAAAGCAGATAAACTATAGTTTGATGCCTACTCTTAACATGAAAAGATGTTAAATAAATGCCTATATCCAGTTGGCATCAATATAGTAAGGATATGCCACACACCAATAAACAGCAGCTGCTGGTGATCACTGGGTCTTCTCGGTGAACTGAACGAGCACATGCAGGAGAATAAGCTCAATGAGAAATAGTAACAGAATGATAGCACTTTCATGACTTTCAAGAACTTGAGAATATTTATTTGGTACAAATCTGGTACAAAAAAAATTATGTTCTATTTTGTATATCTTTCTTGATATTTTGTTCTCAAATATGTTGGGAAATGGTTTACATTATATGAAGAAAATACCTTGGAGTTCACTGTAATAACCAGCACAAAATTCAAATCAATTAAAGACTATATTAAAAGGACATAAACATTATGATTTCTGACTCTCACAAATGTACCTATAAGAAAGAATTTTAAGAGGCTCTAAAATACCCACAGTAATTTTATTGCTATGGTCTGATTTACTATGTTTTGTTTTACACTATAAGTACTATGTCAATGTATAAAATTTGACATGGTTGCTAAGGAACATTAATAATATTATTTATTATCATTATAGTTATTAATTAACATAATAAGTATTTATCATTGATAAAGAAACGATCTCTATATTGTACAGAATAATTATGGCCACAGCTAATAGGACAATTGTGCTAAAATCTCTTCACAATCAATGTCTGGAAGCAGAAGCACAAAACTGAGAAGGTAAGATCTTGCAAATAAATACCTGGAATGATGCTTGGAGTTTAAACCTAAGTTCCCTAATAGGAGGACTATATTTTTTCTGGGTTTGCATGTCCTGACTTTAATTTTCAGGGAAAAGGGAACTGCTTTTGTTAAACCAGTAATCTGAAAACCTTGTGTATATTCATAATCAATATGCAGTCCCATTCCTTGGCTGATTATCCTCCATGGATTCAAAAAGCAAGCCAACGTCTTCATTGGGTGAGATAATAAAACCCCTAGATCTCTTGAGTTTTCAAGAATGCAGGAAACTTAACACTTGCCTTACTAAGAATTTGAAGTTAATCCAAAAAAAAATGTCATCAGAGGTAGGGAGCTATATTTCCTGCCAAAAGATGACACATGTCAGGTCTATGGATAGTATGTATGAGCCTTCCCATTTCTTTTTGTACCATATATGTAGATTCATCTAGTACACATTACTGTGCCTTCAGTAGTTTCATTGTCAGCTCCCATTTTCTGCTTTCTGCATTCATCCCTCTCCTGATTCAAAACCATCCCTTTAACACATCATTCCTAATTAGATGATTAGTGCTTGGAAGGGCAGGAGATAAGTCATTTGCATAATTTAATCATAAAAGAAGTTAAAGATACAGATTTTGCTGTTCGTTTGTACAATTATCTTCTTCAGCCTGGGGGGGCTGAGATATTAATGTGATTAAACAGTATTTCTGCAAACAGGCAACTGTGTGTCCTCTATTAAAGCAAGGCTGGAAGCAAATGAAAAATTAATTTTAGAAGACAATCAATTTTATCCTACATGACTGTAATAAATAACAGCCCATCTGCAGACAACTCATTAAGCCTTGGGAGGGTACATGTGTCACAAACTCTAAATGACACACAAGGCTGAATTTTCCACGAAAATAGAACTAGTAATAAATGGCCTACCAGCTGCCATATCAGCCTAGAAAGTCAACAGACAGGAATTTCCTAGAAAATGAAGTACATGCAGTGTCACAGTCAACCAGTTAATTTAGTTCTAGCAGCAAAAATTTCTGAAAACTGGTTCATTTTATTCTGAGATTTGCTCTTTTTCTTGTGTTCCGAATGTATGTGTGTGCTCACACATAGTAGTGTGATACCACTTTCACTAAGAAGAGCTAACATTTACTGAGCTCTTATTATGTGCTAAGCACTTTATGTACATGATCTCAATTAATCTTCTTAACCAGCGCAGAAGTTATGTGACTAATAGTATCCCCATTTTTAGATGAAAAAACTGAGGCTTAGATGGTCATACATCTAGAAAGTGTTAGAACAAATGTGGCTGTCTGAGACAGAATAGTAATTCCCTAGGCTTTCATTGTTCAAGAGGAGCTGTCAATCAGAATCAGAAAAATATACCCCTTAGGTATAACAAAAAATTTCCTTAAAATATGAACATTTCCCTAAGTTAAATGCATTTAATTATAATAAATCATAGTTACACTGTCAAAGCAACAAACTGAAAACATTTTGAGTACTTACATCCATGTACTATATTAGGTGCTATGAATGATAAAACAATACATCAGACTGCTTGAAGTTGAGGAATTTGGAAGGTAGTTTTGGGAGGGAGAAAACATATACAGCTTAAAACAATTTATAAAATGAGAAGGAGGAGGAGGTGGAGAAGGGGAGGGGAAAGGGGAAGGAGAAGAAAGGCTATCTGCAGATCAAAGTTCAGAGAAGCAAGAGATCACTGCAGGTGATATAAGAAGTCCTCATAGAGGGAGCTAAGACTTCAGCTAGATCTTTAAAGATGGCTGTTTTCAACAAGACCTTGAGTATTTCTATACTGCAATTCTTCCTGGAAAGGAATCTCAACCTTAACATTTTCTGATTTCAGTTTTCCTAAGCAGTTTACATTACTTTAGTTCACTTCCATTCAGTTTGAACAAACCCGCCAAAGATCCATGCTTGCATAAAATATTCATTTGCAGTTCTAAACTCATCAAATTTGAAATACTGGGCAGGATGAGTAATCACTTGTTCCTTTACTTGGTTTTTGTGGAGTTGATATTAGGGTCCTAGTGCCTAAAATAGTTTTTCCACAACACTTTGCACAGCCTATCCTGATTAAGATAACCCAGTGTCTAGTGTACGCACATGTCTCTTTTCAGTGCTATATAAAGAAGGGAAACGAGATTTTTTTTTAATCAACCCAACAGAGCTAAAATCAAATTTTAACAATGGATTTGCCTTTTTTCCCTAAACAAGAGTCTTAAAAGCAGATGTTACTACATCTGGCTTCCCTTGCTCTTCTCCAGCTGCAGAAATTAAAACTCACTCAGAATCTGTGACACAATCTATTAGTTTGCAAATGCTGACCAAACCTTTCTTCCCAACCACTTTATTAATGTGCCAGGTGAATGGCTGGGCATGCCCCACCAGAAAAACTTTGTTTCCTAGGTAATTAGCAAGGAATTAAGACTGAGATCACCAACTTCTCGGCTTTTCTCTGCTATGATTTCACATGAGAACCTGATTTAAAGCTTAACTATTTCTTCATCATCAAATCTCCAAGGTCACAGAAATCCCAAAAGGAGTCAAAGAGCAGTGAGGAGAAGTAGTGACTACAGCAGGAGCTGTTTAAGTAGATTCCATGTGAGGTTAATAATACATGAATCAGAACAGCAGGTGTTAAGTATATATATTGATTGGGTTTATGCCACTTTGAATACATTATGAACCATCTATAAGTAAAGAACCATGACTATTTCCTAGCTCTGGACCATGCCTAGCAGCTTTGTAGTACTCTGTTTATAAATTACCAATGTGTTGAAATGAAAGTAGGAGCCTAATGTACTCTTCATGAGTATATGACATACTAATAAGATCAACAAACACACATCCTGGGACCAATAATGCTTCTGGTATAAAATCAGTTCATAATAAAATGAAGTACCTCATCTGTTGTAAAATAATGTTAGTTACACATGAAATAAACCAAACATTATTTCAGTTATTTAGAAAAAGTTATTTTTCTTCATATTCTTCAAGACGGCTGAACTGAAGCACAGCATGCCCATGGCAAAACAGGGATTATTAAGTAAATATTCAAATCTTCATAATATAGTTAATGTGGATTATTTTTAAAGAATACATTTGTCAAGTTGATCTCCCTGAGTTCTTAATTCCGATAACTTTAATTTTAAAATTTTAGAAATTAAGTTAGTTTTTTTAACAAAGCAAACTCTAACAGCATTACTATATATACTACAAAATTTGAAGCTCATCAAAACTCCTCTCTTAATCCTTAGGAATTTCAATGAACAATGTACACATAGATGAAATGACCAACGTTCTAGTCTTTCCGTTTTTTTACCTCCTCTCGTCCAAAGATCTTGTTCTCTTTACTTCTGCCACTCATGCCCACGGCCATACCCTAAACCTTGTAATTAGCAATAACTTCAACTCCTCCATATTCTTAATTTCAGGCATCCTACCCTCTAACTACCACTACTTCTTTCTGGTTCACTCCTTCTAGTACTCCAACTCCAAAA
This sequence comes from Phocoena phocoena, assembly GCF_963924675.1. Classification (NCBI taxonomy): domain Eukaryota; kingdom Metazoa; phylum Chordata; class Mammalia; order Artiodactyla; family Phocoenidae; genus Phocoena; species Phocoena phocoena. The sequence continues at coordinate 72,742,923 of NC_089240.1, read as the reverse complement.
ATCCTTTGACCTCTTCTTGGAACCTCCAATTCATTGATACCACCATCCTTTCACTGTCTCTCACTTCCTTGAAATCCTCTTTTTTCCTTACTAGTTTAAAGTGTGTTGTCATTCATTATAATCACTTTTTGCATGAACCCTCAACTCTCTTGCACCCTCTGGCTTTGCTATACTCATATGACTTAGCAAAACGACAGTTCTTATTAAATCCAATTATTTGCATTCTTTGCATCAGGATGATGCAGCTTTACATGGTGGAATTAAAACACACAGCCATAGTGACCATTCTGATTTATGACCAAAAATCTCAATGGGCATTTAACGTTGCCTGGCAATCGTACTAAACTTTAAGTAGTTTACTCTCCTACTCATAAAGATGGCTATTTTACATTTTCTCTTTCTCCTCAAATCTCCAAAACCTCCTTTCCAATCCTCATTCTTTTTTTTTTTTTTTTTTTTTTTTTTTTTTTTTTTTTTGTGGTACACGGGCCTCTCACTGTTGTGGCCTCTCCCATTGCGGAGCACAGGCTCTGGACATGCAGGCTCAGCAGCCATGGCTCACGGACCCAGCCGCTTTGCGGCATGTGGGATCTTCCCGGACCAGGGCACGAACCCGTGTCCCCTGCATCGGCAGGCGGACTCTCAACCACTGTGCCACCAGGGAAGCCCCCCAATCCTCATTCTTAACTAATGACTTGTTTCCCACTTCACTGAGCAAATTGAAACAATCAGAAGAGGACTCCCATGGAGTCCCAATACTGGTGCAACCAGAATCTCCACCATCTGTTAATGGAAATGCACTAACCTTGCTCCTACCTAAAGCCAATGCCTCTGCTTGTGCACTAGATCCTATCTGCTATCTCCTATTCAAGAATATCACTTCAGCAATACTCCTCTCTTTCATACAACATCATTTTTTAAAATTTCAACTGGATTATTCCTAGTAGCACATGCTATAACCTCTTGATCCATTCCCCCCTACTCTCAATTTACTCCCTCCCACCTCCAGTTGTTTGCTCTCTTTACAGCAAATCCCTGGAAAGAGTTGTCTATAATTCATCTCCTCCTAATAATCTCTCTTAAACATGTCACTCAGACTTTTCATTCTTATTATCCTGCCAAAATTACTCTCATAAAGCTCACCAATGACTGCAATTGCCATATCCAATGGCCAACGTTCAGTCCTCATGGTTTTTGGCTTATTAGCAGCATTTGATATAGTTGATCACTGCCTCCTTTTTGATACATTTTCTGTGCTTAGCTTTTGGGACACCATTCTCTCTTGGTTTTCCTCCTACCTCCTTGCATGTTCCTTCTAAGGCTTTTGTTGATTCCTCCTCTTTTCTCTATTCTCTTTATGTGGTGAGACCCAGAACTCAGTCCTTGAAACTCTCCTTTTTTCTACTTACAGTCACTCCTGTCCAAAATTTATATTTCCTGTTCAGGTATTTCTTCCAAACACCAGACTTACATCCAATGACTACATCTTTGCTGAAAAGGCTAAAATGTATCTAAAAACTAACACGTATAACACTGAACTCCTGAACTTTTTCTCCAAACCTGCTCCACCTACAGCCTTCCCCTTCACAAATGATGGAAAATTCATCCTTCCAGTTGCTCAGACCAAAATTTTGGAGTTTTCTGTGACTCTTTTCTTTCTCTCATACTCAGTATCTAGTCCATCAGGAAGTTCTATGGGTTTTATTTTCAAAACTCACCCAGAATCTGACCAATTCTTACTATCTCTACTCTACCACAATGGTCTAAACCACCACCATCTCTCTCCTTGTTCACTGCAGTAACATCCTAACTGCTTCTAACCTTGCCCCACTTGAAGCCTATTCTCAACTTAGCAGCCAGAGTGATCCTTTAGAAACCTAGGTCAAATCATGTGATAGCTTTTCTCAAAACTCTGCAGTGACTCCCCATTTCATAAGTCCTCAAAATGTCCTAAAAGGCCCTATATGACCCCCCAACATTACCACTGTGATCTTGTTCCTACTACTCTTCCCCTAGAAGCATTATAAGTTTCATATAACTATGGATGATGCTGATTTAGCATTGAGTGAAAAAAGTCTATATGAGATTAAGTGACCCCCAGAAGTATCATGTTGTAAAGTGATCACCCATCTGTTTATGAAAAATTTAGAAATTTCACAACAAAATTACAAAAATAGACTAAGGATTAGATTAAATGAGCTAATGTATATGAAAGTACTATATAAACTATAAACCAGTATATACATGTAAAGTTTTTTGTTTGTTTGTTTGTTTGTATTTTTCAGTACGCGGGTCTCTCACTGTTGTGGCCTCTCCCCGTTGCAGAGCACAGGCTCCAGACGCGCAGGCTCAGCGGCCATGGCTCACCGGGCCCAGCCGCTCCGCAGCATGTGGGATCTTCCCGGACCGGGACACAAACCCGTGTCCCCTGCATCGGCAGGCAGACTCTCAACCACTGCACCACCAGGGAAGCCCTACATGTAAAGTTTTTTACTATTACACCTAGCTAGTAATTTTAAACTTCCAGATATATTTTCAGGCAGAAGGCATGAAGGAAATATTTAAACTTTACTGTACTTATTAAATACAAAAATGACAAAAATTCCACTTTGATGTTCTTTAATTCAAATTTTAATGTTCATTAAACAATCTTGAAGGCAGTGGTTCAAATTACTCCCTAAAATACAAACTTAGTTACTATTGAATACAATAAAAACTTCACACACATACCCAAAGGCAAAATGTTACCCTTTTTAAAACATTCATACTCAACATGTGTTTCAAAAATGTGCTACTACGGCAAGCTAGAATCAGGCTAACAGACCAGTAATAGTAAGGCAACTTACAGAAGAAGTATAAATGGACACTGCATAAAATATTTTAGAAATTAATGTAACATTTACTAGTGTAGTAAAGGAATATTGTTTTAGTGACAACACATATGCAAATGTTCTATTATGGTTTCAAATGCTACCATCTCACCGCAAATGGAATAACATTTTGCCTTTAGTGTTTTTATCTTTACTTATAGCTAATATTTTTTATCCGTTCTGTTCCTGCTCATGAATCTGCTTAAACTAACCACTAAAATAAAATGAATGCCATTAAAAGAGATCATTCAACAGTGCTATGGAAAGGACTTCATCAGTCCACATTATGCTGCCTTCCTCTAATCTATCATCTAGTTCCTAGTCCATTCAATATTTCCATGAGAAATATTTTCTCATCAAGTTTTCTTCATCCTTATTTAGCTTCATTCTGTTGTCCATGCACAAATGGAGCTACATCAATGCTAACATGACCCAAATTAGAGTCTGCCTATCTTTAAAATCAAGAGCCTTCCTAATTGGACAGAAAACTTTAAATTATTGAGCTCCACTGCCCCTTCTTTGATGGGCACTTTTACATTTTTCCCACTAATACAGGAAAAGGTCTAAAATGCGGAATTTCTTGAGTTGTATTTACATTTAAAAACTGAGAGTCCCTGGGGGGGGGGAACAAAACAATACACAGAAGAGCAGTCATTCAATTCAATGGGACTAAACTGCAAAGAATAAGAAAAGCTTTAGACTGGCAAAATGGGGATTATGTAAACATCATACAACCTGATGAAAAAGAACATGCCCCTAAAATAGCAAAAACCTGTCAGTCTTCTAGTATGATGAGGACCAATCCAAAACAACTGGAAGTGCAAGAAAGCAGCTATGCCAAGTGTACTTGCATCAATTAAGCTCTGGAGCAGTTACTACCTTCTTCAGAGATCACAATGTTCAACATGTGCTCATCGTCAAAATGCCCACTCTTGCAAGACATGATCAGCATCAAGACTATAATGTTCCATTTTTTAAACTGCAAGTGGAATATCGATTAAGTATCCCAATCATAAACACTTCACAAAAATCTGATTTAGTGCTATACTTATCAATGTGTTTTAACCCAAAAGCCATGATTCCTCTGATGTGAACGAATGTTTATTTAACTTATGGAAGATGGTTATTTAGGGGTCCTAAGCACAGGAAAGCATGTTAAAGTCAACAACTGGACTCATGCAGTTTGCCAGGTTTTGATCTGCTAACAGCTATAATGAGTACTGTATCCATTAAGTGGATAAGTCTTTCCATAGACAACATAAGAATAAATTCAAGCAAAATATACTAATTTAGTTAAGCGCTAACTAACATGATCCAGTACACAGTTGTTAGCTATGACAAATAAGTTCTATGTCTGCTTATGCTTTGTTCACTTCAGATGTTTTCTACACGAAGCATTTAATTTCAGATTTAGTTCAACCTTAGCATGTTTCTTGGCTATCTCTCCTTCCCACCAGTGCGTATTTATAAAATGTAAATACAATTTAATAGTAGAATAAAGTAATCAAAATATATTTAGACAGGTAAAGGTACCATAAACATTTTATAATGTACTGCAAAGCCCAATTAATGTTATTTTAATTTTCCACGATTTTACTATTCCTTGCATTAATGTAGGTTAGCTGAGAGTTAACCATGTAACAATAAAACTCTATCTAGGTAATCTGGAGATAAAACAAAAAAGAATTTTGATAGTTCTTAAGATCACTACTCTCCCCTTGAAAAGTAGCCTTGTACAGACTAATAGCAGGAACTTATTTAACATTTGTTCAAATGAAGTGACAAATGGGGTGAATTGGAAATATACAATATATACATATTATATATACGTATATACACACAATACACATGTGTGTGTGTGTGTGTGTGTGTGTGTGTGTGTTCAAACTGAATATTCTAACTGGCTTATAAAATGAGACCAAAAATTTGTGTTCAATGCATAAAATGTACTATGCAGTAAATTTCTTTGTATGAATGAATTCCCCTTTTGTCTTCCTCAAATAAAAACATAAATAGTACTCATAAACCATTTTACAAAATACATTTAGAAGTTTAGCAGATCATATTCTATTTTCAAGGCAACAAATTTAACATTAACATTAAACATTTAATTATACATGTTTACAAGTAATCTTATTTTCCAGTTATTTATGTTTAAATGTAATACATGTAAGGGTCAATGTATTCTGAACAAATAAAAACAAATAACTTTTTCTCATCTGTGTTTTAATTTTTGACACATAATATTGTATAGCACTATAACCAAAGCATATCAAGCTTGAGGATCTATTTAAAACTCGAAAATAAATGAAAGCGAACTTTTTTACATGGGGAAAAAACAAATGTTTTTCTAATCCATAGTTGCACATTCTACTACAAAAACATATGTCTCATAGAATGACTAATTTTATCAATTTTTAAGGACTCATATCCCTTGCAACAAATATATGTCAGAGAAAAGATATTAAAGTCAATTAACTACAGCCATTCTTAAGTGGAAATACCTGTTTTATTCCAAGCTCCTCTTTTTTTTTTTTGATATATCCCATATTTTATTTTTCCAAGCTCCTCTTGATGTATATTTTATTTATAACCTAAGTAATTCCCTACATTCATAAAACTAAAATATTTTATATATCAATAACTGACTATTTTTAGTTGGACCTTTCTGGTATAATTCTAAAGACTAAAAAAAATCTAGTGTTTACTGATATAACATATGAGGCAGATATGAGAAAGGAAATTTAAGAATTATTCAACACTGGATAAGGCAAAAATTTGTAATCTCAAAGATTTCACAATTTAACAAATATAAAAGGGGGATATAAAATATATAAAATATAAAAGCTAAAGACAGCATGATTCTAGAATGTAAGCTCCATGAGAGAAGAGACTGCTTTGTTCACTCTCTTCACCCAGAACAAACACTGCCTGGCACCACAGAATATACTCTATACACACACACGCATGCACACACACACACACATGCACACAATTATGACAAATCTAATCATGAGAGATCAAAATTATTGTGAAGAAGTTTTTGTAATTAAATTCTAATAATTAAGTGGATAGAATGAATTTTCCAAAAGTTTACAGATTAAAGACAATATTGAAATGAAGATACTCACTAGGGTCTAACTTATGCCCTCCAGAGAACTATTTCAGGTGAGCTCCTCTTGAGTTTTTATAATTAAACTTGCTTGGATTGAATTCAAGAGGGGAACCATATCATAAAGCATCTCACCCTATTGTCTGTAGTATTATATAGAGCAAGTCTTCAGTGCCTGAATGTTTATTATCCTTTCAGAAGGATCAAGGCCTAACATATATATATAATAACATTTTATGGATGGTCACATTAAAATTTTTATATCATTTCTGTGAATTTGGTGTGCTTTAATATGGCATTAAACTCAACTTTCTTAAAATAGGTACTGTGTAAATAGCACCTATGTATCCTACTATCAAAATCCATTAAGAGATAGTATAGTCTTACATGATAATTAAGTATGCATTTTAAAAACTGTTTTTACTTCAATAAATCAGGGAGTCTCACAACTGATACATAATGTAGATAATGCATTAACAAATATAATAATAAAATAAATTTATCCAAATATTGTTTCTGATGATATTACTATACTTCTTAGGCAAACAATTGAGAGACAGACTTCTTCCAAAATAACTAAAAGCTCAGAATCTAACATATTGCTGTAAGCTATAATGGTTATAACTGTTAATCCAATACACCTTTTATACAAACCCATAAACACATGAGTGAAAAATAGCACAGATGTTCATCTCTAATGCAATTTCCATTCAATTTCCTAAGTGCGGTCCCTGTGTGCAAACTAGCTTAACATTATGTTTAGCTTGCAAATTCTTTTAATAAATAATGAATGCAATAAAACTAGGAGATCAATGGCAAGCTAAGAAATCTTAAAAAAAAAAGCCTTTTGTGTTCAGGCTGTTGCCCATTTCAAACTTTAATCCAGAGACAGATCAATATTACTTTTTTCTTTTTAACCCATCACATAAATAGTAGATAGACTAAATGTAGCCTAAATGCTGTTAGCAGCTAGCAGTTGTCAACAACCTGATAAGATCATTGGACACAATCGCAACTAAATGTTTTATACCTTAACATACACACTACGTTATACACTATTAACCTGTTTAAAAATAAAAAGGTTATAGAGCAATAAAAATACTGTGGTTCATTATTTTTTAAACTTTCCTGTACTATATATTTTTCCAGTAGTATAATCACAAAGTTTTCACCACTATTTGCTCTAATAAACTAAATAATTGTAATGGGTCAAAATAGTACATGCATAAGAATAGTTTCAACCTTAGGGGTCCTAGATGAAAGGAAATGTTACTCTTCAAAATTAATTACACCGGAAAGAACTAAGCTATTCCTTTAAATGGGGGGGGGGATACTTCATGTGTTGCAATTGGATGTGTCTTGAGATTATCCAAGAAAAAAGTAAATCATTATACTTAAGTATTTCTCTTTCTATTCACAAACTGTAGATAGAAGGAAGGAGAACCCTCTTCTCACTAACTCATTTTTCATAAACGTGCATTCACTGTTTGAAAAAAGATCAAGTCAACTGCCTGGTTTAGTGCTGACATCAAGTAGTATAAATCTAAATAGTTGAGAATCATTTTACGGTAGTAGGTTTGTTTTATTTATTAATTTTTGCCTATCAATAATATTAGAATATCTCCTATGGATTTTCACTAAAAAAAATCAAGAAGTCACTTTCTTTAAAGATACATTTCACTTAAACATTCTAATTTCATATAATAGATTTTGATAGCTTTATATGTATATTTATGAAAATTTTATGGCATGATTACAAATGGTTTTATAATGGAATTAAAATTTTAGGATAAGTGTCTTTTTATAATTGTATACTTTACATAACTACTTCTTAGCTTTTTTTAAAGCACAGCAATTTGTGCGAAGAATTCTGATGAGAGGAATAAATGTGTGTGTGTGTCCATGATTGTATTAATTTAACAAATGTGAATTAGGTGCCTAATATGTATACAATATCAGGCTTACTAAAGTTTTACAGTGAACATTACTGAAGTTAAAGATAACTCCTCAGAAGTTATTATTACAAATCCAAGGTTTTGTTTTATGTGAAAAATTCAGTTTTATTTTAGGGATATCATTACAGGTAGCAATAAATATATCAGTTTGCTCTTTAGCTATATTATATCCAATTTTGCATAAAACAATGTATATTACATCTTATAATCACATTCTCAGCAGAATAATTTCACCAATTCTAAAATATAAATTTATCTTTAGAGAAGGATGTGGCAAGATCTCACCATGAAGACATTCCCATGCTTTAAGCAAAATTTGAAAAAAAAAGTTAACTCTTGTCCATAACTTACTGAACTTCTTTTTAAACTATACTGTAGATCATAGCATGAATCTTAAGCTTCCAAGATTAGCCTAACACTGGAGATAAAAATGTCCTGAAGAATTTGAGACCTCAACGGTATCAGTTAACAATGTTTCCTGTTTTCCTATTCTAATAAAGCTAACAGTAAAATTATGATGAAAGAATACTGTAAAGGCCTGCAAAGAGGAACTACCTCTGAAAGCTGATTTTTAAAAATATATATTCTCCAGAAAGTTAAACAAGAGAAAAACTGAATATCTTTTTTAAAATCTGTATTTTCAAATATCAGAGATTAACTAAAAAGTTATAACACTGATAACATTAAACTCAAAATACTTCACAACAATTAACAGAATTGTTTCTCTCCAAAAACCAAGGCAATGATGCCATGGATGAAATGAAACAAAGTATGATAGTGATGATATTTAATGCAGGTAGGTAATAAATTTCACTAGAGTTATAGAAGTTCCTTTTGGAGTGCATATGTTTTTCTATAGTCTAAGAAATTAAATTATAAAAGTAGCACTTACTGTTATTGAATGATTTGTAATTTACAAATAATTACCCAAAATATAACTAGCTGAGACATACTAAAATGAAATAAACTTTTCTAAGATTTTCAGCACTGCAAAGTGAGGAAATTATAAATACACAATGCACAGGCTGTCTCCTTCTTACTAAAAAGAAATATTAAATCCTGAAGGAGTTCTAAATCCCTTGGTAAGAGTATATTGCAGCTGCATTAAGCCAACAAGAAGGTTATTAGTAAGGATTTAAAAACTAACACCCTTCTGTAATCAATTTGGATACAGCATTATTCTATTTATAGTGACACTTTCAATGTGTCCCAATCATATATTACTAATTCTCATTTTTCCTACCATGATTACATATTAATGTGGAGGCACTATTAAGTAGCTACACTATATTTAGCTTTTAAGATACTGATTTCCACCATTTTGGAAGAGTTAACGTAGCATGAAAATTAAGAATATTTCCCATGAAGAAACTTATGATTGGTTTGTTATTTTTCTCTGATTCCTAAATAAAATAAAATAAATTTAGTTGTTCTAGCAGAAAATGTAAAAAAGGATGCAGCCACTTTAGAAGCTTCAATCTCTTTGACATTGTTGGCAGTGTATGGGAACATTAATGCATCTGTCATGATAACAAGCTAAGAATAACATCTAGACATCAAACCGAGCAGAGAATCCATCTGAAGTGATTCATTCAGATCTGTCTCATTGATTTATTAAACACAGGGCAACATCTGCAGCCTCACAGAGCCGCTTGGTGAAATTAATGCAAGATCAATTCAAATGGAAAAAAGTGTAAAAGAGATAAATCAAAACACAATTTGCATGCAGTTCCACAATCAGGCTTATTGGGTGCAAATGCTCGATTTCCCTTCCAAAGCAAATGTGTTTAAATGTTGTTTTATCTTTTTAAAATTGTGTGATCTGAAGTGACAGTGAAGAGTTTTGCAGGTTGAGATGGTGAAAGGGAAGAAAAGGAGGAAAAAAATGCTACCAAAGACCTTTTGAATATGTAACAAGAATATCATTAATACCTAATTGTTTTCCTTTTGAGGAAAGGTTTGATGTCCTTTCTCTGAAAACATGATCTTTTCAGTTTTTGTCAATTAGGGCAGTTTTAATATATATTTGAGATGTATAGAGTGGATATATCTAAATCATTTGTTTCTTGAAATGCACCAGATAAAGTGCCACTGGAGATATAGATTGCCAACTGAAATATAATATATTATGATTAGGATTTCTCACAATTACAGTTGCCAGCTGGAAGCACTTGTAAAACATCTAGAGATTTCATTAAGACAAAATAAGTTTACTTAAGAAAGCAGCAAACAATTCAGACTTGATATTTTATACAGTTATTTGGGATTTCCTGTATGAAACCATCTAAAACATCAATGTCTGAAGACCATCACTTCTTAATTATTTATTGGCATTCATGTACTATACACTGAGGTTAATATCATATATAAATATCCAAAGATATTCTCCATCATACCATGCATCATTTATTTAATATAATATCCCTCACCCAATAATGAGTGTTTGGGACAAATATGAAATCCAGCTAAAGTATTAGATAAATACAAATATTGTTGGTTATACAGAAGTGTGCATTTAAAATGAATGTACACGTGGAGGTTCTGTGCACTGGCACATGACTAGATTGCTTTAATTATAATCTTGACATCATTCTCTAATAAAAGACAGTGCATTGTTGACTATGTGACTACTTTTAACAGACATGACTATCTCCTCATTATCCCATGAATTAAAATGTCTGCATTTACTGCCCAGATTAATTTCTAAAACCTTTTATCGTTTCCAAAAATGTAAGTCATATAAAATATTAGCCCAGGAAAGTGATGCAAGTTCTTCAAAAATTTGATTTTGCTTAACTTTACTATGAATGAAAATATCAATTTTCAAAGTAAATTGTTATTCTTTATGGATTATGAACTATATTCATCAAGTGTGAATACAAAGCCAAACTCATTGAATGCTTAAAATAATCATATTTCTAGTACTTGAAAGCAGTAGTTTTAAATTGCTGTAAAAGTCAGTATAAGTCACATAAAGTTATTCTAATGTGGAAGCCCATTTATGTTCTGTTCACACAGTCAAAATAACAATAAACCACAACTGGACCATTTAAATTTTTACTTAAAAAAATGAACTTTATTAATTTGAATATATGTTGAATCATGTCTCTAAATGCATTAAAATGTTTTCTTAATCATACATTCTTGTTTCTTTAAGCATCCATTTAACTATATGTAAATGACTGAATAACATTTAATCAGCTGGTCCTCAAATGAAATTAAATGCTGATCATGAAATCTGACAATGTAACTCTTATATAGATAGGTAGATAAAGAGAGATAACACTATAATGTATTGGCTGATTTTTCACATTTACTGAATACCAATTTTTAATTTAATATTTTACTGCCACATTAAACATTGAAGAATTTAGTAAAGAAAATCCATTGCATAAGAGTGAGACTTTTAGACATTTGCTTTCTGACCTGCCTGCACTCTCTGATATTAAAACTCCAAGTTCTCTTGGACAAGAATTAGAAAAAATACTCATGGTGCTTTATCTGCAAAAACAAAGATCTAAAACAAGGTAACAATTTTTCCTATTTGGTTTGGGTCTTTTTATCATTTCTTAATAACCATCAAAATAATCTTCTTTACAATTAATTTCTGAAGCTAAAGGGCATCAAGGAAAAATACTTATATAGCCCTCTGCAACTGCAGTGATGTAAAGCTTGACTTATTTAATAGAACAATGAATAGTCAAGAGTTTTAGTCTTTCTATTCTCTAGTAGCTGAGGCAGGTATTATTTTCCAACTTCTTTTCTGGGATGACAACTTTGAATATTTTGATAATTAGCTAATAAAAGTATTTAATGTAAGAAACTGAGTTCTTTTTGTGGCTTTCAGTACTGTCAAAGAAACGATCATATATGTATTTTACTCATTCATTTTTCTTCAGTGTGCATTAATAAAAACGTGCCCTGAACTAAATCAAAGTGCCACTTAGTGGCAATACCTTAAGGTCTTTGAAAACGACCAATTTGAAAATGGTCTATTTTGTGTGTTCTGGAATAGTGTAGGAAGCATTCCAAATTAAAATACCCTAAATCAGGACTTATACTCTTCCCCAGTTATCTGACAGAGAGGGGGAGAAATGTTTGTTATGTAGGAAAAGAAAATTGCCAATGACACCATTACAAATAGGCCTTCCATTCTACAATACACTATGGAAATTTATCCATCAGGACATGAAGATGAATCTCTTTTCTCAAATAAGAATAGTATGTAGGAGTTTCCACTCGGACTTTTTCCTTGCACTTTTAACTTAAAGTGCTAGGAAGTCATGAGTCCTAAAGACAATCCTCTTTAGCCAAGTCTCCACTGGTACATCACTCATCTTCTTTGGGCATCTCTATAAGCTCTTCTGATCCATCTTTCACTCCCTCTCATGGCATCATTCTGCTCATATCCTACATCTCTTTTCTCTTACTGGATCTGTGTCTCATCTACCTTATTTTGTCTCTCTTGGGTCTCATTCCTACTTACAGCCCTCATCTTTCTTTTCACTGAACAGAAAAGTCATAGAAATAATGTTTACTTAAATACTAATTCACAATTTTATAAAATCATTCAGATGTTGGGAATGATTTAAAGTACACATATCTGTAAATAATGTTACCTCAAGTCATAAGGCATTCATTACAAGCATTATCATATTTTGTAGTTTTTTAACTATGTGATGATGAGGGCATTTTGCAACAAAATTTGGTAATGTTAATTAGTTTTTTTCCAGAAATTGTGAGGGTTTGTTTACTACCTAGAAACTTCAATATAGATGTTTCTAGTAGTTTTCTTCATCTTTATTTATAGATTGAATTCATAGAATATATTTCATAAATTTTTACAATTATATATTGCAACACTTGTAACACAATTATAGAAAATGCATGCAGTAAATAAATACTCATAAAGAAAAAAACACCATAGGAAGCACATGCATCATATCTCAAATATATTTCTTCTTACATTTTTAAGATTTCTCTATCACCTTTATATGTGCACATACACAAAAGCAATCTAAACTCCAAAAAAAGTTGGCATTGTAAATGCTGTGATAAGGATTAAATAAAACTTAACTGAATAAAAATAATAACCTAAAAACACATCATATAACAGGGTCCAAAAATAGTATAAGAACACTTGCCTCTGGATACAGAGAAATTTATCATTTTTTCCTTCAGTAAGTAGCTCTAATAAAAATTAAAGTTTCTATTTACAGAGGAAAGCATCAAAATCACATTAAAATACTAATCTTTTTTTTAATGAAAGTCATAGATTTTGCTCAAGAGTGTGTAAATTAATTATTAAAGAAGGTAGAATTTCCTATGTGTAATCATTGTTCCTCTTTAAGAGTGGGCATTTGTAAGAGAGAGAGAAGAAGGAAGGGGGAAAGGAGGAGAAGGAGGAGAAAAAGAAGATAAAGAGGGAGGAGGAGGAGAGAAGATAGGTTTTCAGGTCTGCGATTGTTTAAATCTTTTCAAATGACAACAAATAAACTAGATGGCCCTCATCTGAAGTCCCTGGTAACCCTCTGAGTTTGTGTATTAGTAGAGTGCTTTGTGGTCAAAATAAAATTTCCTTTCTACTCTTAAAACCTATATTTGCTTATTTTATTGAGGGAGCTGTTATTCTTTGTGTTTTAAGGCCATCCATCTTCCTTAAGAAAATGTGATCTAATAAACCAGGTTTTTAAGCCCCAGATATGAATCAGGTAGGAGTTCTCATATGAACAGGTTTCTGTTTAATTGCTAGAACACAGGATAACACTGCTCAAAGGGAAAAAAAGAAAAACAAAAGGTTCCCTTGTAAGTTCTGTACCATTATCTGATTGTAGCAGTCAGCAACAGTTTGTCTACAAGTTGCCAGTATACTTCAACTATACATAGTAATTTGGATTTTACAACAGATGTGACAACTGAGTTAGTTTTGGTTCATAAACCCAGAGATCTTATGATCTAAAGTTACATTGTAAGAAAGTCTACCTCTGCAGAAGTTTTCTGCAAAATGATCAACAGCAGTGCTATTTTACAATGAAACCCTTTGCCCCCTTTAGCCTGGTGATGGTGGTTTGGCTTGTATGTTAATCACATCTGCCAAATGTGTACTTAGGATCCTAACAGATATTAACAGACTGCGGATGGAATAAATACTAAGACTAATTTACAGGTCTTTAAAAAAATCAAATCATCTTGAATATAGTTTACTTTTCTATTTTTAAAAAACTCAGAAACATTGAATAAAATTTGCTTATGGACATATGCAAATGGCTATTTGTTCTATAATGTACTTCTAAGCTGTGATATGAAGGAGGTACACTTACAACCAGAGAAGCTGGCCATCATCATTTATGGAATCCTCTCTTTGGGGGAATGGGATCCTTCCAACTGTTTGCCTGGGGGGAAGAGCTGAAAGCATCCTCTCTGGAAAACCTGCCAACTTTTACTCCGACCCCCAACCCGGTCCCAGCCCCAGCGTTCATGCCCCACATTGCCCTCTGCAGATGACCCAAAGGGACGATCCCAGGAAAGTGACATCTGTCATCGTTCTTTAAATAAAAAAGGCTCCATCGACTATCCTGTATCGTGTATGGGGAAGCTATGCGCAGCAGGCGTGAGCACTTGTCCTCACGCTCTCTCTCTCTTTCTGTCTGTCTCTCTCTCACACACACACCTAGACACACACACACCATCACCATCACCACCACCACACACCAACGCACTCTTCCAACAAACACACAGGATGGGGAACGAATCACCCTCTGGGATGGATTCTAGACTTCCGACCCTCTGCATCCCCCAAATGCTGTGTTCTGGATTGCCAGCTTAGGAGCCCAGTTTACAGCTCAGCCAGCCCACTCATCCAGAAAGCCCTTGGTGTCCGTGTTCAGGAGAAAAACCTATCCGACCCGTACGGCCACAAAAGAGCAGGAAAGAAAACCAAATAGAGAAATTAACAAGTAACCACAAGCAGCCAGAAAGCCATGCAAGATATGGGAGAAAGGCTGGAAACTTTCAGTACAGGACCGCAAACTGAAGTTTGTGCGGGATTTTCTTAGACCCAAGCCCTGCCACTGAGCTCGGACTAGAAAGGACAGGCAATTAATGAGTCCTTCCAGTCCTCTTTCCTCACCGTCTTACACCGTAAAGAGTACAGCAAGCCAGTTAAGACTCACTCTCTACAAAGTTGGATGAGAATGAGACATGCAGAAGAGGGCAAAGGGGGAAGAGCGAGCCAAGAAACGAGTATCTCACCTGGCATTGGTGCAATCGGTGAACAAAGTTTCAAAGTCTTTCCTGGTGATGAGTTTGCAGCGGTTGACCCCGGGCTGGATGGCCCCCAGCCCGCGGAGGATCCGGACCTGCTCGACAGTACACACCACCGGAGATATGTCCAGTCTCTTCAGCTTGGTGTACACCGTATGCAACCCTCCCACCAGGTGCTTGAGAAAGAGATCAAAGACTTGCGGCAGGCAGATCAGTTCCTGGCCGTCCAACAGGAACGAAGCTACCTTCACCCCATGCATGTCGACCATCCTGCACTCGTTGGTGTTGGTGTTGCCGCTGCCTCCGCTGGCACTACCGACCCCGCCAGCCCCCGCGCTGCCGCTGTGGTTATTAGCCATGAAACTGTTGATCATATTGGGGGTGAGACGAGGAGGCTCTCCAGGAGTCGAGTACAGGGGTTCGGCCCGAAATAAGCCCCCCGCGACGCCTGTGCCGCTGGAAGTTGCAGAGATCACCGGAGGTGCGGAGACGGCCATGGTCATTCAGTCTCAAATCGTTGGTCTTCAGGCCTTCGCTTTCTTGCCCTGTCTCTTCTAGGTCTCCTCCTACTCTCTCCCTCACTCTGTCGCTCTCTCTCTGGCGCGCTTTCGCTTGCTCCCAACTGTTTGCAATTCTACAGTAGTTAGGCTCACGCTCACCCACCACCCAGCAAACCTTAAGCGGCCCAGACCAGTGGCGGCCCGAAACCCCACCCCCACCACACCCCCTCCCGAGACTGGCAGCGCCCCCGAGCCAATGGGTCCCAACCCCTCGGCTCCCGAGCGCGCCGAATGGCTGCAGCCCACGAGGAGGTGGAGACTCCTGGCCTGCCTCCCGACTACCTGAGGCAGCTCAGGGCCAGCGGGTGAATGGGGATGGAGCCCGAGAAGGGGGCGGTGTGGTGCTTCTGCTTCATGCCTAGCAGTCTGACGAGAGAACGTCCAATTATTACGCAGAGCTCTCAAAGTGGCCTAGGATACGAACTCCTCCCCTCTGCGCCCCAAGAGTGTCGAGGTGGGAACACAAAGGGGGATTCCAGACTGTGCCTCGCCCCAATCTGCTGCCACCCCGCACCCGGGTTCAGTCGAGGAAAGAGAGGTGGCAGCTCCAATTCCATTTGCACATTGCTTCCAAACTCTGCGGGAGCTAAGAAATGGCTTCGCCTAGCTTCCAAGAGGATGAGTCCAGTGAGTTCAGAAGTAAACAGTCAGCCTTTCTCCAGCCCATCTAGCGCGCTTGGTGTAAGTTCTCCCACATCCAGTGCACAGAGGAACTAGCGTCCAATATCGCACTCAAATCACAGTCGCGGGTTGCTAACCCGCTCCTATGCACTGACAATCAGCAGGCACAGCGAGCCTGTGAACACTTTGGAAACAGGCAGACTTGGTTTTGGGTGGCGGACGGACGCCTCTTTTTACGGAACTTCCGCCGCTATCCTGGAACAGACTCGGCTTTCTGTGTCGCCATCCCTTAGTTTCAGGATTGCCCTGTCCCATCCTCGGCTAAAATTGATAAGAAAAGTTCCTTTATGTCTCAAGACAGTCATTACAGAATATGAGAGAAGAGCCAGGGTTTGTGCTCTTTAATATTGCATTTTCTTCCCTTGTCTGTGGGCTTGGATGGTTCAGTGGTTAGAGCTCCACGTCCTAAGTGTAGCTCAAGATTCCTCCTTCCCCACTTGTCAAGTGCCCTCAAACGCACTGTAAGAGCTCATAATAAGCAAAATGTCTAGGCATGGTATGTTCCAGGGAAAAGGCATGGTGTTTTCCACACATCATATGGTGGTTAGATCACTAGCAAAGTTGTTTGAAGACTGCTTGTCGACCTTTCAATTCTTAGGTATTTCCTTTCCTGTGCTCCTCTCCTCTAGAGGCTGTTATCCAGAAAGTGAAATCCATGCTTTTGCTTCCTTACAAAAGGTTATCAATGATATAGCTAAGATGTCTCCAATACTCTTACAGAATGTAAATAATTTTAGCAACTTACTGAATTTTACTCAGATCTCCTTGTACTTAGCAGTATCAAAGAGTAGGAATAAGTGGGCTTCTTTTCCCTCCCTTAGTAAGACATAAATGTCCTAAATTGGATTTTTCAGCCTCTCTCTTCAACATCTTTTCTCCTTTTATCATTTCATCAACCAAGTAGTAAGAACTATCCTTTGAGTCACTTTAAAGTTTCAATTTTTAATTGTATGGAGTCAAAATGCTAAGAAGTTATGATGATAGTTGCTTTTGGAATAATGGTGAAAAGTGGCTCTAACATAATGGACTGTAATGGGTGCAGCCACAAAAGGCATTGAATTGTTCTTGCTAGTTTGCTACTGTTGTGGAAAGAAAATAAGAAGGAACAAAAAAGGACAATTGAGAAAGATTATCAGAAAGATTATCAGATTATTATGAAAAGTAGAGATTTTCAGAAAAGAATAGGAAAGCACTAATAGAAATGTTGGTATTTACCAGGTTTTTTAAAGATAAATCCCAAATTGTGTTCAACAAGTGTTTTGACAGAAATGTCTATTAAGCTGTGTGCTGAAATAACTCAACTTTGATAACTGAGTGTGATTGAAATTTCGAGATGAATAAGTTTGACTTTAAAAGGGAAGGTTTTGGGTGTTTTTTTTTTGTTGTTAGAAATTTCTCTAACTGCATTAAAAATCCTAAGGTCAAGCTGTGCTCCCTGTGTATTGCTACACTCACATTATCAAATCCTTTTTATTCGCAGAGTGGTTTGGAGTTTTCAGGAATGGGATGTTGCACAGATGTTTCAATATTTCAAATTTAAGAAATTCTGATATGTAAAAAGGAAAGGTAGAACATTCAGGCTGCAATCACTATTTGTAATATCGAAAAACAAAAGTTGTTTTCAATAACAAAAAGTTACTTTTTGTTATTGAAAACAACTTTTGAAAAGGCTCAAACTAGATATGTCATATATTTAATGTGATCTATCAGATATGTAGTAATATTTTAATTATTACCAGAGATTAAAGTTCAAATTCTAGTAGAAATACTAGAGACTAAAATTGATCATTGAATGAATGGTTAAAGTCCCTTGGAAGCTTGAAATACACAAAAGACCATTGGCTTCATTATTTGAATTCCCTCCCATTTGCAGCCTTCTAGAAAATAAACTTGGTAGTTTTCATAAGGGATACTTGTAACTTAAAGATTTAGTCATTTAGATCTAATAGACCAGGTGTTTTCTCCTTGGGTTTTCTTGATATTTTGATTACTTTATTTCTATTATGCTATTTCTTCTCTTATTATTATCTAGGCTTTGAGATTGAGACAAATTCCACATGGAGAATTTGCTTTTATCCCTTTCTGACTTTAACGTCTCCCATAAACCAAACAGATTTCTAAATAAGTCTGGGTTTCTACAAGGCCCAAGGAAGCCTTGCACATCAACACCCTATAAGTTGGATCTGCATGAAGCAATATAAAATCATAAAGGCTGCAGTAAACAGAGTACCCTTGGGAGATGACTCTTTATGGAGAGAGGCACTAAACTAAAACTACGTAAATACGTAGTTTGCGTATTTCCTGTGCAAATTTCCTGTGCAAATGCGTAGTTCCTGTGCATTCCAGGAACTCCAGAAAATAAGAACAAAATTAATGCAGATATCATATCTCACCAGAACAAGAAGTTCTAGATGCCACTATTCCAGTGGAATGATTTGGGGCCTAAGTGTAGCCTCTCATACACTGAAATGCTATAATCTTCTGTGATTTAATTAGCAATTTACATTTACTCCTAATTCATGCTCAATTTGGAGGGGGAGGGTGCTCATTTGTGACTTTAGGCAAAACATTCTACTTTGTTCCACATTGTCAGTGAAAGCAGATACCATTTTCATTAAAAATAAATAAATATATTGTCAGTCTTATGCAGGATTACGAAATATCCAGAACCATTTGAAGGGGGTGGTTTTTAGAACGGGCATTCAAGCAAAACCCAAGGTAATGAATGGTATTATTTGAAACCCTCAGATGACTGAGGTTGCAGCCTCTAATATGGCCTCTAATCAGAACCTCTCAAGAGCCCTCTAAGGTTCATTTTCAGACAAACAATAAAAGGAAGTTGATTGGGCAAGGCAATAAATGTGAAATTAAAGCATTCATATAATCAAGAGTTTAACAGGCTAAAGCCTATAGATATACCCCACTCAATGGAATATATGGTTTCCTAGGAAACTGGCTATAAAATGACCTTCTATAATATAAATTCTTTTTTCTCATTCAGTTCAACATTAAATTAAAGATGAGTTCCAAGGGAGGCAAAGATGGAGAAGGGGGTCCACTGGAGCGAGAAAACAACTGGCCAAAACTGAAGGAGTAACAGTTAAAAATCAGATGCTTAAAGAAAAAATGAACATTTGCTAACTGAAATATAAAAAGAAACTCTCAAAGCACCTCAGAAAGTATAAGCACTTGCCAACTTTCAACGTATCATACCCCTAACTGCACTGTTCTATGGGAGAAGGAGATGTGTCAACTTTAAAGTCCATCTGTCTCCATATGTATTGTTCCCCTTTAAATCTTAGACTTTTGACTGTTCAAATTCAAGCCATTCTAACTTCAGCTGGACGCCCACTGCTACTTAATATCCTTTTATTCATTTTGTTGACTCCCTGTTAAATTCCCTGCAGCAGCAACTCCAACCCTTTTCTACTCTGCAAGTCACCCCCCCCATCAGCTATTGCCTCCTACTTCTCTATGATTTTACCACAAAGTTATTCAAAAGGAGCTCCCTCCACCTCCCTTTTCCCCTAAAAAGCTTTGTCCATATTCCCTCTTATCTTCTACTTCTTCCCTCATCTCTCAGAAAATAAAAAGTCTTCTCTACTCCCTTCACTGATGTTCATGACCCCTCTTACCTCCAAGTCACTGTCTACCAAATTTATCTCCATCGTTCTCTTTGGCATCTCCAATCTCTTCCTCTCTACTTGATCTTTTCTTTCCCCCTTTTACTATTATTAAAAATATTCAAGGCTAGGAATCCTTTAGACAGACAGACAAAAACTTTCCTCAACCCTAACCAGTGGTTCTCAGAGTGTGGTCTGTGGACCACTCTGACATTACCTGAGTACTTGAGAGAAATGCAAATTGTTAGGCCTGACCCAAGAACGACTGAATGTGAAACTCTGAGAGTGAGGCCCAGCAACCCGCATTGTAACAAACCCTGGTGATTCCAATGCCTGCAAAACTTTGAGACCGGGCTTCCCTGGTGGCGCAGTGGTTGAGAGTCCGCCTGCCGATGCAGGGGACATGGGTTCATGCCCTGGTCCGAGAGGGTCCCACATGCCGCGGAGCGGCTGGGCCCATGAGCCATGGCCGCTGAGCCTGCGTGTCCGGAGCCTGTGCTCCGCAACGGGAGAGGCCACAACAGTGAGAGGCCCGCGTAGCGCAAAAAGAAAAAAAAAATGTATCTGCACATTCCAAACTATTG
The DNA here is from genome assembly GCF_963924675.1 of Phocoena phocoena. Classification (NCBI taxonomy): domain Eukaryota; kingdom Metazoa; phylum Chordata; class Mammalia; order Artiodactyla; family Phocoenidae; genus Phocoena; species Phocoena phocoena. The sequence goes on along the minus strand of NC_089240.1, from coordinate 72,722,275 downwards.
AGAAATGTTCAGCATGTCCAAAAGTTGCCTTAAATTCAACCAATGAAGAGGAATACTTTATGAAAATGAACATAAACTCAAGATGTCCCATTATAGTAGGAGTAATTGTATTTGTTGGTACTTTACAGTTCACTGTTTTATTCATTGTTTGGTGCTTAATTAGAACTCTACAATACAGCAATCCCTCCACAACCTTAAGATCCCTTCAGACAAAATCTTAGTTATTCCTCTCTAAGAAAGCAGTCTAGCCTAGTGATAAGGGAGTGGAATCTGCAGCCAGACTTCCTGGGTCCAAATTCTGGCTCCACAAGTTAGTAAACTGGGTGATCTCGGGCAAATTAGCCTTGCTTTGCCTCAGTTCCCTGATTTGTAAAATTGGAACAATAATAATAGTACTTTCCCATAGAATTTTGTGAGATTGCAAGAGTTAATATATACAGCAAATTTAAAGTGCTTAGAATAGTGATTGTCACAGAGTGCTATTCCTCCTATTAACTATTATAATTTATCTTTAAACATTTTTTTCAAAATTTCAGTTTCAGTATATACAAATTATGACTCCCCAAACTGGGAAGAATTAGAAAAGTTAGGGAGAGGGGAATGTGGACAAGTAGTAATAGAAAAGGGAAATGAGTAGGAGACAAACTATACATTTCTGCAGTGCAATCAGGGGGACATAAAAGAAGCAGAGGGAAAGCAACCCAGGCCTTAGAATTATATTCAGGCATCTGAGAAGCAGGGAATCGAGATACAGGCAAGAAGATCTGACAGCATGTTTGGTAGGAAGAAGAGTTGAAACAAATTAATTCTAAATGGGGTCATTTTTAAAGGATTCCCCCAAAGATTTTTTTCATCTAGAACTTCCAGGGGTCTATGCTTCTCTGAGATCTGCAGCTTGAGAAAAAAGAAACTGAGTCATAACACCTGAAAGACTGTGAGCATTTGAATGGTAGACTAGACAACGAGGAGCACTGTTACCATCTATAATGTGCACACAACCAGCATTAAAGTGAAACAAGGTGATAAGCCTCTCCTTGAAACCTCAAGTGGGGAGAGGAGAAAGAAGGAAATCCTGAGCAGTTTCTTATGAGCAAAGTATGACAAATGACACTAATTGGGCAGTCCTCTGTATTGGTCATTTATAATGTGAAAAAAGCCCTTGTAAGTCCATCTCTTAATGTGCCAGAGTCATCGTCTCAGTTTAATGCATTTAAAATCCATTTATAAGGGCTTCTGGGTGCACTCATGGGGTCAATGCTTCTAAATCTGGATGGCTAAAGTTGTAAGCTCATCAAATATGACCTCTATTAAAGACATTTTGAGGAACCTTGCCCTCACAGTTGGAGAAGGACCTATCTGCTCCACTTCTTGCCTACTTTAACCACTTATCAGTGATTTCGAATGATGTCAGAAGAGATGATGGTAGCACTACACATGCATTCAGGATAAAGTACGCTTGTTGCTTGATTTTCATTTATGGTAAGGAATTTTAAAAATATATATTCTCCAGGAACACATTATATAAAAAAGAGACCTACTTATATCCTTCATCTGGCTGTTGATTGGGCCTCATCTTGTCCATTTATCCTTCAACTACTTAGTTTTAATGGGTCCTATGCATAAAAATAAACAAGAAGACTTAGCTGGTGCTGTACTCCTCCATGCTGTCTGGATTCCAGAATTCTACTGATTTCATAGTCATAACAGAATGATCAGTTTTGTCTGTGAAGCTACACTCACACATTAGTGTTCCTGAGTTCCCATTTCCACCATTTCTTCTCACAGACAACTTAACCCAACCTTAAGACTGCCAGGTTGCAGGCAAAGGAGAGAGGAGACATACTTGTCAGAGAACTTTTACTTATAATCCTGCTTCTCCTCAATCCATTTCCATTATTGCAATCATCTTCATCAAGTGCATAAATCTACTTGTATAAACAAAAAAGCTACACATATGCCTTGTCCCTAAAAGAACTCAATTCTCAGTTAATTTTCAAGTTAAATGTAGTACATGGAATATTGTTTAATATCTTAACTTGCCAGTGCTAAAGTAGAATTGATAATATTGACAGTGGACAGGAAAGCCAAGGAGACCCTGAAGTACATACACTATATTCTTCATTAGAAATTTCTATAAATGCAAACATGTTCTAAGTTTCTGTGAACAGTAATTTATGTAGGTTATAAGAGATATGGAAAAACTAACAGGAAATAGGCTTCCAGAAAGAAAGTTTTTCAAATAATGGAAACCCGAACAGTATACCTTTACAATTAAGTGAGTTACATCCCCCAAAACAAGCAGAGAAAAATGTAGGAAAGGGAGGCTGTAATTCTCCTCCCCCCTTTCACCAACTAGAAAGCTGATTTCTCCTTTGCTTACAATTAGAGTCACCCGTTTTCTGTTTTGAAAAATGATTATGAAAATAATTTCCTGTCAGAACTAAAAAGAAAACTATGGCTTGTGGTGTGGAATTCAGTTGATAGTATTGGGAGCAGTTTCACTATAGTTTTGGCTTTACTAATATTACTGAATCAAACTCAGTTTAATGGAAACCTTAAAGTAGGAGAAATACTGTCTTGCACTGTAAGTTAAAAAAGCTCCCTGCTCTCTCCAATGACCTACACCAAATAGAATAATTTGCTTTTAAAAATTCATTTATATATACAATATTAGGTTGAGCCAAAATACCAAGCCAAGGGACTACTTGGGGCCTATGGCATGGTAGAAGAACAATTATTAGAGTAGCACCGCTAAGTGATGGAACTTGTTTCCACTATGAACTCACCTTTTCTAGACACCCTGCTTATCTTCTCCTGTTCCCCAGCCTCGCCCCAGTGAATCATCACATTTTATTCTCACTACTCTCCTACAAGTCAAACTGTTATAGTCAATATCCTCAAAGCCTGCATTTCTCTTCCATGCATGCCTTCAAGCCTTTGTGTATGCTGTTACTCTGCCTAAAATTATCTCGCTCAGCTTATGAAAATCTGTCTTCCAAAGTACTTGGTCAGTTTTAAAGCCTTCCCTGACTGCCACAGGCAGAGGTGACAATACCTTCTCCGAAAACCTATAGAACACATTTCCATCATAAAAATTTCTTACATTTTATTCAAGATCAACATTTAGACAGCAAATATTTGTTGCATTCCTACTGTACACAAGATATTCTATTAGGCATTGTGCAGGGTATGTGTTTAAGTGCTGAAAGCTGTGCAGTTCTAGGAAGTGACAAATCATTGGCCATCTCAGAGATATATAATTGAGCAGCATATTAAAATTGATGAAATCTTGCTCAGAAACTTATATTTCTTAGGCATCCCTTTAAAGGAGACAAATTCGGTTTGATATTAATATCTCAAGCACATTCTTATTTCAGTTTGGATCAACTCTTATTACTCAAACTTAATTTTTTTTGTTTTTAAATAAAACTGATAAATTCAAATGTCTGTATATCAACAGAAAAATGATCCCTTCTGCGTAAGTGCATTGTATTAACGTGTGCATAATGTAAAATCAATAAATAATGAATTACCACTGATTGTAATTGAATGTTTTCATAATTTTATTGTCAGCCATGATAAATAACCAGTACATTTATACTGCATTAAATTAATTAGTGTGTCATTTCTATTACATACATCAGCAGTGAATTAATGCAGTGACATCTGTTTTTAATGTTTTAAAGATGGGATATCCCTTATTAAGTAAAAGAAGGAGTTACTAGAGATGTTTTCAGTAATTGGCATTTATGGTGGTGTCTTCACAAAGATCTAATGGAGGCATTTATACTTCTTGCAATAACTATATTTTAATCCATTATCAACTATGAGTAACAATACTCAGGCATAAACCCTTTCTTTCTGTTGAAATAAACTAAGGAACTCTTCTTTTGTTACATTGCTGTGTCACACTGAAAACTTATCAATTAGCAAGGGTAGGCTATTCCTCTGCCATACTAAGATGTTGCAGAGTAAAGATATAAACATAGTTTAATCAGGCCAAAAAGGAACAATGGAGAATTTTGTATTGAAGTTCACTTTGTAACATTTTGTAATCAGTCCTTTCACAAAAGGCATACTCATGTACTTTGTTAGTATATGAAGCAAATAATGATGAAGGAATTCTCATGTGGAATTATTTGATAAGGTCAATGAAACACTGCATTTTGTAAATGACAAAAAATCTCTTAACTAAGGTAAGGTTGCCAGATTTAGCAAGTAAAAATACAGGATGCAATATTTGGGACATACTTACACAAAAAATTGTTCATCGCTGATTTGAAATTCAAACTTAGCTGTGTTTCCCTTAACTTTACTTGCTAAATCTGGCAACCCTTACACAGGGGGAATCAGGGAAGGCTTCTCAGGTGAGGTGATCCTTGAGCCATCATGAAAGATCACTTGAAGTTAGCTAGGTGAAGAAAGTGGGTGGAAGGATGGAGCAAGATGTGTGAGGTAGAGGCATGAAAATAATAGTAAATATGGCTGGAGGATAGGAGTATGAGAGAGTGATGAAATATAGGGGTGAGCCCTTCAGATTATCTACAAAACTCAAACTTCACAATGATAAAAAAGAATGAAAGGGACGTTACTTTACTTGAATTATCAACCCTTTTCTCCAAGTTCACAGTGAAGTCTGACAGGTGCAAACACAGCAGCCGTTGTGCAAAAACAGTTGCTTAAAAGAATACAAAGCTCTGCTCTGTCCAAAATTCTTTCTCTTCTTTCAGAACCTTCAACAGGTTTCACCTTGCTCTGTGAGAGCTGATCAACCTTTGATTTTCTCCAGTAAGGAATCTGATCACTTCTCTTCTTTGAACATGTCACATTCCACATTCTATGCAACTGTTTCCAGCGGTCAGGATGTCAGGTCGCAGTGTAATTTTATGGCTGGAGTAGGAAATTTGAGTGCTCCAAAAGGAAAATTTTCACCAATAACTGATGGTTGATGAAAGAACCAAATGCCCTTTAACGTAAACTGATGTTTGTATTCTATTTGGATACCGACTTCTGAAAAGTTTTGTTCTAAGCATGAACTGTTTTTCATCATGTTACTCACTAAAATTTCTCACCATGAGGCCTTTACTGTAGCAAATCACACTTGTCTCTATTGTCCTGGGAGGGATCTTCATACAAGGTATAAATTCCCATTGTTATCGCTTCTCACTAGGAATCTCAAAAATTCATTTAAAACTCAATAAGACATGCATATTCAAATAACTTATCTAAACTATGCATTCTGAGTCCAAAATGTCTGAAAAGGAAGAAAACGCCAAGTAGAAGATGTGACCTGCTCTTATATAAAAATGATGTCCTGCTATCATCATCAATAATGATTTGTAAATCATTCTGTTTGGAATATAAATACTAAATGTCTGCACAAAGGGTAATGTATGAAAATGAAAATGTTCTGTATTTTATCATATGAAATTTTTATCTTTTTCTAATTCCTTATTTGGTTTTAATTTCATACATATGCAAAAAAGTAATCTAAAACAGAGTTTCAATTCTCTTGTAAGCCATGGACAATGTCTTCAACACAAAAACATTCACACATACACACACACATACATGCCTCCATCTTCTCTTCTCCCACAAACACACACTCATTCTACCACTACCACTGAAATCTCAATCATAGGTAACTAGTGGTGTACCTTTATCTTTAGCGCAAACAAAAATTTCCATTTTACTGCTTTACAGCAAGAGACCCATCCGGGAGTTACCGCCATCTAGTGACAAGTAGGGGTATTTAATCCTTTTATTTTTCAAAACTAAATTGCCTAAAATTTTTTAAAGTAAAAGAAAATGGAAATAAACAAGAAAATCAATAGAAAGACTCTGAAAGAGCTCTTCAGTCTATAATATAGCTGCCACAGCATTGTAAATGAAGGTAATTATTTTTTTTCAAATAAATTGGACTTCCTCCAGGTTTCTAGCATGTTAACATTTTACTTTGTGATGAAAATGTAAACTACATATTATGTGTTCCTGTGCATCTTAAACTTATTGAAATTCTATGCTGAAATAATATTTCTTTTTTATTGACTTACCAATTGTTTTCAATAATAATAATTTGCTATTTTTATAGAATGTGCTTACATACACAGCTCTTATCTTGAGAAGTTTCTGTGTGTGCAGGTTCCTGAGATGTTGTCACAAATGATTTCCTTGCATTCATGTCTACATAAATATTGCCTTGAAGGAAAAAAGTGTTAACATTTGGTCAAAATATTTTAGAATTCTTTCAGAAATAGGGTATTAAATAAGTTGTGCTAAATATATCTGTAAAATCTAGCTGTGTAAGAGTAAGAAAGTTTTTTTTAAAAAAACAGTGCCCTATTATCGTTTTTCAGGGTCACACACACAGTAACCTCAATCTGGAAAGTGACCTCTTGTTTAAACTAGGAAACACAGAGGTACTGCAGGATTTCTGTTCAGACTTCTTAACCATCAAATGCAGCCCTATTGACTACAAATGGCAACTTCCGCATAATGTCCATATTTTATAAAGAACTAGTATTTAGTGTCAAATAGTGCTTATTTAAAAACCATCTGTCCTAACTTTTTAAAAATACAAAGAACTATGTATAATATTTTTAGTTAGTTCACTTTTCCATAAGGAACAGGATAAAAATATTTACCATGGATACTGATCACTCCAAATGAGCAATTTAATCACTTCAATCAGTTGAAGAACTGCTGGGGTGATTGCGCCAGTTCTTTTGTCTCTGCCAGTAAGGAAAATCCTTAAATATGAATGGGTAGGTTCTGGGTCTCTAGGCTAGCAACCACTTTTAATTTCACAGAGTCACTGGAACAAAATCTCATTAATCTGTCTTGTAAAAAGTTATAGAGGTCACATTAAAATGTGTGTGATATAACCATTTCTCCATCTGGGCTAGAAAGGAAAACAAAAGTAACAGTAGATTTCTGAGACTTAGCTCTTTCATAATTTAATATCGAATTGTATTCAAGAAGTGTCAGAGTGATATAACTGAGTCCTAATATTAGAAATGTAAGGATTAAGGCATCAGTTGATGCCTTAGAAATAGACATCAACTAATTAATTGGAATATTTGGTCTATGGTTGGAGTATGTTTTAAATGATTTTGAATTAAGTACATACAATGCTGATTCAATTATGTTGTTATTTGAGAATTATAAAAATTTATTTTCCGTATTTAAAAGACAATCTATTTGCATCATGTAAAATATTCAAAGCAATATAAAATAGGCTTTGTTCCTGGTCATCTTTCTCTGTTTTCATATTCATGATTTTACCCCAGAAGTGTAATCTAAGTTGAGAAACAGTTAATGAGGGCCTGTGTTATATCCTGGATATTACATAAGTCTGCTTTAATGTATGCAAATAAAGAACATGATAGGAATTATATAATGGTTTCAACATTAAGAAAATCCAAAATCTTTTATGATTAATATGAAAATTAATAGGTCATTAAAATGATTAATTTGAGTAAGCACAGATACCTCAAACATCAGAAGTATGTTTTCCCAGTTTGATGCCTCAAGTGGTCATTAGTTCATCTGTATTACGGGAATCTTAAATTTTAAAAAAGGGTAAAATTTCCTAAGTGAGATATTTAATATAGCAAGAGGAATCATTAGAAGCAACATTTTGCTTTAGTTAGAGAGATTAAAAAAATCATTATCTGGTATCCAGAAATCATCAGTCAGAATATTATAGTAGAAATTTAAAGGACATTAAATAAAAGATTAATTTCTCCAAATATTCATGTTAGTTTCTTCAATTCTGAGCTAGATATTTTGCTTCCCATTTAAAATGCATGTTTTGGGCTTCCCTCATGACAGAGTGGTTAAGAATCCACCTGCCAATAACAGAGGACGCGGGTTTCAGCCCTGGTCCGGGAAGATCTCACATGTTACAGAGCAACTAAGTACACGCGCCACAACTACTGAGCCTGTGCTCTGGAGCCCACGAGCCACAACTACTGAAGCCCATGTGCTTAGAGCCCGTGCTCTGAAACAAGAGAAGTCACCGCAATAAGAAGCTCACGCACCGCAACAAAGAGTAGCCCCTGCTCACTGCAACTAGAGAAAGCCCGCACACAGCAATGAAGACCCAACACAGCCAAAAATAATAAATAAAAATAAAATAAATTTTAAAATAATAATAAAGTATATAAAATACATGTTTTGAATTCATTCAGCATTTCTTATTTAAAGTCAGCAAGTAGGTCAGGGGTTAGGCTACAGTAATCCATCAGAGGAAAACCTCCCATGTGTAAACTCGGGAATAGGAGATTTTGTTTTAGTGTCAGGAAAAGCAGTAAGGCCCTATATTATTGTATCCTGTGGCATCATAAGGCAAGAATTAGACAGAAAGGTAATTCTTAAATTTAACACAAAGACAACTCTGATTGTCTACATAACCTGAGGCAATTAAGTTCAGAAAAAATTTTGACCTGAACTCATTGACTGAGATCCCAGGAGAGAAGCTGTATTTTTTTTTGAGCTATACATTTTTTTTAATTTATTTTTTATAGAGCAGGTTCTTATTAGTTAACTATTTTATACATATTAGTGTATATATGTCAATCCCAATCTCCCAATGCATCCCACCACCATCACCCTGCCTCTGCTTTCTCCCCTTGTTGTCCATATGCTTGTTCTCTATAACTTTGTCTCTATTTCTGCCTTGCAAACTGGCTCATCTGTACCATTTTTCTAGATTCCACATATATGCATTGATATACAACATTTGTTTTTCTCTTTCTGACTTACTTCACTCTGTATGACAGTCTCTAGGTCCATACATGTCTCTACAAATGACCAAATTTCTTTCCTTTTTATGGCTGAGTAATATTCCATTGTATATATGTACCAAATCTTTATCCATTCATCTGTCAGTGAGCATTTAGGTTGCTTCCATGACTTGGCTGTTGTAAATAGTGCTGCAATGAATATTGGGGTGCATGTGTCTTTTAAAATTATGGTTTTCACTGAGTATATGCCCAGGAGTGGTATTGCTGGGTCATATGGTAATTCTATTTCTAGCTTTTTTAAGGAAACTCCATATTGTTCTCCATAGTCGCTGTATCAATTTACACTCCCACCAACAGTGCAAGAGGGTCCCCTTTTCTCCACACCCTTTTCAGCATTTGTTGTTTGTAATTTTCTGATGATGCCCATTCTAACTGGTGTGAGGTGATACCTCACTGTAGTTTTGATTTTGCATTTCTCTAATAATTAGTGATGTTGAGCAGCTTTTCATGTGCCTCTTGTCCATCTGTATGTCTTCTTTGGAGAAATGTCTATTTAGGTCTTCTGCCCATTTTTTAATTGGGTTGTTTGTTTTTTTCATATTGAGCTGCATGAGCTGTTTATATATTTTGGAGATTAGTCACTTGTCCATTGATTCATTTGCAAATATTTTCTCCCATTCTGAGGGTTGTCTTTTTGTTTTATTTATGGTTTCCTTTGCTGTGCAAAAGCTTTTAAGTTTCAATAGGTCCCATTTGCTTATTTTTGCTTTTATTTCCATTTCTCTAGGAGGTGAATCAAAAAGGATCTTGCTGTGATTTATGTCATAGAGTGTTCTGCCTATGTTTTCCTCTAAGAGTTTTATACTGTCTGGCCTTACACTTAGGTCTTTAATCCATTTTGAGTTTATTTTTGTGTATGGTGCTAGGGAGTGTTCTAATTTCATTATTTTACATGTAGCTGTCCAGTTTTCCCAGCACCACTTATTGAAGAGGCTGCCTTTTCTCCATTGTATATACTTGCCTACTTGCCATAGATTAGGTGACTGTAGGTGCGTGGGTTTATCTCTGGGGTATCTATCCTGTTCCATTGATCTATATTTCTGTTTTTATGCCAGTACCATATTGTCTTGATTACTGTAGCATTGTAGTATAGTCTGAAGTCAGGGAGCTTGATTCTTCCAGTTCCGTTTTTCTTACTCAAGATTGCTTTGGCTATTCAGGGTCTTTTGTGCCTCCATACAAATTTTAAGATTTTTTGTTCTAATTCTGGGGAAAATCCCCTTGGTAATTTGATAAGGATTGCATTGAATCTGTAGATTGCTTTGGGTAGTAGAGTGATTTTCACGATATTGATTCTTCCAATCAAGAACATGTTATATCTCTCGATCTGTTTGTGTCGTGTTTGATTTCTTTCATCAGTATCTTATAGTTTTCTGAGTACAGGTCTTTTGCCTCCTTAGGTAGGTTTGTTATTAGGTATTTTATTCTTTTTTGTTGCAATGATAAATGGGATTGTTTCCTTAATTTCTCTTTCTGATTTTTCATTGTTAGTGTATAAGAATGCAAGAGATTATTAATTTTGTATTAATTTTGTATCCTGCAACATTACTAAATTCATTGATTAGCTCTAGTAGTTTTCTACTGGCATCTTTAGGATTTTCTAGGTATAGCATCATGTCATCTGCAAACAGTGACAGCTTTGCTTCTTCTTTTCCAATTTGGATTCCTTTCATTTCTTTTTCTTCTCTGATTGCCATGACTAGGACTTCCAAAACTATGTTGAATATCAGTGGTGAGAGTGGACATCCTTGTCTTGTTCCTGATCTTAGTGGAAATGCTTTCAATTTTTCACCATTGAGAATGATGTTTGCTGTAGGTTTGTCATATATGGCCTTTATTATGTTGAGGTAGATTCACTCTATGCCCAGTTTCTGGAAAGTTTTTATCATAAATGGTGTTGAATTTTGTCAAATGCTTTTTCTGCATCTATTGAGATGATCATATGGTTTTTATTCTTCAATTTGTTAATATGGTGTATCATATTGATTGATTTGCATATATTGAAGAATCCTTGCATCCCTTAGATAAATCCCACTTGATCATGGTATATGATCATTTTAATGTGTAGTTGGATTCTGTTTGCCAGTATTTTTTTGAGGATTTTTGTTTCTATATTCATCAGTGTTATTGGTCTGTAATTTTCTTTGTTTGTAGTATCTTTGTCTGGTTTTGGTATCAGGGTGATGGTGGCCTCATGGAATGAGTTTGGGAGTGTTCCTTCCTCTGCAATTTTTTGTAAGAGTTTGAGAAGGATGGGTGTTAACTCTTCTCTAAATGTTTGATAGAATTCACATGTGAAACCATCTGGTCCTGGATTGCTGTTTGTTGGAAGATTTTAAATCACAGTTTCAATTTCATTACTTGTGATTGGTCTGTTCCTATTTTCTATTTCTTCCTGGTTCAGTCTTGGAAGTTTATACCTGTTTAAGATTTTGTCCATTTCTTCCAGGTTGTCCATTTTATAAGCATAGGGTTGCTTGTAGTTGTCTCTTATGATGCTTTGTATTTCTGTGGTGTCCATTGTAACTTCTTTTTCACTTCTAATTTTATTTATTTGTGTCCTCTCCTTCCTTTATTTGATGGGTCTGGCTAAAGGCTTATCAATTTTGTTTATCTTCTCAAAGAACCAGCTTTTAGTTTTATTGATCTTTGCTGTTGTTTTCTTTGTTCATATTTCATTTATTTCTGCTCTGATCTATATGATTTCCTTCCTTCTGCTAACTTTGGGTTATATTGTTCTTCTTTCTTTAGTTTCTTTAGGTGTAAGGTTAGATTGTTTATTTGAGATTTTTCTTGTCTCTTGAGGTAGGATTGTATTGCTATAAACTTCCCTCTTAGAACTTCTTTGGCTGCATCCCATACATTTCAGAGCATTGTGCTTTTGTTGTCATTTGTCTCTTGGTATTTTTTTATTTCCTCTTTGATTTTTTCAGTGATCTCTTGGTTATTTAGTAATGTATTGTTTAGCCTCCATGTGTTTGTGTTTTTTATGTTTCTTTCCCTGTAATTGATTTCTAATCTCATAGTGTTGTGGTCAGAAAAGATGCTTGATATGATTTTAAATTTCTTAAATTTACTGAGGCTTGATTTGTGACACAAGATGTGATCTATCCTGGAGAATGTTCTGTGTGCACTTAAGAAGAAAGTGTAATCTGCTGTTTTTGGATGAAATGTCTTATAAATATCAGTTAAATCTATCTGGTCTATTGTGTCATTTAATACTTGTGTTTCCTTATTAACTTTCTGTCTAGATGATCTGTCCATTGGTATAAGTGAGGTGTTAAAGTCCACCACTATTATTGTGTTACTGTCGATTTCCTCTTTTATAGCTGTTAGCAGTTGCCTTATGTATTGAGGTGCTCCTATGTTGGGTATATATATTTATAATTGTTTTATCTTCTTCCTGGATTGATCCCTTGATCATTATGCATTGTCCTTCCTTGTCTCTCATAACATTCTTTATTTTAAGTTCTATTTTATCTGATATGAGTATTACTACTCCATCGTTCTTTTGATTTTCTTTTTCATGGAAAATCTTTTTCCATCCCTTCACTTTCAGTCTGTATGTGTCCCTAGGTCTCAAGTGGGTCTCTTGTAGACAGCATATGTATGGGTCTTGTTTTGTATCCATTCAACAAGCCTGTGTCTTTTGTTTGGAGCATTCAATCCATTCACATTTAAGGTAATTATCAATATGTGTTTTCCTATTACCATTTTCTTAATTGTTTTGGATTTGTTTTTGTAGGTCCTTTTCTTCTCTTGTGTTTCCCACTTAGAGAAGGTCTTTAAGCATTTGTTGTAGACCTGGTTTGGTGGTGCTTAATTCTCTTAGCTTTTGCTTTTCTGTAAAGCTTTTGATTTCTCCGTTGAATCTGAATGAGATACTTGCTGGGTAGAGTAATCTTGTTTGTAGGTTTTCCCCTTTCATCACTTTAAATATATCATGCCACTCCCTTATGGCTTGTGGAGTTTCTGCCTTGAAATCAGCTGTTAACCTTATGGGAGTTCTCTTGTATGTTATTTGTCGTTTTCACTTGTTGCTTTTAATAATTTTTCTTTGTCTTTAATTTTTGTCAATTTTATTACTATGTGTCTCAGTGTGTTTCTCCTTGGGTTTATCCTGCCTGGGACTCCCTGCACTTCCTGGACTTGGGTAGCTATTTGCTTTCCCATGTTAGGGAACTTTTCGACTATTATCTCTTCAAATATTTTCTGAGGTCCTTTCTCTCTGGCTTCTCTTTCTGGGACACCTATAATGAGAATGTTGGTGCATTTAATGTTGTCCCAGAGGTCTCTAAGGCTGTCTTCATTTCTTTTCATTCTTTTTTCTTTATTCTGTTTTGTGGCAGTGAATTCTACCATTCTGTCTTCCAGATCACTTATCCATTCTTCTGCCTCAGTTATTCTGCTATTTATTCCTTCTAGTGTATTTTTCATTTCAATTATTGTATTGTTCATCTCTGTTTTTTGTTCTTTATTTCTTCTAGGTGTTTGTTCTTTAATTCCTCTAGGTCTTTGTTAAACATTTCTTGCATCTTCTCAATCTTTGCCTCCATTCTTCTTCCCAGGTCCTGGATCATCTTCACTATTATTATTCTAAATTCTTTTTCTGGAAGGTTGCCTATCTCCATTTAGCTGTTTTTCTGGGGTTTTATCTTGTTCCTTCATCTGGTACATAGTCCTCTGCCTTTTCATTTTGTCTGTCTTTCTGTGAATGTGGTTTTCGTTCCACAGGCTGCAGGATTGTAGTTCTTCTTGCTTCTGCTGTCTTCCCTCTGATGGATGAGTCTATCTAAGAGGCTTGTGCAAGCTTCCTGCTTGAAGGGACTGGTGGTGGGTAGAGCTGGGTGTTGCTCTGGTGGGCAGAGCTCAGTAAAACTTAATCTGCTTGTCTTCTGATGGGTGGAGCTGAGTTCCCTCCCTGTTGGTTGCTTGGCCTGAGGTGACCCAGTAGCCCCTCCTTTGTGGGGCTAATGGTGGACTCCATGAGGGCTCACACCAAGGAGTACTTCCCGGAATGAGAAACTGCATTAAGAAGTTGGGAAGCTCTCAGAAATGAAAATCTCACTATATAACTATAAATAATCCCCAAGTACCAGAAAAGGAGAGTGAATCTAAAGATTATGTTATGTTATAAGAAGCTTTCAGATGAGCTCAGATTATAAAAGCTCAGACTGTAAAAGGAGGCATACAAAAGATGGAAAAATAAACACACTCAAGGAGAAATATCTTTAAATGACACATTTATATACTATTAGGAAGGTTCAAGCCAAGGAAGGGATAACAACTATAAAATTAGAAGAACAATGTAAAATCTCCAAACGTGCCTTTTAAAAAAGTTATATTTGGAACAAGAACAAAAATGGGCTACACTGATGTGTTTCTCAGAATTGGGATGTTTACTTAAAATGCAGATTCACCCCTGTGTGCTAAATGAATCCATATCTCCAGGAATCTGCGTTTTAATTAACTGCTCAGGTGAATCTGTTTAAGTTATTAAAAGTAGAAAGTGAATATAGTTTTAAAAGTCAAACAATGCTAAAAGACCCTCAGTAAATAATAGTCCCCCAGCCAATCTATTCCCAAACCCTTAAACTTCCTCCTAAAAGGAAACAACTTTCATATATTTTAGTTATCTTTACTGGCATTTACCTCCACATTCCTAAATAATATGCTTATATTGCTATTTCTTGATTAATCAGTTTTAAATATTTCCCTTTGACTTCCTCTTACAGTTGATAGGTTTAGGATCCTTCCATTTCCACCCTTATACTTCCCCTCCCTGACACTCCTAGTATAGTTATATCACAGTTTGGGGAAAATCAGTATTCATTGTTTACATTGGTATGATCATATGCACCTCATTCAGAGTTGAGCCAATAGTAAGTATAGTGTGATCACATTTCTTTTCTCTAACAACTTCTTGTTTCTCCAAATATTGATAATTACCTCATATATGCTTACATTTTTATGTACTTATTACTAATTCTATCCAAACACCCCATCACTGTCTCAATACTTTTTTCCATATAAGCAAACATGTCAAATAATTTCTCAGTTCATATTATCCAAGAAGACTTCCCTCCTGGAGCCCTTTACCTTTCTGCTCTGTTTTAGGTTAGTTTCATTCCAAGTCGGTTGCATGTCTATTGTTCTAGGAATTCCCTTTGCCATCATCCTGTGTTGAATCCCCTGTTCCTTTAATCCTCTTATTTCCTAATTTACTCCTTTTTTTTGGTAGGCCATATCCTCAGTCACTTTCTGAGTACTGCATGGAAGGTACTTTTTATGTCCTGGCGCATCTGAAAATAGCTTTATAGCTTTGTGGTGTCTCATTCTCAACAAGAATGGGAAGCCAAATATCATCAGATATTTAAGGAAGACCCTTGCTATAAAAAACAGAGACCAAATTAAACAGAAAACATGGAGAGAGAAAAAAGAGTGTCAAGGCTGGAAACAGAATAAAACAGTAAAATATATAAATAATATGCTCAGACAGGTGAGAGAAGTTGTTGCAGCTATGAAATAAGAAAAAAATACTATACAAATAGTAATCAGTGCTCAAGACTTAGATCCTGGAAGTTTTAGATGTTTGACATAAAAAGAGAATCAGCTCTATAATCTCTCTGGTTGGTTAATATTACATTGTTGGATATAGCCTATTGTTCTCCAGGTTTAGTGTACCCGAAAAATCACCTGGAGACTGTAGGCTGAAAATGGTAGAATACACAAAGACATTTATCCACTCTTCGCTCCTGAAACCCTAGTAAAATAATATTAATGGGATTTTTTAAAACTTTTATTGTGACAGAGACCAAAACAGGAAAAGGGAAATTGGAGAAAATATAGACAAGGCTAGGAACAGAAGAAAAGTTTAAAAAAAGTATAATTACTGTCCTAAGAGATAAGGGAAAATGTAAAAAGTGCATAGAGGTGTGGTAACTGACTTAGCATATGGCAGAGAGCATGCTCATAAGATCCCTTCTCACCAGATTATTCCTGCACAGTCATTTCAGCTTCCTCAAAATCTTGTAAACCTCTCTTCTCTGTTCTTTGTGTCCATTGGTAGAGCTTGTAGACCCAGAAGCTTCAATATTAGCTGACTGAGCAGTAAAGCAAACAGATCCCCAAATGGCAGCGTTTAGAGTTCTTGAAGAACAGACATCTTAAATTTGATGAAGTCTAATTTATTAATATTTTCCTTTATGGCTAGTGCTTTTTGTGTTCTGCTTCAGAAACCTTTGCTTACTCCAACTGGTAATGAAGATATTTTCCCATGTTATATTCTACAAGTTTTATCATTTTACCTTTCACACGTATTTATATTTTCAATCCTCTTAGAATTTATTTCTTTTTATGTTGTGATATAAGGGTCTTTTTTTACATGGATATCAAAGGGACACATTTATTTAAGCAAAACATTATTTCCCCAGTGCACTTAAACATTATCATAAATCATGGAACCACAAATGATTCTCTATTTCATTCCATTCCTCTCTTTGCCTATGCATGCACCAATATCATACTATCCTAGTCAAAGAGTTAAAGTATATTGATAGGTCTTGATATCTCACAATTTCATTTATTAATCCTCTTTGAGGTTGCTTTCCTTGACTATTCTTGGGCTGTTGCATTTCCAATATAATTTTGAGAAGCAACTTGTTAGTTTCTATACAAAACTTGTTGGGGTTTTCATGGGGATCAAACTATAGGTTTGCAACTAATTGGCATCTTCACAATTTTTAGTCTTTCAATTCATGAACATGGTATATCCCTCCATTAATTTTGGTTTTCCTTAATTTTTCTCAATGATGTTTTAGAGACTTCTGTGTAGGGTTTATGCACATATTTTGTTAGATTTGTTCTTAAGTTGTTTTTTTGTTTGTTTGTTTGTTTTTTTTTTTGCGGGGAGTATGGGGGCCTCTCACTGTTGTGGCCTCTCCCGTTGCAGAGCACAGGCTCTGGACATGCAGGCTCAGTGGCCATGGCTCACAGGCCCAGCTGCTTCGCGGCATGTGGGATCCTCCCGGACCGGGGCATGAACTCGTGTCCCCTGCATCAGCAGGCAGGCTCTCAACCACCGCACCACCAGGGAAGCCCCTGTTCTTAAGTATTTGATGCTGTTATAAAAGATAGCATATTTTCTCAATTCTAATATTGAATTATTTTTGTATATTGACCTTGTATCCAGAAAACTTTTAAAATTCACTTACTATTTATAACATATGTGTGTAGATGTTTTTGGATTTTCTCCATACATGAAGTGTCATGTGCAAATAATAATGCCCATATTTTTTCATTTCCAACTCTTTTACCTTTTATTTATTTTTCTTGCTTTATTGCATTGGTTATGACTTCCTGTACAATGTTGAATATAAGTGGTAATAGCCGGTATTCTTGTCTTATTGCCACCCTCAGGAAGAAGGCTTTCAATATTTCACCACTAAATATAATCTTTGCTGTAAGATTTTATTTGATATACTACTTATGAGGTTAAGGAAGTGTTTTTCTATTCCTGGGTTACTAGATGTTTGTGGGTTTTAAAAACATAGATGGGTGTAAAATTTTAACTGTAATCCATCATTGAGATTGTCATAAGCTTCTTCTAATTTCTCCTCCTTTTCTCATCTCCCCTCAATTGCTTTTTATCAATATAATTAAATTATAATAAATTGAATAATTTTTTCCTTACAAAAAGTTTATTTTATTTTCTACTTCTGCATACCCCACATGCTCACCACCTAAAATTTAGTTTTCATCCATCACCATACATTGATCCCCTTTACCCATTTTGCCCTCTCTCCAAACCCTCCCCTCTGGTAACCACTATTTTGTTCTCTTCATCTACATGTTTGTTTTTGTTTGGTTTGTTCATTTATTACAAAAAGTTAATTTTTATTATTAGCATGGAGTCAATATTAAATAAGCTTATATTAAAGTATTTGGAAAAAATGTTAAATGTATCATGGGAAGAGACAGTACTCTTAAAACTAGAGCTATCAAAATGTTGATATATTATTTGAATACTTTTTTGAATATCATTTTACCTTTTAATTCGTGGAATAAACCTAACCTGGCCATGATGATTATCCATTTTATATATCACTGCAATCAATTTAAAAATATCTCAAAATAATTTTTAAATGTATGTGAATCAGAGATATTGGCCTGTAATTTTTCTTTCTTATAATATCCTTGTCAGATTTTTTTGTGTTATTCTGATCACATAGACTGAATTGGTAAACATAAACATTCTCCCATTTTCTATTCTTTGAAAGAGTTTGTGTGACATTGGTGCTGTTTCTTCCTTAAATGGTTTGAAAAATTTATTGTCATCTGGGACTGGAGTTTTTCGTGTGTGGAGGAGGGAGTTTTTAACTGCAAATTCAATTTCTTTAATACATATAATACTATTCAAATGTCCTATTTCTTGTGTGTTTTGGTAAATTGTGTTTTTTCAAGGAAGTTTTCTATTTTATCTAAAATTGAAATTTATCATCATAAGTTTAAAATAAACTATCTTTTTAATATCTGTAGGCTTCTTAGTGGTATTCTTCTTTTCATCCCTGATATTGGTGATTTGTCTTCTTTTTTTTCCTGTCTTGAGCAGTTTTTCAAGGAGTTTATCAATTTTATTAGTCTCTGCAAAGAAGTAATTTTGATCTTTTGGATTTACTCTATTGTATGTCTCCTTTCTATTTAATTAAATTCTGCTTTTATTTTTATGATTTTCCATCTATTTTCATTGAGTTTAATGTGCTGTTTTTTTCCTAATTTCTTGAGATGGATACCTAGAATACTAACTAGATCTTTCCTTCTTCCAAACTCCTGCCATTATCTCTCATTGGTGAACACAGTCAGAAGTCAGCCAACATATGAACCTGGGGAAAACAACCTTACAAGGTAACCCCTTTGTGATTCAGGCAGAACAAAGGAAGGGCAAAGGATGAATACAATAGCCCACAAGCAGATGTCTAATACAGAGTGTGAAATTTGGAGGAAAAAGACTTGGGCAGGACAGGATAGTGCTCTTTAACTTCTTAAAGGCTTGTTACATGGGAGAGGGACTGAATATGTTATGTGTGAAACCAGAGGTCCATACTAGAACTAATGGGGGAAATTACAGAAAAACAGATTGCAGCTCAGTATAAGAAAAAAAAATTTTTTTAATTTATTTTATTTTTAGCTGCATTGGGTCTTCGTTGCTGTGCGCAGGTTTTTCTCTAGCTGCAGCAAGCGGGAGCTACTCTTCCTTGTGGTGTGCGGGCTTCTCATTGTGGTGGCTTCTCTTGTTGTGGAGCATGGGCTCTAGGCGCATGGGCTTCAGTAGTTTTGGCTCGCAGGCTCTAGAGCGCAGGCTCAGTAGTTGTGGTGCATGGGCTTAGTTGCTCCACAGCATGAGGGATCTTCCTGGACCAGGGCTCAAACCTGTGTCCCTTGCATTGGCCGGCAGATTCTTAACCACTGCACCACCAGGGAAACCCAAGAAAAAACTTTTAACAATTAATTGAGCCACACAGAAACAGAAGTGCTGAAATGTAGGAAATCAGGTATTCTCATAAAATTTTGGTTGGAAAGCATTTTGACAAAATCTATTCAAATCAGTATTCTTTCATTCAACAATTCTACTCTTAAGATTGTTTTCTATAGGTATTAGTGTAAATATGCACCAAGAAGTATGAGCAAGGATAGTTACTGAACACTGCTTGCAATATAAAAGATTGGAAAGAACCTAAATGTCTATCAACTGTGAACTGACTAAATAATGGTACATCCATACGATTACAATACAGTGCAGCCTTTTAAAATGTGGCAGATCTAGATTTACTGGTATAATGTCCAAGGTGTATTATGTGAAAGAAGCAACATGCAAAACAGTTTCATAGTCTGTTACCATTTACATAGTATGCTATTATTTGTGTAAAAGAAAGGAACACAAATTTACACAAATGTATATATGCCTTATTTACACAGTAAAGCTCTGGATGGATACACAGAAAACAACCAAGTGGTGGAAAAAGGAAACTTAAAAGAATAAGTTATCTGAATTTTCATGAACCAAATGAATTAGAAAACTTTCACATTTCTAGTTACATTTTTATAGGTAAAATAAAGAAATATTAGCTGGATAATTGGGTAAATAGCAATTATTGGATCAATATCAACCACCAGTTAATTATCTGTATTGTGCCACAGAGCCCTATCCTTCACTCTTCTCAGCATGGGTAGGAATGACTTGAATGAGAACATAGTTTACAAACTCAGCAATTTCTATTCTATCAGAAAACTCATAAAAATAACAAATACCTTGGATTGTTTGTTGGTCAGTGTTCAGGGCTCTTTTCAACCAAAGTAATCTACCTTCCTTAAATAAGCATTTGGATAGAAACAGAACAGATAAGAGGAATTGCTATATTTGTCATCAATTTCACATTTCAAATTGGAAAGTTGACTATTATTATTTTCTCTATATTTGTTAAGAAAAGTGAATTTGCTGAATTCCAAGTCAAATGTAGATTGTTTATTTTCTTTAAACCTTAGGAAGAAAACGTATTACTTTTCATATTTGCCTGTAAGCATTTGAAGATTCTTTTTTATTTTAGGTATTTTCATCACAAAAATTGGTAAGTGAAACCAAGGTTTAGACTGCTTAATGGATCTATAACAACACATTATTAGATAACATAAGAAATGTTAAAAATAAATATCTCAAGAACAACGATGTAAAGAGATTCAGTTAACCACAAAAACAAGGATTTGCAGCTCTATAGCTTGGTATATTAAACCAATCATAAAATGTACACCTATGCCCCTGTTTTGAACCTAAGAAAAATCAGATTGGGGTGAAGGAAAGCAGCCACAGCATCCTTATTTCAAGACTGATGATTCTTTGAATTGCCTCATGTACTCATCAAACAGTCAAAGTAGGACTTCACTGGTTGGCAGACCTTTTTAGATTTAACTCTTACCAGTTGTAACTGTTTCTCAATGCAGACTCTCAGTACAGCAGAAGCAATAAAACACTTACAAGGAAGGGCCATCTATTCTTTCCTTGTGGGAGCATTAAAAGCCATTCAAGCAGAAAACACTTGGAAAAATAGATCTCTGTACAAAGCTTTTTAACATAAGTTGTTTGTCTCAAAGAACTATCTACATAGAATAGTATAGGATTATTTTATTTACATAGGGTTTTACATGTCACTTTTCCTCCCATCAAACCCTTTGAGTATACATGAGAGTATAATATAAGCCTTCTTGAGTTTTAGTCATTTGCTTCTATAGCCAGTAGGATGATGTTCCCAATAATGGTGTGGAAAAGAACTGACCAGTGAAATATCCAAATCATGCTCTATACCTGCCATATATTTGGTTTGGCTTATTATTTAGGGGTAAAAATAATACTGTGAAGTAGATATTATATTAAAAAAGGAATCAATCCCAAATAGAAATTTAATAATATTTTCTCTTTAATAATAGTCCCTTTTTTGTTGTTGTTTGGGAAACATGAAGACTTACCTAAAGATATCATATAATATTGTTAGGAAAATTTAAGATCTAATGAAGCATTTTCAATCTATGAGAAGTGCCAACAGTGTAAAGCCTAGAAATGGAAAGAAATCCTGTCAGTCCTTAAGCCCTACTTAAGGGTCACTGAGATGGAGATTGACCTTGTTTGGGACACCTAAGTGGCATGTTACATATTGGTGCAAGTTATACTAAATTGCATTTCTTTGGACAGGGATATTAGAACTGCAAATTAAAATTCCAGGTGAAAAAGTGCTGTGTTGCCTTCTCCTAAGGAATTCATACTAAGGGCCTTTTTCCTCTCCACAGTGATTGTTGGTAAAAATTTTAACTGCATACATTTAAAAATACATTTTTATGATAATGCTAACTTGTAAAAGTCAGTTTCCAAAATTTTTGTGAAGGGATTTGTAATTTTATAAATAGTTCAGCTATGTTTAGTTCTCTACCTGTAATTAAAAGTGATCCTTTAAATTCTACTGGAGATGCAATATTACTAGCACTGATAATTGTACCCTTGTTACCTGGTTCTCAAGTGAAGGGATGGCTCCTGTTTGCTTGGTATGTTTACTCAGCTCCCACTAATGTGAATAAGCAATCCCCAAGGATAAGAACAAAAATTTATAGATCTGGCATATGAAACACCAACTCAATAAGTTTAATTCTGCAAAGAGATGTGAAATTTTACCTGACAGTACAAGAACAGCAATTATAAGGGGCTCTGGTAAACTAAACAGAGGATGAAAGGATTGAAGTATGGGGAAACAATCTCTGTCAAATCCTGGCAAAGGTAACCACAATTTTGGTAATCTAGCTTGAAAATTTTTGATATTATTAATGTACTGCAATGTAATCACAATACTAAAGGACTATGAAACATGTTGTCAATTAAATTTAAAACTGTGATAAATGCAAAGGTGCTAATTGAATCGTGTGGTGAAGCCCTTGTAGAATGGAAAACAACTTTGAACTCCCTTTTTCTCTATTGATTTCAAGTTTTTAAAATAAATAAAGCTTACAGGGTATATTTAGGATTCATTTTTTTAAAAAAACACAAGAGTAATTGGATTTCAAAAATCATCTTTAGAGGGAAGGATTTAGCTAGGTGAATAAAGTCTCTGGGCAGCTCTGTCTACTCACATGGTGAGGGACTAAGTCAACCATTCCTTGGCCCTTAATGCAGGCTGTTGTTATCAATCCACAGAAAGGCTACAGTAGAACATATTCACCTACCAGGACTTGCTCAGCTTTGGAGCCACTACAGTTGTAGCTATTCTCAACACCACTTAAAGAAGAGAATTGATTTTTTTTTTCACTCATGCATCAACTCCTTTCTTTTGCCACTACCCGAGTATAAACTTTTTCTCATGAGAAGGAAAAATGCAGAAGTTAATTATGCTCTTAAGTGCCTATAATATAGGCATTTGTATAATCTAGCTCCAAAAAGATGGACTACATGAACTCACAGGGTTACTTCTCTTTACATTACAGTCTCTTTCTTCCCCAAAACACTCAAGTTCCCTCAATTTCCAGTTCTGCCCAAACTTCCTCAATCCTCATAACAAAAAACTGATGCTTACAGGTTTAAGAAAGTTACCACTTCACCACCTCTCACAGTATATTTAAAATGGAAAAACAATTGCATAGGTCAATTTTTTTTAGAAAACATAGTGAAGACTCAATTTGCAGCTAGATTTAGCTGGGATCTCCAATTGAGAACTTAGGCTATGTATTTTCTAGGAATCAGACATATCTGGAGATATAAGGGAAGTGGTTTGGCCATGGATCTATTACATGTAAGTACTGGGGAAAATTCAAACTAAAAGAAGAGAGAATCAAAACACATAAAGACAGTACATGGGAATGGATGGGGAGGTACAATTCTGAGTATAGCCCCAAGGTTCTCATTCAGCATGGTCCCCTGGTTTACCTTCTGTGGACTCATGGCTGAGGTATCATACATGGAGAGTGTAATGGAAGAAAAAAAGGAAAAGAGCTACTTCTTTATGTCTTTAATAGTACTGAGCAGTGCTTCTCTGTACCTTCCTTAGGAGGGTATCACACCAATGGATGTAAAGGGTACTTTCTCTAGAGGGGTTAACTACTAAACCACAGAATGTACAAAATATTGGTGGGCTTCAGTGGGTATGGGTGTCTGTGGTAGACATGGGGGTAACCTTACGTGTCACAGATGTGCATACAAAGCACTTAGCACATTTTCTGACGCAAAATATGTGCTCAGAAAATACATGCTTAATGACATGGTTATTACTAATAGCAGCACCCTTGGTGTTATGAGTTGAAATGTGCACTCCCCAAAATTAAACTCAGAATGTGACTGTATTTTGAGAAAGGGTCTTTAAAGAAGTAACTAAGTTAAAATGATGTCATTAGGGTGGACCCTAATCCAATATGAGTGTTATCCTTATACCTTATAATAAGACGAAATTTGGACACAGACATATTCAAAGGGAAAACATGTGAAGACACAGGAAGAAGATGGCCATTTATAAGCCAAGGAGAGAAGCCTGGAACAAAACCTTCCTCCACAGCCCTCAGAAGGAGCCAATCCTGATGACACATTGATCTCAGACTTGTAGCCTCCAGAACTATGAAAAAATAAATTTCTGTTGTTTAAGCCACCTGGTCTGTAGTATTTTGTTATGAGCATCACTAATATAGTGGGCATTAGCAGCAACAGGATACATTATGCTAGCAAGCTGGAGGAAACAAAGAAAATGGTGATAGTTGATATGACTAGTTCCTAAGCATTCATTTATTCATACACATTCATTCAATAAATATTGCTTGGTCATTATATGTGCCAGACATTATTCTAAGTGCTAGAAATGCAAAGCCCAACAAAGCATAGTCCCTACCAGAGAGGAGCTCATAGTCTTGTGTACATGTGGTCATTTGGGAGTGAGAAAAAGAGGAGAGAAAGAAGATGAATGAGATGATGGAAAGGGCATAGGGTGTCAAATATGTGAATCAATTATTACAATTCTATAATCAACACTGTGAAAAGCGGATAAAGTTAGGCATAAGGTTTTATGGATGTACAGAAGCAAGCCATCTAACTCAAAATGGGGGTCAGGAGTTAGCTAGACAAAAATAGAGAGGAAGGGCATTGCTATTTAAGATACACCACCCCTTCTTCTTCTTCCTGATCTCTTGCAATAGTTATAGGAGAAGTGTCAGAAAAATTTAGTTTTGTTGCTCTTCTGATGATATAACTTTTCTCCTCAGGCTGGAATAGCCTAGAAAGTTCAGGGATTTTACACATGGGCAGCAAATTTCAGTTTTGTATTCAAACTAAAACTTGAAAGCTACACACACAATCACACACATTTGCGAATGCTAACAAGGCCCAGTTCATGAAGTGTAATCCTTGCTTTATAACGACTATATTGAACACTAAGAGAAAGACTAAAATTAAATTTCAACTCATATTGAAATGATATAAAATTGTTTCTTATGATGCTTTTGCATCTGATTTGTAACTAGTTCACCACTATTCTAAATAGACTTTCATAAGTTTAGTGATGTGAAGTCACACAGAATGATACGTATATTAATGTTTTCTAATATCTCATTTCATGTACAAGTAGCACTCCTATGAAGTATGGAATCAATTAACATCTCTGTATATCAGTTTTCTGTCTATAAGAAAGTTGATATTTTTTTTTCCCAGAAAAATGGCAAAATTGATTTCAGCACAAAAGAGTTGTTCTAGTTTTATATTGTATTTGAACAGTGAATAATGTGGGCCTATGAACTGAAAAAGATGATAATAGCATCTTTGAACACATCAGAAGCTAAAGAAAGCAAATTTTAAAAAGGAAAGCATGACAGTAAAAATTAAGGTGTTATGTGAAATATACTAACTTCCAATTCAGTCACGTAGGCTCACAAAGATAATGATGATGTTTATGATGACATAATTATATTCAGCTAAAATATCAATTTTAATTCATCCATTTTCTTTTACAAATAAAAAATCATATTTCTCTCTCTTCCTAGGAGGAATGTAACCATTTAAAAATAGGTCTTCTTGCCAGTCTGCTTTAGGACGAAGAACTGAATGGTCATTCTTTGGGTCAAAGTTTTCACTGGATGCTTTGACTTCTGCAGAAGGCAGAATACTGGCAGCATGGCATGCTGGCTTTGGAACTGCTGGAGTTAGGCTTGTGGTATATTTGAACATATATTTTAGATATAGACTGGCAAGATTTTTTTTTTACTTAAGATCCTAACCTACCATAATAATTTGTCCTTTATGGGGACAGACTCTAATCATTATGAAAGGACAGAGTATGAAAACAGCTGAAATCTTGAAAAACAGTGCATTTCAGACAAAACTCTGGCAGCTTTGTACTCTTGCAGACTCTGTCAAAAATCCTAGAAACAAAATAAATGCTTGCCCCAATCTGATTATGGAGATCAGACTTAGTATCTGAAACAGAAAATAATGCAAATAAGAACTATAATAAAATGCTAAATTCTGTGAGAGGGAAAAAAAAGGCTAAGTTATGAGAACATCTCCATTATCAACTCAGGTGATGTGAGGATAGACTTTGGGATATCTAAAGAAATGAAAACAAAATTCAAACCATAAAAGATAAAATGTTCACTGAGGGAAAATTTTGTGTTCTCTTAAAGAGTTAACTTTTAAGGGGCACACCTCCAAACCATGCCATAAAAATCTTGTTTTCGTAGCTAAATTTCATATCTCTCTCCCATAGAAATATTGGGAGAGAGTCCAGAATAGTGAGCTTTGTCTTGCTGTTTGTTATGGAAAGCAGACACACAAATGCCTGGCATGAAAGAAACACTTGTTTCTGTCAAATACATTCTGTTCAGGAAGAGTGCATCTGTGTGAAAATATGACCCCTATCATGCTGCCAAGTTTAGCAAAATCTAAGGTGAGCTGCTGAGGAAGTGCTAAAAGCAGCTTTAACTTACACACCCAGTTTTTAAAGACTTTCAAAAACCATCTCAAGGAGAATACTTATAGCACACTCTTTTGGTAATTCCCCACTCTTTCTAACTTCCTTTGTCTCAATTTAGACACTACATAAATATATTGTCCCTGAAGGAACGGGAAACATGCTGCTTAACCTGTATCTTATGTTTTTCAACATTCTGGTTTGCATGTCTTGGTACTAAAGTTTCATATTTATTTATATCCCTGTGAGCTTAAAATAAGTGTCTTCTTCAATAAATCTGAGTTTGTAAGAACTCATTTCATATAATGTCTTTATGGCCTTTAATTTATGGTTTCTTTTTAAAGAGTCAAAGTTAAGATATTGCATATGAGAGACATCAGTGCTTTAGCTTATGAACCACATTAAACCCTCTGAATTTTGTGAAAAATATGTGGTAAAATTCTAAAAGGAGTTTAATCAGTTTCAAAACTTCGGGGATTATGAAAGATTTTTTTTTTGGTCGTGTATAATTTTATTTTTCAGGGTTGTAGAAGGGTTATATTTTCTTTTAATTTTCCTAATTTTCCCATTTCTTAAAAAGTACAGACAATGTAAGCTTCAAACTGGAGTTCAGCTATACAGTGACACAGAGCTTTCAGTACACTAAAAATAATTGTATGTGGTTTGGGTAAATGTGAGTTGACTACTGAGAGTAGGTTCAACACGTGATCAGAGTTTTGGTGTACCTGCTGTGATGGGTTGGAGAATATGTATAACAGCAGTCACAGACTCATATGTTTACAGGGGCCTGGCAGAGAATATAAATGAATGAAGCTCTCTGGTATAAGAATTATCTTGAACTAGGAAGCAATCATGGTCTTCCATTTTCCCACTTTTGATGACATACAGCTACAGCTTTTTTTGTTTGTTTTCCTTTGAATTACTTTAGGAAAAACAACAATGCAAGCAAAACAAGAAATAGCAATTAACAATTGAATTCAAATATGTCAATGTACAAGATTTGGCCATGTGTTGTCATTAATTTGTGACTTTTGGTTTAGAGCAAAATATAAAAATTGTTAAGCTGTCCAGATCCAGACATTGTGGTGTCAGGCACACAGCACCATCTGTGAACTACTCTTGCAAGAAGTTGATTTCTCTAGAATTAACTCTCATTTACAGAAACATAAAGGACAGAGGAACAAGTAAAATGACACCTCAAGGAAGGAGACAGACAAATCTAGAATGTGGAATATTCCATATGAACAACCGACGTGGTTTCTCCAACAACCCAATGGTAGGGAAAATGAAGGTGAAAAGAAGATACTGCTTCAGATTCACAGAGACCAAACAGGCATATCAATTAAATGCAGTATGTGGATCTTATTTGAATCCTAAACTGAATATGCATTTTTAAACAATCAGGAACATTTGTTTATGGACTAGATATTAGATAATACCAAAAAATATTGTTAATTTATTAGGCATGATAATGGCATTGTGGTTATGTAAGAGATTATCTACAATTTTTACAGATGCATACAGAAGTAGACAGAGGCAAAACAATGCCACCTAGGATTTGCCTTAAATACCTAAGAGAAGAGGGGGAAGATGGCGGAAGAGTAAGACGCGGAGATCACCTTCCTCCCCACAGATACATCAGAGATACATCTACACGTGGAACAACTCCTACAGAACAACTACTGAATGCTGGCAGAAGACCTCAGACCTCCCAAAAGGCAAGAAACTCCCCACGTACCTGGGTAGGGCAAAAGAAAACAGAGACAAAAGAATAGGGACGGGACCTGCACCAGTGGAAGGGAGCTGTGAAAGAGGAAAGGTTTCCACACACTAGGAAGCCCCTTCGCAGGCGGAGACTGCAGGTGGCGGAGGGGGGATGCTTCGGAGCTGTGGAGAAGAGCACAACAGGGGAGTGGAGGGCAAAGCGGAGAGAATCCCGCACAGAGGATCGGTGCCGACTGGCACTCACCAGCCCGAGAGGCTTGTCTGCTCAACAACCAGGGCGGGCGGGGCTGGGAGCTGAGGCTCGGGCTTCGGTCGCCGTGCAGGGAGAGGACTGGGGTTGGTGGCGTGAACACAGCCTGCAGGGGTTTAGTGCACCACGGCTAGCCGGGAGGGAGTCCGGGGAAAAGTCGGGACCTGCCAAAGAGGCAAGAGGCTTTTTCTTCCCTCTTTGTTTGCTGGTGCGCAAGGAGAGGGGATTAAGAGCGCTGCTTAAAGGAGCTCCAGAGATGGGCGCGAGCCGCGGCTAAAAGCGCGGACCCCAGAGACAGGCATGAGATGCTAAGGCTGCTGCTGCCACCACCAAGAAGCCTGTGTGCAAGCACAGGTCACTATCCACACCTCCCTTCCAGGGAGCCTGTGCAGCCGGCCACTGCCAGGGTCCCAGGATCCAGGGACAACTTCACGGGGAGAACACACGGCATGCCTCAGGCTGGTGCAACGTCTGGCTGGCCTCTGCTGCCGTAGGCTCGCCCCCGCATCCTCACCCATCTATCCCCCCAGCCTGAGTCAGAGTCCCCGAGTCAGCTGCTCCTTTAACCCGGTCCTGTCTGAGTAAAGAACAGACACCCTCCGGCGACCAAAACACAGAGGCCGGGACAAATCCAAAGCTGAGCCCCGGGAGCTGTGCGAACAAAGAAGAGAAAGGGAAATCTCTCCCAGCAGCCTCAGGAGCAGCGGATTAAATCTCCACAGTCAACGTGATGTACCCTGCATCTGTGGAATACATGAATAGACAACGAATTATCCCAAACTGAGGAGGTGGACTTTGAGAGCAAGATTTATTATTTTTTCCTCTTTTCCTCTTTTTGTGAGTGTGTATGTGTATGCTTCTGTGTGAGACTTTCTCTGTATAGCTTTACTTTCACCATTTGTCCTAGGGTTCTATCCACCCGGTTTTTTTTGTTGTTCTTTTTTTTTAACTTTTTCAAAAAATTTTTTCTTAACAATTATTTTAATACCTTTATTTTATTTAATCTTTATTTTATTATCTCCTCTTTCTTCCTTTCTTTCTACTTTTTTTCCCTTTTATTCTGAGCCATGTGGATGAAAGGCTCTTGGTGCTCCAGCCAGGAGTCAGTGCTGTGCCTCTGAGGTGGAAGAGCCAACTTCAGGACACTGGTCCACAAAAGACCTCTCAGCTCCACGTAATATCAACTGGCGAAAATCTCCCAGAGATCTCTATCTCAACACCAACACCCAGGTTCACTCAACGACCAGCAAGCTACAGTGCTGGACACCCTATGACAAACAACAGGCAAGACAGGAACACAAACCAATCCGTTAGCAGAGAGGCTGCCTAAAATCATAATAAGTCCACAGACACCCTAAAACACACCACTAAATGGGGACCTGCCCACCAGTAGACAAGATCCAGCCTTATCCACCAGAACACAGGCAATAGTCCCCTCCAGCAGGATGCCTACACAACCCACTGAAACAACATTAGCCACTGGGGACAGACAACAAAAACAATGGGAACTACGAACCTGCAGCCTCCAAAGAGGAGACTCCAAGCACAGTAAGATAAGCGAAATGAGAAGATAGAAAAACACACAGCAGATGAAGGAGCAAGATAAAAACCCAACAAACGTAACAAATGAAGAGGAAATAGGCAGTCTACCTGAAAAAGAATTCAGAAAAATGATAGTAAAGATGAACCAAAATCTTGGAAATAGAATAGAGAAAATGCAAGAAACATTAACAAAGAACTAGAAGAACTAAAGGTGAAAGAAACAACTATGAACCACACAATGAATGAAATTAAAAATACTGTAGAAGGGTTCAGTAGTACAATAATCAAGGCAGAAGAACGGATAAGTGACCTGGAAGATAAAATAGTGGAAAAAACTACTGCAGAGCAGAATAAAGAAAAAAGAATGAATAAAACAGAGGACAGTCTCAGAGAATACTGGGACAACATTAAATACACCAATATTCGAATTATAAGGGTTCCAGAAGAAGAAGAGAAAAGGAAAGGGACTGAGAAAATCTTTGAAGAGATTAAAGTTGAAAACTTCCCTAATATGGGAAAGGAAAGAGTTAATCAAGTCCAGGAAGCACAGAGAGTCCCATACAGGATAAATCCAAGGAGAATCATGCCAAAACACATATTAATCAAACTGTCAAAAATTAAATACAAAGAAAACATATTAAAAGCAGCAAGGGAAAAACAACAAATAACACACAAGGGAATACCCATAAGGTTAACAGCTGATCTTTCAGGAGAAACTCTGCAATCCAGAAGGGACTGGCAGGACATATTTAAAGTGATGAAGGAGAAAAACCTACAACCAAGATTACTCTACTCAGCAAGTATCTCATTCAGATTTGATGGAGAAATTAAAACGTTTAGAGACAAGCAAAAGCTGTGAGAGTTCAGCACCACCAAACCAGCTTTACAACAAATGCTAAAGGAGCTTCTCTAGGCAAGAAACACAAGAGAAGGAAAGACCTACAATAACAAACCCAAAACAATTAAGAAAATGGGAATAGGAACATACATATCGATAATTACCTTAAATGTAAATGGATTAAATGCTCCCACCAAAAGACACAGCCTGGCTGAATGGATACAAAAACAAGAGCCATATATATGCTGTCTACAAGAGACCCACTTCAGACCTAGAGACACATACAGACTGAAAATGAGGGGATGGAAAAAGATATTCCATGCAAATGGAAACCAAAAGAAAGCTGGAGTAGCAATTCTCATATCAGACAAAATAGACTTTAAAATAAAGACTATTAGAAGAGAGAAAGAAGGACACTACATAATGATCAAGGGATCCATCCAAGAAGAAAATATAACAATTGTAAATATTTATGCACCCAACATAGGAGCACCTCAATACATAAGGCAAATACTAACAGCCAGAAAAGGGGAAATCGACAGTAACACATTCATAGTAGGGGATTTTAACACCCCACTTTCAAAAATGGACAGACAATCCAAAATAAAAATAAATAAGGAAACACAAGCTTTAAATGATACATTAAAGGAGATGGACTTAATTGATATTTATAGGACACTCCATCCAAAAACAACAGAATACACATTTTTCTCAAGTGCTCATGGAACATTCTCCAGGATAGATCATATCTTGGGTCACAAATCAAGCCTTGGTAAATTTAAGAAAATTGAAATTGTATCAAGTATCTTTTCCGACCACCACACTATGAGACTAGGTATCAATTACAGGAAAACATATATAAAAAACAGAAACACATGGAGGCTAAACAATACACTATTTAATAATGAAGTGATCACTGAAGAAATCAATGAGGAAATAAAAAAATACCTAGAAACAGATGACAATGGAGATACGACAACCCAAAACCTATGGGATGCAGGAAAAGCAGTTCTAAGAGGGGAGTTTATAGTAATACAATCCTACCTTAAGAAACAGGAAAAATCTCAAATGAACAACCTACACTTGCACCTAAAGCCATTAGAGAAAGAAGAACAAAAAAACCCAAAGTTAACAGAAGGAAAGAAATCATAAAGATCAGATCAGAAATAAATGAAAAAGAAATGAAGGAAACGATAGCAAAGATCAATAAAACTAAAAGATGGTTCTTTGAGAAGATAAACAAAAATGATAAACCATAAGCCAGATTCATCCAAAAAAGAAGGGAGAAGACTCAAATCAATACAATTAGAAATGAAAAAGGAGAAGTAACAACTGACACTGCAAAAGTGCAAAAGATCATGAGAGATTACTACAAGCAATTCTATGCCAATAAAATGGACAACCTGGAAGAAATGGACAAATTCTCAGAAATGCACAGCCTGCCAAGACTGAATCAGGAAGAAATAGAAAATAGGAACAGACCAATCACAAGCACTGAAATTGAAACTGTGATTAAAAATCTTCCAACAAACAAAAGCCCAGGACCAGATGGCTTCACAGGAGAATTCTATCAAACATTTAGAGAAGAGCTAACACCTATCCTTCTCAAACTCTTCCAAAATATAGCAGAGGGAGGAACACTCCCAAACTCATTCTATGAGGCCACCATCACCCTGACACCAAAACCGACAAGGATATCACAAACCAAGAAAACTACAGGCCAATATCACTGATGAACATAGATGCAAAAATCCCCAACAAAATACTAGCAAACAGAATCCAACAGCACATTAAAAGGATCATACACCATGATCAACTGGGGTTTATTCCAGGAAAGCAAGGATTCTTCAATATACACAAATCAATCAACATGATACACTATATTAACAAATTGAATGAAAAAAAAACATATGATCATCTCAATAGATGCAGAGAAAGCTTTCGACAACATTCAACACACATTTATAATAAAAACCCTGCTGAAAGTAGCCATAGAGGGAACTTTCCTCAACATAATAAAGGCCATATATGACAAACCCACAGCCAACATCGTCCTCAATTGTGAAAAACTGAAAGCATTTCCGCTAAGATCAGGAACAGGACAATGTTGCCCACTCTCACCACTATTATTCAACATAGTTTTGGAAGTATTAGCCACAGCAATCAGAGAAGAACAGGAAATAAGAGGAATCGAAATCAGAAAAGAAGAAGTAAAGCTGTCACTGTTTGCAGATGACATGATACTATACATAGAGAATCCTAAACATGCTACCAGAAAACTACTAGAGCTACTCAATGAATTTGGTAAAGTAGCAGGATACAAAATTGATGCTCAGAAATCTCTGACATTCCAATACACTAATGATGAAAAATCTGAAAGTGAAATCAAGAAAACACTCCCATTTACCATTGCAACAAAAAGAATAAAATAACTAGGAACAAACCTACCTAAGGAGACAAAAGACCTGTAATCAGAAAATTATAAGACACTGATGAAAGAAATTAAAGATGATACAAACAGATGGAGAGATATACCATGTTCTTGGATTGGAAGAATCAACATTGTGAAAATGACTCTACTACCCAAAGCAATCTATAGATTCAATGCAATCCCTAACAAACTACCACTGGCATTTTTCACAGAGCTAGAACAAAAATTTTCACAATTTGTATGGAAACACAAAAGACTCCGAATAGCCAAAGCAATCTTGAGAATGAAAAAGGGAGCTGGGGGAATCAGGCTCCCTGACTTCAGACTATACTACAAAGCTACAGTAATCAGGACAGTATGGTGCTGGCACAAAAACAGAAATATAGATGAATAGAACAGGATAGAATGCTCAGAGATAAACCCGTTCACATAGGGTCACCTTATCTTTGATAAAGGAGGCAGGAATGTACAGTGGAGAAAGGACAGCCTCTTCAATAAGTGGTGCTGGGAAAACTGGACAGGTACATGTAAAAGTATGAAATTAGAACACTTCCTAACACCATACACAAAAATAAGCTCAAAATGGTTTAATGACCTAAATGTAAGGCCAGAAACTATCAAACTCTTAGAGGAAAGCATAGGCAGAACACTCCATGACATAAATCACAGCAAGATCCTTTTTGACCAACCTGCTAGAGAAATGGAAATAAAAACAAAAATAAACAAATGTGACCTATTAAAACTTCAAATCTTTTGCACAGCAAAAGACAACCCTCAGAATGGGAGAAAATATTTGCAAATGAAGCAATTCACAAAGGATTAATCACCAAAATTTATAAGCAGCTCATGCAGCTCAATAACAAAAAAACAAACAACCCCATCCAAAAATGGGCAGAAGACCTAAGTAGACATTTCTCCAAAGAATATATACAGATTACCAACAAACACATGAAAGAATGCTCAACATCATTAATCATTAGAGAAATGCAAATCAAAACTACAATGAGATATCATCTCACACCGGTCAGAATGGCCATAATCAAAAAATCTAGAAACAATAAATGCTGGAGAGGGTGTGGAGAAAAGGGAAATCTCTTGCACTGCTGGTAGGAATGTGAATTGGTTCAGCCACTATGGAGAACAGTATGGAGGTTCCTTAAGTACTACAAATAGAACTACCGTGTGACCCAGCAATCCCACTACTGGGCATATACCCTGAGAAAAACATAATTCAAAAAGAGTCATGTACCAAAATGTTCATTGCAGCTCTATTTACAATAACCCGGAGATGGAAACAACCTAAGTGTCCATCATCGGATGAATGGATAAAGATGTGGCAGATATATACAATGGAATATTACTCAGCCATAAAAAGAAATGAAATTGAGTTATTTGTAGTGAGGTTGATGGACTTAGTGTCTGTCATACAGAGTGAAGTTAAGTCATAAAGAGAAAGGCAAATACCGTATGCTAACACATATATATGGAACCTAAGAAAATAAAATGTCATGAAGAACCTAGGGGTAAGACAGGAATAAAGACACAGACCTACTAGAGAATGGGCATGGGGATATCGGTATGGGGAGGGGTGAGCTGTGACGGGGTGAGAGTTGCATGGACATGTATACACTACCAAACGTAAAGTAGATAGCTAGTGGGAAGCAGCCGCATAGCACAAGCAGATCATCTCGGTGCTTTGTGACCACCTAGAGGGGTGGGATGGGGAGGGTGGGAAGGAGGGAGATGCAAGAGGGAAGTGATATGGGAACACATGTATATGTATAACTGATTCACTTTGTTATAGAGCAGCAGCTAACACACCATTGTAAAGCATGTATACTCCAATAAAGATGTAAAAAAATATACCTAAGAAAGATGAGAAAAAGCAAAAAAGAGATAGATGAAACAAGTGAGGGAAATCTTGATAGTGACCAAGTCTGGTGATAGGTATATGGAGATCCACTGTACTGTTTTCTGTTTTTGTTTGAAATTTTTCATTAAAAAAATTAAAACTACATAGAGTTCCACTTCCAGGTATGATAGATTAAGACCCTCCCTGACAACTCTCCACCCCCAGCCCACTGCATAAAATAACTGTAAAACCTGGGCATAAAACAAAAAGCAAATACCTGAACTTACTGGAGAGTGAAAAGAAGTGTCCGTTGGGTTGACAGGGCAAGTTCACTTGGGGGGAGGGAGAAAAATTCCTATCTCTGCAGTTTTTAGCCTGAGGCTAATTGCAGTCCACACCTGGCTGGGATTCATGTAGAGAAACAACAACTACAACAAAACACAACCTGTTTCTGGCCTGTGAAATAAGAACATTAAAAGCAGGAAACTGGGAATGCAGGACAACTGCATGGGAAAGAACCGAAGAGTGGATCCCCAAGCTCTGTCGATCCACATTTCTGACTGAAATCTGAATTGGGCATGTATGGAACAGACTGAAAACATGTCAGCTAAACCATATAACTGTAGACCAGAGATTGCAAGCTGACTACTCACGGGTAATTCCTGAACATAGACACATCTAAATCCAATCTGAACTGAGTTTGAAATTTGAAGTTCAGCCCAGCCCCACCTACAAAAAAAGTCACCTGTTAAAACAAAGGAGACAACAAACCCTCAATGGGGAAAAATAAGGGAATCCAAAATCTCCACAATTTCACATCCAAAATATCCAGGATATTTTAGAAAATTATGATGCATATGAAGAACCAAGAAAATGGAGCATATCAGAAAGAGAAAAAAAATGAATTGGATCTAACTCCAAGATGAATCGGTTGTTGGAATTAATATACAACAATTTTAAAATGGCTATAATAACCATCCTCAATGAAGTAAAAAAAATATGGTTTGAATAAATAAAAGTTTCTGCAAGGAAAGTGATACAATAAAAGAGAAGTAAATGGAAATCTTAGAACTGAAAAAATATACTTTCTGAAATTAAAAGTTCAGAATAGACTTAACAGCCAAACGGAAATGACAGAGGAATGAGCAAGTGAACTTGAAGATTGATTAAAATTATCTAATGTGAAGTACAGAGAACTAAAAGATTGAAAAATAATAGGCCAAGAGTCAGGGAAGCATTAGGTGATATCAAGTGATTGGACGTGTTTGAAAATGCAATACCAGAAGATGAGGAGAAACAGAATGGGGTAGAAAACATTTTTGAAGAAATAATAGCTTGAAATTTCCCAAATTTGATGAAAGTCAGAAATTTGAAGATTCAAGATATTCAACAAACATCATGCAAAATAATCAAAAAGATGCTCATACCAAGGAACATCCCAGGTAAACTATTGAAATCCAAAGATGAAGAGCCAATCTTGAAAGCAGCAAGAGTAAAACAATATTGGTGGTGATGGTGGTAGTGGGGAACAATAGTTCAATTAACATCTGGCTTCATCAGAAAGGAATGAGGCTAGAAAAGAATGGAGAGAAAAAAATAATGCTGAAATAAAGAAAACTGTTAACCCATTACTGTATATCCAACAAAGATATTCCTCAAAAATGAAGTGGAAATACAGACATTTTCAGAAAAAGAAAGCTAAGATAATTTCATCACTATTGTATATGCATGACAAGACATGCTAAAAGAAGTTCTTCAGGTTGAAGGAAAATAATACCAGATGGAATCTCAGACCATTAGAAAAGAATAAAAAGCACTGGAATGGCAAATATCAGGGTAAATGCAAAAATGACTTTGTTTTTGCTCTTTTGTTCTTAATTGCTTTTTAAATCACATAACTGTTTAATGAAAAAATAACATTGTCTTGCAGTCATTAGAATGTATTTAGATATAGTACATATAACACCTATAGCAGAAATGATATTATTAACTATAAATGGACTACAGAATTTAAGGATTAATAAAATCACAAAGAAATAAAATGCAAAGAATTATAGCTAAACATTCATCAAGAAATTTAATGTAATTCTCTAAATGTAATTCTCTAAAATTCAAATAGAAGGCAAGAAAGGAGGGAAAAAGAAATGAAAGGCAGAGGATACAAGTTGAAAACAAAAGCAGTTGGTAGAATCAAATACATGTCAATAATTACATTAAAAATTACTGAACTAAATACACCTAGTAAAAGGTAGAAATTGTCAAAATGGATAAAAAGAAAATAAGACCCAACTATTTGTTGTCTAAAAGAGATATACTTTCAATTAAAAGGCATAGGTTGAAAGTAAATGGATGTAGGGACTTCCCTGGTGGCACAGTGGTTAAGAATCTGCCTGCCAATGCAGGGGACATGGGTTCGAGCCCTGGTCTGGGAAGATTCCACATGCCGCAGAGCAACTAAGTCCATGCATGACAGCTACTGAGCTGCGTGCTGCAACTACTGAAGCCCACGTGCCGCAACTACTGAAGCCCACATGCCTAGAGCTTGTCCTCCACAACAAGAGAAGCCACCACAATGAGAAGCCTGTGCACAGCAACAAAGAGTAGCCCCTGTTTGCTGCAACTAAAAAAAAAAAAAAAGAGCAAGCCCATGCAAAGCAACGAAGACCCAATGCAGCCAAAAATAAAAATAAAATAAATTTAAAATACATATATATATAAAATAAAAAAAGCTTCAAAACTTAAAAAACAAAAGGAAATGGATATATAAAGATATAATTTGCAAATATTAAACTCAAAACGTATTGGCTTTAAAGAACAAACATCTATTTCCCAGTTTCTATGGGCTAAGAACACTTTCTGTGGGGCTCTCACAAGGCTGCAGTCAAGGTTTGGTTGAGTCTGCAGCCATCTCAAAGCTTCTCTGGGGGACGATGTACGTCTAGGTTCACTCACCAGGCTGCTGACAGGCCTCAGAAGATCCACTTTAAACTTCACTCATGTGGCTGTAGTCAGGAGTTGTGTCCTCACTGGCTTTTGGCACTTCATCATACGCTGCACTGTGAACAAATTCCTTTCTTTGACTGTATTTTTTTGACTTTCCAAATTCCTGTAAGAAACCATGCCCTTTCTTTATAATACTTCTCCCATGTTCTACCCTCCAGTGTTAACTTCACGTTTCTACAGCATCCAACAAATTTATAGCAGAGTCAATATATTTAATGTTATGGCCTCAGAAAAGGCACAGTGGCATGTGCAAAACAATCTAAATAGAACACCAATGTGGAATGAAAGACTATAAACTGCACCTACCTAACCATTCTACAGTCAGTTCATGAAGTTTAGAATTTGGATAGCGACATCTTAACTATCTTAAGAGTGAATCCTCTTGTCTCTGCATAATTGTGCTACAGAAGGGACCTAAGGGCACCTAGCAATAGAAAAGAGGAGAGTGAATTCTCATCCAGCTGTACTCATTAGAAGTTGCAGGATGGCAATACAGGAACCATCGGAGTCTTAGTTGCTCAGGGAAAATAAAAACCTCTAGAGCAAATTCTCACATACCAGTAATGGGTTCTCTATAGCAGAGTTTCTCAACCTGTGACTATTGACAATTGGAGCCAGATAATTTTTTGTCGAGAGAGGAGGGGCAGAGACTGTCCTGTGCATTTTAGGAGGTTTAACATCATCCATGGCCTCTACACACTAGATGCCAGTAGCTACCCCCACCTCATCACCAACCCTTGCAATTGCAAGAACAAAAAATATTTGTAAACATTGCCAAGTGTTCCCTGGGGGGAAAAAGCACCTCCCATTGAGAACCACTTCCCTAGATGGTACTTTTCAAGCTGAGAGGCACATCCCTTACTGGGTACTGAAATCAGTTTAGTGGGTACCAGCCAGCATTTTTTTAATGAAATCGAATTGAATAGAAAATATCAGAGCACTTAGACTCTAGTACACATAATACATCATGTGTGTACTGAGTTGCTATGTAAAATCTATTTTTCTCTTCAACCTCAATTTCTTTCTGCAAAAACACAAATATGCATATATGCCTAAGTAATATGATGGGCATGAGTTGTTTCTTTCTAATATTCAGAAAAAAGTAGTATGCTTGGTTTGAAAACTCTAAAGGAATTGTAGACACTGTTAAACATTAGATGAGGCATCAAAGCCCAGATTGA
This sequence comes from Phocoena phocoena, assembly GCF_963924675.1. NCBI lineage: Eukaryota > Metazoa > Chordata > Mammalia > Artiodactyla > Phocoenidae > Phocoena > Phocoena phocoena. Next base: position 72,683,172 of record NC_089240.1, on the reverse strand, counting down.
TTTTGTCTGGTTTTCTCTCATTATTCACATCAGAATTAAAGGATTCCTCCAGACTCTTGTCATTATGCTGTTCTTGCTCCTCTCCTGCTGGTCCCTTCTCTTCCTGATGATGCTCCTTAATTCTTCTATATATGTAGTTTCAATAGAAACTTACTGTGGGTTGCTGCCTGCAAAACGTTTGAAAGCAACTGTGCCCAGAGCACAGCTGAGAGCCCTCAACCAGAATGGCTGCTCTGAGGTCATAGAATTTATTTTAGCTAATCTACAATAATAGTCTATGATCTTGGTATGAATCTTCATCCAAGTGTGACCCAGCCCCACTGTACCCCTCAGAAATATGCTCATGCCTTCCTGTCTTTATCCCTTTTCTCCTGCAGTTTTTCCTGAACTAATATATTTTTCGATACTACCCATCTTTCAATGTCTCTTCAAGTATTCTATGATGTCACACCTGAAATTCCAGTACAAAATAATCCCTCCATTCTATGAACACTTGCTTTACCTTTGTCTATACTGTAGATGCCCTCTTAAACAGTGTAACTGGGAACCATACTTTGGAGGTTACCATTAAAAAATTAATGAAAGAGAAGTCAAGATGGTAGAATAGGAGGATGGGGAAATCGTCTCTCCTCACAAGTACATCAAGAATACATCTACAAGTGGAACAGTTCTCACAGAGCACCTGCTGTACATTAGTGGAAGACTTCGGACACCCAAAAGGACAAGAAAAAAACCCTCGCAACTGGGTAGGACGAAAGAAAGAAAAGAGGAATCAAAAAAGGGACCAGCAACCCTGGTGGGAAGCTGAAGGTGAAGAGAGGTCCCTGCACTCAGAAAACCCCCTCATGGTGGGGAAAATAGCTAGGACAGAAAGGGACGTTCAGGGGCTCAAAGGTGAATACAGCAGATGGTCTGTGGAAGGCTGGACAAAGAACTGCGTGCATGGTCTGTGCTGCACCCCTGTGCACCCCAGCCTGAGTCATGTGTCTCCTGTTGCGGAGCGGGGCTGGGTGCTGGAAAGTGGGGCTTGGAGCGTGGACCCAGGGAGGGGACAGCTGTTGGCTGTGAAAAGATAGCCTGAAGGGACAAGAGTAAGGAGCACCACAGCTGGGAAAGTTTGCAGAAAAAGTCCCAGACACCATAGAAGCAAGGCATCATTGGTGAGTGGCACGCAAGTGTTGGAGCCATCATTACAAGCCCTTTCCCCACGTGCTGGCTTCTTCAGCCTCCACCGGCACTGGGAGGGGCACCCATCTGAACAGGCTTACCTGCCCCTCAAGCCAAGGCCTCCTCCACCCGCATAGGCTCTGGGGTCCTGAGTGCCACCCATCCCAAAGCTTCCTTGGGAAGCAGCCCTGGACACCCCTGCCTGAAACAGGAATCCAGCAAAGCTGATGGGGGTTGAGTGCTAAAGCATGGGGTTAAGAGAGCAGATATGAGTACAGGACCGATGTTGGCTGTGTATATACAACAGAGGGAACAGGAGTGAGGGGCTCCGAGGCCGGGAATGCCCCTAGAGGAAGCGTGGTATACCTAGGAAACAAGGTGCCATTGTTGAGTGTCACACAAAGGACAGGGATGCCATGGCACCCACATGCCAGCCCCTGCCTCAGCAGGCACTGGGAGGGACTCCCACCAGTGCACCCCAGTCTGTTGCAACTGCCTGCTGGTCTATGCTGCCACAGTCAATTCGCACACATCCCAGTTGTGGCCACCGTACCCTCCCTGGCCTAAGTGAGCAAGCGTGCCTGAATCAGCCACTGCTTTTGCTCCCTCTTGCCTGGGAGGGAAACAGATGTCCGAGGGTGGTGCACATGCAGAGGTGGGGCCAAAACCAAAGCTGAGCCCCAGGAGTGGTACAACTAAGGAAGAGGAATGGAAATCCCTCCTTGCAGCTACACAAGCCACAGATTAAATCCCCATGATCTACTTGGTAGATCCTTTGTCTGTGGAATATCTGAATAGACAACAAGTGTTCCCACAACTGAAACTGGTCTAGCTTTAGCAGCAGTGGACTTTGGGGGCAAGTACCTGTGAAAATTGGGCCAGGTCAGAGTCTGAGCCAACCCCACAGGGCCCACAGCAGGTCCAGAAACCTACCTGGATGTATTGGAGGGCCTCCTAGGGAGGCAGGGGTTGGCCATGGCTCACTGAGGGAGTAAGAACACTGACAGAGGAGGCCCCAGGAAAATATTCTTATTACTATTATTCTTTTTTTGTTTGTTTCATTTTGCTCAGGTGTTGGTGTTGTTTTAATTATTATTTTTTATTATTTTTATTTTTTAATGTATCTTTTTCTATTTTTACTTTATTTTTTGTTGTTTCTTGTTTTGTTCCTTCATTTTTCTTTATTTTTTTTGTTTTTTTGATCATTTTTATGTGTTTGTTTTATGTTTTCTTTGAATTTTTTTTTAGTTTGCTTTCTGCTTTTGCCTTATTTTGCATTTTTTGTTTTTGGTAGTTTAGTCCTTATTGATTGTTCTCACTTTTGAGTTCCTTTGTTTGTTCTCTTGTATTTTCTTTTTTCTCTTTTCTGTCTGTTTATTTGTTTCTGCTAGTTTGGTTTTGTTGTTTTCTTTGTCTTCAGTTTGTTGTATCCATTTGTTTTGTTCCTTATTTTATTGTATGTGTGTTGTTTTTGTTGCTGTTTGTTTTTGCTATTTGTCTTGGCTTTTGTCTACTTTCTTTTGCTTTTTTTCCCCCTTTCTTTCCTTTCTTTTTTCTCATGGTTTGTGGGCTATTAACTCCCTGGCCAGGAGTCGGTCCTCGGCCTCTGGGGTGGGAGTGCTGTGTTCAGGATGCTGGACCACTGGCATGATATATTCAAAATGATGAAAGGGAAAAACCTAAAGCCAAGAATACTCTACCCAGCAAGGCTCTCATTCAGATTCAAAGGAGAAATCAAAAGGTTTACAGACCAGCAAAAGCTAAGAGAAGAGAATTCAGCACCACCAAACCAGCTCTACAGGAAATGTTAAAGGTACTTCTCTAGGCGGGAAACATGAGAGAAGAAAAAACTAAAACAAATGAAAAATAATTAAGAAAATGGCAATAGGAACATATATATAATTACCTTAAATGTAAACAGATTAAATGCTCCAACCAAAAGGCACAGGATGGCTGAATGGATAGAAAAACAAAACCCTTATATACACTGTCTACAAGAGACCCACTTCAGACCTAGGGACACATACAGACTGAAAGTGAGGGGATGGAAAAAGGTATTCCATGCAAATGAAATCAAAAGAAAGCTGGAGTAGCAATTCTCACATCAGACAAAATAGACTTTAAAATAAAGACTGTTACAAGAGATAAGGAAGGACACTACATAATGATCAAGGAATCAATCCAAGAAGATAAAACAATTGTAAATATTTTTGTACCCAACATAGGAGCACCACAATACATAAGGCAAATGCTAAAGACATAAAAGGGGAAATTGACAGTAACACAATAATAGTAAGCGACGTTAGCACTCCACTTACACCAATGGACAGATCATCCAAACAGAAAATTAATAAGGAAACACAAGCCTTAAATGACAGATTGGAGCACATAGATTTAATTGATATTTATAGGACATTCCATCAAAAAGCAGCAGAATATGCCTTCTTCTCAAGTGCTCATGGAACATTCCCTAGGATAGATCACATCTTGGGTCAGAAATCAAGCCTTGGTAAATTTAAGAAAAATTGAAATCATTAAAATCATCTTTTCCAACAACAACACTATGAGATTAGAAATCAATTACAGGAAAAAGAAACTGTAAAAAACAGAAACACATGGAGGCTAAACAATATGATACTAAATAGCCAATAGATCACTGAAGAAATCAAAGAGGAAATTAAAAAATACCTAGAAACAAATGACAACAGAAACACAGTAATCCCAAACCTATGGGATACAGCAAAAACAGTTCTAAGAGAGAAGTATACAGCAGTAAAATCTTACCTCAAGAAACAGGAAAAATCTCAAATAAACAACCTAATCTTACACCTAAAGCAATTAGAGAAAGAAGAACAAAGAAACCCCAAAGTTGGTAGAAGGAAAGAAATCATAAAAATAAGAGCAGAAATAAATGACATAGAGACGAAGAAAATGATAGTGAAGATCATTGAAACTAAAAGCTGGTTCTTTGAGAAGATAAACAAAATTGATAAGCCTTTAGCCAGACCCATCAAGAAAAAAAGGGAGAGGACTCAAATCAATAAAATTAGAAATAAAAAGGAGAAGTTACAACAGACACTGCAGAAATACAAAGGATCATGAGAGACTACTACAAGCAACTATATGCCAATAAAATGGACAACCTGGAAGAAATGGACAAAATCTTAGAAATGCACAACCTTCCAAGACTGAACCAGGAAGAAACAGAAAATATGAACAGACCAAACACAAGTAATGAAATTGAAACTGTGATTAAAAATCTTCCAACAAACAAAAGTCCAGGACCAGATGGCTTCACAGGCGAATTCTATCAAACATTTAGATAAGAGCTAGCACCTATACTTCTCAAACTCTTCCAAAAAATTGCAGAGGGAAGAATACTCCCAAACTCATTCTATGAGGCCACCATCACCCTGATACCAAAATCAGACAAAGATATTATGAAAAAGGAAAATTACAGGCCAATATCACTGATGAATATAGATGCCAAAATCCTCAACAATATACCTGCAAATCGAATCCAACAGCACATTAAAAGGATCATACACCCTGATCAAGTGGGATTTATCCTAGGGATGCAAGGATTCTTCAATATACACAAATCAATCAATGTGATACACCACATTAACAAACCGAAGAATAAAAACCATATGAACAACTCAATAGATACAGAAAAAGCTTTTGACAAAATTCAACACTCATTTATGATAAAAACTCTCCAGAAAGTGGAGATAGAGGGAACTTGCCTCAACATAATAAAGGCCATATATGACAAACCTACAGCTAACATCATATTCAATGGTGAAAAGCTGAAAGCATTTCCTCTAAGATCAGGAACAAGACAAGGATGTCCACTCTTGCCACTTTTTATTCAACACAGTTTTGGAAGTTCTAGCCATGGCAATCAGACAAGAAAAAGAAATAAAAGAATCCAAATTGGAAAAGAAGTAAAACTGTCACTGTTTGCAGATGACATAATACTAAACATAGAAAATCCTAAATATGCCACCAGAAAACTACTAGAGCTAATCAATGAATTTAGTAAAGTTGCAGGATACAAAATTAATACACAGGAATCTCTTGCATTCCTATACACTAACAACAAAAAATCAGAAAGAGAAATTAAGGAAACACTCCCATTTACCATTGCAACAAAAAGAATAAAATACCTAGGAATAAACCTACCTAAGGAGGCAAAAGACCTGTACTCAGAAAACTATAAGATACTGATGAAAGAAATCAAACATGAAAAAACAGATGGAGAAATATACATGTTCTTGTATTGAAAGAATCAATATCATGAAAATGACTATACTACCCAAAGCAATCTACAGATTCAATGCAATGCCTATCAAATTACCAAGGGCATTCTTCACAGAATTAGAACAAGAAAATCTTAAAATTTATATGGAGACACAAAAGACTCCAAATAGCCAAAGAAATCTTGAGAAAGAAAAACAGAGCTAGAGGAATCAGGCTCCCTGACTTCAGACTATACTACAAAGCTACAATAATCAAGAGAGTATGGTACTTGCACAAAAACAAAAATATAGATCAATGGAACAGGATAGGATGCCCTGAAATAAACCCACGCACCTACAGTCACCTAACCTATGACAAGTAGGCAAGAATATACAATGGATAAAAGACAGTCTCTTCAATAAGTGGTGCTAGGAAAACTGGACAGCTGCATGTAAAAGAATTAAATTAGAACACTTCCTAACACCATACACAAAAGTAAGCTCAAAATGTATTAAAGGGGCTTCCCTGGTGGTGCAGTGGTTGAGAGTCCACCTGCCGATGCAGGGGACACGAGTTCGTGCCCCGGTCCAGGAAGATCCCACATGCCGTGGAGCAACTAGGCCCGTGAGCCATGGCCACTGAGCCTGTGCATCTGGAGCCTGTGCTCTGCAACAGGAGAGGCCACAACAGTGAGGCCCGTGTACTGCAAAAAAAAAAAAAAAAAATGTATGAAAGACGTAAATGTAAGACCAGACACTATAAAACTCTTAGAGGAAAACATAGGCACAACACTCTTTGACAGAAATTGCAGAAGATCATTTTTGATCCAACCCTAGAGTAATGAAAATAAAAACAAACAAAAAAAATGGGACCTATTGGAACTTAAAAGCTTTTGCACAGCAAAGGAAACTATAAACAAGATGAAAAGACAACCCTCAGAATGGGAGAAATTATTTGCAAATGAAGCAATTGACAAAGGATTAATCTCCAAAATATACAAACAGCTTATGCAGCTCAATATCAAAAAAACAAACAACCGAACTAAAAAATGGGCAGAAGCCCTAAATAGACATTTCTCCAAAGACATACAGATGGCCAACAAACACTTGAAAAGATGCTCAACATCACTAAATAGTAGAGAAATGCAAATCAAAACTAAATGAGGTATCTTAGCACCTCATACCTGTCAGAATGGCCATTATGAAAAAATCTACAAACAACAAAGACTGGAGAGGGGGTGGAGAAAAGGGAACCCTCTTACACTTTTGGTGGGAATGTAAATTGATACAGCCACTTTAGAGAACAGAATGGAGGTTCCTTAAAAAGCTAAAAATAGAATTATCATATGACCCAGCAAACCCACTACTGGGCATGTACCCAGAGAAAACCATAATTCAAAAAGACACATGCACCCCAATGTTCATTGCAGCACTATTTACAATAGCCAGGATATGGAAGCAACCTAAATGTTCATCAACAGAGGAATGGATAAAGAAGATGTGGTACATATATACAATGGAATATTACTCAGCCATAAAAAGGAATGAAACTGGGTCATTTGGAGAGATGTGGACAGACCTAGTGACTGTCATACAGAGTGAAGTAAGTCAGAAAGAGAAAAACAAATATCGTATATTAACATGTGTATGTGGAATCTAGGAAAATGGTATAGATGATCTTATTTGCAAAGCAGGAATAGAGACACAGACATAGAGAACAAAGGTATGGCTACCAAGGGGGAAAGGGGGGTGGGATGAATTCGGAGATTGGGATTGACATATGTACACTGTTGATACTATGTCTGAAATAGATAACTAATGAGAACATACTGTACTGCACAGGGAACTCTACTCCATACTCTGTGGTGACCTAAATGGGAAGGAAATCTACAAAAGAGGGGATATATGTATATGTCTTGCTGATTCACTTTGCTGTACAGCAGAAACTAACACAACATTGTAAAACAACTATGCTCATTAAAAAATTAGTGAAAAATGTGACATATCTAAAACATTTTGTTGAAATGTAAATAATATAAACGTATGTATATTTGATGATCTGTTGACATAGAGGCCAAGGCTTGTTTTTGAGAGCACGTCTGCTGACTCAAGTTCTATACAGTCAGTTACTATTTCAATTTATTTCTTTTAAATAAGGAAAAACCTTAAAGACCTTTGTAAGTAAGTCTAAGTGCAGAATTCTTCAGATTATGGTTTTTCCCACTCTGTGGCAGTTTCCCCACAGTTCAACATTTTTTTAAGCAACTAAACTTTATTCAGTCGGTCTGAGATATTTGATTTAGTTTTCATTAACTGACTTTTGCTAAGTATACAACCAGCAGAGCAGAGGTATGTAGGTATAGCAGAGCATTCTAGCTGTGAGCATTCAGTGGGTCATGGACATCATTCAGTATGTGGGGGGAATGAATGGCATGAGAAGGACAAGTATTTGTAAGCTATTACTGTTCTCATCTTCTCTGGCCTCTTACCATCCCACTAATGCCTCAAAGGAGAAGTATGGATAGAGAAGGAGTAGGGTAAAGTGGTTTCTCACCCTTGAGATCTGTCTCCCAAAGTAGCACCCTATCAACACTTTTAAAGGTAATAACTACATTGACCTAAAAATTGCTTAGACAAGTGCTTCTCAAATCATCTGTTGTGAAGTAACTTTTTAAGAATTTTGCAATTACAGACATACCTTGTAAAACACAATGATTACTAGAAAAATGAAAAGACATAAAATACAAGTCCCAGTTTTTAATTATTATATTCAATATACATTAAATTACTGTTAATTCCTATAAACATTTGTTAATGTTAACTCTCAATTTCTGTACTTATCCCAGGCCCATAACTGTTTGGGGTCAGGTACTGGTCAAAGGACCTCACTTTGAGTAGCCTCAGAATATAATAAGACTGTAGAGGAAGTCATGTTAATTATGCAATTGAAAAATTATTAGTGAGACCCTGAGATGAGAGTAAAAAGGTGTTACTTTTTCATATCCTCACTCACCCAGCAACCAAAAAGTTCAGGCTCTTGCCCATTCCGACACCCTTGTTGGAACCTGGCAAGTTCTAGCAGGCAAGAGAATGGAGATAGAGGGGTGCCTAGGGTATAGCCCAGAAGCAACATTTATGTTCATGTCAGGTCTTTCTTAAATTCCCACTCCTATCCTTTTCTCCATTACCTACTTCAGAAATTGCCCTACTATACCTAACACACATTAAATAATTACTTCTTTAAAATTTGTCACTCTGTATAATAGAAACCAGGATAACTGACAAAACCAAGCCATGATAAAAAAAAAACACCACTTTCTTCTTGAAATTAACATGTATTTACCCTTTTGGTAAAAATGTAAATATTTTAAGCACCTTTAAGCCGCTTTCCTTCAACTGTTTTCTCCTAGATGGCACAAGTTTTTCTTTTGAAAAATGATACACAGAGAGTGAAGGCAATGAACTCTGTATCCAGTAATGAGGGAACATTTACCTAAGAAGCAGTAAGTACCCACAATGTTTCTAAATCTGAACACATTTGGTATTGGAGAGAGCCAGATAGACTGTAATTACATCTACACTTTCAATAAGCATATTGGATATGTAGTAAATGTCAAAAGATATAAATAATTTTCATAATTACAATATTCCACTGGGCTTCAGGGCTTGTAAAGATAACAACTAGGAACCTTCTTCATTATTTTGAGTTTTAAAAACAGTTTATACTCTTTGTTGCTAGTGTACTTTCAGCAGTTATTGAACAAAGAATTATTTAAGCTAAATCACTCACATTACAATTATTTCTTTTCTCTAGAATTGTGTAAGCTCCAAGAAGGTAAGGACTTTGTTTTTCTGGTTCATTGCTGTATCCTCATCATCTGTCACCGTTCTTGACACATGGTGAATGTTCAATAAATGCTTGTTGAATGAATAATACTTCACAATTTTAATGGGATAGCTATAATTGTATTTGGAATATAAGTTCTTAAAAGCAGCATTTGTGGGTTTTAGGGTCTGTAGAGTATCTAACCTTATCATATATCAGCACTCAATATCACTTGTAAGCAGTGATGTGCTGGTTAATATGTGTGGTGTAAATCTCCCACCAAGATCGATTTCAAGCCACCAAGCTGACATTCCTGAACTTGGAGCTAGGAAGAGATGTGGACGGCTCCAGCGCACCATGGCCCAGGAGATGTCAGTCCCCACTTACTCTGCTCTATCAAAATTTAGATATTGAAAACTTCAAACTGTAGATTTAATATCTCCTCCTAAAACAATGCTTGACCAAGTCTGGCATTTTACCAGGAGCTCTCAATTTCCACCAGAAGATGAGAGTCTGTAATTAGTCTTGTTACCATAATCCAGTAGTTCTGTAAGTGAAGTCCCAAGAGCAGCAGCATCATTATTACATAGGAACTGGCTGCAAAATTCCCAGGCAAATTCTCAGTCCCCACCCCAAACCTATCTATCCAATCAGGAACTTGGTAAATGAGTGGAGGAATCTGTTTTAAATGCTCCAGGTGATTCTGATACTCATGTTGGCGAACTCCTGCCCTAATCCAATATTCAGTACGCCTGAGGGAAGCGCCCCAGGCACCTGCATTTTCAACCAGCTGCAATCTTTTCCTCCTACATCCACATGTAATTTCAGTCACTTTGACTTAGTTTCTGCCCCTTTCAGTGAATCTTAATCCACTTTTCTGAAGGGACTACTAGTGTCTTGGCCTAAACCACAAATAGAACCCTTGAGAATTAGACACAGATGCCAGGTGAGATGGAACCAGTTACCCATATCCAGGACAGTAATGTTAATCTTCCTAACCCAGTTGCAGCTCTTTCTCCAGTAGCTTCCCAGTGGCTTTCAGCTTAGACTCTTGGCTCTATGCTTAAATATCTAGAAAACTTAAGTGACAAACATGACAGTATTTTTTTCTGTTGTCTACCGTTTCTCAAAAACCATATAAAAAGGTGATTTTAGGTATGATTTTAGTTTTGAGAGCCTCTAAAACAAAATACAGGTTTAAAAATTGTGCTCTAAGGCAGCTGTAGAGAGATTAAAATATTAGGTTGGCCAAAAAGTTTGTTCAGGTTTTTCCATAAGATGTTATGGAAAATCTGAACGAACTTTTTGGCCAATCCAATATAATGAAGCTGTATCCCAAGTGATAACTTTCTTAGTTGTCATATTATTTAAGAATTAACTCCTGGGACTTCTTCCCAGGAAAGGCACTTCCCAGGGGATTCTTCCTCTATCCTGTCCAGGTCTACCACAGAAATATAGAATATATGCTAACAGGATGTACGCATGCATATAAAGCACTAAGAAAAAGAGAAAATAAAGGTTATATTTTAAATTGCCAGAAACTATAAACAATAATGTAAATTAGTAAAGGCCTTGAATTCTGAGATGTGAAAGAAATTAACAGGGTCTTAAAGAAATTGAATTATATGCAAGTTTAAAATATCAATAAAAATAGAAAATGTAGCCCAATATATTTTCCTATTCTTAAGATGCTATAGTAGATGTCTATTACTTTTGTTCCTGAGGAATCATTCAGCACTTGGTTTCTGAAAAAATGTACCATAATTTTCCATAGAGGTACTATCTTCTATTCAGTTTATGTGCTTAGGGTGGAGCTGAGTCCATCCCAAGTTCTAAGGCAAGCCACCTATGTCACTTGATCCTTGCCGTAAGAATTTCATATTTCCACAATGATTTGTTCAGAGATGGGTACATGGCCCAGTTGGAGCTAGTGAGACTTTTACTGGGTTGAATGAAAGAAAAGTAAGTTATCTTCCCTATTAAGACTGTGTTTAACTAAGAGGATCAAGCTACAGCAACCATCTTGTCACTAGAAAATGAGAGCCTAGAGTCACTGGAAGGCCACCACAGTCTGAAAAAGGAGTGACATACAGCAGAAGGTAAAGCTGAAAAATGAAGTGACATTGTTTGGGCCACACTCCTTGATATTCAGTTATACAAGTCAACAAATTCTTTAAACTTGAGACAGTCTGAGTTTGATTTTCTGTCTGATACAAATGTATCATCATGAAGTCCGTGAGGAGTAGTAAGTTGTGAACTTATATCTACCCAATGCACCATAATATTCTGACGGAAGAGTCCAGAAAACTTCAAGTACACTCAATAAAGTATGTAGAACAAAGTGAGTTGCCTCCACAGAACAAGCTGAACACATAAGCTGACAGATTTAGGAGTCGAAAGAAACTGGGGGTGGGTGAAAAACAACATTTCTGAGGAAAATTGTTGGGGGGACAAGTGGACATCCTGTTCTTTTTCTTGAAGACTTTAGAAGCTAAGCTATTTGGGAAGGAATCAAATGATTAAGAAGTCCTGTTGGTAAATAAAGGAGAAGATTTCTGTGGATTTTTAAAACCTTACATGAGAAGCTCACATTTACTTTTTTGAAATAAGTTTTATACCACAAATTTTAAAAAATAATCAGAAAATGGATAAAATGTACATTTCCTCATGGGCTATTTGTTTCATTCAGTCAAGTAGTGGATATCTTAACATAAAGTTATTTAGTGTGTGTGTGCATGTGCATGTGTATATGTGTGAAATGAATTAATAACTTTAAGAAAGGATCACAAACTCAAATATCTACACAGATAAAGGCAGGTAATATGAAAGAAGGAGGTGGGCTATTTGAGACAAAGGATCAGTGGGGACTGTGGTGAGTTGGAAAGCAAATATGCTGCTCAATTCAGTTGTCCTGTGGGGATACAGATCCAGTATTGCCATATCCCTTGAATTTTCAAGAAAGCCTCAAAATCTGTAGTTTTAAATGAAATACTCCAATTTTTAAATATTGGCAACTATTCTTGTATTGTCAACACTGTCATGCCAAACAAATTCCAGCATTCATTTATGTAACAAATATTTATTGAGCTTCTACTGTTATATTCCAGGCCTTATTCTAATCACCAAGGATAAAAACAGTAAACAAAACAGACAGAATATCTGCCCTCATGGAGCTTACTGTCCTAGAAAACAGGGTAGGCAACCTAATTTACATTAATGCTTCTCATGTCCTTGTTCACAAAAGTTGACAAAAACAGAGTTTCAGTGGAACACATATGAAGTGTACATACATTTCCACATGTCATTTTTTCTTCCTCTTCTCTAGTAAGTAAATATTAAAGTTATGTCTCAATATTAATGTTATATTATTGTGTAACAGAAATGATTATTAAATTTCTTCTAATTTCCCACTGCGTTTTAGGGAGTATGAATAGTGGTAAATTTAGGGACCTTTATTTGTTGAGCTCCTGTGGGTGTCTATGTGAACTACTGTGAGCTAATATTTTGAGATCCTTCATCTCCACTGCCTCTATTCCTTATATCCATTATCCTTTCCCACTAAGTGGGCAACAGAGATAGCTTACAATATGCCCTGCCCATGCTTACAGGGTGAACCTGTCTTAAAGACGTCAATTGAGTTGCTGATTGGATTTTGAAACTTATAACAGACATGATAATTTAAAATCCAAAGTATTTTGATTTATAAGACCCAAGTATAGTTGATAAAGAAAAATGTTCCTGGCATTCTAAAATTTATATATGGAGCCAAAGCTGAGAACACAGAGTTTATATCATCAGCCATTAAGTGAGGCTTTTGCTATGTTTTTGGTTTTTGGAGTGTGGAAAGCAGACCACCAGAGACCACTGTCTAGCTTCTCAAGGTGTAGTGTGCTGAAAGCTAAAAGTCTCCTAGGGATGTACCTTGGCAGTAGATCAGCAATCGTGGTGGGAGGTGTTTAGGAAGATAGACCTCAGGGCAGCCTGCATACATCATGCATACCTCAACATGGTGCCTGTAAAGCAACTATGTGCTCCAGAACCCCAAGAAGAGATCAAGACAGTGCTGATGGAACCAGTTTTTTGTTTTTTGCTTTTTGTTTTTGTTTTTTGTGGTATGCGGGCCTCTCACTGTTGTGGCCTCTCCCTTTGCGGAGCACAGGCTCCGGACGCGCAGGCTCAGTGGCCATGGCTCACGGGCCCAGCCACTCCGCGGCATGTGGGATCTTCCCGGACCGGGGCACGAACCCGCATCCCCTGCATCAGCAGGCGGACTCTCAACCACTACGCCACCAGGGAAGCCCTGGAACCAGTTTTGAAGATAAAAGGAGGAGGAAGTGATAAATTCAAGTCCTGCACTGACCATATTTAAAAATATGGTGACTGAGTTACATTGAATTGGTAGTTTTAAGTTTTCTGCCATTTGTGAAAATGGGATTCATGAGCTAATCTGAATTACAGTAAAATAGAAGTTCTGAAGTTTCATACCTGAATTTTGGGACAGTGCAATTTATATCTGCTGTATGAGTTTGGAAGAGCTGAGGAAAAATTCAAAATTCAGTGCTGCTGAAGAAAGGAGCAAGATTTAAAGGTCCAGGGGAAAGATCTTGGATCAAAGAAGATCCAAGTCAAAAAGACTGGACAGTAAGGAGGAAGACTACAGGTAAAAAGGAAGGAGGGAATGGAAGAATCACTGCCCCCCTCCCAGCTAAGTGCACACACACGCACACCCACACACACGTACACACATTGTTGATGCAACTAGAGAAACTTAGAAGGATTTTTGTCATTAAATTCTATGCAATGTGCAGAGTGATCCTGTGTTCTCACAAATGTTCAGTAAAACAAAAAAGCAAACATAGACAAACAAGAATGATATGCTCAATATGATTGGAATTCTTGTGAAAGCCAGTGAAGGAATCAAGTTTTGTGTCAAGGTTTGTGGGAGGCCAAATTATAGTCACATTGTGCAGATGGGGTGTAAAGCCAATAAATTGGCTTGAAAAGTTAGTTATGTATGAGAGAGTTCAATATAGGAATTATGTCTCAAATGCCTTTGTACCTCTCTGAACCTCAGCTATTTAATCTATAAAATGAAGATGAAGATATCTACCTTGTAAAGTTCCCCAAAGGGTTAGAGATAATGTACTTAAAATACCTAACAGCAACCCCATAAGAAATAATGGCAATTACAATATTATTATTATAGCTCATTGCATTTAGTTTTTGTGTTTTTGTTTTTGTTTTGCCATGCGGCATGCAGGATCTTAGTTCCCCCACCAGGCACTGAACCCGCACACCCTGCAGTGGAGGCATGGAGTATTAACCCCTGGATAGCCTGGGAAGTCCCACATTGCATTTAGTTTTAAAACTCAATATACATTGTTCAAAGCTACACATTATTCTGCCATTTAAAACTCTACCTATAGCCCACATGTTATAAAGGAACTTGTTTCAAACTATATTTGTCATTGTCCTAAGCAGCATAAATGTTTAATGGACAATGTAAGAATTCATATATTAATTATATCAAGGGAAGAAACTGGCTATATCACCTAACAATTATAAAGATATCCAGAATACATGTTTTATTACTTAAAATAATCTTTATGTGAAGAAATAAGTTCGACAGTTTGTTTAGCTACAGCAGGACAGACCTCTTCCTAGTTCTTCAGACATATCTTGACTTTAATGCTTTAATCTCATTGAAGACTTCTACCAGCCCACAGAGCAGAAGGAAGAACTCCTTCCTTTGCATGTCCATGGCATTTTGTTTATTCCTGTATAATGGCACTTATCATCTAATGTCTGGTATTATAAGCCACTTTTTGTTTCTTTTCTCAAAGAAGGATATGTCTACTTCTTATTCATCTTTTTTTTTTTTTTTTTTTGGCAGTACATGGGCCTCTTACTGTTGTGGCCTCTCCCGTTTTGGAGCACAGGCTCCAGACGCACAGGCTTAGCAGCCATGGCTCATGGGCCCAGCCGCTCTGCGGCATGTGGGATCTTCCCGGACCAGGGCACGAACCCATGTCCCCTACATCGGCAGGCGGACTCTCAACCACTGTGCCACCAGGGAAGCCTATTCATCTCTTATACTCTGCTGATGTGTTGTACCTAGTAGGTCTACTCAATATATCTTTTAATTTTAACAAGTTTTGATTCTTTTTCATTTACATACTCAAATAAATGATGTAAATGTATCTTCTTAAATAAAATATGTCAAGATTTTAAAATAACCTTTGCTTTATCCTAAATGTGAGGATATTAGTTTGAAGGTCTGCTATTAGCTCCAAACAATTAGGGAAATGCAAATAAAAACCATAATGAGATGCTATTTCACATTTACTAGGATGGCTAGCATTAAAAAGTCAGATAATAAGCAGTGTTAGCGAAGATATGGAGAAATCAGAACCCTGATACAATGCAGGTGAGAATGTAAAACGGTGCAGTCACTTTGGAAAACAGTCTTGACAGTTCCTCAAGTCATTAAACATGGAGTTATCATGTGATTCAACAATTCCACTCCCAGATATATACCTAAAAGAAATGAGAACAAACGTCCATTCAAAAACTTGTACACAGATATTTATAGCATTACTAAAGTAGCATTACTCATAATAGCCAAAAGGTAGAAACAACCCAAATGTCCATCAACTGATGAATGAATAAACAAACTGTTGTGTATCTGTACAATGGAATGTTATTCAGCCATAAAAAGGAATGAAGTACTGATACATGCTGTGACAAGAGTGAACCTTGAAAACAATATGCTAAGTGAAAGAAGCCAGACACAAAAGACCACATATTTTATGATTCTATTCATATGAAATGTCCAGAACAGGAAAATTTACAGAGATATAAAGTAGATTAGTGATTGCCAGGAGTTAGGGAGTGGGAGGGTGTCAAAAGGGAAAAGGGTCTGATAGTTAAAGAGTATGGAGTTTCTTTCTGGGGTGATGAAAATGTTCTAAAACCGTGTTGATGCACAGCTATGTGAAAAAAACTAAAAACCCATTGAATTGTACACTTTAAATGAATAAATTCTATGGTATATGACTATTTCTCAATAAAGCTGTTAAAACAAACTCTGCTTTGTCCTAAATCCTGAGAACACTAGTTTGAAAACCCACTGTTAGTCCCAGACAACTGCTTTTTGTAACAATGCAAATGAAACAGCATAGTAAACTGATGCATAAATAACATTTAAACACACATCCCTAGTTACTTCAATGGTTTATTATTCAACTTGTTCACTTGCTATTCCCTAAATTTTATTCTCTTACTGTTTTATTTCTGCTTTACTATATGGCTTACTTGTCATCTCAGAAATCAATGTCATTAAAATTTCTATTTGTCAATAACAGTAAATGGTACTTTCTTAATAAAGGAGGCAAACAGAAACCAGGACCCCTGCTTATAGCTGTGCAGGCTGTGTTATGCACTACTTCAGAGGATGCCATTTATATAGAACACAATGTCAGTGGTGCCTCCTAGAACTGGGCAAAATCTTCTTTGGCTTCATTGCCATCCTCCAATCACCTAGGGTCAAGTTTGACTTCTTCTCCTCACATCCATACCACAACATATTGACTGGTGTGTCGTTTCTACTAATCAGTCTCCCAAATTCATTCTCATTCCATTCTCACTGCCATTGCCCTAGTTTCATTACTCATTTTCCTTTCCTCCTAACTCCTAATAGCCTCCTAACTGATTGTTCTATCTCCTGTTTTCTACTATATCCTTCATACCACAAGCAGAATTTTCTTCTAAAGATATAATTATACCTTTGCTTGTACCAAAAGTTCTCAGTGCTTCCAGTTACCTATAAAGTCCACAATTCTTAGCCTGTCATTTAAAGTCCCTCATGATCTCACTGTAACTACTTTTAAAATCTCATTTTTAACCAATTCTTCCCCATGTTCCATGCTACAACCACATAAGTCTATTCTCTTCCTCAAAGCTCATGCACTTTGCTGCCTCCATATCTCAGATCATGTTGTCTCTCTTGTTTATAATGCCTGTTTCATTCATTTCCATCTGTTTAAATTCTATTCTTTCCTTAAGGTCTACCCTAATGCTACCATCTCCTGTATGCCTTCTCCCATCCTTCTTGGCAGAATGAATAGATCTTGGGACTTCCCTGGTGGTGCAGTGGTTAAGAAGATGCCTGCCAATGCAGGGGACATGGGTTCGAGCCCCGGTATGGGAAGATCCCACATGCTGTGGAACAACTAAGCCCATGTGCCACAACTACTGAGCCTGCACTCTAGAGCCCACGAGCCACAGCTACTGAGCCCGCACACCACAACTACTGAAGCCCATGTGTCTAGGGTCCGTGCTCTGCAACAAGAGAAGCCACTGCAATGAGAAGCCTGTGTACCACAACAAAGAGTAGCCCCCACTTGCCACAACTAGGGAAAGCCCGTGTTCATCAACAAAGACCCAACACAGCCAAATTAATTAATTAATTAAAAAAAGAATGAATAGATCTTTATTCTGCAGGCTCATATTATTTTATTTATACTTTTCTTATCATACTCATCTTATGACTGATATTATATAAAACATCTGTGTGTGTCCATCTTTTCCATCATGACCCCTCATCTCTCTTATTCATCTTTGAAAATAATAGGTGCTTTTAAAATGTTCATTGAATGGAAGGAAAAAGAAATGTGACACATGGGATTAGGGAAAGATAAAATGAGATGCAGATGCAAAGAAAGAGCTATATAAAAACACAATAAAATAAAAAGATATTGAAGAAGAAGCTGAAGGCCTACTATAGGTTGGATCCTTTAAACAAGAATTCAGAACACCTATGAGCTTGTATCATAGGAAATATATAATTGAGACTGATGATTCACATTAAAAATATTTTTTTGTAGAAGCTGTTTGATGTTTTCTTAGAATAAAAAGGCTCACAACAGAAAATATAATAAGGGAGTAAATGGATGTGTGAAATTGAGGATAAACAAGAAAGAATAATTTTGATAGCATTTATAAACTGAAGTATTTCTTTTTTCCCCTTTTAATTACAGCAAATCCAAGGTTAGGACCATTTTATATCTGTGTTTGCACATCTTCTCACAATTGTATGATTGTGGTCACAAACATTTCCCACATTACTCATACTTCAACTGCCATGACACTATTTCTTATTCTAAGACTAGGTCTTAATGGAGCCAGGCAGCTTGCAAAGGAAAAGCAAAGACAAACTTACAATTTTAGTTTCAAAGATTGATGCCCTCTTTCGGTGATCTTAAACGAATATTTATTAGATTACATGCAAAATTTTGTCATTGTTACATTTTGACAAGTCAAATCATGCCACTTCTATGAAATTTGCACAGATCTGTGATTTTATTAAAATAAAAGTATACCTCCAGGATAATAAAGATATTAATTACTATTTCATTTCACTAACAAATAGTATTTTGCACATAAGTGTATGCATTGATAATTTAAACATTTCAGAGTTCTATTAGGAGAAATAACACATGGCATGTAATACACTTAATCTCTCTCAACTTCATCATTATTTAAGATCTATGGCAAAGGTCAAACCAACTTTTTAGTAGGCTTAAATGCCTAGAAACAGATGGCCATAAATATATGGTGCAAAGCATCCATGTATGTGCAGGAAATGTACCTTGGGGGCAGGATTTCCAGCTGAGAAAATCTGACAGATTGTAAATCCTAACCTCATGTCACTCTTAGATAAGGGCATCTGTGCCAACAAGGCAAGATCTGGTATAACTTTTTGTAAGAGCAAAAACATACAAATCATTCATTACCAGGCATTTAAAAAAGACATCTCTGAGCCAACTTGGAACATATGAAACTTCTCAAAATAGAATGAAGATAAATGCTTTACTTTATATTTCCATTAACTGTTCTCAAAATGTATAAACAAAAGATATTTCAACTGAATATTCATTAACTTTATTTAAGAATTGTTATGCTCCAGGTATTGTGATAGAGGCTGCAGGGGACTCAAAGATGATTTAAAAAAACCACATAAGTTGTGTTCTCTAGGTGCTTTTACTCTGATTGGTGGGATAAGAAAAGTCAGAACTTAAGACTGAAATCAATAGATACCCTCAAGAAAGGTCTAAAGCAGAACTGGGTTTGCATTAGACATACATTTTTATCCAATATCATTTGGGGTACTACCCTTGTATCAATCTACAGTTCTGATGGTTCTGTTAATTATTGTGCCACTTTGCCTCTTCCTCAGTCCCCTTCCCCCAGGGTGATCATGTGACACAAGCTGGTCAACCTGACTAGCCTGTCCTGTGCCACAGTGATTGGTCTGTGTATGGGCACATGACCAAAGTAGGGTGTCCTAAATATTTCCCTCCCTCTCTCCAGAGCTATTGATATTATCTACACTTTTTTATTCTGCTCTAAGCCCTGGAAGGCTGACCTTCAAGAAATAAATTAATGGACTTCTTTGTCCTCTGTTTTCTTTTTGGGTTCAGCCAATGAGAAGCCTCAAGAGATTAAAATAAGGGAGGGAGGAAAATGAGGCCAGCCAGGATATTTATTCCTGTGGTTCTTTCTTTGCAAGTTTGCTGTGAATTGGCTGCATCCCTCTACTGAAGTCACAGCGCATGCCAGGTGACCTTCTCCATACAGCTACCCTCTCTGGGCTCATGTAACTATCCCCACCCGTTATCTCTTCTGGTCCAGTGAGGATAACATCTATCCTCAGTTGTAATTGCTGCAAAATTCTTTGCAGGTTTCCCCAAACTCTGAGAACAAATTATGCAGGTTGAGTGTGCCCTCAATTCCTGCTGGGACCCTGATAGACATGAACAGTCAGAGTCTTCCTTTATATACGGAGAGAGAGAGGGGAGGGGGAGAGGGAGAGAACGAGCTCATGACATTGTTTGAGCTTCAGGATCCAGTCATGGTTAAATCATCTCTACCCTTTGGCTATCCCACTTTTGTGAGCCAATAAATTCCCTTTTTGCTTGAACTAGTTTGAGTTGCGATTCTGTCACTTGCAGCTAAAATAGTCCTGAATAATACAGGGCTTAAAAGGAAGAAGCTGTTTCACCCAGTTTGGGAAATCAGTAAAGCTTTCATGGAGCAGATAGCAAATGAGAGGAATTCTGAAGGGAATGTGACTTTCACAGCAAAGAGGGGAAAAACAAATGCTTTTCAGTGAGAGAAAACAATCTGAATGAAGACATGGAGGCATAAAAATGTTCAAGGAATAGTGAAATTGACCAGTTTTGCTGGACCATACAGTATAGGTAGTGGAAAAGTAATGGTAGATAAAGCTGGGAAGGTTAGATTAGGGCTCGACTTGACTAAAACATTTAGGATGAAGTAGGGGCATAGATTTCTTGGCTGTAGCAGTAGCAGTTTTCTCCATGAGACAGCATGATTGAAATGTCTTCCTGAGGTGGATTATAGTGCTTTATTTCTTTTACTAGCTACCTATTGCTAAATGAGAAATCACCCTAGAAATTAGTATCTTAAAACAATAGACAGTTATTATTTCACAGTTTCTGTGGATCAAGAATTCAGGAGCACCTTAGCTGAGTAGCTCTGTTTTGAGGTCTCTTGTGAGGTTGTAGTCAGGATGGCAGCTGAGGTTGCAGGCATCTGAAGGCTTAACTGGGAATGGAAGATCCACTTCCAAGAATGCTCATTCACTCACATGGCTGCTAGCAGGAGGCCTTGGTTCCTTGCTGCCTGTGGACAGAAGTTATTGCCACATTGACCTCTCCACAGAGTTTTGAATGTCCTCATAAATTGACAGCTAGATTTTCCCAGAGCAAGTTATCCTAGACAGAGAAGGTGGAAACTGCAATGTCTTAAATGACCTGTCCTCTGAAGTCACACTCCATCATTTCCACAAAATCCTATTTGTACACAGGTCAGCCAATTTTACATGGGAAAGAACTACACAAGGGCATGACTGCCAGGATGTGGGACCCATTGGGGCCATTTTGGAGGCTGGCTACCACAGTTTCAATTTTCTGTCTTGATGAAAACCTGTAATTTGTATATCGCAGTAGGGCAATTAGTACTCTGAGGTTTCACCATTAATGCAGCTGAGTTCATATGTTTTGATAGCTCTATAACATTTCTCACAGACTCCTTGATATCATGCTTATATTGGGACCATTGTATGGAGGGTTTTGAATGCTAGGCTGAATTGGCATCAGTTGTTTTATATTCAATCATTTCATGATGATATGTTAATAAGTTATTAATACATCACTTAGAACTCCAAACTTAATATTAAAAATTATAGAAATCAGCATTGCAGTGGTTGTCTCCTAACTGTTAATTAATGGGCAAAAAATAATGAAATACAAATCTCCAGAGGTATTCAAAATATAATAGCTTCTTCCAGCCACCTGCAATAATTTGGCTATGAACTGGGCTGAAGGCAAAAGATAGACAGATTATCTCTTAAGATCTGTTCTCATCCTATGATTTCCTGGTCACTATTTAAATTTGAATTGTGATAATATTTGAATGGTGATAATAAAAACCTCTTTCAGCTGTAATTTTTGGGTGGAGAAATAGTTTGCAGAGAACCATCTGTAATTGTCTCTTATTTTATAGGGCACATATGCTAATTTGTCCTTGGCTACATGGGTGTTTTAAAATCTTTTAATCAAAACTCTTTTGGTAGCAATACTCACCCAGGCTAACTGAAGAAAAGGGGGTGTTATTGTAAAGATACACTGGAGTCTGCTGGAACTGAAGGATAAAAGAACAAAACACAGTCAATCATCATGGGACAGATACCACAACTCTTTCCTCACAAGGGCAGGAACTTGCTCTTGCTCTCATGGCAACTGTACTTCTCTTTGCAGATCTCCTCCACTCTCCTTTCTCTCTACCAGTTGACTTCCTCTTGAAGAACACCCCCTTTTCTTCAGGTGGCCTATTTATCTTGATTATGGCCATATACAACATGGATGCCTTACACAATGGCTGCTCCAGCTCACTTTACATCAAGACAAATCTCAATACTTCTTTCAGCTTCTCTTATACTGTATCTTCTATCTATGTCATTTATTTAGAATTTCCTGAACAGGGAATCTGGTTGGCCTGGGTTATCTTTTTAAACAGGCCTCAAGTCTAGGCATAAATCTTGGCAAGCCATGGATTCTCTTGGGTCAGCTTTATTCTTTTTCCTCCAATGGTTAGAGGCTTGAAGTTGTGTGGTATTTAAAACATGATTGCTGCCTTTTGGAAGGATGTAGGAGGGGTAGCTTCCAGGAGGTACAGTGGCAATGGTAGACATTGGTACTACAGAAATACAGAGACAATTCCTGCTTTTTGGTAAGTATTTCATACATTTCTCTCAAAACTCCTATTCTATACCTATAGAGAATGCAAAATATGGTTCAAATGACCTCATTATATTCAAACTTGTCACAAAATTAGTCCAAACATGAAATGATTCTTTCTATTCTTAATGGTTTGAGTCATACATAGACTTAATAAAACATTATCCTTCAGGATCAGAATCTTAGGTTGTTCAACCATTTCCTGAAAAAGACTAATTTAAAATGCTTTTGCATTGAGAAAAAACATGAATGTATTATAGTAAAAACAAACTGTACTAATAAAACACAAATAATAGGAAAGACTACTGGTACAAATTATAAAATATTTAAAAATTTTACTATGAATATTCATGTTATAAATTCTGATGTGACGTTGTGTCAGCAAATTTGGGGGGAAATAGCTCACCCTTTGAGATTAATTATCTCTTTAAATAAGAATTTTTTCTTATCAAAAATGAAAAATCAAATACAATTAAGTGGGAAGCCATCCCATCCTATATTGCAGATTTCCATGTGTTTGTCTAAACTTTTTACTTTGTGCAACCATAAAGAAAATTTGCTACGTTCAAACTTTGGGGATAATAAAACAGAAGAAAACAAATTATTTTATTGAAGGTTGAAATGCAAATGAATAGTGTTTATACTTAATCTTTCCATTGTGTGTGCTTGAGTATGTTTAGACAATTCTAATTAATTGGATATTAGTTCGATAAAATATAGGGAAACTTTGCAATCAGGCAACTGAATATTCAGTTTAATTATGTTGGTATGCACTTCTATTTGCTTTTAATGCCAAGGATCCATTGGTAAAATGAATGCCCATTTTGTGGTCTGTTATTCATAAAATGTTTAATCCTGTGTTTGATTTACTCTGTTAAATCTTCCTTGGTGAATGTGCTTATTCATCCATGCAGAATTGGGTATGCTGCTTTCTGTTACTATGACATTACAATTAAACAGCTAAAAGAAGAACAGCAAGACTTTCTGTAAATGTTCATGAAATTCCCACAAAATTATTAAGTTTATTGCTTTGTTTTGTAAGGACTATGAAAAAATGCCAACGTGTTCTGAAAATTTCTGTTTCGAAGAAACTGACAAACACAATAGTTACTACAAATAATCATCTTGTTACTAAAGCTAGCACTTAAAACATATTTCTGATATAGTGGAAATGATTCCTGTGATTACACTGAATATTTTTTAAAGATGGAAATGAACATGAACTCAAAGAACCTGACTTTTATACAGCAGAAAATGGATGTAATAATATTTGTACTTATTTGAAATGGAAAGTCTAAGTTGACTTCATCTGTGTATACTGTAAAACTGAGATAGTTTGTGTGCTCACAAAAGTTCTACTTTGTATAATTTCAGGTTGTTTTCTCCAGTAGACTGGACTTTCTCCACTTTTAGCTATGTTCTATTGTCCAGAGCACTTGTGCTTGTGAATTTTTGTTACCACTACAACAACAGGCTTAGACAGAAAATTTTTAATTCAAAGCAAGCTCTAACACTAGGTCTTCATTTTTAAAAACTTTCCATTGTAAGTCTGGAACTTGTAGTAAGATGTTAATAATCTACTTCCTGAACTGTTATTGCTTGTTTTTTGGGGGGGTGTTAAGAGCTATACATTCATACAGACATAGCTATTTTCTAAGAAGCTCTCTTAAAGAACTCAAAGTATTGATGGTTTGTATGACACTCTTGCTTTAGTTTATATAGTAGAAGATCAGTGTCTGGTTAGTTGGTTTTCTACAATATAGTAACGAGATTCTACTGTAGTGGATTCAATTTTTGTGTGTGTGTGTGTAAAATTATGTGACTGCTGGATCATAAACTGTACTAATAACACTGAAATCTGGGAAGAGTATATAATAGTTCTGGTTCATCTGGCTCATTACCACTCCTAGAAATTCTTTTGCATGTCCTACTGATGACGGGGCAATAACATCATCTATGAAAACATAAGAAATGCCATTCTGGATCAGACCAGTTCCAGCCTAGTGTTTTCTAAAGTGTGTTCTGTGGCTTAAAAGTTATTGTGAAATCCTAATAATTCACATGTATATTTATTATAAAAGATTTGAAGAGTCCTCCAGTAAAGAAACCATTTAAATTTAATTGCTCCCTAAATGTATTTGATCATGAAACCCCTATTAATATCCTGAAGAATTACTTTCTACCCCCAGAACACACTTTGGGAAAGAGATTAACCATGGTAGTGAAAGGGATTTCATAGGGCAGTATTATAGCTCTCCACCCCTTCATCATTTAAGAAATATTTATTGAGCTCCTATTCAATTACAAGCAATCTTCTAGATGCTTGGGATAGTTCAGTGAACAAAGTTCTCTATCCAAGAACTTATGATTCTTGAATTTATATAAACCTTTCTTAAATATGTATATTTGTTCAGTTCCCAAGCCATCTTGGAGGGAACACATTTTATATATTTTTTGAGAACAGATTATCTATGCTATGGTACTGCATGTCAAAATAATTATTAACATAAAAAGTCATTTTTTCCAGATATATTAACTACTTCTGTTATTTAGTTTTCTATTTTGTTTCATAATCACCATTTCACAAAAAATATAAATGACAGCTAAAAGAATAAAAATAAGCTTTTTTTTAAGACCACAAGAAAATTACAGAGAAGAAACTAAACAGATGTGAGCAAAAGGTGGGAATCATGAATAATACCTCCCTTTCTACACTAAATAAATATGGTCACTTAGAGTAGTTACTATAATGTTATTTGTTTAAAAAGTTATTTTTTGATCACATGAATTTGAAACTCGAGGATCAGAAAAATATTTAAGTGATCAATATGGTGTTATAGTATCACAAATAAGAATTTAAAAGTTCACAAGTAGGATAAAGTCCAAATGAGAAAATGCTAAATCACCAGTATATACATTTAACATTTTGACAGATATTGCCAAATCACCATCCAAAAAATTATATCAATTTCGACTTCTATTAGCAATGTATCAGTGTGCCCACTTCCCCATGCATTTACCAATACCATATTATCAAATATTTTCATTTTTGCCAATCAGATTGGTGAAAGTTGTTATCTCCCTCATGCTCACAATGACTACTACTACTGCTGAGGTTACTACTACTAAGAACAATATTTATTGAGTGCTTACTACCAGTCAAATGTAGTTTTAAGCACTTTATTTATTTATCCCTCATAACCACCTTGGAGGGTTAGTAATATTATTGTCACCATTTTACAGATGAGGAAACTGAGATTCAGAGAGAGTAAATAATTTACCTGAGACTGTTCAGTTGGGTGGAATAGAGACTCAAACCTGAACTCATAACAATTATCCTATATTGCCTCTCTAAGAAAAGGCTGTTCATTGTAGCACCACTTATAGTAGCAAATGACTAGAAAAAACTAAATATCCATCAATAAAGGAATATTAAATAAATCATGGTGTATCCATATAATGGAATTACAGGAAGCCATTAAAAATGAGGCACCCCTATATGTACTGAGAATACAGGATCTCCCAAATATGTATTAAATGAAAAAATAAAGGTGTAAAGTAAGGAATAATGTTTACAGCATGTTACTGTCTGTGTCAAAAAAGAAATAAAGGGATTACTGTTCCTCTCATATACACACATACACACACACACACACACAAACACAATCTTTAGCAGGATTCGCTAGAAACTGATAACAGTGTTTATTTCTGGGGAATACAACAGGGGGGCCATGAGGGTATGGAGACTTACTAATATGTCTTTGTATGACATTCTGTGCTGATTTAATTTTTTATTAACTACGTGCGTATTACCTGTTCAATTATAAACACAAAACCTGCTGATGAAACATTTTGCTGGGCAAGCAACTCATTTTATTCCCATTTAAAAGTGTACTCTTGTGTTGTTTCCTGAAGAATTCCTACACCATATTATTCATCCATTCACTAAGCAGATTAAAATTTATTTGTTTTTGACAAATAAAAAATCCATATATTTAAGGTATACAAGTATAGAACGTGATTTTTTTTTATTTTTTTATTTTTTTATTTTTTAAACATCTTTATTGGGGTATAATTGCTTTACAATGGTGTGTTAGTTTCTGCTTTATAACAAAGTGAATCAGCTATACATATACATATGTTCCCATATGTCTTCCCTCTTGCGTCTCCCTCCCTCCCACTCTCCCCATCCCACCCTTCCAGGCTGTCACAAAGCACCGAGCTAATATCCCTGTGCCTTGCGGCTGCTTCCCCCCAGCTGTCTACCTTACTACGTTTGTTAGTGTGTATATGTCCATGACTCTCTCTCGCCCTGTCAAAACTCACCCTTCCCCCTCCCCATATCCTCAAGTCCGTTCTCCAGTAGGTCTGCGTCTTTATTCCTGTCTTACCCCTAGGTTCTTCATGACATTTTTTTCCCTTAAATTCCATATATATGTGTTAGCATACGGTATTTGTCTTTTTCTTTCTGACTTACTTCACTCTGTATGACAGACTCTAGGTCTATCCACCTCATTACAAATAGCTCAATTTCGTTTCTTTTTAAGGCTGAGTAATATTCCATTGTGTATATGTGCCACATCTTCTTTATCCATTCGTCCGATGATGGGCGCTTAGGTTGTTTCCATCTCCGGGCTATTGTAAATAGAGCTGCAATGAACATTTTGGTACATGACTCTTTTTGAATTTTGGTTTTCTCAGGGTATATGCCCAGTAGTGGGATTGCTGGGTCATATGGTAATTCTATTTGTAGTTTTTTAAGGAACCTCCATACTGTTCTCCATAGTGGCTGAACCATTTCACATTCCCACCAGCAGTGCAAGAGTGTCCCCTTTTCTCCACACCCTCTCCAGCATTTATTGCTTCTAGATTTTTTGATGATGGCCGTTCTGACTGGTGTGAGATGATATCTCATTGTAGTTTTGATTTGCATTTCTCTAATGATTAATGATGTTGAGCATTCTTTCATGTGTTTGTTGGCATTCTGTATATCTTCTTTGGAGAAATGTCTATTTAGGTCTTCTGCCCATTTTTGGATGGGGTTGTTTGTTTTTTTGTTATTGAGCTGCATGAGCTGCTTGTAAATTTTGGAGATTAATCCTTTGTCAGTTGCTTCATTTGCAAATGTTTTCTCCCATTCTGAGGGTTGTCTTTTGGTCTTGGTTATGGTTTCCTTTGCTGTGGAAAAGCTTTGAAGTTTCATTAGGTCCCATTTGTTTATTTTTGTTTTTATTTCCATTACTCTAGGAGGTGGGTCAGAAAGGATCTTGCTGTGATTTATGTCATAGAGTGTTCTTCCTATGTTTTCTTCTAAGAGTTTGACAGTTTCTGGCCTTACATTTAGGTCTTTAATCCATTTTGAGCTTATTTTTGTGTATGGTGTTAGGGAGTGATCTAATCTCATACTTTTACATGTACCTGTCCAGTTTTCCCAACACCATTTATTGAAGAGGCTGTCCTTTCTCCACTGTACATTCCTGCCTCCGAATAGCCAAAGCAATCTTGAGAACGAAAAACGGAGCTGGAGGAATCAGGCTCCCTGACTTCAGACTATATTACAAAGCAACAGTAATCAAGACAGTATGGTACTGGCACAAAAACAGAAAGATAGATCAGTGGAACAGGATAGAAACCCCAGAGATAAACCCACGCACATATGGACACCTTATCTTTGATAAAGAATGTGATGTTTTGATATATGTATACAGTGTGAAATGCTTACCATAATAAAACTAATTAACATATTCATTACCTCCCATAGTTACCTTTTGTGCATCTGTGTGTGGTGAGAACGCTTGAGATCTACGGTCATAGCTAAATTCATGTATACAATACATTATTATTGACTATAGCCATCATGCTGTACATTAGGTTTCCAGAACTTATTCATCTTATAACTAAAATTTTGTACCCTTTGATCAATAGCTCCCCTTTTTTCCTACCCCCAGCCTCTGGTAACCACCATTCTACTCTTTGCTACTATGAGTTTGACTTAAATTTTTTTTTTTACAATTCCACTTATAAGTGAGATCATGTGACATTTGTCTTCTGTGTCTGGCTTATTTCACTTAGCATAATGTTCTCCAGGTTCATCCATGTGATTTCCTTCTGTTTTAAGGCTAAATAATATTTATATCTAGTATACATATATATGCCACATTTTCTTCATTCATCCATTGATGAACACTTAAGTTGTTTCCATATCTTGGCTACTGTGAATAATGCTGCAATGAATATGGATATCTCTTCAAGATAGTGTTTTTATTTGCCTTGGATATATACTCATAACTGGAATATTTTTGAGTGTCTATTTTTTGCCATGCACTGAATGATGTACTGGAAATATAATAATGAACAATATAGGAACAGTCTTTGACTTTGTGGAACTTACCTTCTAAGAGGATGGCAGATATGAAACACGTAATTGCATAAGGAACTTGATATTTCCCATCATGAAAAGTTCAACACAGGAGGAGTATAGGGTGAGATCCTAAGATAGACCGAGGCACCTGCCAGATTATGTGTTGTTTCGAATGAACTGCAAAATGAGGATTAAGCTAGAAGAAAGGGGGAAGAAGGATCAAAGTTCACCTCAGGAACATGGAAGAGCATGTGGGAAGGCCCTGAAGTAGGAAGAAGTATGGGATATCAGAGGAAAGGAGGGAGAGTCAATATGGCTGGAGCTTAGAGAAAAGTGAGAGGTACGAGATGAGACTGTTGAGTTCAGCAGGGCCTTTTACAACACGTTGAAAATCTTGGAGTAGATTTTAAGAGCAATAGGCAATCATGAACCTTTTAGGTAAAGGAGAACATGATCAGATTTGAATTTTTAAAAGTTTACCGGCAGTGTGGGGAGTGGACTGGGGAGAAGCAAGCATGAATGAGGTGTCCAGCTGGGATCTATTGCAGTTTAGGAAGAGATTATGGGGGCAGAACAGATTTAGAGGTGGATATATTTACAATACATCTTTGAGATAAATCTGGCAAGAGTTGCTGATGGATTGGTTTAAGGGTGAAAGAGAGTAATATATCAGGGATGATCCTTAAGTTTTTGACTTGAGTAACTGATTGGAAGGTGGTACCATTTCTAAGCTGGGAAACACTAGATGAAGAGGTTTAGGAGTGGGGATGAAGTATTCAGGAATTCAGTATTGGACATGTTCAGAAAAGATATTGAGTAAGGGGTTGGATATATGGATTTGGAGCTCAAAGGAAAGGCATAGAGGAGACCATTAAATTACTGGTTTGTAAAAATATGATACATCAGATCCCACACTTGAATAAGCTTCTGAATACAAAGTAAATGTTCACGGAATTGTGATTTTTCAATTCAGGAAAACATTAAGTAAAAAATCAATGTCACAGTGATTTAACAGGGTAGTCAATTTGTAGGTATCCATCATCTCATTGTATTGTGATTTATCCAAATAAAATATTTCAGTTCTCAAAAATAGATGTCCTTAGAATAATAAAATAGACAGCAATTAAGCTGCTTTGCTTTATGCTATTTTACTGATGCTGTCAACTCCCACATTTATTTTTGCCTTGAAAAAAATTAACAAAAATACATTGGGAGGAAAAGGTATTTTAAGCGTTTTCTCTATGCAGATGCTTTATATTTTTCAAATATAATAATCTTTTCTATGCCCAGAGAGGATGTGATAACTTTAAAGAAAGGGCAGCTAAGTATAGGCTGTCACTTTTATCTTTTTGAGGGTTGTGCTCTCTATCCTCAGGGGGAAGAAAAGGATTTTAAATTTGGGGAAAAACATAGTGGAAAATTAGCACTACAGCGTAATTACTTGTTTATTTTGTTTTACTTCACTAGATGTAAACTTCATTAAGACAGGGGGTTTTGTCTGTTTTTTTCATTGCTGTAATCCCAGCATCTAAATCAGTGCCTTGCACATAGTAGGTACTCAATGAGCATTTAAGGAAAATTAAATGAGTTAATGAGTTGTATCTTCACAGTGTGATTATATTTGTTAGGAAATTTCTGAATCTATAGTACTTACCATCTATTAGGGGAATCAGAGCCAAGCTTAGTTCAGCAAACACTTACTGAATTCCTACTATACACCAGGCTTATGTTAGATGCAGGGGGTAAAATGATAAGTAAGGCACAATCCCTGTCATATAGGGGCTTATAATTTAGGGTATTGTATATCTGGGTATGTATTTTGGGGAATATGTGTCCAGTATAGGAACTAACATAAATGCAAATAATTTTCAGTGTAATATGGGAGGTTATGACAGAGGGGTAGCACAATGTAGAGTAATATAACCCAGTATAGGGAGGAAATGTAAGAAGGAGGTGGTGGAAATGACTCTCAGCCTTGGGGATAATTGTTAGCTAGCGAACGGGAAGATCATTCCATGATGAAGGAACAACAGTGTGACTGGGGAACCACAAACAGCTCAGAGGTCAGTCAGGTGGTGTAAGGGAAGGTCCACCACTGCACTCTCTGAATTATCTTGAAACTCTGGTAAAATAACTACACAATGAATTTCTGGGATCCAAAAATTACCCTCCCTCACTCCCATGCATTCTCTACCTCTTTTTTGCTTTGGAATTGTCAGACAGCAAAGCATTTTAAATAACGGGGCTGGCGGTACGGGTGGGAGGATGCCGACCTTGAAAATACTTATCAGAGCTACATTAGCTGCTTGGCACAGGTAATCTAAATCCTCTTCAACAAATACAATCACTTGAATATAAAGGCCACTTTACCTTGATCATTTCTGTGGTACCTTATTGGGAAAATCTTGTATGAACTCCTTGTATACATATATAAAACCAGATTCAGAATCAATAAACGCCTATCAAGCAACTACTATGTTTTCATAACTTTTTTCCCTCCTGCAAAGCAAGACTAATTTTGCATACGTATATGGCCAAGGTGGCTGATCGGACTAACTAGAACAAATGCAGATGCAATGACGGTTCCATTCTGGCGAAGCTAGGGCGAGATTTTTCGTGGGTTTTCATTGGGGAGACAGAGACAAAAAAGATAAGGGATAGAGTTTGAAGGTATTGGTGTGAAAAATTATGCCTCGCAGGCCAAAACGAAAATACAGACATGCTGGGGGAAACAAACAGTTTCCAGGCTGGAATGAAAATTTCCTTTTTTCACAAAGCAATCCCCTTTCAATTTCACTCCGCCCTCCTTGTCTCCTAACAATTCTTGCTTCATCATTGTCAAGGGGTTCCCAGGTATTCCCACATTCATCCTAGCCATCAGAGTAAAAATCTACAACTCTTTTCTACCCCAAAACTCCAGGCTAAAAGTGTTACTGCACTCAGCCTGGAAAATGAATCGAGCTTTTAACATTCGCATACAACATTTCAAATACAATGCTGTAGCCGCCTATCTGGACCCGCCACCCAGGAACTACAATACCCAGAATGCAGTGTTTTCCCTTCCGCCTTCTACCCCCAGCAATGCTTAACTTGATCTCATTTCCACAAGCAATAGTCACATGACACGTTTCCTGTCAAGATGGCGGATAATCTACCTTCGGAGTTTGATGTGGTCGTAATAGGGACGGGTATGTGTGGCTCTGGTACTCCCTGGACAAAGTGTAGGAAGTCTTTCCCGTTCCTACCTTCTCTGTCAGTGGCGAGGGTCGGCGAGAAATGTTGGGGGTCGAGCGTGAGAGGGAGGACGGAAAGGAAGGGAAGTAGTCTGGAGCCAGCGCGGGACTTGGCAGCTGCAGGGAGGGGCTTGGACCCGCGGTGCTTAGCGCCATTTGAGTAGGGGTCGATCTGCTCGATGTCGATTGCTGAGGTTGGTTGCTGCGGGTGATTCCTGTAATTTCCTTAGAGGGAGGTGGGTTTGCAGTGTCATGAGAACGGAGGGTGGGGATTTTGTCAATGGAGACACCTTTGGCATGACAAAATTTCCTCCTTGTTAGTTTCAAGGTGATATTCCCCATCATTTTGTCTCGCCATTTTATAGGAATTTTTCATATATTTATGTAATCGTAGGGTGCAGTGCAGCTCGGATACATTTTGTTACTCACTTGTTGCCCGTGTACGTTTTAATTTACTAAGGCGATGAAATGGATTCTTTTATGTTTTGCTGAGAAGCCTAGGGGGTTGTAATTTGTTGTGGTGGCCATTATTCCTGCTTTATGGTGCTGAAAGAAATCATTTTGCTTTGTACCACCCACCTATCTACCAACAGCTAAATGAGCTGAGAACAAGCGTCTGTGAGTCCAGTTCAGGTGTGTGATCTTATCTTCCCCTTGTTTTCCCATCATTTATTCTTCATGTTTTGGGTGGTGCCAGAACTCCCCCTGCAATTTATAGTTGACAAATTACACGTACAACACGTGGCAGAAAACATTTGGCAGCAGTTGGTATTTTGTTTTTCTTAACAGTGTAAAGGGTGGATTTTAGATGGGGTGAAATAATTTGTTGGGTGGGGTTTTCTCCTGTCTACGGAACGTGGTAGGCTGGGGAACCCCGGTGGTTGAGACCCTGTCCACTGTGTTGAATTCAGTTCATTGTCTTCTTAAACAGTAGGAGCAGCCATGTTTCCAGGTCGGGAGTAAAAATAATAACTACTTATTTTCGAATGCTTATTATTTGCTAATCGACGTGCTAAGCACTTTACAAGCTGTATATAATCCTCACAACAACCTTGTTAGAGTACGTATTCTTTACACTATACAGAGGAGGCAAAAGGGCTTAGAAAGGTTGCAGTTTGCTCAAGACCACACAGTCGGTAAATTTCCAAAGGTCAGTTCCATACCAGAAGGAGAATCAGTGGTTCTGACCCTCAGAGTTAACCCATATTAATAGAAATAATTTGGAAAACTTGGTTCTAGACCTTGCTTGGCCATTAACTAGCTGTGTGAGTTGCTAGGGCTAGGAACTTAATCTCTCTGAGCCTCAGTTTCCTTGTTTATGAACATAGGGAGGGTGAACTAGATAACCTTTCCAGTGTTGTCTAACCAAAAATTATCTTATTCTAGTTGTACCTGGGTAATTGTTTTCAAAACAGCAAGGACATGTTTATTCTCAACCTGAAAACTGCATGGCTTCAGATAACCTTGCTGTAGCTGCTATGAACAGATGTTGGATGAGAGCTGGAAGGAGTCAACAGACTCTATTTATTCTCTCCAGTCTATCCTAAAACTTAGAACAATATCCACTTTAGAATAGTTGTTATACCATACTTGGGTCCTATGTTATTGCCTTCTTTTGTTGTTGTTTTACCTTGGCACTTAGGGTGTTTTAAAAATTACTTGGAATCATTAAGATACTTTTTCTTATCTTGATTCAAATTTTAATTGATAAGAGTGCTAATTCTTATCATTAAGTGCTATTAATTCTTATATGAGACATATTTTGCCTTCTAGTTCAGTTCATAATATGGATTACATCCATCCTGTTAGAGTCCGTTATGATAGAGGTAGGAAGATTCTGTGAGTGATCCAGAAAATTGCATCAGGGGTATCTGGTGTATTTGGAAAAAGATTCATTTTAGACTTATTTCCGTGAGAGTAATGTTATTTCTCAAAGTATGGGAAGAACTTATTTGAGTTAGAAATTTTTCATATAACTTAGTGAACACGTTTTTACTTTTCAAGCACATTCTTTAAATTTATGATATGAAGCTTTGTTTTTAGGTAAGTCAAAGTGGAAAAATTGGATAAAAGCCATTTCCCAAATAAATGAATCCAATAATTCCAATCACTACTGAATAAGAATGATTTTTAATGTGTTTGGAATATTTCTCTTCTGAAATAGTTTGCTGAAAGTGGTCTTTAAAATGTGTTTGCCTTACTATATGTACTAGCTTGAGTAAATCATAGAAAAATCAGTGTTTCAAAGATTCAGTTTTAATAACAAAAGCAGAATTAATCATGCATGTATCAGAAACATGAAGAAATAGGCTATGAGATGCAGTTTTTCTTTTAGCAGATTTAGTTCTAGTTAAATGTCATCAAGAGACAATTGCTTTATCAAGTAAAATAATCTGTGGATAATATTTTAAACTCGTTTGACCTTGATTAATTTGTATTTCTTTTCATTCTTCATAACACAACGGTTTCCTTAAGATCATGTTTTGAAGAGATTATGGAAAATAAAGTTTTGTATGTATTTTCTTAGTTAAGCCCATTTCCTCCTGATTACAAAATACAGGAAATATCACTAGAACACCCAAAGGCAGAAGAATAAGGTAAAGTACTTGAACCATGGAAAATATAGAAGAAAATGGAATAAGGAAGGAGCACCAAATGGAGTCTCAAGGGAGAGGGCAAAAATAGATATAGTGAGTTCAATATAAAATTTAAAAAAATTTTAATGAAAAAATCCTGACAATTATTTTTAAAAATGGATATAGTAATAAGTGTCTAGAAAATGGCCTTCAGTTTGGGTGCATGGTTGTCATTTTAAAGACATTTTGCCATTTAAAAAGACATTTGAGTGATAATTTTGTGGGTTACAGAGAAGTATCATCGGTTGCAGGTTAAAAATAGTCCCAGTAGCATAATACCTCACTGCAGGTGACTTATCTGGCAACCTGTGTAATCTGTAACCCGCAGTAGAGCCATCCACTCAACAAAAGGGCAGACAAGATGGAAGTTACAAGAGTTATGGGATAATATCGGCATGCTTCTTACATAGAGGAATCCCTCATTCTCTTATTTAGAGCATATTCTTTCTTATTTTAGAAAATTCTAGCATGCTCAGAGTGTATTAGAAGCATCTTATTAGAAGATATAGGAAACGTTATCAATTTCTGCAAAAGCCATGTTTGGGAGGTGTCATTAGACATAAGTGACAGTTCATATCCTTATGGGAAAGGGGAGAGACAAACACCTAAAATGCAAACCTACATCAGACAGCACAATGACCTGGCACCATTTAGTGTAGTGACAGACTACACATTTTTTAGAATATTCAACCCACATTTACTGAGAACCTAGTCCCTGCCCTTGTGACATTTATTGTGTTGCCTATTCTGAGGAGCTGTTTGGGGTTCCTGACTGTCACATGCTCAGAGCTGTTCTAAGCCAATGTGGCCTTTTCATTGCATCCTTCTTGCTTTCTGAAGGCCACATAGATATTCATTCTGCATCCCTTTCCTTACTAAGGTACACCACACATATTATATTTTGGAATTCTTCCCCTAAATGGTCTGTGGAGTAGACTAGCTTAACATTTTTCCTGTAGAGCACAAACACATAGACCCTATTTTGATTTAAGAGTTTATTGCTAAAGATTATGGGGAAAGAAGTGAGATAACAAAAATAACAAATATGGGGGTAAATTACAAGGGGTATTGCTCCTAAATCCTGACTACCTTGCTAGATCATGCTCAGCATAGTCCAAAATCGATGTGGCAGCATGGCATAATGGGAATCACTTAACCTTCCTACTGGGTAACTTTGGGAAAATTGTATAACATCTTGCGACATCAATTTGTTCATCTGTAAAGTGAGAGACTTGAATTAGGTGACCTCTAAGGTAGGCATCTACCAGTTCTAAAATTTACCATTGTGTGTGCATAATTATGACCCTGGGTCCTTGAGAAAAGACAATTCTGTATAGTCCTCTTAAGAAGTCAAGTCAGTGTTTGATATACTTCAGAAATTTTTCTATCAAAATGGTTCATAAAAAAAAATTTTCTTGGAAATGATAAGCTGCTTTCATCAGGAAAGGTCATGTAGGTAGCACAGCTCCATTTCTTGATGTTAGTTGAGCATTGAAACTTTAAGGTGGTTAACTTTGGCCAGCAGCTTATTGACTATAATGCTTATGATGGTGGTGGAGTAACTTCACTTCTCTAAACGTTGGGGGATAGTAATGTTGTAGGAGGTATCGTGGAAACTGATTTTTACTAAATACCTGTTTATGCCAGACTCTCTGCCAAGTGATTTCTCATATATGTATCTTATTTCATCCTCTCCCAGGATGCCTGTGTGTGGTTCTAATATCAGAGGATGTCCATACTTTCTCTGCCTGTATTTCCAAATATCCGTGAACCTGTAGTCTAGAGCAGAGTTGTTTTTTTTTTTAATTGCAAGATGCCACCTATTTGTGGGTCATGAAATAAATTCCAGCATTAAAAAAAACAGAAGTAGAATAGAATATGTATTAGAATATATTACATGTAGTAAGGATGAGTATAGTTTTTTTCTTTATTTGGATGCAACATTTTAAATTTTATTTATTTATTTATTTTTGGCTGTGTTGGGTCTTCGTTTCTGTGCGAGGGCTTTCTCTATTTGTGGCGAGCGGGGGCCACTGTTCATTGCGGTGCGTGGGCCTCTCACTGTCGTGGCCTCTCTTGTTGCGGAGCACAGGCTACAGATGTGCAGGCTCAGTAGTTGTGGCTCACGGGCCTAGTTGCTCCGCGGCATGTGGGATCTTCCCGGACCAAGGCTCGAACCTGTGTCCCCTGCATTGGCAGGTGGATTCTCAACCGCTGCGCCACCAGGGAAGCCCTGGATGCAACATTTAAAAAAATATTTTATTTATTTATTTTTATTTTTGGCTGTGTTGGGTCCTAGTTGCGGCACGTAGGATCTTCGTTGTGGTGTGCGTGCTCTTTGTTGTGGTGTGTGGGCTTCTCTCTAGTTCTGGCGTGCAGGTTTTCTCTTTCTAGTTGAGGTGTGTGGGCTCAGTAGTTGCACTGTGCGGGCTTAGTTGCCCACTTAGTTCCCCGACCAGGGATTGAACCCACATCCCCTGTGTTGGAAGATGGATTCTTTACCACTGGACCACCAGGGAAGTCCCAGGATGAGTATAGTTTCATGAAACATATATTTCATGTGTGTATCACTGTGTGAAGCACACACACATACATATATTCATATATATTTTGGGGGTGGCTAGGGGCAAAATGTTTTAAAGTTTAGAGAATATTGATTAACTGAATAACATAGTGAGTAGGAATGAAATAATATTTCAAAAGTCATTTGGTTTTACAAATGCTATACCATACATATGTTTTATTTACCTTGACATGTATGTATCTCATTTGAGAGCATAGTGTAGTGATTGACAAGGTGGCTCTGAAATGGGACAGACTGTGTTTGAATCAGCTATGCCTCTTGTGCCACTTCACACATGTTCCTTAATGTCTAAGTTTCAATTTTCTCATCTCTAAAAGAGAATAAATCTCACAGAGCTGTGTTGAGGATTCAATGGAATAATTCTGTAAAATGCTTAGTAAGTGCTCAGAAAACATAGTTGATTTTTATAGCCCATAATACCATACTGAGGTGCTTTTATCATCACTACTGTTACGTGAATGCTTCCAAGGAAAGGCTCATAGTTTTCATGGAGAGCAGTGGAAAGATTCAGGTGTCTGAGTCATCTTCCTCCTCTTCCCATTGGCCGTTTGGTGGGAAAGACCTTTGTGTGTCTGTTACCACTATTTCTATCAGACTTCTTAACTGACAGTTTTCTTTCCTTTTTTTTTCTTTTCTTTTACTCTTTTGTTCACCAGCTTGCATTATTTGTCATTTGTTTTGAACAGATTTGTCTTGTTTGAGGCATAGTATGAAACTCTTCCTTGTCAGTGTAAGAATGCTGAAGGAGCTAAAGAGAGCTTACAGGTTTTGCTGTTCTGAAAAATGCTTTGCAACTCTTCAGGCATTTATTGATGGAAAAGTATGCATTTTCTGCACTCAATACCTCGAAAAGTAAAGGGAATTATGTAACTCTGGAGAAGACTCTCTGGAGAGGCTTATGCTTCCCTGTAAATCATAAGTTTGAGCCAGTCCCTCAGAGAGAGGCGCATCTGTTACCAGAGTTCTCTCCGCAGCATCATTTTCATCTCCCATGCCTCACGTCATTTTCTCATTTTCTCCAGTATCCTCATGATGTTTTGGAGAACTCAAGCTACAGCAATTAAAATCAAACATGGCTGCTCACCATCACATTCTCATGTTTCATATAAAATCCCAATGCACAGAAACAATTATAATTCCATGTAATTGAACTGTTACTCATGCTAAATCATCTGCTATTCAGTTTCACTACAGTCTTTACACTGAAAAGTTAGGCTGTGCCTGCTGTGTATGTAAATGGTTTAAAAAGTAAAATAGTCTAAAAATCATCAGTTCCCAGTTTATATTAATATGTATATTACAAAACTACATATATACACATATATGTCAATATATACACACGTATGTATTATATATATATGCTAGAGAGATTGGAAACATTTTGGGGATATTTAGTTGTGACCAACAAAATAGGGCTACTTTGAAAGATTGATTTATTCTTTTTTGCTTTTCTAATAATCTTATTAAAGGGCAGTGTAAAAAGAGATGATAATTTATCACAGATACTGATTTCTCCAAGTGTGATTATGAGAGCTATCATGTTATCATAATGGGACTATTTAAAAAATAGTTTGAAAATAGATGAAGAGACCAGGGGCAGCTTTTCGCCAGGGTAGTGCTTCACATGAGTGTTTGATCTCATATTAGATTTTACCAAGAGTTTAAGTGGGTAATGTCATACCGCTTGACTGATTTGGTTTATATCACATTTACAAAAGTACCAACATCTGCGTTTTCTCCCGAGTAGTGTTCATACATATCTTTTTTGTCCAGCCTAGTGTTGATGTTGAGTTACAATGGCTTTTGGTTAATGGCAGTTTTAGTCATTTTGTATTGCTTTCAACTGTTTTGGATCATGTATCTGTGATCTGAATTTGCACATTGGTTAAACTGCTTTTCTGTATATGCATTTAAAATAATTATGGAAAAGTTTGCACAAGCTAAAGTACAGACAAAGAAGGTTTTACATACGGATAGCAGGCATATTAGGAAGATGCTGAGTTGTGTTCTAATTCTTAGTTTTCTATGTTACTTTGGCATGAGCTATCTAGGCCAAATAGAGGACATAGAATTAAATTTAGTATGTACAACACACTGTTAAATATATGAAATTATTTCTGGCATTTATTATGCTGAATCCAATGCTAAGCCCTTAAAATGCATTATCTCATCTGATTCTCACAGTAACCTTGCCGTGTTAGATGCTTATTGTTATCTCCATTTTACAAATGTGGAACCTAAGGCTTAGTTAAGTTTGACCAAGGTCAAACTGTTAAGACTGGAGTTGCTCTGGCTAGGTATTAGATTGAGCTGGTTGGATTCTTCCATGTGAAAAAATACCTTATGCTCTCAAGATTAGATTATTGTGTTCTAGCTTAGCAGTTGACAGTTGCTTCATTTTGGGGAGTTACCATTGTTGACATTAAAATCCTGATTCCAGCACAGCCTTGTGGTGTTAACTCATTATTGACAGCATCATGACATCTGTCAACTCGCAGACCTTTTGATGAAGGTGAACTGAATGACTTGGTTGTGTTTATCCCTTAAAACTGAAAAAACAGAATCAGCCACTAAAGTAATGGCTAGAAATGGGATCAGAAAATACAGTCGTATTTCAAGTGATAATCTGTTTCCCTAGGAATTATTCACTGATTACAAGATACGTAATTTCCCACAGAAATAAAACCATTGTTAAAAGTCAGCTATAGGCTATTTGTGCATGTGGGAGGGTTTGCCATTTTGTCTTTTTTAAAAAATTTTTTTTTAGTTTTATGCACTTATAAATTGAATTTTCAAGATCAAGTATGAGACTCATTGTTCTGTTTATGAAGCTTTTCTTTTTTTAATTGACTCTTCTTTTGGTTCCTATAATTGTCAACAATTGTCAGCACTTGCAATGGATGCATCTTAATTGACAGAGTAGATGTGGTATCTTTTCCCTCCAAGAGCCGTGTCATTAACAAATAATATTAATAACTAACACTTTTACGAATATACTTCCAGACCTGTGTGTATAGATGTGTGTATGCTATTCTGTTTTTCGCTTCACAGTATGTTATGAACATCATTCCATGTTAATCAAATCTTCTTCCTCAGTGTCTTTTTAAAAACCTTTTCATTTGGAGATAATTCGACTCACATGCAGTTGTAAGAAGTAATATAGGAAGATCCTGTATATGTTCACCCAGCTTCCCCCAGTGGTAAGTAAGATCTTGCATAACTACATGTAGCATAACCAGGTAATTGACCTTACCCAGTGACCTTATTCAGATGTCACCAGTTTTACATGTACTTGTGTGTGTTTAGTTCTGTACAGTTTTATCACGTGAAGATTGGTGTCACATCCAGATACAAAACAGTTTCATGATACCTTTTTATAGCCATGGACACCTCCCTCTACCTACATCCCTAAACCCTGGCAACCCCTAATCTGTTCTTCATCTTTACGATTATGTCATTTCCAAAAGTTTATTAAATGTCATATTAAGTAGATGCTTAGTAAATATTATTTTCTATAAATGTCCTGTCATTTATTTAAATTAGCAACTTTTGTTGGACATTTAAGGTTTTCAGTTTTTCACTTTCATAAACTAAGGCTGTGATGAACATGGTGTGCCTAAATCTTTTGTACGTATTTAATTATTTCCTTAGGATAAATACCTAGAACTGTAACTGTTAAATTGAATTATAGAGGTGATTACGTAAAGCTTTTGATTTGTATTGATGAATTGCCTTAAGGAAAGTTTGCCAGTCTAATCTCACCAGCGGAGTATGAGAATGCTTATTTTCCCATAGTCTTTCAACATTGTCTATGAATGTCTTATTCTTAATTACTAGCAACATCATAGCCAAAAAAATATTTCCTTGTTTGCATTTACATTTTCAAATCATAAGTGAGGTTGACTATTTAATAGGTATATTGGTCAATTATGTTTCTTTTGGAAATTGCCCTTACCCATGTTTCTATTGTGCCGTTTTTTTCTTTTCAACATGTAATAATTCTTTATATACTAAAGACTTTAAATCTTTGTCATATATTTTGTAAATTTGCCTTCTATTTTTATGGTGGTTTCTCATGTATGAAACTTTATAATTTTCACGTAGTGAAATCTATCAAATGTTTTTTTCTTTTATGGTTACTGCCTTTGGAGATATGCATAGAAAGCCTTCCCCTCCAAGATTAAGTAAATATTGACGCTTAGTTTCTTTTTTAATATTTTATTTTTTACATTTAAATTTTAATTCACCTTAAATGTACTTTGTTGTAGAATATGAGGGTATTTTCCTTCTAAATCATTAGCTGGTTATTCTAACACCATCGATCTATTCTTTCTCCACTGAATTGAAATACTTCCTTTATTTTTTTTTTTTATTATATGATCAGTTTTTGGACTTTCTGCCAGTAATCTGGGTGTCTCTTTGAGTGTAGTCGGAACTATAAAGTGGGAATAGACTGGGTCATCTGATCTGTAGAGAAATGATAACTTTCCCTCTTTGAAATCTCAAGAAACACAAGGCAATATTTGAATATATAAAAAATTATAGCATCTACTCTGAAAAATAGCAAACTAAAAGAAAAAGGAAAACAGAGTAGGAGTATTTGCAACTCATAACAAAGAACTAATTACATAAAAATAATACCTTCAAATTTATATGAAAAATGTCAAGATCTCTACAGGTAAATGGGCAGACAGTGTAAACAGACAAGAGAGGTTACAAATAGTCAACAAACTTCAGGGAAAATATTTTTTTCTGATTAATAGTCAAGTGCAAAATAACCTG
Source organism: Phocoena phocoena (assembly GCF_963924675.1). Lineage (NCBI taxonomy): Eukaryota > Metazoa > Chordata > Mammalia > Artiodactyla > Phocoenidae > Phocoena > Phocoena phocoena. Next base: position 72,641,020 of record NC_089240.1, on the reverse strand, counting down.
ATAATTAAAAACAGTAAATTAAGGGAGTAATCACTAATTGTGGATGAAGTTGTATTCAGTTGAAATGCTGATGGTATTATAAATTGGGACAACACTTTGGCAGAGTAACAGTTCGTACTAAGAATTGTCAATATGTTCATTCCCTTAGACTCAGTAACTCCAGATCTGAGAATTTATTGTGAGAAAAATCATTCAATAGAGGTAAAAAGCTACAAGGGTGATGACATCTATTTTAAAGCTGCTTATCATAGTAAAGTTTGGAAATAATGTTGTATGTCGAAGAGCCCCGATGTCTCAAAGGATTGTGGTGGACTGATGGAGTAGGCAGTTTTACAGTGTGGCCTAGGATATTTTTTATTACAGAATATCATACATACAAATGAAATATATGTGTGTGTATGTATACATATTTTTAATTTCTTTCTTTCAGTGAACAATAACAAAGTGAGTGGCACGTATGTATGACCCACCTAAAGAAAAAGAACACTACCAGAATATTACCAGTACCTTAGGAGCTCCCTGGGTGCACCACCATCCATCTCCCCTTCCTTTCCCACAGCTGTAACCATTATGGTAAACTGCTTTAATTGTCCTCTTGTTTTTTTAAAGTGTTTTTTATCACGTGTATATCACCAAACCATATGTTGTTAGTTTTTCCTGTTTTTGACACTTGTCTAACTTTTGGAATTCTACTCTGTATTCTTTCTGTGACTTGCTTTCCTTGGTCAGTGTTATGCTTGTGAGATTCATCTGTACAGATACATATAGCGGTAATTCCCCCACATACTCCCACATACACACACACACACACACACACACACACACACACACTCACACACTGCTATTATATAGTATTCTAGGCTTGCAAATCTTCAACTTCAGTAGGTTATGCATATTCACCAAAATAATTGTATTTATTTGCCCTTTGGTTTTCAGCTTTTCAAGGCCCCTGCCTCCCTCAGGAAATGTATAATGTCATAAACACACATTCACGACAAAATAAGACCGTTAGGTACACGTCATTCTGCAACTTTTTCAGTCAATAATTCTCACCTTTCTTTCCATTCCAGGACTGTTTTATCCCATGTAGCATCCCAGTACTGTTTAGTAGTATCCCAGTACTGTTGTATCCCATTGCTTTACAATGGTGTGTTAGTTTCTGCTTTATACCAAAGTGAATCAGTTATACATATACATATGTTCCCATATCTCTTCCCTCTTGCGTCTCCCTCCTTCCCACCCTCCATATCCCACTCCTCTAGGTGGTAACAAAGCACCGAGCTGATCTCACTGTGCTTTGCGCCTGCTTCCCACGAGCTATCTATTTTACGTTTGGTAGTGTATGTATGTCCATTGCCACTCCCTTACTTTGTCATGGCTTACCTTTCCCCATCCCCATATCCTCAAGTCCATTCTTTAGTAGGTCTGTGGATTCATTCCTGTCTTAACCCTAAGTAATTCATGACATTTTTTTCCTTAAATTCCATATGTATGTGTTAGCATAAGGTATTTGTCTTTCTCTTTCTGACTTACTTCACTCTGTATGACAGACTCTAGGTCCATCCACCTTATTACAAATAGCTCAATTTCCTTTCTTTTTATGGCTGAGTAATATTCCACTGTATATATGTGCCATATTTTCTTTTTCCATTCATCCAATGATGGACACTTAAGGTGTTTCCATCTCCTGGCTACTGTAAATACAGCTGCAATGAATATTTTGGTACATAACTCTTTTTTTTTTAACATCTTTATTTGGGTATAATTGCTTTACAATGGTACATTAGCTTCCGCCTTATAACAAAGTGAATCAGTTATACATATATTCCCATATCTCTTCCCACTTGTGTCTCCCTCCCTCCCACCCTCCCTATCCCACCCCTCCAGGCGGGCACAAAGCACTGAGCTGATCACCCTGTGCTATGCAGCTGCTTCCCACTAGCTATCTACCTTACATTTGGTAGTGTATATATGTCCATGCCTCTCTCTCGCTTTGTCACAGCTCACACTTCTCCCTCCCCATACCCACAAGTCCGTTCTCTAGTAGGTCTATTGCTTTATTCCTGTCTTACCCCTAGGTTCTTCATGACATTTTTTTCCTTAAATCCCATATATATGTGTTAGCATACGGTATTTGTCTTTCTCTTTCTGACTTACTTCACTCTGTATGACAGACTCTAGGTCTATCCACCTCATTACAAATAGCTCAATTTTGTTTATTTTTATGGCTGAGTAATATTCCATTGTATATATGTGCCACATCTTCTTTATCCATTCATCCAAAGATGGGCACTTAGGTTGTTTCCATCTCTGGGCTATTGTAAATAGAGCTGCAATGAATATTTTGGTACATGACTCTTCTTGAATTTTGGTTTTCTCAGGGTATATGCCCAGTAGTGGGATTGCTGGGTCATATGGTAGTTCTATTTGTAGTTTTCTAAGGAACCTCCATACTGTTCTCCATGGTGGCTGTACCAATTCACATTCCCACCAGCAGTGCAAGAGTGTTCCCTTTTCTCCACACCCTCTCCAGCATTTATTGCTTCTAGATTTTTTGATGATGGCCATTCTGACTGGTGTGAGATGATATCTCATTGTAGTTTTGATTTGCATTTCTCTAATGATTAATGATGTTGAGCATTCGTTCATGTGTTTGTTGGCAATCTGTATATCTTCTTTGGAGAAATGTCTATATAGGTCTTCTGCCCATTTTTGGATTGGGTTGTTTGTTTTTTTTGTTATTGACCTCATGAGCTGCTTGTAAATTTTGGAAATTAATCCTTTGTCAGTTGTTTCATTTGCAAATATTTTCTTCCATTCTGAGGGTTGTCTTTTGGTCTTGTTTATGGTTTCCTTTGCTGTGGAAAAGCTTTGAAGTTTCATTAGGTCCCATTTGTTTATTTTTGTTTTTATTTCCATTTGTCTAGGAGATGGGTCAAAAAGGATCTTGCTGTGATTTATGTCATAGAGTGTTCTGCCTATGTTTTCCTCTAAGAGTTTGATAGTTTCTGGCCTTACATTTAGGTCTTTAATCTGTTTTGAGCTTATTTTTGTGTATGGTGTTAGGGAGTGTTCTAATTTCATACTTTTATATGTACCTGTCCAGTTTTCCCAGCACCACTTATTGAAGAGGCTGTCCTTTCTCCAGTGTACATTCCTGCTTCCTTTATCAAAGATAAGGTGACCCTATGTGCATGGGTTTATCTCTGAGCATGCTATCCTGTTCTATTCATCTATATTTCTATTTTTGTGCCAGCACCATACTGTCCTGATTGCTGTAGCTTTGTAGTATAGTCTGAAGTCAGGGAGCCTGATTCCTCCAGCTCCGTTTTTCGTTCTCAAGATTGCTTTGGCTATTCGGAGTCCTTTGTGTTTCCATACAAATTGTGAAATTTTTTGTTCTAGTTCTGTGAAAAATGCCAGGGGTAGTTTGATAGGGATTGCATTGAATCTGTAGATTGCTTTGGGTAGTAGAGCCATTTTCACAATGTTGATTCTTCAATCCAAGTATACGGTATATCTCTCCATCTATTTGTATCATCTTTAATTTCTTTCATCAGTGTCTTATAATTTTCTGCATACAGGTCTTTTGTCCCCTTAGGTAGGTTTATTCCTAGGTATTTTATTCTTTTTGTTACAGTGGTAAATGGGAGTGTTTTCTTAATTTCACTTTCAGATTTTTCATCATTAGTGTGTAGGAATGCCAGAGATTTCTGTGCATTAATTTTGTATCCTGCTACTTTACCAAATTCATTGATTAGCTCTAGTAGTTTTATGGTAGCATCTTTAGGATTCTCCATGTATAGTATCATGTCATCTGCAAACAGTGACAGCTTTACTTCTTCTTTTCCGATTTGGATTCCTTTCATTTCCTTTTCTTCTCTGATTGCTGTGGCTAAAACTTCCAAAACTATGTTGAATAATAGTGGTGAGAGTGGGCAACCTTGTCTTGTGTCTGATCTTAGTGGAAATGCTTTCAGTTTTTCACCATTGAGGATGATGTTGGCTGTGGGCTTGTCATATATGGCCTTTATTATGTTTAGAAAAGTTTCCTCTATGCCGACTTTCTGCAGGGTTTTTATCATAAATGGGTGTTGAATTTTGTCAAAAGCTTTCTCTGCATCTATTGAGATGATCATATGGTTTTTCTCCTTCAATCTGTTAATATGGTTTATCACCTTGATTGATTTGCATATATTGAAGAATCCTTGCATTCCTGGAATAAACCCCAGTTGATCATGGTGTATGATCCTTTTAATGTGCTGTTGGATTCTGTTTGCTAGTATTTTGTTGAGGATTTTTGCATCTATGTTCATCAGTGATATTGGCCTGTAGTTTTCTTTCTTTGTGACATCCTTGTCTGGTTTTGATATCAAGGTGATGGTGGCCTTGGAGAAGGAATTTGGGAGTGTTCCTCCCTCTGCTATATTTTGGAAGAGTTTGAGAAGGATAGGTGTTAGCTCTTCTCTAAATGTTGATAGAATTCACGTATGAAGCCATCTTGGTCCTGGGCTTTTGTTTGTTGGAAGATTTTTAATCACAGTTTCAATTTCAGTGCTTGTGATTGGTCTGTTCATATTTTCGATTTCTTCCTGATTCAGTCTTGGCATTTCTAAGAATTTGTCCATTTCTTCCAGATTGTCCATTTTATTGGCATAGAGTTGCTTGTAGTAATCTCTCATGATCTTTTGTATTTCTGCAGTGTCAGTTGTTACTTCTCCTTTTTCATTTGTAATTCTGTTGATTTGAGTCTTCTCCCTTTTTTTCTTGATGAGTCTGGCTAGTGGTTTAACTATTTTGTTTATCTTCTCAAAGAACCGGCTTTTAATTTACTGATCTTTGCTATTGTTTTCTTCATTTCTTTTTCATTTATTTCTGATCTGATTTTTATGATTTCTTTCCTTCTGCTAGCTTTGGGGTTTTTTTGTTCTTCTTTCTCTAATTGCTTGAGGTGCAAGGTTAGGTTGTTTATTCGAGATGTTTCCTGCTTCTTAAGGTGGGTTTGTATTGCTATAAACTTCCCCCTTAGAACGGCTTTTGCTGCATCCCATACGTTTTGGGTTGTTATGTCTCCACTGTCATTTGTTTCTAGGTATTTTTTTATTTCCTCTTTGATTTCTTCAGTGATCACTTCATTATTAACTCGTGTATTGTTTAGCCTCCATGTGTTTGTATTTTTCACAGATCTTTTGCTGTAATTGATATCTAGTTTCTCAGCGTTGTGGTCAGAAAAGACACTTGATACAATTTCAATTTTCTTAAATTTACCAAGGCTTGATTTGTGACCCAAGATATCATCTATCCTGGAGAATGTTCCATGAGCACTTGAGAAAAATGTGTATTCTCTTGTTTTTGGATGGAGTGTCCTATAAATATCAATTAAGTCCATCTTGTTTAATGTATCATTTAAAGCTTGTGTTTCCTTATTTATTTTCATTTTGGATCATCTGTCCATGGGTGAAAGTGGGGTGTTAAAGTCCCCTACTATGAATGTGTTCCTGTCGATCTCCCCTTTTATGGCTGTTAGTATTTGCCTTATGTATGGAGGTGCTCTTATGTTGGGTGCATAAATATTTACAATTGTTATAACTTCTTCTTGGATGGATCCCTTGATCATTATGTAGTGTCCTTCTTTGTCTCTTCTAATAGTCCTTATTTTAAAGTGTATTTTGTCTGATAGGAGAATTGCTACTCCAGCTTTCTTTTGGTTTCCATTTGCATGGAATATCTTTTTCCATCCCCTTACTTTCAGTCTGGTTGTGTCTAGGTCTGAAATGGGTCTCTTGTAGACAGCATATATATGGGTCTTGTTTTTGTATCCATTCAGCCAATCTGTGTCTTTTGGTGGGAGCTTTCAGTCCATTTACATTTAAGGTAATTATCGATATGTATGTTCCTATTCCCATTTTCTAAATTGCTTTTGGTTCGTTATTATAGGTCTTTTCCTTCTCTTGTGTTTCTTGTCTAGAGAAGTTCCTTTAGCATTTGTTGTAAAGCTGGTTTAGTGGTGCTGAACTCTCTCAGCTTTTGCTTGTCTGTAAAGGTTTTAATTTCTCCATCAAATCTGAATGAGATCGTTGCTGGGTAGAGTAATCTTGGTTGCAGGTTTTTCTCCTTCATCACTTTCAGTATGTCCTGCCACTCCCTTCTGGCTTGTAGGGTTTCTGCTGAGAGATCAGCTGTTAACCTTATGGGGTTTCCCTTGTGTGTTATTTGTTGCTTTTCCCTTGCTGCTTTTAATATGCTTTCTTTGTATTTAATTTTTGACAGTTTGATTAATATGTGTCTTGGCGTATTTCTCCTTGGATTTATCCTGTATGGGACTCTCTGTGCTTCCTGGACTTGATTAACTCTTTCCTTTCCCATATTAGGGAAGTTTTCAACTATAATCTCTTCAAATATTTTCTCAGTCCCTTTCTTTTTCTCTTCTTCTTCTGGAACCCCTATAATGCTAATGTTGGTGTGTTTAATGTTGTCCCAGAGGTCTCTGAGACTGTCCTCAGTTCTTTTCATTTTTTTCCTTTATTCTGCTCTGCAGTAGTTATTTCCACTATTTTATCTTCCAGGTCACTTATCCGTTCTTCTGCCTCAGTAATTCTGCTATTGATCCCATCTAGAGTACTTTTAATTTCATTTATTGTGTTGTTCATCGTTGCTTGTTTCATCTTTATTTCTTCTAGGTCCTTGTTAACTGTTTCTTGCCTTTTGTTCATTCTATTTCCAAGATTTTGGATCATCTTTACTATCATTATTCTGAATTCTTTTTCAGGTAGACTGCCTATTTCCTCTTCATTTGTTAGGTCTGGTGGGTTTTTATCTTGCTCCTTCATCTGCTGTGTGTTTTTCTGTCTTCTCATTTTGCTTATCTTACTGTGTTTGGGGGTCTCCTCTTTGCAGGCTGCAGGTTTGTAGTTCCTGCTGTTTTTGATGTCTGCCTGCAGTGGCTAAGGTTGGTTCAGTGGGTTGTGTAGGCTTCCTGGTGGAGGGGACTAGTGCCTGTGTTGTGGTGGATGAGGCTGGATCTTGTCTCTCTAGTGGGCAAGTTCACGTCTGGTGGTGTGTTTTGGGGTGTCTGTGGCCTTATTATAATTTTATGCAGCCTCTCTGCTAATGGTTGGGGTTGTGTTCCTGTCTTGCTAGTTGTTTGGCATAGGTTGTCCAGCACTGTAGCTTGCTGGTCGTTGAGTGAAGCTGGGTGCTGGTGTTAAGATGGAGGTCTCTGGGAGATTTTTGCCGTTTGATATTATGTGGATCTGGGAGGTCTCTTGTTGACCAGTGTTCTGAATTTGGCTCTCCTACCTCAGAGGCAGAGCCCTGACTCCTGGCTGGAGCACCAAGAGCCTTTCATCCACACGGCTCAGAATTAAAGGGAGTAAAAGTAGAGAGAATTAGTAGAAGTATGAAGAAAGAAAGAAAGAAAGAAAGGAGGGAAGGAAAGAAGGAAGGAAGGAAGGAAGGAAGAAAGAAGCAAAGAAGTAAAGAAGGCAAGAAGGAAAGAAAGGAGGGAGGGAGGAAGGAAGGAAGGAGGGAAGGAAGGAAAAAAGACAGAGAGAAGATACAGTAAAATAAAATAAAGTATAATAAAGTTGTTGAATTAAAAAATAATTATTTAGAAAAAAAAGGGACGGATAGAACTTTGGGACAAATGTTGAAAGCAAAGCTATACAGACAAAATCTTACACAGAAGAATACACATACACCCTCACAAAAAGAGGTAAAGGGGAAAAAAGTCATAAATCTTGTTCTCAGAGACCAGCTCCTCAATTTGGGTTGATTCGTTTTCTAAAGGAGGGAAGGAAGGAAGGAAGGAAGGAAGGAAAGAAAGAAAGAAAAAAAGAAGGTAAAGTATAATAAAGTTATTAAAATTAATTATTAAGAAAAAAATTTTTAAAAAAAAACCATGGACGGATAGAACCGTAGGAGAAATGGTGGAAGCAAAACTATATAGACAAGGTTTCACACAGAAGCATACACATACACATTCACAAAAAGAGGAAAAGGGGGAAAAAATCATAGATCTTGCAATCGAAGCCCACCTCCTCAATCTGGGATGAGTCATTGTCCATTCATGTATTCCACAGATGCAGGGTACATCAAGTTGATTGTGGAGCTTTAATCCGCTGTTTCTGAGGCTACTGGGAGAGATTTCCCTTTCTCTTCTTTGTTCTCACAGCTCACAGGGGCTCGGCTTTGGATTTGGCCCTGCCTCTGTGTGTAGGTCACTGGAGGGCGTCTGTTTTTTGCTCAGACAGGACGGGGTTAAAGGAGCAGCTGATTCGGGGGCTCTGGCGCACTCAGGCTGGGGGTGGGGGGGAGGGAGGGGCACTGCGTGCGGGGCGGGCCTGCGGTGGCAGAGGCCGGCGTGACGTTGCACCAGCCTGAGGCCCGGCCGTGCGTTCTCCCGGGGAAGTTGTCCTTGGATACCGGGAACCTGGCAGTGGCGGGCTGCACAGGCTCCGCGGAAGAGGGGTGTGGATAGTGACCTGTGCTCGCACACAGGCCCCTTGGTGGTGGCAGCAGCAGCAGCCTTAGCGTCTCCCGCCCGTTCCTGGGGTCCGTGCTTTTAGCCGTGGTTTGCTCCCGTCTCTGGGGTCTGCGCTGTTAGCCGCGGCTCGCGCTGGTCTCTGGGGTTCGCTCTTTTAGCCTTGGCTCACGCCCGTCTCTGGGGTTCGCGCTTTTAGCCGCGGCTCGCGCCCGTCTCTGGGGTTTGCGCTTTTGGCTGCGGCTCGTGCCCGTCTCTGGAGTTGCTTTAAGCAGCGCTCTTAAACCCCTCTCCTCGCGCACCAGGAAACAGAGGGAAGAAAAAGTCTCTTGTCTCTTTGGCTGGTACAGACTTTTCCCTGGACTCCCTCCCGGCTAGCCATGATACACTGACCCCTTCAGGCTATGTTCAAGCCGCCAACCCCAGTCCTCTCCCTGCGCTCCGTCCAAAATCGAAACCCGAGTCTCAGCTTGCAGCCCCACCCGCCCCGGCGGGTGAGCAGACAAGCCTCTCGGGCTGGTGAGTGCCCGTCGGCACCGATCCTCTGTGCGGGAATCTCCCCGCTTTGCCCTCCGCACCCCTGTTGCTGTGCACTCCTCCGCAGCTCCGAAGCTCCCCCCTCCGCCTCCCAAAGTCTCTGCCCGCAAAGGGGCTTCCTAGTGTGTGGAAACTTTTCCTCCTTCACAGCTCCCTCCCACTGGTGCAGGTGCCGTCCCTATTCTTTTGTCTGTGTTTTTTCTTTTTTTCTTTTGCCCTACCCAGGTACGTGGGGAGTTTCTTGCCTTTTGGGAGGTCTGAGGTCTTCTGCCAGCTTTCAGTAGGTGTTCTGTAGGAGTTGTTCCACGTGTAGATGTATTTCTGGTGTATCTGTGGGGAGGAAGGTGATCTCCGCGTCTTACTCTTCCACCATCTTCAAGGTCCCCCCCCCATTTACATTTAAGGTAATTTTCGATATGTATGTTCCTATTCCCATTTTCTTAACTGTTTTGGGCTCGTTATTGTAGTTCTTTTGTTTCTCTTGTGTTTCTTGCCTAGAGAAGTTCCTTTAGCATTTGTTGTAAAGCTGGTTTGGTGGTGCTGAACTCTCAGCTTTTGCTTGTCTGTAAAGGTTTTAATTTCTCCATCAAATCTGAATGAGATCGTTGCTGGGTAGATTAATCTTGGTTGCAGGTTTTTCTCCCTCATCACTTTAAATATGTCCTGCCACTCCCTTCTGGCTTGCAGAGTTTCTGCTGAAAGTTCAGCTTTTAACCTTATGGGGATCCCCTTGTGTGTTATTTGTTATTTTTCCCTTGCTGCTTTTAATATGCTTTCTTTGTATTTAATTTTTGACAGTTTGATTAATATGTGTCTTGGCGTATTTCTCCTTGGATTTATCCTGTATGGGACTCTCTGTGCTTCCTGGACTTGAATAACTCTTTCCTTTCCCATATTAGGAAAGTTTTCAACTATAATCTCTTCAAAGATTTTCTCAGTCCCTTTCTTTTTCTCTTCCTCTTCTGGAACCCCTATAATTCTAATGTTGCTGTGTTTAATGTTGTCCCAGAGGTCTCTGAGACTGTCCTCAGTTTTTTTCATTCTTTTTTCTTTATTCTGCTCTGCAGTAGTTATTTCCACTATGTTATCTTCCAGGTCACTTATCCGTTCTTCTGCCTCAGTTATTCTGCTTTTGATCCCATCTAGAGTATTTTTAATTTCATTTATTGTTCATCGTTGCTTGTTTCATCTTTATTTCTTCTAAGTCCTTGTTAAATGTTTCTTGCATTTTGTCTATTTCCAAGATTTTGGATCATCTTTACTGTCATTATTCTGAATTCTTTTTCACGTAGACTATTTCCTCTTCATTTGTTAGGTCTGGTGGGTTTTTATCTTGCTCCTTCATCTGCTGTGTGTTTTACTGTCTTCTCATTTTGCTTATCTTACTGTGTTTGGGGGTCTCCTCTTTGCAGGCTGCAGGTTTGTAGTTCCTGCTGTTTTTGATGTCTGCCTGCAGTGGCTAAGGTTGGTTCAGTGGGTTGTGTAGGCTTCCTGGTGGAGGGGACTAGTGCCTGTGTTGTGGTGGATGAGGCTGGATCTTGTCTCTCTGGTGGGCAGGTCCACGTCTGGTGGTGTGTTTTGGGGTGTCTGTGGACTCATTATGATTTTAGACAGCCTCTCTGCTAATGGTTGGGGTTGTGTTCCTGTTTTGCTAGTTGTTTGGCATAGGGTGTCCAGTACTTCAGCTTGCTTGTCATTGAGTGAAGTTGGATGCTGGCGTTGAGATGGAGATCTCTGAGAGATTTTCGCCATTTGATATTATGTGGAGCTGGGAGGTCTCTTGTTGAGCAGTGTCCTGAAGTTGGCTCTCCCACCTCAGAGGCAGAGTCCTGACTCCTGGCTGGAGCACCAAGAGTCTTCCATCCACACGGTTCAGAATAAAAGGGAGTAAAAGTAGAGAGAAAGAATTAGTAGAAGTAGGAAGAAAGAAAGAAAGAAAAGGAAGGATGGAAGGAAGGAAGGAAGAAGGAAGAAAAGAAGGAAAGAAGGAAAGAAAGGAGGGAGGGAGGGAGGGACAGTGGGAAGAAGGAAGGAAGAAAGGAGGGATGGAAGGAAAGGAGAAAGAAAGAAGGAAGATAAAGTAAAATAAAATAGGGTAAAATACAATAAATTTATTAAATTAAGAAAGAAAAAAATTAAAACAAAACAAAACAAAAATGGATAGAACCGTTTTTGGACGGTTCAGGATGGATTAAGGATCAGGATGGTTAAGGACGGATAGAACCTTAGGACAAATGGTGGAAGCAAAGCTATACAGACAAAATCTCACACAGAAGCATTCACATACACACTCACAAAAAGAGGAAAAGGGGGAAAAAATCATAAACCTTGCTCTCAAAAGTCCTCCTCCTCAATTTGGAATGATTCGTTGTCTGAAGGAGGGAAGGAAGGAATGAAAGAATGAAAGAACGAAAGAAAGAAAGAAGATAAAGTAAAATAAAATAGTTATTAAAGTTAAAATTACTTACTAAGAAAGAAAAAGAAACGGACGGATAGAACCCTAGGACAAATGGTGGAAGCAAAGCTATACAGACAAAATCTCACACAGAATCATACACACTCACAAAAAGAGGAAAAGGTGAAAAAATCATAAATCTTGCTCTCAAAAGTCCACCTCCTCAATTTGGAATGATTCATTGTCTAATGGTGGGAAGGAAGGAAAGAAAGAAAGAAGATAAAGTAAAATAAAATAGAGTTATTAAAATTAATTATTAAGAAGGAAAATAAATTTTAAAAAACTGACGGATAGAACTCTAAGACAAATGGTGGAAGCAAAGCTATACAGACAAAATCTCACACAGAAGCATACACATACACACTCACAAAAAGAGGAAAAGGGGAAAAAATCATAAATCTTGCTCTCAATGTCCACCTCCTCAATTTGGGATGATTTGTTGTCTAAACAAGGGAAGGAATGAAAGAAAGGAAGGAAGGAAGCAAGAAAGAAGATAAAGTAAAATAAAATAGTTATTAAAATTAAAATTAATTATTAAGAAAGAAAAAAAAAACGGATGGATAGAGCCCTAGAACAAATGGTGGAAGCAAAGCTATACCGACAAAATCTCACACAGAAGCATAAACACTCACAAAAAGAGGAAAAGGGGAAAAAGTCATAAATCTTGCTCTCAAAGTCCACCTCCTCAGTTTAGGATGATTCGTTGTCTATTCAGGTATTCCACAGATGCAGGGTACATCAAGTTGATTGTGGAGCTTTACTCCGCTGTTTCTGAGGTTGCTGGGAGAGATTTCCCTTTCTCTTCTTTGTTCTCACAGCTCACAGGGGCTCAGCTTTGGATTTGGCCCTGCCTCTGCATGTAGGTCGCCGGAGGGCGTCTGTTTTTCACTCAGAAAGGACGGCTTTAAAGGAGCTGCTGATTCGGGGGCTGTGGCTCACTCAGGCCCAGGGGAGGGAGGGGCACGGAGTGCGGGGCTAGCCTGCGGTGGCAGAGGCCGGCGTGACGTTGCACCAGCCTGAGGCCCGCCGTCCGTTCTCCCGGGGAAGTTGTCCCTGGATCCCGGGAACCTGGCAGTGGCGGGCTGCACAGGCTCCCCAGAAGGGAGGTGTGGATAGTGACATGTGCTCATACACAGACTTCTTGGCGGCGGTAGCAGCAGGCTTAGCGTCTCCTGCCAGTCTCTGGAGTCTGTGCCTTTAGCTGCGGCTCGCGCCCATCTCTGGAGCTCCATTAAGCAGTGCTCTTAATCCCCTCCTCGCGCACCAGCAAACAAAGAGGGAAGAAAAAGTCTCTTGCCTCTTTGGCAGCTTCAGACCTTTTCCTGGACTCCCTCCTGGCTAGCCGTGGTGCACTAACCCCTTCAGGCTGTGTTCAAGCCGCCATCCCCAGTCCTCTCCCTGCGCTCCGACTGAAGCCCGAGCCTCAGCTCCCAGCCCCGCCCGCCCCAGCCGGTGAGCAGACAAGCCTCTTGGGCTGGTGCGTGCCGGTCGGCACAGTTACTCTGTGTGGGAATCTCCCCGCTTTGCCCTCCGCACCCCTGTTGCTGCACTCTCCTCCGCGGCTCCGAAGCTCCCCACCCCGCCACCACCTGCAGTCTCCGCCTGCGAAGGGGCTTCCTAGTGTGTGGAAACCTTTCCTCCTTCACAGCTCCCTCCCACTGGTGCAGGTCCCGTCCCTATTCTTTTGTCTCTGTTTTTTCTTTTTCTCTTTTGCCCTACCCAGGTATGTGGGGAGTTTCTTGCCTTTTGGGAGGTCTGAGGTCTTCTGGCAGCCTTCAGTAGGTGTTCTGTAGGAGTTGTTCCACGTGTAGATGTAATTCTGGTGTATCTGTGGGGAGGAAGGTGATCTCCGTGTCTTACTCTTCCGCCATCTTCCCCTGTGTCTTAAGTATTTTTAATATGCATTTTAAAGTGTAAAATCACTGACAAGTGATTCATAAACCTTTTACATTGATTTTGTTTTATCCCTCTTGTTACGGCATTTAAGAAAGTCTTTATGCAATAAAATTGTAATTTTCATTAGATAAAATTTTATCCTTTGTTTTATTTTAATAAACTCAGTGTAATCATTGTTCAGCTTTTTAATAAGCAGGATAAAATAATTATCCTCAATGTTTTCTCAATCATACTGTAGCCAGTTTTCTCTTAGATACATAATGAGACTACATTTAAAACTTAATTTGAAGTGTTTTACCTTAAGGAATGTTATATAATAACAAATTCATAGGCCCTTTCAAATTTAGTTTATAAGGCTCATAAGGGTTTTTTTGTCTACTTTTAAAAAAATGGATTTCATTATAGAATTTCATATACGGAAGGAAGGTTATTTGTTGTGTGATTTTGTAACATTCTTGGAATGAGCACAGTCTGTCTCATCATCTATTTTAGTCTCATAGCTTTATAAATAATACAGTAAAGGTCATTTCTCTTCTGTGGCACGTAAGTAAAATATGTTCTGAACAAGAAACTTTATTTTCCTCATTACAAGTTAAATATTGTTAAAGAAACCTTATTTTCCTCATCACAAGTTAAATGTTATTTGTTATTAAGTTTGAAGAGAGCTCAACTCGGATATCCTTTGCTGTGAAAATATCATTTCGGTCACTTAAATTGATACAACAGAAATATTAGTATTAAGAAAATTAAGTAAAAATTAATTGTAGTGGAATCTGCTTATTTTATTTCCTGGCATGAATAGGTCTTTGGCAAATATTTACATTACTTAATAAAACTTACATTAAGAGATTTGAGTTGATATAGTTTTCTTGGTTTAGATAAAAAACAAAATACTAAATCTCTGCTTTCCAAGGGATCATTTTATTTGGTAGACCCAGCCTTTCATTAGCTCTGTAAATTTGGTATTAAATTTTATTCTTTAAACTTTTTATTATGGCCAGTTTCAAACATAAAAAAAGTAGAATAAAATAACTCCCCATGTACCAATCTCCCAGTTTCAACAGTTATCAATTTATGGCCTCTTTTCCTCTATACCCTCCCCCTTCTCATTTCACGATCCAGTCCTGGATTATTTTAATGCAGATCCCATATATTATATCATTCCGTCTGTAAATATTTCAATAAATATGTAAAGGACAAGGGCTCTCCTTTTTAAACATAACTACAGTAGCTTTATGCCCTTGTTTGCATTTTCAGTTCTTCCTAAGGCATTTATCCATTGTATTTCTTTGCTCTAGTACTCCTTTAGCTTAGTTTTTATTTCTGAAATGATTTTTCTTTCATTTCCTCTTGAGTCATTTCATTCTTTTTTCAAATATATCTATTATCTAATCACCACACTTTTTAAGTTTTTCTAATTCTGATTTATGTTGTTCTTTCAGAGCGTCTATTATTTTCTTAATTTCTTTTAGCTTATAGTACCATAGTTAGGTTATAGTTTTCATCTAATTTGCAAGCATGTCTTTCTGGGATGCTTTCATTGTCTGTTAGGCTGTTATTTCACTTCTATTCTCTCTATGTATATATATTTTTTTACTGTACGTTGAATGGGATTCAACAAAGATCCTTTTGTTTTGCTCATTTTTAAGTGAAAAAAGTTTTCCTTGTGTTTTTAATAGGGAGTGTGGATCAGGATAGCTTTTCTAACTTAACTGCTCTAGAGCTCTCCTGTATTTTCACTAAATAATCCAAAAAATAGCCTGAGGGGGCTTCCCTGGTGGCGCAGTGGTTGAGAGTCTGCCTGCCGATGTAGGGAACGTGGGTTTGTGCCCCGGTCTAGGAAGATCCCACATGCCGCGGAGCCGCTGGGCCCGTGAGCCATGGCCGCTGAGCCTGCGCATTTGGAGCCTAAAAAAAAAAATAGCCTGAGATCTGAGATCTGATAGCTGTGTCACACTCCCCCAGTTTTGTATGGACCTTCTCTACCCTTTGCACCTATTTTCCCTGTTCTGCTGAATTTGGATTTTATTCCTAAGAGTTACTCCTCTGTGCAGGGATTTATCTAGAAGGACAGTTTTTCATTTTCCTAAGTTCCTAGGGCCCAACTCCATTCCCACTCCCTCACCACTCTAGCACTCCCAGGGGTTCCTTTGCACTCATCCACAGGTTGGAGCCTGTGAAGTCCCCTCCCACTTTCTGCTGATATTTTCACAGTGACCTTGCAAGCTTCCAGTGAGTGCCTGATAGCAGTTTTGGGGTTCTCTGTCTCAGCACTGTCACAAATTTCTCTATCTTCCCTTCATTTCCTCTTGCACAGTCTCTGATATCACGTTGGTCTTACAGCTATTGAAGGTTTGTAATGACCCACTTGTATTTTGGAGTTCATCACGATATTTTGTCATCTAGCTTTGTTGTAGATGATGTCCCTGGGAGTTTGGTTTCGATATCCTGGTTGCACTGTCTGTTTTTATGGGGGTCTCAGGGGGAGATTCAGCAACTTTGCTGCTAATGCCATCTTATCCTGTTTTTATTTTTATGTTCAAGTCATTTGCACAAGAACAGAGTCCAAGTTGTTGATCTATCACTAACATTCACCTTTGAGAACTTGCAGCAAACCTTATGAGTCACTTATTTCAAGCTCTACATTTTATCTATAAGGATATTTATAAGGAAGCTGAATTCCAGAGAGGTTAAGTAACTTCAGCTATTTAGTATAAAGCTGAAAACAAGAATCCAATTTTCCTAGTATTGAAACAGTGTTCTTATTAGACATTCCTAAAAGTTCACACTATATTGAATTTTTAAAAATTAACATAAATTTTGTGAGTTAATATTTTAATGAATAGTATATTTATCCAAAGTTCTAAAATTTACACAGATATATATTTTTAACACCTGTATTGGGGCATAAGTGCTTTACAATGGTGTGTTAGTTTCTGCTTTATACCAAAGTGAATCAGTTATACATATACATATGTTCCCATATCTCTTCCCTCTTGCGTCTCCCTCCCGCCCACCCTCAGTATCCCACCCCTCCAGGCGGTCACAAAGCACCGAGCCGATATCCCTGTGCCATACAGCTGCTTCCCACTAGCTATCTACCTTACGTTTGTTAGTGTATAGATGTCCATGCCTCTCTCTCGCCCTGTCACAGCTCACCCTTCCCCCTCCCCATATCCTCAAGTCCGTTCTCCAGTAGGTCTGTGTCTTTATTCCTGTCTTACCCCTAGGTTCATCATGACATTTTTTTTTCTTAAATTCCATATATATGGGTTAGTATACGGTATTTGTCTTTCTCTTTCTGACTTACTTCACTCTGTATGACAGACTCTAGGTCTATCCACCTCATTACAAATAGCTCAATTTCGTTTCTTTTTATGGCTGAGTAATATTCCATTGTATATATGTGCCACATCTTCTTTATCCATTCATCCGATGATGGGCACTTAGGTTGTTTCCATCTCTGGGCTATTGTAACTAGAGCTGCAATGAACATTTTGGTACATGACTCTATTTGAATTATGGTTTTATCAGGGTATATGCCCAGTAGTGGGATTGCTGGGTCATATGGTAGTTATATTTGTAGTTTTTTAAGGAACCTCCATACTGTTCTCCATAGTGGCTGACCAATTCACATTCCCACCAGCAGTGCAAGAGTGTTCCCTTTTCTCCACACCCTCTCCAGCATTTGTTTCTAGATTTTTTGATGATGGCCATTCTGACTTGTGTGAGATGATATCTCATTGTAGTTTTGATTTGCATTTCTCTAATGATTAATGATGTTGAGCATTCTTTCATGTGTTTGTTGGCAGTCTGTATATCTTCTTTGGAGAAATGTCTATTTAGGTCTTCTGCCCATTTTTGGATTGGGTTGTTTGTTTTTTTGTTATTGAGCTGCATGAGCTGCTTGTAAATTTTGGAGATTAATCCTTTGTCAGTTGCTTCATTTGCAAATATTTTCTCCCATTCTGAGGGTTGTCTTTTGGTCTTGTTTATGGTTTCTTTGGCTGTGCAAAAGCTTTGAAGTTTCATTAGGTCCCATTTGTTTATTTTTGTTTTTATTTCCATTTCTCTAGGAGGTGCATCAAAAAGGATCTTGCTGTGATTTATGTCATAGAGAGTTCTGCCTATGTTTTCCTCTAAGAGTTTGATAGTTTCTGGCCTTACATTTAGGTCTTTAATCCATTTTGAGCTTATTTTGGTGTATGGTGTTAGGGAGTGATCTAATCTCATACTTCTACGTGTACCTTTCCAGTTTTTCCAGCACCACTTATTGAAGAGGCTGTCCTTTCTCCACTGTAAATTCCTGCCTCCTTTATCAAAGATAAGGTTTCCGTATGTGCATGGGTTTATCTCTGGGCTTTCTATCCTGTTCCATTGATCTATCTTTCTGTTTTTGTGCCAGTACCATACTGTCTTGATTACTATAGCTTTGTAGTATAGTCTGAAGTCAGGGAGCCTGATTCCACCAGCTCCGTTTTTCATTCTGAAGATTGCTTTGGCTATTCGGGGTCTTTTGTGTTTCCATACAAATTGTGAAAATTTTTGTTCTAGTTCTGTGAAAAATGCCAGGGGTAGTTTGAAAGGGATTGCATTGAATCTGTAGATTGCTTTGGGTAGTAGAGTCATTTTCACAATGTTGATTCTTCCAATCCAAGAACTTGGTATATCTCTCCATCTATTTGTATCATCTTTAATTTCTTTCGTAGTGTCTTATAATTTTCTGCATACAGGTCTTTTGTCTCCTTAGGTAGGTTTATTCCTAGATATTTTATTCTTTTTGTTGCAATGGTAAATGGGAGTGTTCTCTTGATTTCACTTTCAGATTTTTCATCTTTAGTGTGTAGGAATGCCAGAGATTTCTGTGCATTAATTTTGTATCCTGATACTTTAACAGCTTCATTGATTAGCTCTAGTAGTTTTCTTGTAGCCTCTTTACGATTCTCTGTGTGTAGTATCATGTCATCTGCAAACAGTGACAGCTTTACTTCTTCTTTTCCGATTTGGATTCCTTTTATTTCCTTTTCTTCTCTGATTGCTGTGGCTAAAACTTCCAAAACTATGTTAAATAAGAGTGGTGAGAGTGGGCAACCTTGTCTTGTTCCTGATCTTAGTGGAAATGCTTTCAGTTTTTCAACATTGAGGACGATGTTGGCTGTGGGCTTGTGATATATGGCCTTTATTATGGTGAGGAAAGTTCCCTCTATGCCGACTTTCTGCAGGGTTTTTATCATAAATGGGTGTTGAATTTTGTCAAAAGCTTTGTCTGCATCTATTGAGATGATCATATGGTTTTTCTCCTTCAATCTGTTAATATGGTTTATCACATTGATTGATTTGCGTATATTGAAGAATCCTTGCATTCCTGGAATCAACTCCACTTGCTCATGGAGTTTGATCCTTTTAATGTGCTGTTGGATTCTGTTTGCTAGTATTTTGTTGAGGATTTTTGCATCTATGTTCATCAGTGATATTGGCCTGTAGTTTTCTTTCTTTGTGACATGCTTGTCTGGTTTTGGTATCAAGGTGATGGTGGCCTTGGAGAAGGAATTTGGGAGTGTTCCTCCCTCTGCTATATTTTGGGAGGGTTTTAGAAGCATAGGTGTTAGCTCTTCTCTAAATGTTTGATAGAATTCACGTATGAAGCCATCTTGGTCCTGGGCTTTTGTTTGTTGGAAGATTTTTAATCACAGTTTCAATTTCAGTGCTTGTGATTGGTCTGTTCATATTTTCGATTTCTTCCTGATTCAGTCTTGGCAGGTTGTGCATTTCTAAGAATTTGTCCATTTCTTCCAGATTGTCCATTTTATTGGCATAGAGTTGCTTGTAGTAATCTCTCATGATCTTTTGTATTTCTGCAGTGTCAGTTGTTACTTCTTTTTCATTTCTAATTCTATTGATGAGTCTTCTCCCTTTTATTCTTGATGAGTCTGGCTAATGGTTTATCAATTTTGTTTATCTTCTCAAAGAACCAGCTTTTAGTTTCATTGATCTTTTCTATTGTTTCCTTCATTTCTTTTTCATTTATTTCTGATCTGATTTTTATGATTTCTTTCCTTCTGCTAACGTTGGGTTTTTTTGTTCTTCTTTCTCTGATTGCTTGAGGTGGAAGTTTAGGTTGTTTATTCGAGATGTTTCCTGCTTCTTAAGGTGGGCTTGTATTGCTATAAACTTCCCTCTTAGAAATGATTTTGCTGCATCCCATTGGTTTTGGGTCATTGTGTCTCCGTTGTCATTTTTTTCTAGGTATTTTTTTGATTTCCTCTTTGATTTCTTCAGTGATCACTTCGTTATTAAGTAGTGTATTGTTTAGCCTCCATGTGCTTGTATTTTTTACAGAGCTTTTCCAGTAATTGATATCTAGTCTCATGGCTTTTTGGTTGGAAAAGATACTTGATACAATTTCAATTGTCTTAAATTTACCAAGGCTTGATTTGTGACCCAAGATATTATCTATCCTGGAGAATGTTCCGTGAGCACTTGAGAAAAATGTGTTTTCTCTTGTTTTTGGATGGAGTGTCCTATAAATATCAATTGAGTCCATCTTGTTTAATGTATCATTTAAAGCTTGTGTTTCCTTATTTATTTTCATTTTGGATCATCTGTCCATTGGTGAAAATGGGGTGTTAAAGTCCCCTACTATGAATGTGTTACTGTCGATTTCCCCTTTTCTGGCTGTTAGTATTTGCCTTATGTATTGAGGTGCTCCTATATTGGGTGCATAAATATTTACAATTGTTATATCTTCTTCTTGGATGGATCCCTTGATCATTATGTAGTGTCCTTCTTTGTCTCTTGTAAAAGTCTTTATTTTAAAGTCAATTTTGCTTGATATGAGAATTGCTACTCCAGCTTTCTTTTAGTTTCCATTTGCATGGAATATCTTTTTCCATCCCCTTGCTTTCAGTGTTTATGTGTCTCTAGGTCTGAAATGGGTCTCTTGTAGACAGCATATATTTGGGTCTTGTTTTTGTATCCATTCAGCCAATCTGTGTCTTTTGGTGGGAGCATTTAGTCCATTTACCTTTAAGGTGATTATCGATATGTATGTTCCTATTCCCATTTTCTAAATTGTTTTGGGTTCGTTATTATAGGTCTTTTCCTTCTCTTGTGTTTCTTGTCTAGAGAAGTTCCTTTAGCATTTGTTGTAAACTGGTTTGGTGGTGCTGAACTCTCTCAGCTTTTGCTTGTCTGTAAAGGTTTTAATTTCTCCATCAAATCTGAATGAGATCGTTGCTGGGTAGAGTAATCTTGGTTGCAGGTTTTTCTCCTTCATCACTTTCAGTATGTCCTGCCACTCCCTTCTGGCTTGCAGAGTTTCTGCTGAGAGATCAGCTGTTAACCTTCTGGGGATTACCTTGTGTGTTATTTGTTGCTTTTCCCTTGCTGCTTTTAATATGCTTTCTTTGTATTTAATTTTTGACAGTTTGATTAATATGTGTCTTGGCGTATTTCTCCTTGGATTTATTCTGTATGGGACTCTCTGTACTTCCTGGACTTGATTAACTCTTTCCTTTCCTATATTAGGGAAGTTTTCAACTATAATCCCTTCAAATATGTTCTCAGTCCCTTTGTTTTTCTCTTCTTCTTCTGGAACCCCTAGAATTCAAATGTTGGTGCGTTTAATGTTGTCCCAGAGGTCTCTGAGACTGTCCTCAGTTCTTTTCATTCTTTTTTCTTCATTCTGCTCTGCAGTAGTTATTTCCACTCTTATCTTCCAGGTCACTTATCCGTTCGTCAGCCTTAGTTATTCTGCTTTTGATCCCATCTAGAGTATTTTTAATTTCATGTATTGTGTTGTTCATTGTTGGTTGTTTCATCTTTAGTTCTTCTAGGTCCTTGTTAAATGTTTCTTGCATTTTGTGCATTCTATTTCTAAGATTTTGGATCATCTTTACTGTCATTATTCTGAATTCTTTTTCAGGTAGACTGCCTATTTCCTCTTCATTTGTTAGGTCTGGTGCATTTTTATCTTGCTCCTTCATGTGCTGTGTGTTTTTCTGTCTTCTCATTTTGCTTATCTTACTGTGTTTGGGGTCTCCTCTTTGCAGGCTGCAGGTTCATAGTTCCCGTTGTTTTTGATGCCTGTCTGCAGTGGCTAAGGTTGGTTCAGTGGGTTGTGTAGGCTTCCTGGTGGAGGGGACTAGTGCCTGTGTTGTGGTGGATGAGGCTGGATCTTGTCTCTCTAGTGGTTAGGTCCACGTCTGGTGGTGTGTTTTGGGGTGTCTGTGGATTTATTATGTTTTTCGGCAGCCTCTCTGCTAATGGGTGGGGTTGTGTTCCTGTTTTGCTAGTTGTTTGGCATAGGTTATCCTGCACTGTGGCTTGCTGGTCATTGAGTGAAGCTGGGTGCTGGTGTTAAGATGGAGGTCTCTGGGAGATTTTTGCCATTTGATATTATGTGGAGGTGGGTGGTCTCTTGTTGACCAGTGTCCTGAAGTTGGCTCTCCCACCTCAGAGGCAGAGCCCTGACTCCTGGCTGGAGCACCAAGAGCCTTTCATCTACACAGCTCAGAATAAAAGGTAGAAAAAGTAGAGAGAATTAGTAGAAGTAGGAAGAAAGAAAGAAAGAAAGGAGGGAGGGAAGGAAGGAAGGAAGGAAGAAAGAAAGAATGAAAGAAAGAAAGAAAGAGAAAGAAAAGGCCAGCAGGAGACAAAGGAGGGAGGGAAGGAGGGAGGGAGGAAGGAGGGAGGGAACGGAGGAAAAAAGAGAGAAAGAAAGAAGATACAGTAAAATAAACTAAAGTATAATAAAGTTATTGAATTAAAAAATAATTATTTAGAAAAAAAATGGGACGGATAGAACCTTAGGACAAATGGTGGAAGCAAAGATATACAGACAAAATCTTACAAAGAAGCATACACATACACCTTCACAAAAAGAGGTAAAGGGGAAAAAACCATAAATCTTGCTCTCAAAGTCCACGTTCTCAATTTGGTATGATTCGTTGTCTAAAAGAGGGAAGGAAGGAAGGAAGGAATAAAGAACGAACGTAAAGTATAATAAAGTTATTAAAATTAAAATTATTAGGAAAAAAATATTTAAAAAAATGGATGGATAGAACCCTTGGACAGATGGTGGAAGCAAAGCTATACAGACAAGATCTCACACAGAAGCATACACATACACATTCACAAAAAGAGCAAAAGGGGAAAAATTCATAGATCTTGCTCTCGAAGTCCACCTCCTCAATTTGGGATGATTCGTTGTCTATTCATGTATTCCACAGATGCAGGGTACATCAAGTTGATTGTGGAGCTATAATCCGCTGTTCCTGAGGCTACTGGGAGAGATTTCCCTTTCTCTTCTTTGTTCTCACAGCTCACAGGGGCTCAGCTTTGGATTTGGCCCTGCCTCTGCGTGTAGGCCGCTGGAGGGCGTCTGTTTTTTGCGCAGACAGGACGAGGTAAAAGGAGCAGCTGATTCGGGGGCTCTGGCGCACTCAGGCCGGGGGAGGGGAGGGAGGGGCACGGCATGTGGGGTGGGCCTGCGGCGGCAGAGGCCGGCGTGACGTTGCACCAGCCTGAGGCCCACCGTGCGTTCTCCCGGGGAAGTTGTCCCTGGATCCCGGGAACCTGGCAGTGGCAGGCTGCACAGGCTCCCCGGAAGAGGGGTGTGGATAGTGACCTGTGCTCGCACACAGGCCCCTTGTTGGCGGCAGCAGCAGCCTTAGCATCTCCCACCCGTCTCTGGAGTCTGTGCTTTTAGCCGCGGCTCGCACCCATCTCTGGGGTTCGTGCTTTTAGCCGCGGCTCGCGCCTGTCTCTGGAGTTCCTTTAAGCAGCGCCCTTGAACCCCTCGCCTCGCGCACCAGTAAGCAAAGAGGGAAGAAATAGTCTCTTGCCTCTTCGGCAGGTGCATACTTTTCCTTGGACTCCCTCCCTGCTAGCCGTGGTGCACTAACACCTTCAGGCTGTGTTCAAGCCGCCAACCCTAGTCCTCTCCCTGCGCTCCCACCAAAGCCCGAGCCTCAGGCTCGCTGCCCCACCTGCCCCGGCGGGTGAGCAGACAAGCCTCGCAGGCTGGTGAGTACTGGTCTGCACCGATCCTCTGTGCGGGAATCTCCCCGCTTTGCCCTCTGTACCCCTGCTGCTGGCTCTCCTCCGTGGCTACGAAGCTCCCCCCCCGTGGCTACGAAGCTCCCCCCTCTGCCTCCCGCAGTCTCCGCCCGCGAGGGGCTTCCTAGTGTGTGGAAACCTTTCCTCCTTCGCAGCTCCCTCCCACTGGTGCAGGTCGCATCCCTATTCTTTTGTCTCTGTTTTTTCTTTTTTTTCTTTTGCCCTACCCAGGTACGTGGGGAGCTTCTTGCCTTTTGGGAGGTCTGAGGTCTTCTGCCAGCCTTCAGTAGGTGTTCTGTAGGAGTTGTTCCACGTGTAGATGTATTTGTGGTGTATCTGTGGCGAGGAAGGTGATCTCCGCCTCTTACTCTTCCGCCATCTTCCCAGCACCCCCCACAAATGCTTTCTTTTTCTTCATTTCTTGTAGGAATTGAAAGACTACTCGGTAGGTGTCAGACTTCTCCGGAGGGATCGAATCAGTGCATGTCCCCGGCGTGGGCTGCCCCAGGGCCGCAGCTCTGCCCTTTTGGGTCTGTGCTTGGTCAGCTCGGCCGGCCCCCACCACACCTGCAAGCTGCAGCAGCTGCTCCCCTACATAGATATTATTA
This sequence comes from Phocoena phocoena, assembly GCF_963924675.1. Taxonomy (NCBI): domain Eukaryota; kingdom Metazoa; phylum Chordata; class Mammalia; order Artiodactyla; family Phocoenidae; genus Phocoena; species Phocoena phocoena. The sequence continues at coordinate 72,616,983 of NC_089240.1, read as the reverse complement.
ACAGTATTTTCTCCCATGAGGAAGAAGTCCATAGATATTAAATTTATTAGTATGTTTGATATTTCGTGTGGGTCAAACTGAATTACAATAATTGTCAATTTAAAAAGTCTTTTTATCTATACTTCTTGGAATTTCCCTAAGCTACTTCACTGGCAGTTATTTTTCTTTTTAAGGTAACCTCTAAAAAGTAAATATAAGATATAAACTTTTAACTTATAATTTAATAGGAATGAACAAAACTACTTAAACCTGCATTGAAATTTAATTTCTGTCTAATTTTGTGATGTCACTTTGAGCAGCTGTGACATGAGTTAAGTGGGTCGTTTTACCTTTGTGTTGCTCAATCTAGTCAGTTCTGTACCTAATGTTGTTTATGCTTTGTTTACAATGGTACAGAAGGTCTGTACATAGGGTTGTTTAAATAGTAAAGGATGTGGCTCTCTAAAAGCTTCTTATACTCACAAGTTTTTCCTTGCCAGTAATTCTACTTTATTCCTAAAAAAAAGAAGTTATTCTTTATAAAAAGTCACAGTAAATTTTCTAGTTGTATGTAATTTTCTTTCCATTCTGGTCTTCACTAGTTATAAATAACACATGAAATGAGTTTCAAGGTAGAAAGCAGGAATCCATTTTGAAATGTTCTATAAAATAAAGAGTGATTTATGGTTTCATATGATTTGGGCTGAAAGCACTCAGGCTTTGCCAGGTCATCAAAGTCCTGTCAGGGGAATCTATTATATATTGTTTGATATGCTGGGAGTGGTGTAAGTATTTAATGTTTATCTTATGTAAGTATAGTGTTAGGAAAAATCAATTCCAGATACTAATACAATTTTAAGAATAGATCATAGAGTGCTAACCTAAATATTGTAGTTGTAAGTGATGAGGTTCAACATTAAGGATTTGGACTAAAAGGGGATTTTGAAAAATGAATAAATAATGGTTTCATTCCTATAAAATATTTTAGATAAGATTCTTGAAAATGCTAATTTCATACCTTTTTGGGCTTGATTTTAGCTTAGCTTCGTTTGATAGTGAAACATCTTTATTTTATCTAGACAGGTTTTGGAAAATCATAGAGCTGGGACTATGTGTTTGTTATATGATCATATAACATTCTATAAGCTTCTAATATATTTTTTCTAGTTGCCAACTTTATAACAGAACCTCAACTGAGAAGGACGTAATGTAACAAACTTCAGTTTCCCCTGTTACAAGCAGTTATGAAATGCTAATATAATACCTAGTATTTACCTGTGTTTGATAAAAATGACTTGCCAGTAAAAGTTGATGATCTTGCATCAGATTTATACATTTTTCCTACAATCCTTTGGCAGAGTTCTTTGAAACAGCCTCACTAATGAATTTAATGATGTGAAATATTTAAATGATATTAAGTATTTGATGAACTTCTGTAGCATACATCTGGAAAAGCCCTATAGTGTACGTATAGAAAAGGCTATTGGACTTCTTTTCAAGAAACTATTTTAAGTTGTTAGATCTTTGAGGATAACTTAAGTCAATAGTAAACGAATGGTAGTTTTTTTCCCTTCAAATAGCTTAAGTATAACTTCAGGTAACTTCAGATTTGTTATTGAAGGGGTAGGAAGAGAAGGAAAGAGAACCAGTATTTATTGAATGTCAGCAACATGCTAGGAGACTGTGTAAGGTGTTTTATATCATTTTTTAACCTATTCCTCCGTATATCCCTATGAGATATATTATTAGCCCTATATTACAGTTGAAAACATTGTACTTGTATATTTGTACTCAGATTTTTTACAGTGTGTTTCCAGTGTAATGCTGTGTGACTTAACCCTGATTATTTGTTTCTAACTCATGTCTGGCTTTCCCTTGTGGGAGAGACTGTATAATTCATTGTAATAAGCCTATATATGTTCCATATAAATGCCTCACAAGGATGTTGTGTGAATTTGAGTAATGATTCAGAAGCTAAGTAGTTCACTTTTTATGGTGCTAAGTGTTAAAAAAAAGGCTTTATTTTGAAATTAGTCAAGGGTTTAAAAGCTATTAAAATTGAGCTTATAAATATTAATTTAAACAAAACAAGCAGTTAGTTGTTTTACTTATTTTGCTAAATTATAAGTAAGACCAAAAAGTTTAATTATGTTAACTTTTCCTAAATAAGAATTTAAAAAAATGAAACCTAAAGCTCCAGTTTTATGCAAACTCATCCTTCGTGCTGTGCCTAGAGTTATTTTTCTGAAACACTGATTAGATCTTGTTCTTATGGCTAAAATCTTAGACTCCCTGTTGCTTACAGGTTCAAGTTCAGACTCCACAGTTTGGCTCCAACCACTCTTTTGAGCATCACTTTTTGGTACTCTCTTCCTTCACCCTTTGCCAAGAATATTCCCTTCCACTTTCCCTTTTCCTTCAGCTTTTTTCTTCTACACTTTTCAGTTGTGTTATTACAGATCTGAAAGACCCAGCTGGTTAGTGTCCCCTGCTCCTTGGAGCTTTCCATGACTCACCTCTACAGAGGGAATGCTTCTTTCCTTTGTGTTCCTCTAACAGTTTTAATTACCTTTATTATTTCAGTCCCTTTAAATTCTTATTCTTTAGACTCTGAGCTCTTTTAGGCTAGGCATTGCCTTTATCTTTTTTTCCTCTCACTACCTATCACAGTCTGTTCTATCCCTCTCTCTCTCTTCCCTTTCCCCATTATTGTATGTATTTCTTCTTTTCTTTCCTTAAACAGGTATTTATAGAGAATGTACTATGTGCCTCCTCTGTTCAAGGAACTTGGTGTTTATTGAATGGGTGGGAAGAAATATGAAATCCTGGCCAGGAAGACATTATTAACTGTATTATTAGTCTGTTGTTCTAATCATTCTAAGCATGAAGATATCTTCTTTTTTTTTTTTTTTTTTTTTTTTTTGCAGTACGCGGGCCTCTCATTGTTGTGGCCTCTTTTTTTTTTTTTTTTTTTTTTTTTTTGCGTGAAGATATCTTCTGTTCAACACATATTTGTTGAAAACCTACCACAAGCGCTGCTTTACTGGGGATTCAGTGGTGAATAAAATATACACAGTCCCTGCTCTTATGAAGCTGACATTCCAGTAGGAAAGTGAGTTGTGGCCACAAAGAGACAGGGAACCCAACCTTGTAAAGTCAGACAAATTGTCCAGACCTCTATGTGTCTGTGGCTTCTTTGTCTATAAAACTGTGTAGCATTATATAACATTAAAGCATATTGAAAATGCAGCACTTCAAAGGATCTAGAATGGCCAAGACAATATTTAAAAAGAATGAAGTTGGAGGACTTATTCTACCTGATTTTAGGACTTAACCGTAAAATGTACAATAATCAAGACAGTGTGGTAGTGGCATAAGGATAGACACATGGATTAATGCAACAGAGAGTCCAGAAACAGACCCCCACTGACATGGTCAATTGAGTTTTGATGAAGTTACCAAGGTAGGAAATAGTCTTCAATAAATCATGCTGGAATAATTGGATATCGACATTAAGAGAGGTACCTAAACCTTTTCTTCATAACATACACAAAATTTAAGTCAAAACAGATCATTGCCATATGGACACCGAAGGGGGAAAGGGTGGGGGTGGGATGAAGTGGGAGATTGGGATTGACCTATATACACTAATATGTATAAAATAGATAACTAATGAGAACCTGCTGTATAGCACAGGGAATTCCACTTTGCTGTACAGTAGAAACTAACACAGCATTGTAAAACAACTATACCCCAATAAAAACATAAAACAAACAAACAAACAAAAAAACCCCAGATCATTGGCCTAAATCTAAGAGCTAGCACTGTAAATCTTCTAGAAGAATTTAGGAGAAAATCTTTGTGACTTTGAATCAAGTAAAAGTTTCTTACATAGAATACAGAAAGCATGAATCATAAAAGAAAAAATAGTAAGTTGGACTTCATAAAGATTAAAACATTAGCTTATCAAAAACACAGGAAATGAAAAGGTAAGCCATTGATAAAGAGAAAATACCTGTAAGGCATATATTTGAAAAAGGACTTGTATCCAGACAATATAAAATTCTCTTACAACTCAATTATAAAGCAATCCAATAATAAAATGAGAAAAATACTTGAATAGATACCACACAAAGGAAACTATATGGATGGTCAAAAAGCACATGAAAAGATTCTCAGCGAAATGCAACTTAAAACCACAATGAGGTGCCACTATACCCACACTAGAGTTGGTAAGATTTAAAAGACTAAAAATAAGAAGAATTGGTGACAGTGTGGAGCAACTGGAAATCTCATACAGTGCTGGTGGGAATGCAAAACTATGTAGCCATTTCAAAAAATGAAGTTTCTTAAAATGTTAAAATACACTTACCATGTGACCCAGCAATTCCACTCTTAGGTATTTATCTGAGAGAAATGAAAACATATGTCCACTGGAAGACTTATACATGAATGTTCATAGTATCATTATTTCATGATAGTCCCAAACTGGAAACAATCCAAATGCCCATCAACTGATGTACAGATAAAAAAAGAAAATGATGATATACAATGGATTAGTAACAACTAGAAAGAATGGAGTGCTGATACAACAACATGGATGAATCTCAAAAGTATCATATTAAGTAAAAAAATCACGAAAATATTATATATACTGTTCTGTTTGATTCCATTTACATGAAATTCTAGAAAAGGCAAATCTGGTTTCCTGGGGCATGAGGAAGGGATGAAGATTAATTACAAAGGGGCTCGAGGAAAATTTGGTGGTGATGGAAGTGTTCTAAAATGTGATTGTTGTGGTAGTTGCATGACTGTACATTTACTAAAATTTATTCACAGTTAAAAAAAAAAGCATGAAGATAATAGGCCCTTACCATTTAACACAGAAATAGCCTATCAGTTTCACGAACTTGAGGGGATGTCTGGATGGAAATATTAAGGGAAAACACAAATGATAATCATTTTGGTTTTATGTAATTTGAACTTAAATCATGTTCAGTATTGAAATCTGTCCTTGGTTTTGCCTTGTCAGCAGAGACATGACTCCTGACTGTGTTGATCGCAACCGTGGGAATAACCACATGCCTATTTGCCTATCCAGAGTAACAGCTAATTTGATCCAAATAGAGGAGGGTAATTTTATTATTGTTTGCCATTGGAGTTGGCATCTGGTAAAAATGGGTGTATGTTTGGAGTAGTATTTAGGTGAAAATGTAGTGCTTCTAAAATATCTTTCTGAAGAAAATAAAAGTAGGTATTCTTTATAGAGCAAGTACCCTCTGCTTAACAACTGAACAACGCTATGAGGTAGATGGTGGTATTCCCATTGATGGATGAAGAAACAAAAGCTAAGAGAAGTCAAGTGACTTGCCTGAGATCTCATAGCTAGTTACGCAGCAAAACTAAGATTCAAACTTAACTCTGTCTGACTGGGACCATGCCCATTTCATTATGTTGCTATCCTGCCCTTACATCCTCATTCTCAGACTCTTGTCCAAGTTGGAGAGAGTGAATTTACCATGGTAATTTGAGTTTGTGATGCCGAATTACTGAATTACTTGATCTTTGGCAAGTTATTTAACATTTCTCATCCCATTTTTTTTGCATGGATAATACTGCCTGCTTCCCAGAGTTATAATGAGGAATAAATGAGATGATGTATATGAAAATGCATTGTGAATCATAAAGCCCTGTACTGATGTTTGGTGATGTATTATTAATGCTGTCATTATTACACACGTAAACATACTACTAATCCTGCTTCCTGAATATTTCTTTGCTATTGTCCTTTTTAAGCCACTTAGCATCTTTTACAGTACCATAGTGACTGAATTCCATTAATAAGGAAAGTTATTTTTTAGATATAAAAAGTTCAGATAGTCTTAAGACAAAAGACATTAGAACAATACAGTTTTAACCGTTTGAAGAACTAAGTATGCTTAACTATTTAGAATTTTCCTTTCTTCTATTTCCTCCTACACCACAAAATTTTTTCCTGTGTATTATATCCAAAGTTAAGGTTGCAACTTTATGATGGCTTATTTCCAATAATTGATATTTAATGGCTATATTCAGTACATTTGGTCAGAACTTCTTTTTTGAACCAAACATTTTATACCCACAAAGCGTTCACCACTAGAAAACTCTAGTTCTTCCATGAATGCAGCAGAATCTTTTGTTTAATGTGGTTTTAACTACAGATTGACTACACAAGTTGCTTCCATATGCATATTGCTTTTTACATAAAGAAGATAATCATTCTCTTTTCTTGAAATCCTTGATGCTTAGTGTGTAGTTTAAACCCTTGCCAAAAGAATGCTATTTCTTTTCTACTAGGTAAAATTCCAAGAGGTCCGTGGTATCTCATTGTAGTGAAACAGTAGCAGCACTAAACTTTCAAAACATGCTTTGTTCATCGGACTGATATAAAAGATTTAATAGCCTCTGTTGAAATGGTATCTCTTATGATAAAAAGTTATGGAAGAGTCTTAAATTTACAACATAGAGTATTAACTAGTTGATGTAGCTGAACATCTGAATTTTTTATTATAAAATTGTTATCTTTAGTAAATTTTTTTGGTTCTGGTAGTAGTAATATATATATTTCCTTTTATGATAACAAACTTTATGGTGTGGCTTAATTTAATTCCCAAACAGTAATATTCTTATCAAACTGCTGTATTAACCAGAAGTAAAATAATATATCATGTAAATGGCCTCTTTTTAAATTAGTTAAGCTATTGCTTAAACTGAAAAATGTATGCCATTCCCCCAAAGAGGCACTGTGGCTTGGAGTTAAGATTTGGGTTAAAATTTCAACTCTAGAATTTTTTTTTTGTAAAGCATTGGGCAGCAAGTTAACCAATTTGCACCCTAGTTTCTTCTTCATCTCTAAAATGTGTATGCAGATCCTTCTCTCTCAGTGCATTTGGGAGAATCAGATGAGCTAGTGTGTGAACATAGTTTCTAAATAACAAAGTGCTATATGAACAATATTTTGACAGTTGCTCATTTATGGTAATTGGTAGATAAAAAGAGTTTAAGTACTTGATTTTTAAAAACCTCTCTTCCACATGATAAAATTTTCAGTACTAGTAGTATATGTTTAAGAAACATCATTCAACAGCATAATAATACAAACTATAATTTTGAATACAAGAATGAGCCTCTTTTGTTAAACTCTCCTATACAGCGATGGCATGAATATTTTTTGTGTTTTTTATATATATATATATTTCTACATTCTAAATGATATAGGTGTATGTTTTTATAGGTTTGCCTGAATCCATCATTGCGGCTGCATGTTCAAGAAGTGGCCAGAGGGTTCTGCATGTTGATTCGTAAGTTTATCAATGGTAGCATTTGATACTTCCTAAATACCTCTATACAAAATTAAAATTTAAATATACACACGTGTTTGTGTATATATATACATCCTATATAAACTTTTTAAGTTAGGAAAATAATTGGAATTGTTTAATTTTCACCAAAAACATGTGAAATATATAATGTACAGGTTTTACTATTATACTCTGTGAAATAGTGTTCTGTTTCCTTTGAGGATAAACCAAATGTACCATAATTTTATTTTTCACATGAGTGATTTTGTTTTTTTAAACGATAATTCTCCAAGAGGCTTGGAAACCTCACACCTGACCATTTAATTATATACATGTGTGGGTGTGTAAAACCTGTATATGCTGTTGTATTTTAGGCTTTGTATTTGATTGTTGAAAAACTCAGCTGATAAGAGTATGTGGTTTTCTTAAAATTCATCAAAATTTAAACTATTAGAAAAATCTAGAATATCTAGAATTTTGTTTTCCCCTTTTTCCTTAAATGTGATGATAAAAAGAAAGTTAATGGAAAATTCAAGTTTAAGATAAAGTATAAATCTTTCCCTTCCTGCTTCCTCCTGAAACAAACCCTTAACTTTTTGCCTATTTATTTAATGCTTTTGACCGTTGTATTTTGGCCCTTTAATTGTTCATTAAATAGGAGTAAAAAGGAAACAAGAAATAATGACTTTATATTTTCTGTTTGATAGTAACTGCAAGTTTTTCAGAATGTCGGAATACTAAGAATAACAAGATTTGCTATAGTTCACAGTGCCTTCTCATATATTATCCCATTGTAAATATGTAGGAATCCAAAAGTGGTATTAGTTCATTTACCCGTTCTAAATTTATTTTCAAAGCATAACTACTCAGTTATTGGATGAAATTTCTAAATTAAATTAGTTTCTGTTCTCAAGTCCTGCTCTTGGAATTCTCTTTCACTATCATATGTGTAACTGCTGTGTTAATGTCTTAATTCAGTCTTTTTGACATATGGATTCACATGCTGAAAAACTTGCTGCCTTGAAAGCTGAGGTACTGAGCCAGTGTGCTTTAAAAAGGCTTAATAAGAATGTAAATTCAAATTTATTTCTGATAATGTTAATTAACCTAAAATTGAAAATAAAATCTTAAATTTCCCAAAGTTATTTGTTGTGCTCACACTGTAAGCTACTTCCCATATCAGTTTCTTTGCACGTTATATAATTTAACTCTCGTCACAGCTGAGTGAGGAGGGTGGTGTTATCCCAATTTAGCAAATGGGGGTGGGATGTGAGGCATAGAGAGGTTAAGTAATTTTTCTAACTTTACCCAGCTAGTGCATGTCTAAGTTTAAATGCAAATTTCTTTTGTGTTTTCTTATTCTAAAACCTGAGATCTTCACACAATGAAGAATATTTTATAAATCACATAGGGTTTACTGATATTACAAAGTAAATTTTGATTAGGAATATAAGAAGTTAAATCTAATTTCGGTAAACAATGAATCAATTAGAAAGACTTGATAATGTTAAGAACTTATACCTTAATACATAGTATTTCAAAGTGACAAAACTTTTCTATTTTAGAGCCTCAGGCTTGGTAGCTTTTGAGAGTTTAGATACATCTAGGTATTGATTTATAGAATGTTTTCCTGCTCTGAGCCAGGTTTAAGTATTTTCTCATTTTTGTTCATTTTAGCATTTATGGTTCTTCATAGTTAGATTCAATTTTCCCTAGCCCTTTCATTTCTGCTTTACATCTACAATAGTACCGTATGTCTCTGTTCCACGGACATGCCTTACCATGCTTTCTTTTTTTTTTTTTAACATCTTTATTGGAGTATATCTTTTTTTTAAATAACTTTTAAATTGTGGTAAAAAGAACACATAACATAAAATTTGCCATCTTAACTATTTCTAAGTGTATACAGTTGAGTAGTGTTAAGTATATTCATATTGTTATGTAGCAGATCTCCAGGACTTTTGATATTACAAACCTGAACTCTATGCCCATTAAACAATAACTCTCCATTCCTCTTCCCCCCAGCCCTGGCAACTACCATTCTACTTTCTGTCTCCATGAATTTTACTTCTCTAGATTCCTCATATAATTGGAATTATATGTTGTCTTTTTGAGATTGGCTTATTTCAGTCAGTATAATGTCCTCAAGGCTCATCCATTTTGTATCATGTGTCAGAATTTCCTTCCTTTTTAAGGCTGAATAATATTCCATTGTATGTATATACTATATTTATTCATCTGTTTATAAACATTTGACTCGCTTCCACCTCTTGACTATAGTGAATAATGCTGCTATGAACATGGATGTGCAAATATATCGTCAAGATCCTGCTTTCAGTTCTTTTAGATATATACCCAGAATTGATATAGTAATTCTATTTTTAATTTTTTGAGGAACTGCCTTACTACTTTCCATAGCAATGGTACCTTTTACATTTCAACCAACTTCCCGTGCTTTGGCTCCAACTGGGAAGTTGTGTATGGGCTTTTAAGCTAGTATACCTGGGTTTAAGTCCTGGTTTCTTTACTTACTAGGTGTGTAACCTTTGACAAATTAATTAATCTTTCTGTAACTCAGTTTCTTGATATAAAGTGCATTATAATAGTAATTTATAAGATTGTTTATTGGATTAAATAAAATAATCAATGTAATGGATTTATAACAGTGCCTGAAACATAGTAAGCCCTTAGTAAATGTTAACTTATATTACTCTAACAATACTGTTGTTTGTTGTTGTTGAGAAATGTTGTTCTTTGGTAGGTGAATTCTCTTTTTTATTTTCTGATTGCTTTGATATTCTTCTGTTTGTCTTTATAGTTATATAGTCTTCCTCTTATCTGTCAAGGTGTGGATTTTATTTCTATTTATACTGTTCAGAAATTGTTTTGTTTCTTGAAATCAGATGACTTATGCCTTTTGTTGGTGGGAAAACCCTCAACTGTTTCTTCAAACATCTCTCTTCTTTCTTTTGGAAATTCTCTTATGAATTGCACCTTTTCATTCTATCCTTTATGCCTTTTAATGTCACTTTCATATTTTTCATCTTTTTACCTTTTGATACAGCATTCTGAGTAGTTTTCTCAGCTTTATCTTCTTGTTCTGGGGTTAGCAACTATGGCCCACAGGTCAGCCACTTGTTTTTTTTTTTTTTTTTTTAATAAAGTCATATTGGAACACAACCATGCTTATTATATACTTATAGATATACATGTTTACATATTGACTATGGCTGCTTTCACACTACAAAGTCAAAGAGTTAAGTAGTTGCAACAAAAACTGTGTGGTGTGCAAAGCCTAAAAATTTACTATCTGGCCCTTTATAGAAAATGTTTGCAGACCCTCTAGTTCATTAACTCTGTCTTTAGATGAGTCTAATTTTCTATTTATCCTAGCTATCATTTTCTTCAATGACTTTCATTTCTAGAAGTCCTGTTGGGTTATTTTTTAAAGCCATCGTGTTCTTTCTTTGTGTTTCAATTCATTTTTTTAAAAACGTATGAAATATTTTATGTGAAGTTCTTTGAGGTTTAATACTGCTCTTTGTCATTTTCTCTCCATCTTCAGGGTCAGTACTTTTTCTTATTTCCTTTCCCTAAAATTTCCAGTTTTTCTTTAGCAGGGCTTTATCTGTGGGAATGCTGTGTGACCTGTTTGAGGGGGTATGTTCGTACCAAGTGGTTTTGCATTTACTTTCGCCTGGTCAGCCAGTGCTATTACTGACCATATTAGTTCCTATTGCTGCTGTAACAAATTACCACAAATGTAGTAGCTTAACACAACACAAAGTTATTCTTTTACAGTTCTGCAGGTCAGAAGTATGAAATGAATCTTACGGGTCTGAAATCAAGTTGTAGGCAGGCAGTGTTACATTCCTTTTGGAGGATTCAGGGGAGCATCTGTTTCCTTATCTTTTTCAGCTTCTAGAGGCCACCTCATTCCTTGGCTCATGGCCCCTTCTTCCATCTTCAAGAGCCTCACTTCACCCTCTATCGTGCTACCTTGTTTTTCTGCCCTTGACCTTCTTGCTTCTCTCATAAGGAACCTTGTGTTTACATTGGGGCCTACCTGGATACTGTAGGATATTCCTCCCATCTCAGGATACTTTATTTATGCATGTTAGCAAAGTCCGTTTTGTCATATAAGAAAGCTTATTCACAGCTTCTGGGGATTAGGACATCGACAACTTTGGGGAACCATCATCTACTACACTGGCTCAAAACAATTTGTATGTTAATTTCTAGGCTTGAGGGTTCTTGGTTTATGTGAGTAGCATGTATTAGAACACCATAATCACCTGTGGTTCAAGTTTGCAGTTGTAAATTCTCATAGAAATTTCCCCTTCCGCCTACAGCCTGCTTCAACAGTATCCCATCATGTACTCTCTCTTAAGTATACAGTATTCTCTCACATCTTTATGCCTTTTTTCAGGCTGGTCCCTATTCTATGCGAATAGAGTACTCCTTCTTTAGGACATAGCTAGTATACCACTTTCTAGTGATGTCTTCCTTGATAATCCAAGTAGTATTAATTTTTTCTATTTGCCTGTACTTTCAAGTCTTCTGTACATTCTTATAATATTTTTCACACAGTATTATTATTGTTTATAGATCTCTTGGCTCTATTAGACTTTTAGAGATTAGGGATCATGTCTTAGTCATCTTAATATCCCCAGTGCCTGAGAGGTCTGGAATACAGCAGTCCCTAAATAAATATTTGATAAATATTATATATGCCAAGCCACTGTTCTAGTGATGGGAATTTAGAATTGCCTCATATATACTCAGTGCAACATTGGTCCTTGCTCATCTACAGATGGTAGATTCATGGTAGTTTGGAAGGGAGTTATCTGTTGATGAGAAAGTTGAGGTTTGCCCATAGTCAAACAAGCAGATGACTGGGGACAAACTCAGATCTTATTCCTATTCCAACATTCTTTGAAATATACGACACTGTCTTTGTTGTTGATGTACCTGTATATATTTATTAAAAACCAATTAGTTGAATTATTCTAACTAATTCTAATTTGTAGACACAGTAGAAAATCATTACCTTGTATTTTTGCTTATTTCTCAATTAAGTTCTACTGTTGAATAGATTAGAATCATGCTTCTCAAACTGTAGTGGTGTTCTGGCGCTTGGGGTGGTGGTGGCATATGAAGCCAAAGGATAAACAGTGGAGCATCTGCCTGGTGTGTAAATTTTATAAACATTATAATACATTAAATGCATTAAAATATTAAGATTTTCTGAACAAATTTTAGATTTGTGGTAAAGTTGAAAAATTAGTACAGAGAGGTTCTGTATATACTTTATTCAGCTTCTCCTAATGCTAATATCTCATGTAGCCGTAGTACCATTATCAAAACTTAGAAATTAATATTGGTGGAATACTACACTGTAGACCTAATTTGAATTTCACTGATTTTTTTCAATAATGTTATATTTCTGTTTCAGGTTCTGGTCCAGGATCCCACTTTGCATTTAGTTGTTAATAATCTCAAATTATCTCCCCCAAGGTACACTAATGTTTGCCTAATGGTCATTTTCTATTTTCCTCTTCCCATTTTCACTTATTTATTGCAATTCTTCTGTAAATAAGAGCTGTCTCTTCTTCCTCATTTATTTATTTATTAAATTATATGTATCACTGTGGGTTCATAGATATTTATTTTATACTATGGGTTATAATCTCATACTACCATTGTTTATTTTGTTGTTCAGATTGTTTCAGCTTTGGTCATTGTGAGTTCCTTCCATTTGGTTCCTGTGTCCTTGTGAAATAGCCTATCCTTGTTTGAGCACTTCCTTTCTTTCTGACACTGCAAGATGCTCCAGCCTCATCTTGTGTTTTCCCTGTTCTAGCCCTAGAATCAACCACTTTTCCAAGAGCCCTCTCTCTGTGTATTTAAGAATGGGATTTAGAAACCAAGTTCTGAATACTAGGTATCATTACTACTGGGCTTCCCTTATCTCCACATCCTCTCCAACATTTGTTATTTGTGTTCTTTTTGATAATAGTCATACTGACAAGTATGAGGTGATATCTCATTGTGGTTTTGATTTGCATTTCCCTGATGATGAGTGATGTTGAGCATCTTTTCATGTGTTAGAGAATGTTCTGATTTCATTCTTTTACATGTAGCTGTCTGGTTTTCCCAGCACCAGTTATTGAAGAGACTGTCTTTCCTCCATTATATATTCTTACTTCCTTTGTTGTAGATTAATTGACTATAAGTACATGGTTTATTTCTGGGCTCTCTATTCTGTTCCACTGATCTATGTGTCTGTTTTTGTGCCAGTACCAGACTGTTTTGATTACTGTAGCTTTGTATTATAGTCTGAAATCAGGGGGCATGATTCCTCTAGATCTGTTCTTCTTACTCAAGATTGTTTTGGCTATTCGGGGTCTTTTGTGTTTCCATAAAGTTTTTGAATTATTTGTTCAGGTTCTGTGGAAAATGCCATTGGTATTCTGATACAGATTGCATTGACTCTTTAGATTTCCTTGGGTAGTATGGTCATTTTAACAATTTTTCTTCTTCCAGTCCAAGAGCACAGTATATCTTTCCATCTGTTTGTATCTTCTTCAGTTTCTTTCATCAGTATCTTATAGTTTTCTGAGTATGGGTCTTTTACCTCCTTAGGTAGGTTTATTCTTAGGTATTTTATTCTTTTTGATGCGATGGTAAATGGGGTGGTTTTTTTTACTTTCTCTTTCTGATAGTTCATTGTTAGTGTATAGAAATACAACAGATTTCTGTTCATTAATTTTGTATTCTTCAACTTTACTGAATTCATTGAGCTCTAGTAGTTTTCTTGTGGCGTCTTTAGGATTATCTATGTATAGTATGATGTCATCTGCAAACAGTGACAGTTTTATTTCGTTTCCAATTTGGGCTCCTTTTATTTCTTTTTCTTGTCTGATTACTGTGGTTAGGACTTCCAATACTATGTTGAATAAGTTTGGTGAGAGTAGGCATCCTTGCCTTGTTCCTGATCTTACAGGAAGTGCTTTCAGCTTTTCGCCATTGAGTATGGATTTTAGCTGTGGGTTTGTCATATATAGCCTTTATTACATGGAGGTAAGTTCCCTGCATGCCCACTTTCTGGAGAGTTTTTATCATACATGGATGTTGAATTTTGTCAAAAGTTTTTTTCTGCATCTATTGAGATGGTCATATGGTTTTTATTCTTCAATTTGTTAATGTGGCGTATCACATTGATTGATTTATGGATATTGAAAAATTCTTGCATTCCTGGGAAGATGTACTTTTTTTTTTGTTTTATACTTAAACAACATTTTAACTTGCCAAAAATGTGATTTTCCAATTAATTGTAATGGCTATATATTATTTTATTCATACAAACACACTGCAATTTATTTAACCAATTCTCTACTGCTGTATTTGAGGCTGTTTCCAGTTTGCTGTTATAAGTAAAATGTGGACATCCATATACATATGGCTTTTATTTAAAAATTTCTAATATTTTGGGAAAAAGGGTATTTTCCCAAATTTTTACCACATTTGTATATTTGTAAAATCACCTTATGATCTTTTTCTTTAATTTAAAAATTCGCAAAGTCAGTGACCTTAACGAGATTGTGTAACTGCTGTGCCTCAATAAGCTTAAGTGTTATGATAAGGAATTAGGTAAAATTCTCTCTTTTTTTTGCAGGAAGATTTATGTAGTTAGCCAGCAGAATAGTGACCTGGACTGATTATTTCATCCTGATGAACTGTTGAGTGGTATTGTTTTTCTAATCTTGGTTAAAGTCTTTCTTACATTAAAACATTAAATATTAACTGAGACAAAAGCTATAGGAATAAGAGCAGACAAAAATGTACTTTGAGTTTTTTTATGTGTATGGACTACATTCATGATTTTGTGAAGATCAACTTAGTACTTTAACCTCCTGACACTGTTTACATTTATATACCATTTAAGTGATGATAGTTGATGGTTCTGAAATGACTCATTATAAAATCCTAAGTACAACCTTTGTTGATTTATAAGCACTATCCAAGCATTATCACTATCAACAGCAGCTAATCTCATTTAAAATAGTCATTTCATTGCTGTGTTGTCATAAAATTCACAGGCAGATTTTAAATTAAAGTTAACTTCTGCCAAATTGTAATTGAAGGAGCTCTATTTTTGTGTGCCAGTTATCTGTCTAAATAAATGTAAAATCTGTGGTTCTTTTTAGAGAACTACATTTACAGTAGATATTAATGAGCTGTTGACATGTGAAAGTTCGAGAATAGGTGCTGTGATTTAGAAAAGCAATTAGCAATTCGGAATGTAGAGATTGGCATTTACTTTAATCTTGAAGTTGCTGGAGGGAGGTGCAACAGGACCAAAAGTTTACACTTGAACAGAATCTACTTCTACCAATAATTGTTCATCTGCACATCCTCAATCAGTCTTTTCTTCTAATCATATGTCATTGTTTAGTTTTATTTTGTTTCCTATAAGTCTTTACTTTCTACTGTAACTGCTTCAGACAAAGAGAAAATAAACTAAATAAATTGAAAATGATGATGTTACCTCACTGAATTAATCCAAATTCATGATTTCTTAGAGTCTTTTTTAAAAACGAGTATTCAGTGTTTGAAGTCTTTACATCCGATTCTGTTAAGTATTTAGTGGATTTATGATGTCAACCCAAATGAAAGTCACAGATACAGCTGTTGATGTTTTAGTCTTATGTAATAACCATATTATTTCTAAAAGTTGAAAACATTGTTATACTTTAATAGTTTGACCAAAGAAGGATATTAATCTAAATAGTATTATCTTGTGGGGTTAGGAACTGATGTCACCATTACATGTCTATCAGTTTCTGGGCTAGATTTCTGTTTGGTCTGACAAATGACATTTTTGTTTTCTATTTAGCAACTGTGTCTAGTTAAGAATTATTTAGGAATTGTGATAAAGAGAAGTAAACAATTATTTTGTCTCTGGTTTGTTTTCTGTTTTTGTTTGTTTGAAAAAACTTTTTGCCTTTAATCAAAAATATTCATATGTTCGTCATAAAAATGTAAGCAATGTATATGTCTGTATATTACATGCACATATACATAAAAATATACATGTCATTCTGCCCACATACCACTCCTGAGAGACCACTGTTGTTGTGGTGTATTCTATCTGGTGGAATTAAAGATAGTTTTATGAGAATGGATGAATGCATGAGTGAAAGGATAAAATGAATTGAATTGATGAGGTGAAAATATGCCATAATAGTGTCTCATCATCGTGTCTGTTTGCACATTCTTTTCACATTTAAGGATTTTATTTAGTAATATTATGTTATGGTACTAATAGTGGAAAAAACAATTAAAAAACAATTTTTACACAGATAAATAATTGATCAAAACTAGATGAGATCATATAGGATTATATTAGGAAAATTCATTCCAGTAAGTTTCTTGAGAGTTGTAGAGCTATGGTTGACCAGGATTTCAAAGGACACTTTCTGGGTTTACTGTTTCTCCACCATTGATTTGACATTATTTTGACATCCCCTTTTCCTCTATATCATTTTTCATCTTTATGTTTTGGCACTGAGGTGGGAGACACTAAAATTTGCCAAGAATTCTCACTTCTCAAGAAATGTATACATTATGATTAGAAACCAGTTGTAAAACCAGATGAGATTATGGGTATTGCTAGTCCCCGAGTATTGAGAGGTGAACAACAAAACAGATCATGACTCCTGCCCTCATGATGACCTTGGACCCTAGTAGGGGGAAATAGACATTAAACATGCTTAAATTTTATATTATAAATTGTGCTTATGAAGGAAAAAAGGGAAGTGCTCTAAGAGAGTAATGGGGGTATTATTTAGATTTGGTGGTAGGAGGGTGGCTTGAATGGGAGTGGTTACAATAACTTCTTATTGACTTCTCACCATGGATATGGGACTATAAGGATCTTTGAGAACTAGCATCATTTTCCTTTTATAGAAAGAGTTAAAGTGATTTCTTATTAGAGGCATTATTTTTGTGTGGCTTAATAGAACTCTACCTCATTGAGTCACCTCAGAAATTGCATCTGCAGTTGTGTGTCAAATGAATTTTATGATGTTTTTCTGCCCTGGAAATTAATATGTGGAATTGTGTGAAAAATTTCAGTCTGATGCCTTGCTTCTGCAGTGAAAGAACAAAAATAATCTGTTCAGATGTTCAATGATTATTGGCTCCTAAAAAAAGGAACCAGTATTGATTCAACAGCTAATCCTATTGTGAAGTTTCTTTTTAGTGGTTTTAGTTTGTGAAAAT
This sequence comes from Phocoena phocoena, assembly GCF_963924675.1. NCBI lineage: Eukaryota > Metazoa > Chordata > Mammalia > Artiodactyla > Phocoenidae > Phocoena > Phocoena phocoena. The sequence continues at coordinate 72,599,377 of NC_089240.1, read as the reverse complement.
TCAGGTCTGTTTATGTTTTTTTAATGCAAAAATAAAACAACATGTTTGTTTCTCTTATACTGGAATACTTGCACATATGTCAATAAGGTAGCTCAAAGATAAGTATTTGAAAGGTTTTAGATTTAAGACTACCATAAAGGGATAAGGAAGTAAAAGAAATGTAACCTCACTTAGAAGAAAAAACTATTTTTTACCTTCTATTACCTAGATGAAAGGAAGAAAACCTCGCTGTGTCTCCTGTAAGGATGAGAAAAATATATCAAAGAAGGAAGTGTTACCCTAGCTTTTCCCTTTCTCTGTTCCCCCATGTTAAAGGCATTTCCTGAAGTCTGTGGCACTAATTTATGAATGAAAGTAGTTTTCAGTTGCTTAACATAATCTAGTATTCAGGATGGTGTATGCTGTTACAAACAACGTGCTGTAATAATAATAGCTACCATTTACTGAATATTTGCTCAGTACTGTGTTAGGTACTTTACAAATATTAAGCTATTTAATTTTTATTATATTTCTCTAAAAGAAGTATAAATTCTCTCCTTCTGCAGATGAGGAAACAAACTCAGAGAATTGAAATAACTTGTCCAATGTCACATTTCTATTAAGGGGACGAACCAGGATTTAAAGCCAGGTCCATTAGACTGTAACGCCTATGCTCTTTCACTAAGATAAGCTGTAGGGTTGGAAGACAAACAAATCCTGGGTTTGATGATCAAGAGACCCAATTCAGGCTGTTACTCTGTCACTGATCAGTTATGTGACTTACGTTGTTTTCTTCAACTGTAAAATTGGCGTAGCGTACCACCTACCTTGAAGAGTCCCTGTGAGGGACCGGTGGGATACATGTAAAAAATTGAGGTGTGGCCAGCAAGGTCTGACAGTCATATGTACCAGGTTCACTAAAAGGCTTTTACTTTGAAATCACTGGGAATATGTTCAGTCTTTATTTTGGAGGGCAGTGTGGGAAAAAAAAAAATCCTTGGAAGCAATTTGTGAATTTTTATGGTTTTGAGACAGAAATGTCATTTTATCTTTAGTTCACTGAAATCTGTATGACAGGAGCTTCATTTGCAAATGACAATTCTTGCATAAGGAGGATTTTTTTCCTATAGAGCTCAAACAGAGGCTAGATTGATTGAGATAGCTCTTTGCAGAAATCATGATATATCAGCATCTCTCTAGATATTACTAACTTTTACTTGTTTTATTCAGTGGGTTTGAATGAGGATAGCTTTCACACAGACCAGAAAACTACAGGCAAAGATAATTGAATGTACATATGCATTTTTCACTACCTCTCCTTGCCCCCTCAACCTTCTTCTTCCTCTTGAGCAATTTCTTTATCATTCACCCTCCTTCTCCTTCGAAAAGGAGGGTTTTGTTTTTACTTTGAAACAGCAACTGTTCTTACCAGCTCCTTGGAGCTTTGAAGACTATTAATCAGCTTGACAGCTGGAAGCAGAGTGATCGACAGCAATAAAGCTTAAAGCTTTTTCTTATCACTCTGATTTCTCTTTTTTTCCCCATTAATGAAACTAGAGTTTGATTTGCCTTTCCATGGCAAAGCAAGGGTAAATTTTAGGAGCTGTGACTATGAAGTAGAGGATAGGGAAAAAGGGAGAGGGGGTCAACAATCTTCAATCCTTTGATTTGTCAGTTCTGTTGTTCTCTCAGCAGTCCCCATTCTTGTCTCTCTCTCTTCCTTCTCAGGGTTGTCAGTGAACCTAGCTATGCCTGGCTGGCACTGGACTCTGGTAATTGCCAATGAAAAGGGCACTGGAGACTCCTGTGGGTGTGTTCTCCTGTGTCTACACTTGGCATGGGGCGGGGAGGATGATAACTTACTATGTGCTAGGCACTGCTTTAAGTGCTTTCATTCCTATATTTAAGATAAATCGAGGCTTTTAAAGAGTAACTGTAAGGTTATTGGCTGAGGTCACACAGCCAGTAAGAGGCACAGCTGGGGTTTGAACCCAGGTCCATATGATCCTGAAGCCTTGACTAATAGCAATGCATTTACTCCTCTTAGTTAACAATTATGACCATGTATTAAGGGTTCCAAGATGACCAAACTGCTGTTATTGCCCTTAAGTTTCTCCTGGTCTAGTCAGAGGAAACACTCATGCAGTCTAATTACAAGACAATATAAAAATTGTATAATGATTCATTCATTAGTGTATAGGCTAGGCTACCGTGAAGCAATCATATCGGTTATACTGGGCTACAGTAAAGCAATCATATTACTACCTCTTTATCAATGCATGAATTGTTATACCTGTAAATAAATGTGAATTTCTTTTTTCACATTAAAAAAGACAGTATGGGGCTTCCCTGGTGGCGCAGTGGTTGAGAGTCTGCCTGCCGATGCAGGGAACGCGGGTTCGTGCCCTGGTCCAGGAGGATCCCACGTGCCGCGGAGCGGCTGGGCCCATGGGCCATGGCCGCTGGGCCTGTGCGTCCGGAGCCTGTGCTCCGCAGCGGGGTGGGGGTGGGGGCGGGGCGGGGCGCAGCGGTGAGAGGCCCGCGTACCGCAAAAAAAAACAGGATGACGGCTCTTACAGAAGTATGTGCAGAGCTCTAGAAGCACAAAGATCAGTTTTATTTATATATTGGAGAGCTGAAGACTTCACAGGGAAAATGATACTGGATTTGAGTAGTTCTGACTGGTTTGACTAGTTCCACCATTAGTTTTGTGATGGAATAGCCTTGGGTATAGGATATAGCATTAATAAAAGCAGAGAGACATGCAGGCACTTGACTCTCTCAGGCAGTGTTAACTGTGTGGTTGTGGCTAGTGCATTGGATGCATGGCAGAGAAGAGTGATGTCTAGAGATAAAGCTGGACAGTAAGTTGGAAGTAAGTTTTGAAGGTTCTTAGAGCGATGCCAAGGATTTTGGACTCGACTCTAGAGGCATTAGTAAACCACTAAACATCTTTATGCCAGGGAATGACATAATGTGTTCTGCCAAGACCTGATCACAATGGCAGTAATGTGAAGGTTGGGTTGGAAGGGAAGAAACTAGAGGCAGGGAAACCTTTGAGGAGGCTAATGAAAAAAAAAATGGGATAAGAGAGAGGGCCTGAAATAAAGCAGCAGTGGAAAGATAGAAGGGGTTTGAGGAATTAACTAGAATTGACAAATGAGGAAGGGATGATGAGTGAGTTCAAGATTTTCTAGCATTGGCAGCTGTGAGAATCGTGTTGGCATTTATTGAAATGGGGAAACCAAGAGGAAAACCAAATTTTGGGTGGGGAACAGTTAATAAATTTGCCTTTTGGACCTGTAGAGCTTAAAATTAATCTGGGATATTTAGTGGAGGGAGATGTCCAGTAAGCTAATGACTCAGGATATGTATTTTCAGTACAGAAATATCAATAGCTATGAGTCTGGAGCTCTCCCCAGAGGGCCCATATTGGAGATGGCAATTTGTGAGTCATTGGTAGAGAAGTGATGATTGAGTCAGTAGGAATAGATGAGATCATAGAGGAAGACAAGAATTGAGGGCAGCCTTTGTACATTACCCACTCGTCTACCTGGCTTGGTTGTCTAAAAATGGATTTGAATGGGTGGACTAGTGTGGAATGACTAACAACTCTAAACATAGGAAGGTCTCTTCTCCAGCCCTAATGACTGGGAACACATCCTGCCATTTCGTTCTGGCAGACTGATCTGATTGCCAAAGCAGCTTCCTATAGCTTTATAGGATTCTAAAAACCAAGTAAGGGTTTGGTCTTCCTCTCTAACATTAGAACTGCATCTGTGTACTCTACCAAGGAGGCTGACCTTCCTTGATCTTAGAATGAGGGTATGGTGAAAGGAGCTTGACTTTCTTGTGTATCAAGTATATGGAGCTTTTAGTAAATGAGAATTTGTGTAGGGGGTAACTATTATATTCCCTAAGGTGTTCTGTTATTTGTCAACAAGGAAGACAGAAACATGTCATGGTTCTTTGTAATACTACAACCAAATTTAAATATAATAGAGCCTCTTTCAGTGTGCATGGTGTATAGCTGGCAAATTGATACAAGTAGACATGCCACACTATTATTTTCCTACTACTATCACATACAGAAAGATATTTGTGCACATTAAATGTGAGATATGTAATAAAATTGATTGTAATTTAGGTCCTAGAAATGAATAGTCCCTCCAGGTTTGGCATTAGAGTAGATGTAGTCATGAAGTTATTATTCCATTTTCATTATCCAGATGAGTTGGAGAAACAAAACAAAAATTAGACTTCATCCCGTCTAATGTCTGTAAATATCAATAGATCCCATTGCCTTTACTTATAGTAAGTCAGATTCCAAGATTTGTATTATGTGCTTACGTTTATAATTTTAAGTATTCCAGTCTTGTAGATTATAGCAGGCAGTGTTTCATATAGTGGAAAGAGCATAGGCTTGGGGGCCTGATATGCCCTGGGCTTAATTAAGGGCCGGCTCTGCCATTTCCTAGCTGAGTGAGTTAAAACAAGATACTCAACTTCATGGTTGTTTTTTTTTCTTTTTTCTTCTAATTTTAAAATGGGGATAATTATAGCACCGATCTCTCAGGATTCTTGTCAAGATTAAATGAGATAGTGAATGGAAAATGACAAGCTCAACATATATAGTACCTATTTTTCTTCTTCCCCTTAACATGAATTAAGCCAGCATTTCTCAAAATATGTTGTTGAACCAAATGCTATTTCAAAAAAAAATGCTCATTGGTTAACTGAATTTATTCCTTCTTGGAGAGAACAGACATTAACATATTTAATGGTGCTGAGAAGGTCTGCCATAAATAAACTATTTTCTGGTGGTTTTACTCTTTTAAACATAGCATGTTCCAAATTTATTTTGTCATTGTAACTTTTTTCTTGGAATCCCTGTTAACAGCCCATGTTATTGATGGGATACAGTTTGGAAAAGGTGAATTTAGTAATTGGGTCCAGGTGCTATTTGATAGCTAAGTGTTTGGCTTCATTAAACCACAGCGACCATTACAATATCCTGTGGTCTAAATGTTGCTAGCCAGCTTAGATGTTTGGGATTGTTTATGTTGCAGTGGACAGGATTAGGGTTTGGAAAGCTAAGTTTCAGTGGCAGTCCTGCCACTTGTAGCTGTGTGGCCCTGAACTGACTCAATCTCTACATAGACTGTTTTCAGTGTCTTCATCTGTAAAATAACAGCCTTATCTGCCTCACAAGATTGTTGGAAGAATCCATGAGAAAATAGTTGTGAAAACGATTTTGAAAATGAAAGATGCTGTCAGTGGAAGGTGGTATTACTACTATCCTACGAAAAGGAATTTAGGAGCAGTGAATATAGAATGGGGGCATCTAGAGTTTAGGCTAAGCTGCTTCTCTTTTCTGTTGAGCAGGTTTGCCCTCCATCTGCTACCTTCCTGAAAACATTTTCAACTCCTCAGTTTCCTAATGATTAAAATGGTTCCCAGATGAATGTGCCTGAATGTCAGTAGCTCTATGTTTTGTCAATGTTCTTGTCCTTGTTTACAGAAGCCATTTCCCAATACAGGATGTAGTTTAGCATCATGTAACTATGGCTGTTGCTAAATATTCAATACTGATTTGTAATTATGATGCATAATAGAAAAGAAAATTGTTAGGATTTAATTAATAGGCTCTAATTAATAGGTTTAATCCTCTGCCTTCTCTTACAGTTCAACTTTCTCTATGTCTACCTGTAATGTATTTCTTTTCTGTTAGTAGACATTAAGCAAAGTGATGTTGCTTTAACGTTAAACACTGTAAACGACGAGAAATCTCTTGTTACTCTTTTATACTATTTTTTCTGTTTTACTGGTTGGTGTTAATGAAGACAGTTGTGTAACTCATTTCCTTTGTGTGTCTGGAAAAACGTAGGTGGTACTTTGAGTAAGCTTTATGAAACTTTAGAAAGATTAAAACCATGTTTTCTACAATTGTAAAGTCAATATTTCACACAATGCAAAGCTGTACCTCAGTATTGTGATAACTGGGCTTTTCTGCCTTTGAAAATAAAAATGTCTGTTTGTGATTTTTACTGTTCTAGTTGAAAATTATAGGTCACTTTTCCATCATGAAACTTGAGAGGGCTTTAGATAACAGTTTTATGTTTGCTGTTTAAACACTGTGAATACTCACTCTCTAGTTTCACAGATAAACTCTAGTTTTAAGGAAGTCTTTTTCATCATATAAAATAGTGTTCCTGGCAATAGAGATAAACGTCGTCCTTCATCATAAACTACTTTTTCCTTTACTTGATGTACAGAGACAGATGTGACACAAAATTGGCAGAAAATGTTCCATTCCCCTTTTTCCTCAGTCAGGAAGTTCTCACTTTGTCCTTAAAATAAATTGTATCTATGGTTTTAAAAACAAAACCAGTAACTTAGCCTTGTTATTCATTACAGAAGCAGTTTTAAAGACTGTAGAAATAGTATTTTATAATTGAATTTGAATGTCAGAATTCTGAAGCTATATCTTTAAAGATAAAATTTAAGAAAATATTTGGTGGGCTTTAATTATTACTATTTCTATTGCAATAATGTTCTAGAGAGCATATTACAATGTTGTATTGATTTATTATTTTTCTTTTTGTCATGATTTTGACACCTAAATTCTTTGGCTTTTTCTTTAGGGTATTGTAAACAATATTTAGAACCATGCAAATACCAAAATGAATTTAGTCAAAATCTGCTTTGGTTTTATAGTGAGTTTATTAATAATTATGTTACCCTCTTTTGTCAGAAAGACCACAGTAATGAAAACCATGTTTCACCTTTTACATACATAATTGGATGAGATCACCAGATGCTGATGTTAAGAGCACATCAACAGGAAAAGTTGAAAATAGGAGCTGCATGGAAAAATACTAGAACCAATTAGCTCTGTCAAAAACCATATGACGAAGTATAGGGGAGAAAAATAGAATTTGACCATGAACTGACCTCAGGTCATTTAATAATGGAAAGAAGCAGAAAGATGGCCCTTCTTAGAGCTTTTTAAGACTTTTAATAATAGCAGAAAATATCTTGGAAATTGGCACATTGTGGTCAAGTGTTTGAAAACTCACGTTAGATTACTTTTGTTTTTCTAAAATTTTATTATGATAATTTTCAAACATACACAGAAAAGTTGAGAAAATTGCACTGTGAACAGCTGTGTTTCCCCTACCTAGATTCTACCACTAACATTTTGCTGTATTTGCTTTATTATATAATTATACATTTACTGATTTTTCTATACATCTATCATTCCATCTTACTGTTTTATGCATTTCAGAGTAAGTTGTACATGTCCAGTACCTTCAGTCTGGAACACTTCATGCGTATCATTAACTAGTTATTTATGGTTCTTTTTTTTTGAGATAAAATTGCAAGAAAATGCACAGATCTTAAGTGTACCACTTAATAAGTTTTAGCAAATGCATACACTTGTGTAACTAAGAACCTTATCAAGATAAAGAACATTACCATCACTCCAGAAAGTTTCCTCACGCCCCTTCAAAGTCAATTCCTGCCCTTATTCCCACCCTCAAAGGCAACCACTCTTAGCATGTTTTTCACCACAGATCAATTAATTTAGCTTGTTCCAGAGCTTCATATAAAAGGAATCATGGAGAATGCACTCTTTTAGAACAAAGCTTCTTTCACTCAGCATAACGTTTTTTGAAATTCATTGACGTTGTTATATTTGTATCAGTAGTTTATTCCTTTTCATTAGTGAATAGTATCCATCATATGGATATACCACAGCTTATTTATGTAGTCTCCTATTGATGGATATTTGAATTGTTACGAGTTTGGAGCTATTGATGAATAAAGATGCTATGAAAAAACTTTTACAGCTCTTTTGTGAACATATGCTTTCCTTGTGTGTAAATACCTAGGAATGGAATTACTGGGTCATAGGGTTGGTATATGTTTAGTTTTGTAAGAAACTGCCTGACAGTTTTCCAAAGTATTTGTACCATTTTTTACTCCCACCAAAATGTGTGAGCATTCTGGCCATCCACACCAACACCTGGTCTTGTAAGTCTTTTTAATTTTAACTATTCTGGTGTATGTGTAGTGGTATCTCATGTTCATTTTTAATGCTTATTTTAATGTATATATACCCAATGACTAATGATGTTGAGCACCTTTTCATATGTTTATTAACCACATCTATCTTCCTTTGTGAAATGTCTGTTCAAACCCTTTGCCCACTTTAAAATTTGCATATTTGTCTTATTTTTAAGTTGAAAGAGTTCTTTATATCCTGGATACCAGTCCTTTGTCAGATATGTTTTGTGAATATTTCTCCTACTTTGCCTAGCCCACTCATTTTTTAAAATGACGTATTTTGTGGAAAAGTTTTTCATTTTGATGAATTCTAGTTTATTGATAGTTTTTTTTTTTTTTCCAGAGGTCCTCGAATGCCATTCTAGAGTGTGGCATTTCCCAGGAGTAACTGATCCAATAAATACTATTATTTGGAAATAATGACATTAATACCTAACACTGCACAGTACTTCCTACACCCCAGGCAGTATTCCAAGCTCTGTAGAGTAACTGGCCAAGATCAAAAAGCTGGCAAGAGTGCATGGAGGCTTAAGTTTTTTCTTGCTGTAAATCTCATGCTGTCTAAAATACTACAGGCAGACCTTGTTTTATTGCGCTTCGCTTTCACAGATACTGTGTTTTATACAAACTGAAGGTGTGTGACAACCCTGTGTCAAGCAAGCCCATTGGTGCCATTTTTCCAACAGCATTGGCTCATTTGGTGTCTCTGTGTCACATTTTGGCAATTATCACAATATTTCAAACTTTTTCATCATTACTGTATTTGTTATGGTGATCTGTGCTCAGTGATCTTTGATGTTATGACAGCCAAAAGATTGTGACATGCTGAAAGCTCAGATGATGATTAGCAGTGTTTAGCAATAAAGTACTGTTCAGTTAAGGTATGTACATTGTTCTTTTTGTTTTGTTTTTCTTTTTTAAATTTAATTAATCAATTAATTAATTAATTAACATCTTTATTGGAGTATAATTGCTTTACAACGGTGTGCTAGTTTCTGCTTTATAACAAGGTGAATCAGTTATACATATACATATGTTCCCATCTCTCTTCCCTCTTGCATCTCCCTCCCTCCCACCCTCCCTATCCCACCCCTCTAGGTGGTCACAAGGCACCAAGCTGATCTCCCTATGCTATACGGCTGCTTCCCACTAGCTATCTATTTTACATTTGGTAGTGTATATATGTCCATGCCTCTCTCTCGCTTTGTCACAGCTTACTCTTCCCCCTCCCCATATCCTCAAGTCCATTCTCTAGTAGGTCTGTGTCTTTATTCCTGTCTTACCCCTAGGTTCTTCATGACATTTCTTTTTGCTAAATTCTATATATATGTATTAGCATACGGTATTTGTCTTTCTCTTTCTGACTTACTTCACTCTGTATGACAGACACTAGGTCCATCCACCTCATTACAAGAGCTCAATTTCGTTTCCTTTTATGGCTGAGTAATATTCCATTGTATATATGTGCCACATCTTCTTTATCCATTCATCCGATGATGGGCACTTAGGTTGTTTCCATCTCCGGGCTATTGTAAATAGAGCTGCAATGAACATTTTGGTACATGACACGTTTTGAATTCTGGTTTTCTCAGGGTATATGCCCAGTAGTGAGATTGCTGGGTCGTATGGTAGTTCTATTTTTAGTTTTTTAGGGAACCTCCGTACTGTTCTCCATAGTGGCTGTACCAATTCACATTCCCACCAGCAGTGCAAGAGTGTTCCCTTTTCTCCACACCCTCTCCAGCATTTATTGTTTATAGATTTTTTGATGATGGCCATTCTGACTGGTGTGAGATGACATCTCATTGTAGTTTTGATTTGCATTTCTCTAATGATTAATGATGTTGAGCATTCTTTCACGTGTTTGTTGGCAGTCTGTATATCTTCTTTGGAGAAATGTCTATTTAGGTCTTCTGCCCATTTTTGGATTGGGTTGTTTGTTTTTTTGTTATTGAGCTGCATGAGCTGCTTGTAAATTTTGGAGAATAATCCTTTTTCAGTTGCCTCATTTGCAAATATTTTCTCCCATTCTGAGGGTTGTCTTTTGGTCTTGTTTATGGTTTCCTTTGCTGTGCAAAAGCTATGAAGTTTCATTAGGTCCCATTTGTTTATTTTTGGTTTTGTTTCCATTTCTCTGGGAGGTGGGTCAAAAAGGATCTTGCTGTGATTTATGTCATAGAGTGTTCTGCCTATGTTTTCCTCTAAGAGTTTGACAGTTTCTGGCCTTACATTTAGGTCTTTAATCCATTTTGAGCTTATTTTTGTGTATGGTGTTACGAAGTGTTCTAATTTCATTCTTACACACATAGCTGTCCAGTTATCCCAGCACCACTTATTGAAGAGGCTGTCTTTTCTCTACTGTATATTCTTGCCTCCTTTATCAAAGATGAGGTGACCATATGTGTGTGGGTTTATCTCTGGGCTTTCTATCCTGTTCCACTGATCTATATTTCTGTTTTTGTGCCAGTACCGTACTGTCTTGATTACTGTAGCTTTGTAGTATAGTCTGAACTCAGGTAGCCTGATTCCTCCAGCTCCATTTTTCGTTCTCAAGACTGCTCTGGCTATTCGGAGTCTTTCGTGTTTCCATACAAGTTGTGAAATTTTTTGTTCTAATTCTGTGAAAAATGCCAGTGGTAGTTTGATAGGGATTGCATTGAATCTGTGGATTGCTTTGGGTAGTAGAGCCGTTTTCACAATGTTGATTCTTCCCATCCAAGAACATGGTATATCTCTCCATCTATTTGTATCATCTTTAATTTCTTTCATCAGTGTCTTATAATTTTCTGCATACAGGTCTTTTTTCTTCTTAGGTAGGTTTATTCCTAGATATTTTATTCTTTTTGCTGCAGTGGTAAATGGGAGTGTTTTCTTGATTTCACTTTCAGATTTTTCATCATTAGTGTGTAGGGATGCCAGAGATTTCTGTGCATTAATTTCTGATAGCATCTTTAGGATTCCCTTTGTATAGTATCATGTCATCTGCAAACAGTGACAGCTTTACTTCTTCTTTTCCGATTTGGATTCCTTTTATTTCATTTTGTTCTCTGATTGCTATGGCTGAAACTTCCAAAACTATGTTGAATAAGAGTGGTGAGAGTGGGCAACCTTGTCTTGTTCCTAATCTTAGTGGAAATGCTTTCAGTTTTTTCACCATTGAGGATGATGTTGGCTTTGGGTTTGTCATATACGGCCTTTATTTTGTTGAGGAAAGTTCCCTCTGTGCCTACTTTCTGCAGGTTTTTTATCATAAATGGGTGTTGAATTTTGTTGAAAGCTTTCTCTGCATGTATTGAGATGATCATGTTTTTTCCTTCAATTTGTTAATATGGTGTATCACGTTGATTGATTTGTGTATATTGAAGAATCATTGCATTCCTGGAATAAACCTCACTTGATCATGGTGTATGATCCTGTTAATGTGCTGTTGGATTCTGTTTGCTAGTATTTTGTTGAGGATTTTTGCATCTATGTTCATCAGTGATATTGGCCTGTAGTTTTCTTTCTTTGTGACATCCTTGGCTGGTTTGGGTATCAGGGTGATGGTGGCCTTGTAGAATGAGTTTGGGAGTGTTCCTCCCTCTGCTATATTTTGGAAGAGTTTGAGAAGGATAGCTGTTAGCTCTTTTCTAAATGTTTGATAGAATTCGCGTGTGAAGCCATCTGGTCCTGGGCTTTTGTTTGTTGGAAGATTTTTAATCACAGTTTCAATTTCAGTGCTTGTGAATGGTCTGTTCATATTTTCTATTTCTTCCTGATTCAGTCTTGGCAGGTTGTGTATTTCTAAGAATTTGTCCATTTCTTCCAGGTTGTCCATTTTATTGGCATAGAATTGCTTGTAGTAATCTCTCATGATCTTTTGTATTTCTGCAGTGTCAGTGTTACCTCTCCTTTTTCATTTCTAATTGTATTCATTTCAGTCTTCTCCCTTTTTTTCTTGATGAATCTGGCTAATGGTTTATCTATTTTTTTTTATCTTCTCAAAGAACCAGCTTTTAGGTTTATTGATCTTTGCTATCATTTTCTTCATTTCTTTTTCATTTATTTCTGATCTGATCTTTATGATTACTTTACTTCTGCTGTCTTTGGGGTTCTTTTGTTCTTCTTTCTCTAACTGCTTTATTTGCAAGTTTAGGTTGTTTATACGAGTTGTTTCCTGTTTCATAAGGTGGGATTGTATTGCTATAAACTTCCCTCTTAGAACTGCTTTTGCTACATCCCATAGGTTTTGGGTCGTTTTGTCTTCATTGTCATTTGTTTCTAGGTTTTTTTTTCATTTCCTCTTTGATTTCTTCAGTGATCACTTCGTTATTAAGTAGTGTATTGTTTAACCTCCATGTGTTTGTGTTTTTTACAGGTCTTCTCCTGTAATTGATGTCTAGTCTCATGGTGTTGTGGTCAGAAAAAATACTTGATACAATTTCATTTTTATTAAATTTACCAAGGCTTGATTTGTGACCCAATATATGATCTGTCCTGGTGAATGTTCCATGAGCACTTGAGAAAAATGTGTATTCTCTTATTTTTGGATGTAATGTCCTATAAATATTAATTAAGATCATCTTGTTTAATGTATCATTTAAAGCTTGTGTTTCCTTATTTATTGTCATTTTGGATGATCTGTCCATTGGTGAAAGTGGGGTGTTAATGTCCCCTACTATGAATGTGTTACTGTCAATTTCCCCTTTTATGGCTGTTTGTATTTGCGTTATGTATTGAGGTGCTCCTATGTTGGGTGTATAAATATTTACAATTGTTATATCTTCTTCTTGGATCGATCCCTTGATCGTTATACATGTATCTTTGTCTCTTCTTATAGTCTTTATTTTAAAGTCTGTTTTGTCTGATATGAGAATTACTACTCCATCTTTCTTTTGGTTTCCATTTGCGTGGAATATCTTTTTCCATCCCTTCACTTTCAGTCTGTATGTGAGTCTAGGTCTGAAGTGTGTCTCTTGTAGACAGCATATATATGGGTCTTGTTTTTATATCCATTCATCCAGTCTGTGTCTTTTGGTGGGAACATTTAATCCATTTACATTTAAGGTACTTATCGATATGTATGTTCCCATTTCCATTTTCTTAATTGTTTTCGGTTTGTTATTGTAGGTCTTTTCCTTCTCTTGTGTTTCTTGCCTTGAGGAGGTCCTTTAGCATTTGTTATAAACCTGGTTTGGTGCTGCTGAACTCTCTCAGCTTTTGCTTGTCTGTAAAGGTTTTAATTTCTCCCACAAATCTGAATGAGATCCTTGCTGGGTAGAGTAATCTTGGTTGTAGGTTTTTCTCCTTCATCACTTTAAATATGTCCTGTCAGTCCCTTCTGGCTTGCAGAGATTCTGCTGAAAGATCAGCTGTTAACCTTCTGGGGATTCCCTTGTGTGTTATTTGTTGTTTTTCCCTTGTTGCTTTTAATATGTTTTCTTTGTATTTAATTTTTGACAGTTTGATTAATATGTGTCTTGGCGTATTTCTCCTTGGATTTATCCTGCATGGGACTCTCTGTGCTTCCTGGACTTGATTAACTCTTTCCTTTCCCATATTAGGGAAGTTTTCAGCTATAATCTCTTCAAGTATTTTCTCAGTCCCTTTCTTTTCCTCTTCTTCTTCTAGAACCCTTATAATTCTAATGGTGTGTTTAATGTTGTCCCAGAGGTCTCTGAGACTGTCCTCAGTTCTTTTCATTGTTTTTTCTTTATTCTTCCCTGCAGTAGTTATTTCCAGTAGTTTATCTTCCAGGTCACTTATCCGTTCTTCTGCCTCAGTTATTCTGCTTTTGATCCCATCTAGAGTATTTTTAATTTCATTTATTGTGTTGTTCATCGTTGCTTGTTTCATCTTTATTTCTTCTAGGTCCTTGTTAAATGTTTCTTGCATTTTGTCTATTTCCAAGATTTTGGATCATCTTTACTGTCATTATTCTGAATTCTTTATCAGGTAGACTGCCTATTTCCTCTTCATTTATTAGGTCTGGTGCGTTTTTATCTTGCTACTTCATCTGCTCTGTGTTTTTCTATGTTCTCATTTTGCTTATCTTACTGTGTTTAGGGTCTCCTTTTTGCAGGCTGCAGGTTCGTAGTTCCCGTCGTTTTTGGTGTTTGTCCCCAGTGGCTAATGTTGGTTCAGTGGGTTGTGTAGGCTTCCTGGTGGAGGGGACTAGTGCCTGTGTTGTGGTGGATGAGGCTGGATCTTGTCTCTCTGGTGGGCAGTCCACGTCTGGTGGTGTGTGTTGGAGTGTCTGTGGACTTATTATGATTGTATGCAGCCTCTCTGCTAATGGGTGGGGTTGTGTTCCTGTCTTGCTAGTTGTTTGACATAGGGTATCCAGTTCTGTAGCTTGCTGGTCGTTGAGTGAAGCTGGGTGCTGACGTTGAGATGGAGATCTGTGGGAGATTTTTGCCGTTTGATATTATGTGGAGCTGGGAGGTCTCTTGTGGACCAGTGTCCTGAAGTTGGCTCTCCCACCTCAGAGGCACAGCATTGACTCCTGTCTGCAGCACCAAGAGCCTTTCATCCACATGTCTCAGAATAAAAGGGAGAAAATGTAGAAAGAAAGAAAGAAAGAAAGAAGAAAAAGAGAGAGAGAGAAAGGAAGTAAGCAAGGAAGGAGCGAAGGAAGGAAGAAAGAAGGAAAAGAAAGAAAGAAAAGAGGATAAAATAACATAAAGTAAGATATGATAAAATAGTTATTAAAATAAAAAGTAATTAAGATAAATTTTTTAAAAAAGAATAAAAAACAGACGGATAGAACCCTAGGACAAATGGTGACAGCAAAGCTATACAGACAAAATCTCACACAGAAGTATACACATACACACTCACAGAAAGAGGAAAAGGGGCAAAAATAGTAAATCTTGCTCTCAAATTCCACCTCCTCAATTTGGGATGATTCGTTGTTTATTCATGTATTCCACAGATGCAGGGTATGTGAAGTTGATTGTGGACCTTTCATCTGCTGCTTCTGAGGCTGCTGGGAGAGATTTCCCTTTTTCTTCTTTGTTAGCACAGCTCCGGGGGCTCAGCTTTGGATTTGGCCCTGCCTCTGCATGTACGTCGCCAGAGGGCGTCTATTCTTCGCTCAGATAGGATGGGGTTAAAGTAGCTGCTGCTTCAGGAACTCTGGCTCACTCAGGTGGGGGGGGGGGGGGGGGGGAGGGGCACAGAGTGCGGGGCGAACCTATGGCGGCAGAGGCCGGTGTGATGTTGCAGCAGCCGGAGGAGCACCGTGTGGTGTCCCGTGGAAGTTGTCCCAGGATCGCAGGACCCTGGCAGTGGCGGTCTGCAGAAGTTCCTGGGAGCAGAGGTGTGGAGAGTGACCTGTGCTCGCACACAGGCTTCTTGGTGGCAGCAGCAGCAGCCTTAGCCTCTCATGCCCGTCTCTGGGGTCTGCGCTGTTAGTCGTGGCTTGCGCCCAACTCTGTAGCTCCTTTAAGCAGCACTCTTAATCCCCTCTCCTCGCGCACCAGGAAACAAAGAGGGAAGAAAAGGTCTCTTGCCTCTTTGGCAGGTCCAGGCTTTTTCCCGGACTCCCTCCCGGCTAGCCGAGGTGCACTAACCCCCTGCAGGCTGTGTTCACGCCGCCAACCGCAGTCCTTTCCCTGCACTCTGACCAAAGCCCGAGCCTCAGGCCCCAGCCCTGCCCGCCCCAGTGGGTGAGCAGACCAGCCTCTCGGGCTGGTGAGTGCCGGTCCGCACTGATCCTCTGTGCGGGAATCTCGCCACTTTGCCCTCCACACCCCTGTTGCTGTGTTCTCCTCCGCGGCTCCAAAGCTTCCCCCCTGCGCCACCCGCAGTCTCCGCCCCCAAAGGGGCTTCCTAGTGTGTGGAAACCTTTCCTCCTTCACAGCTCCCTCCCACTGGTGCAGGTGCCGTCCGTATTCTTTTGTCTCAGTTTTTTCTTTTTTCTTTTGCCCTACCCAGGTACGTGGGGAGTTTCTTGCCTTTTGGGAGGTCTGAGGTCTTCTGCCAGCGTTCAGTAGGTGTTCTGTAGAAATTGTTCCACGTGTAGATGTATTTCTGGTGTGTCTGTGGAGAGGAAGGTGATCTCTGCATCTTAGTCTTCCGCCATCTTCCCGATTCCCCCATCTATCGATAGTTTTTATTGCTTTCTGTGTCCTGTCTGAGAAGTCTTTGTCTACCCTGATTGTCAGATTTCTGATATATATTTACTAGTTATAAATTGATGTAGCCCTTAAAAAATTTTATTTAGGTCTTGAAGCTTTCACCCAGTAGTCAGAGCTTCTCATTTAGGACCTTATGGTGGCTTAAAAGAAATCTAAATATCTCAACAAAAAATTTAAAGGCAGTGGTTTTTATCACTGGTTCAGGGTTATTTTTTTCAACACTCAGGATATTTTATAGTTTTGTTGAGTGATATATTTAGAGGATGGGAAGGGATGGCAGAAGTGTATTATTCTCAGGCAAGGGAGAGGAGAGTATAAATTTGCTATGGGAAAACTCTAACATCCCTCTCTTTTCCCTCCTCTATACTGGCTATTCCCCACCTTCTCCTTCCACTGTTGTCTCTGATCCAAGGGATCATAGCTTCTAGGCTTCCTTGATTCCAACACCTAGAATTGTTAGTATAGCTGAAATTTTTCCTAAATTTTAAAGCTCTGTAGAGATCTGGATAGTGTAGGAATTTGCATCATCCCCAAGAGAATTATCAGGTTATAAGTAAAGTAGTGATCTGTATTAATAGACCTACTTTCACAGGTGTTCAGTTTAACCATTTTGTCTGTTAGAGCAAGCAGTGATTTTTGGTAAAATATTTGAGCCTAAAAACTGACTGTTCTTGAGACCAACCAAGAGTTGATTGAGGAGAAATCTATCAGAATTTTTAGAGGATATCCAGTAGCATTATGGTTGAGTAATTTTATATATCATCTTAAAGGTTTTAGTTTTTGTTTAAAAAAGACCTTTTATAGATTTTTATTTCATTAGAGAAGGATACAGAGAAGCAAAAATGTAAACAAAACCAAGAATCTCTCAGAACTAGAGTAGATATTGTAGGTGGGTTTGAGTGTACTTTGGGGCTCATCATACAAAGAATCAGTATAACGTGATGAGTTTTGCAAGGATTGGGAAGCCCTGTGTGTAGTGCTGAGAGTTCTGGTTGCCAAAAGTCTTCTACTTACAGAAGTTAATCAGAAGTCCAGTGTCTACAAGGTTTACCTGATCCTAGCTAGGAGACCTCTGGGTTCTCTAAAATGGAGTGATCTTCACAGGACTGTGGAGTGAAGAATAGTTTACCCAGTTACCAGTGGAAATATTGTTGTTGTTATACTTATCACAGAAGTCTTGATGTGAATGACTGTGCCCCAGGATCTACTTTTATTTGTGTCCCTGAAGGCTTAGAATGGCACAGGGCCTTCCAGCAGATCTCGAGTAGCCAATTATATATGTGTATATACAAAATTTATTTAGGCATGGGAGATGGGTTTTGTGGTGGTGCTAGCAGTGGATATTTACTGCTTGTGGAAAACTTAGCAGTTTTTTCCAGTGGCTTTCTTTGAGATCTACCAAGATTTTCTTCCCAGCCATTTTTATTAACCCAGGAGTGAGATTTGTTTATGTTAAAACAAATATACTGCTCAGTGACCATATCAGGATGTTCACAATCACATGATCCAGTGGCACTTGATCACTGCTGAAAGCTCTAAGGAGGCCAAAGCGATCTTTTAACTCCTTATACAATGAAAAGTTGACTTTGAGATCTGAAAGGCCCACTTCTATTTATTTTGTTCTACTGTCTCCTCTAATCTCAGCATCCCTATTATGTGTGCTTTTGAACTCTGGGGTAGCAATGTTGAAAATGACATGGGATGAAGATCAGTGACTTGATTTTTTTATACCCTTTTCTTTACTCTTATTTTTTATTGTTACAGAAGAAGCTACTATGGAGGAAACTGGGCCAGTTTTAGCTTTTCAGGACTGTTGTCCTGGCTAAAGGAACACCAGGTAAAGTTCTTATCTGATTTTTTTAATCTACTAGGTTATATTTTGTGTCACGTAATAACCCTGCATTGAAGAAGACACTAAGTTTCCTCTGTAATATAGGATTGATAACTTATTTACTTATTTAACAAAAACTGTGCAGTCACCTTTTCAGCTAATATTTTTCCAATACCTCTAAAATACAGATTTCACTTTTTAAGTATAAACAGGTAACATTGGCTGAAGAATAAATCATATATGTTTCATACCATTTGCTAATTACTCTGTACGCCCAAATATCAGGCAAGATTTTTTTTCTCCCAGTCTTTCAGAAAAAATATTTCAGTCCTTATAAAATCTCACATATTACTAGTTGTTCTTTCAGTTAGTATGTTTTGGAAAAAAACCTAAGTGTTTGGGGAAGATACATTAATTTGAAATGATCTCAGTCATTGGTGGTTTTACATATTTATAGAAATCACCTGACAGAATCATACCTGACAGTAAAAACAAAATGCAAGGAAAGAAACAATATAAATTTAGTAATTTCTTTCCCTAAGGGTAGGATCTCACTACTACAACTGTTGGATATCATTGTAAAGAAGTTTTTAGAGATCATTTACAGTGTACGTTTAACACGGGGAGTTGATTGTCATGCAGTTTACCAGTTTTTATGAGACATTAAAAAAACTGTCCTAATTTTATGTAAATGGTGCATGTGGCTTGAAATGGAATTCCTACTGAGAGCATCATACATAGAATCAGAAACTGCTGTATCTCAAAAGGGTTCAGACATTTGGGAAAGGAGGATGATAGACTCTAGAAAATTGTATTCAGTTAACTAAGAATAATACAGCTAAGACTTAACTAAGCACTTATCATATACCAACCTAAGCATTTTAGTTTTCTTGATTGATTTAATGGTATATATGACTCAAAAAGTGTAGTGATGACAAATACATTGACATTGAAGGTACACTGAAGATTCAGTTTGAATCTTATTACTGTATGAAATGAGAGTGTGGAGAAACAAGCAATATTTGTAAAGTAGCATTTCATGTAATGACACAAACTATGTATGAATCAAGAAAGTAAATGTTATAAATAGATTCATTTAACTGTTTAAATGAATATGCCTCAAATATTTTATGTTGATCAGAAACCCTTTTTTGAACCTTATCCTTGGGAAGTGTGTGTGAGGATCACCTCATGTTGAGTCATGTTCAGTACTTCCATGCAAAAATTTAGTCTAGATTCTCAGAACAACAGCAACAAAAATACCCTAATATTCTGAATGGAAAATTTTTGGTGAGTGAAGGAATTTTTAAAAAATAAACCTTGGTAATGGGTTAGATTTATTAAAACAAAATATTTTTGTAGATGTTTCTTTTATTTTAATGCTTCTTTTACTCCAACATCTTGACTCTGTCACCATATCCTTTTTCCCTTCACTCTCTGTCCCTGGTCCATAGTTCTTTTTTCAGTCTGTTAACCCCTGTCTATATGTTCAAAGTTCCTGTACTTTACCTCCTCTTCTATTTATGTTGGGATGTTTAATGCTGTCTAATAATTACACTTGATAATAAGAGCCATCTGCCACTACTTTTCTTCAGCTTAAAATATTACATTCAGGACAATGCAGCCTTTTAAATATAATTATTGCCCTACTTTATGAAATCTGTAACTTTAGAAATTTTCTGAGGTGAATTTACTTAAAACAAAGGCTACTGTAGTTATATTTAACTACTAGTTTGTTGAGTATATATAATAACGTTAAAAAGTTTTTCTCTCTGAGAGATGAGTAACAAGTGGATTAAAATTTTAAACAGATTAAAAATTGATCCTTGACCTTTGGAAAAGGTATATCTTGACATCTTCAAAAATCCCCTGTATTCAAATATTGTATCATATAACTTTCTCCATAAAATATAATTAGGAATTATTGAAAAACTTAAAGGGCCACTTTCAATCCTTAGTGAGAGTTTATATACTTTGTTATACATTCTTGTTTTTATTGTATTTCTAAATATAAAATATTCAGGTCGATTAGTATAAAGTCCTTAGTTATATTGGGCTGAGTACTTTTCAAAAATACTTTTACATATAATCAAAATTTGACACAGCTAATGACCAACCTTCAAATATCTGAAAGTAAGCAGAATGAAGTAATTTTGGGCCTGCTTTTTTAACAACAAAATGTAAAACTTTATTATTAATAAGTAATATGTGCCTTTTGATGTGATGAGAGGCAAAGCATGAATTTAGAAAGGTATAAATTTTCTCAGAAAAGTAGAGGTTCAGAGTACCCAATTTAATTACAATTTCTTATCTGTATATTGTTTAGGAAAACAGTGATATTGTAAATGAATGCCCAGTGTGGCAAGAGAAGATCCTTGAAAATGAAGAAGCTATTGCTCTTAGCAGGAAGGACAAAACCATTCAACATGTGGAAGTGTTTTGTTATGCCAGGTAGGAAAATTATTTATTTACAATAAACTATGTTCATGACTTCTTATTCACATGTCTTCAGAAGAAGCCAGCAGTAAGAATTTATATGGCATTGGTTGCTACAAGTCTACTTGATATGCTGATTTGCATTTTTAAAAATGTAACATTAGTTTTGTTAGGTTTGTTCATTTGTATTATTTTTTAGATTCCACATATAAGCGATACCATGTAGTACTCGTCTTTATCTGACTTATTTTATTTAGCATAATACCCTCTAGGTCCATCAGTGTTGTCGCAATTAAACTTCAAAAACCAACAAACTCATAGAAAAAGAGATCAGATTTGTGGTTACCAGAGACGGGGGTGGGGGGTGGTGGTGGTGGTGGCAGGGTGCGGGGAGGATTGGATGAAGGCAGTCAAAAGTTACAAACTTCCAGTTATAAGATAAATAAGTACTAGGGATGTCATGTACAACGTGATTAATATAATGAACACTGCTGTGTGTTATATATGCAAGTTGTTAAGAGAGTCAATCCTAAGAGTTCTCATCACAAGGAAAAATATTTTTTCTATTTCTTTAATTTTGTATCTGTATGAGATGATGAATGTTCACTAAACTTATTGTGATAATCACTTCATGATGTATGTAAATCAAATCATTATGCTGTACACCTTAAACTTATACAGTGCCGTTATGTCAATTATATCACAATAAAACTTTTGTGGAAGAAAAAAATAAAACTTTCAGTTGTGAAAGAAAAAAATAAAACTTTCAGTTTTCTCTGTTTAGATAATATATTGATGACTTATAATTTACTGAGCTCTTTTATTTTTACTTTTTATTAAAAAAATTTTTTTTTGGCCGCACTGCATGGTATGTGGGATCTTAGTTCCCAGACCAGGGATCGAACCCACACCCCTTGCAGTGGAAGCATGGAGTCTTAACTACTGGACCCCCAAGGAAGTCCTGTGAGCTCTTTTAAATACATTATCTTATTTGATCCTTACAATGGTCCTGTGCTAGGATAGAGCAAATAGTATTAGATTTTTCACAGAGTCCTCAGTGGAGCTCAAAGAGTTTAATTTGCTGAAGGTCACATAGCTTGATAAATATCAAGGCCATACCTAAGCTAGATAGTGGTGGAGTCCAAGATTAAAGCCCAGGGTTTTATAATCCTAATTCAGTGTTCTTCTAACTCTTAGATAACAGTCAGTGTAGCAAAATGGAAAATTATAATTTTGAATTAAAGAAATCAAATTGAGTGGCCATGACATCTGGGGGTATATTTTTGTAAATCAAGAGATAAGTGGGGGGACAGTAATGTTTTCAGTGTCTTCTTCTGAGTGAAAGAATTAATTGTTTTAAAACAATTGGAATAGTTTATTTTTTCAGATGACGTGGTTGATGGGCTGAAAGGTAACAATCACATAGTTCAGTTCAACTGTTATGGAGTTATGGAGTTGAGGGTTTTAGAAATCAGACTGTCAAGCTCTTTAATAGTAATTAAAACTTAAAATCCAAGATACTAGAAATTTTTCAGGACGTGTACTGTCATCATACATATCCTTGCTGTGGTACAGTGGTAAGCGTGACCTGAGCCCATGAAAAGTTGGGGAACCTGTGGTTGATTTCTTAACCTATATTCATATCTGTCAGGTGACTAGCATTTTCTGCCATCAATACATAGTTAATTTTCTATGATTTTCTGCAAAAGGGCGGCCTTTGAAATATCAGATACAGATTATAATTTGCATAGTGCTAAATGGCATTCAGTATGGAAAGGTATAACTCTCTGATATTGTTTAGACCCAGCGTAGACAGATCTAGAACAGAAGGTGATCTCAAGTGAAAATTCATACGCTTTAATGAAACCAGGAATAAATATTTGGTAACTTTCTTGTGTGTCCATGAATACTACTTGACTAGAATATAGTGACAGTCACACTCAGGACCTTTGAGAGGTACTTTTGCTATTTCAAGGCCTTTGATTTCTCTGTGCTTCATGACAATTAGTGTTTATGGTTTCTGGTGACTGAAATGACACATTTTGAGTGCAGAGGAAATCATCTCATTTTTTATTTCTGATCTCTTCAGTTTCATTTTTGGAACTTCTCAAAGTGATAAAAGATTGGTGGTGGAAGGTTTGTTTTAAAACAGAGAAGTAGGACTCTGCTATATATTTTCATTGCCCATTAGAGGTTGGAACAAGAGGTGAACTGGGTTAATGTTCTATATGTCTTCATTTACTTGGAAAGGGTAGCTAGTTATTAATGCCATAGTAAGCAGGATGAGCCCTGAGAGCATCCAGTGGGGGAATGTACAGAAAATCTACTTGTCTATAATAAGTGCTACAAACATGAGTAAACAGGAATAACAGTACCTTTCTTAGCCCCAGTCAGACTATGGCATCCTTAACCTTTTGGATCATGACCACGAACTTGGCATTATATGAAAAGGGCTAGGGCCAAAATACCTGTCACAAAGATTTACTTTATATGAGAATTCATCACCCAGGACCCACTGGCTTAAATCAAACTCCTTGTTGAATACATATTTCTGACAACCCTATTTTCTGGTTTTCCTACTATAGTAGTTTAAAGCGGCAAATAGGAAAGGGGTGTCTGCTGGAGGCAGGCACACTGAGAACCACACTGAAACCAGGGTTATACTCCTGCCTTTATGATTCAACTTACTGTGTGATACTGAGCAAAAGATGTCCTCTTGGACTAGGTCATCTCAGAAGTCCCTGTGGGCTCCAACATGCTGCTGTTTTACGTGTTAGTTGATAGAGTAACAGAGGAAAAGTAGACAGAATCAGCAAGCTGAGAGCAGGCTTTGGGCCATTTAGTGTAGGGGCAAATGGCTTTGAATCAGGATCCCTCAAAGACATCACTGTATTATATAGCACAGTATAACAATTGATGATCATAATTCTATCCCGATGTCTTCAGGAAGAAGTTAAATTATGTTCTCTCTACTTCACTTGAAAAGGTGGGGGTATTTGAAATACACTTTAGAAAGATGAATATTAAAACTGATTAGAGGGCTTCCCTGGTGGCACAGTGGTTAAGAATCCACCTGCCAATGCAGGGGATGCGGTTTCGAGCCCTGGTCTGGGAAGATCCCACATGGTGCAGAGCAACTAAGCCCATGCGCCACAACTACTGAGCCAGTGCTCTAGAGCCACAACTGCCGAGCCCACGTGCCACAACTACTGAAGCCCGTGCGCCTAGAGCCTGTGCTCAGCAACAAAGAGAAGCCATCTCAATGAGAAGCTCGCACACAGCATCGAAGTGTAGACCCCGCTGGCCGCAACTAGAGAAAGTCGGCGCACAGCAACAAAGACCCAACACAGCCAAAAAAACCCAAAAAAGCAAAACTGATTAAAATAAAAATTTTATCATTTTAAGAGATTACTTTTGGTGCTCTTAGAAAATTCCCTCATTTTCTCCCTAAGAAAGGATATCACTATGTATTAGATCCTCGACGTTCTTGTGGGATACATCACAAAATTCCTTGTGAATCCCCTTTTGTAAGTATGTAATGAAGAATATGGTGCAGGTTCCTGGCTTTTTGTTGTTATTGCTTTGTTTACATATGTGTTATTGATGTTACTGTTACATTTTGTGGATATAGTGTGTGTGTGTGTGTCTGTCTGTGTTTCATTCTGTACAGTTTTAACACATATGTGGGTTCATGTAACCATCACTACAGAGAACAGATCAGTTCCATCACCACAGGGATCCCTCCTGTTGCCATTTTATAGCCACACCTCACCTCCTTCCCCAAAGTTCTAACTCCTGGCAACCACTAATCTGTTTCCCAACTCTATAATTTTGTCATTTTTGAGGACATTATGTAAATGGAACTGTACAGTATGTAACCTTTTGCCACTGGCTTTTTTTGCTCAGCATAGTTATCCAGAGATTCATCTAGGTTGTTACTTGCATCAGTATTTTGTCCCTTTTTACTGCTGAGTAGTATTCCATGGTAGCAATGTACCACAGTTTATTTAGTCATTCATCCACTGAAGAACATCTGGGCTGTTTCCATTTTGTCTGTTACAAATAAGAATGCTATAAATGTTGGTTTACAGGATTTTGTGTGAACATAAATTTTTATTTTTCTGGGATAAATGCCCAAGTGTACAATTCCTGGGTCATATGTATGTTTAGTTTTAGAAAAAACTGACTTTTCCAGAGAAGCTGTACCATTTTACATTCCCACCAGGCATGTGTGAGTGATTCAGTTTCTCCGTATCCTCACCATCATTTGGTGGTGTAACGTTTTTAGTTTAGCCAATCTTATAGGTGTGTAGTAGTGCTATCTCATTGTGGTTTTAATTTGCATTTCCCTGATGGCTGATTTTGAATATCTTTTCATGTGCTTATTTGCCACCCATGTGTCCTTTTTGGTGAAATATCTGTTCATGTCTTTTGCTCATTTTTTAATTGGATGGACTTTTTTTTCCTGTGGAGATTTAAGAGTTCTTTATATATTCTAAATGTACCCCTTGTTAGATATGTGGTTTACAAGTTTTAATTTTTGTATAAGGTGTGAGGTTTAGGTCAATGTTCATTTTTTTTAACCTATGGATATCCAGTTGCTTCAGTACTATTTGTTGAAAAGGCTGTTTTTCCTCCATTGAGTTACTTTTGAATCTTTGTCAAAAATCAACTGGCTGTACTTGGATGGTCTGTTTCTGGATTCTGTTTTCTGTTCCATTGATGTCTATGTCTTTTCCCACACCAGTATCACACTGTTTTGATTACTGCAGCTATACAGTTGGACTTAACATCAGTTCGAATGATTTCCCCCAATTTATTCTTCTTTACCAAGATTGTTTTAGCTGTTCTACAGTTTGTGCCTTTCCATATAAATGTTTTAATAAGCCTGTCCATGTCTAGAAAACATTGCTGGAATTTTGATAGGAATTGCACTAAAGTTACAGATCAACCTGGGGTGAATTGACATCTTTATTATTTTGAGTCTTCCAATCCATTGACAAGGTAGGCCTCTCCATTTAGGGAGGTCATCTTTGATTTCTTTCTACAGGATTGTGTAATTTTCAGCATACCAGTTCTGTACATGTTTTGTTAATTGTATACCTAAGTATTTAATTTTCTTTGGAGCCAGTGCAATTGTAAGTGGTATTATTGCTTTTTTAATTTTGGTTTTCACTTGTTCATTATTCATATCTAGAAATATAATTGGTTTTTATGCATTCATCTTTTATCCTGAAATCTTGCTGAACGTGCTTATTCTATGAATTTTTTGGTAGATTCCTTGGGATTTTTGCATAGGAAGTCATGTTTTCTGCAAAGAGGAACAGTTTTACGTCTTCATTTCCACTGACTTTTTTTTTAGTCTGTTTTCTATTGAGAGTCATGTGTTTTCTGTCCATAGCCACATAATGCAAGTTAATTGTATTTTCTACTTATCCTTAGGCTCACTTAATGAGCATTTTTTTCATAAAGGAAGTTATTATCACTTCCTGAGGACTTTGTAATTATACACTAATGCTGGGCAATCATTTAGGTTCTCTCACTTGCTAATTATCTTGATCTTGTACACTACTCTCTCAGCATATGCAAGTCAAATCCACAGTCTGACCAAATGACAAATTACCAAAAGCCTTACACTTTAATGGTCATTCATGCCAAGAGTTTATTTTATTTAGTTGCATCAGGCATATAGAGAGAAGTCAAACCTCAATCCCTGGTAAATTATGCATATAGAATATTGTTTTAAATATTGATATTTTGGTAAATTTCCAAAATATCATGTAAAGATAGCTTTATAATGATATGAATGCTGAAATATTATGACTTGTCTTCCCATCTTAGACCAGATGAGTTAGCTTATAGAGTTGACGTTTATTAGGCCAAAATCTATGGTTTGATTCTCACAGATGTCGCTTGATATTTCATCAAGGAAGAATAGTGTCTGTCTCTTGGCCACAAACAATATTATAGTCATAACCAGTAGCCTTTTGATTTTTAATCTTTGATTACAAGGAGGACAGGGCAAGGGTTCAAGTAGATCAGTGCAAACCCATCACCACTGCTTGGAAAATACCTCAAACTACATGGCAAGTCAGTAACACCATATTCTAATGTAAACATATAGGATAGCACATTATTTTTTTTTATGATTGTTGACTTTACTTATTGTCAAAAATAATTCTTAAGTGTTCAATCTAAAGGTTTTAGTGATCTTTTGAACATTAAAGTTAGTATTTTTTGGTTATTGCATAGTTAGGCTAAATATTAAAATAGAAATTGTAGGGATTAGTCTCTTTTCATAACTTAAGTCCAGTTATCACAAATTCTATAAAGAACTACCCAGATTGTTTTGTTTTATCAGTGCTTTGTTACCCTGAATGCTGCTTGTAATAGGTGAGTTAATCTCTAGTTTGGGCCAGAAATACTTTTGCTATACATAGATTATCTTTCTTTGAAACAAATTTTGTGATTATACAGTTGACTTATAGAAGGGAAGAATAAAAGAACTATAGCATTTATTGGATATTCTTTGTGGCAGCTGCTATAACTTGCTTCCTTACATATTTTATTTCATTCAGTTTCATTTAATCTGTGCTATGACCAGGGAGAGCCAGAGATAGGAGAGCCAGGATTTGAGCCCACATCTATCTAACTCAAAAGTTTGTGCTGTTTCTATTGTGTCACATTGTATTTCAGGAATCAGATAAATACATGTATGCGTATCAAGGAAGCCATTCCACCAAGTGAATAAAGTATTTCCTTTGTGAAGACTAGCACCTAAAGAAGTACATTTACTTCTTTAATTTACTAGAGTAGTGTTTAGAATTGTAAAGTAATTATACCTATATTGGGGAATGAAAGTGCCTAACTCCCAATGTTTGGAAGATAAGGGATGAATCCAGTAACCTTTAGTTGTTGTGACTGTAGTTTGTACGCCACAAGATACAGTAGTTTAGGTGAGGAGATAAAAGCAGCTGCTATTTCTGGTTTTAAATATCCAACAGAAGATGAAAAGGCACAGTACATTAATCCACGCAAACCCAAACAGTTCTTAGGTAAAAGATGATTGCCTATTAATTGCATGATGTCATGTAGTTTCTTTAGTGAGAAGAGATTTTTATCTTTCTAAAATATTGGCAAGAACTTGTACCTTTTCTGTCCTTTCTTTTTTTGCATAATACTGAACATTGTTTCCCCTGTTCTGGCGTGATAATGTTAAAACAGGATGAAAACTTGCTTCTTAGATTTATAGACGAACCAGCTCTTTCGTGGATTGATACTAAAATAAAAACATTGTAATACTCACCTAAAATTCTGTTAATTTACTTTAGATTCTAAAACTTTAATTTAAACATTTTATAAGTAACATGAGCCTTTTAAGCAAAAACGTAATAATACCAATAAGAAAGAAATACAAAATTAAAAATAAATGAAAAATCACCTATAAGTTTTATAATTTAGAGGAAGCTATAATTTACCACTGTGTACAAGTAAGTTTGTTTTAGGCTATAAGTGACACAGTACCCAACTAAAAGTGGATGGGTAGGTGGGAGCGTAGGCAGGTGGGTGGGTTGGTTGGTCCTGTTGCAGAATTTACTAATTGAGAATCTTAATCACATCAGAGTTGGGGTAGGTCCCCAGCACTTCTCTTAGCTTCCTGTCCAGAGTTACAAGATAGTTGCCACGATTCTGAACAGGTTTTCACACAGCAGAAATCTCAACGTGAAATGAAGGGGGAGAGATTTTCTTCTAACATGTGTATGCTTTTTTTGGTTTGTTTGTTACTATTATACTAGGGAGTCTTTACCAAAGCCCCCAGCAGATTCTCCCTTGTCTCATTGGCTAAAACTAGATAACCAGCTCACTCTTAAATCAGTCACTAACAAAGGGCAGTAAAATTACCATAATTGGTTTTAATCAGTCATGATCCATCCCCTAGTTCTGGGTATCTTCTGCCTGATATTGGAACAAAATTGCAGCTCTTGTGGCAGGGAGGAAGACAGTAATCGTTGTTGAGTTAGGCAACCAATAGTACCTGCTGTACACCACCTTATGCTATTTTGTTCTTGGAGAAATGTGACAGGAGGTTGATACTTCAGCTATATTCTACTGTACGTGTTAACATTTTAAGTTGGTAACAAATAAGGAAATATATCTACCAATATATTATATTGCAGCAATTCAAAATCGACTACAGTGGTTTTTTTATATTGCTGTTTTCTGGAACAACAACTTTTTGATAGTCTGATTCTTATGAGTAACCATTAAACATTTATTTACAGGAATAACCAGCTGGGTAGCAGTGTAACGTGTACCGTGCAAATCAAAAGTGAATGGCCTTAGCACAAAGTGCATACATCAAAGTAAAAGAATACAATTTCTGCAACAAGCTATACTGTGGGGAAAAAAGGTGCAAATGACTGAAAAATAAATAGTGAACACCTGTGCTGAATAAATTAACCAGCTGGTTGGCAATTTTTCATTTGACTTATCTAAAAGGGTGACTGTTACAAGGCATTAATAAGACATATTCACTTTGAGGTGTTCCCTTGTTACTACCATTAATTGATAAGCAATACTAGATAATATCAGAATTTATACCCCTAAATTCTCAGAGTTATATGTAGATTGTGGCAAGCGGTAAAAAGTGCATTCAACTAAGCAGTTATTCAGCAGTTGCAATTAGGTAAAATTATCTCAAAAATACTGTTACACTGTATTGTAAATATCCTTTGAAATTCAGATAAGCAATATGTGACATTAGATTTCATCTGTCAATTTATTTTCATATTGAAAAATTTTATAAGAACTAATGATGCAGATTTTTCCCCTTTGTATGTTAAAATCATAGTAGTGTTTTAGAACTCAAAGGTTCCCTTGAGAGCTTATAATTCAGCCACATTCATTTACAAATGGCAAATGTGTTTTTATACTTTTCAAACTTTAAAATTAATAAAATTGAGTTATTATTCTGAAGTGTTCTCCAAAGTTTGAATTATTTTTTTAAGAAAAAAAAAATTTTTTAACCACAGTATAAAGTTTTAAATTTGAGGGACGATAAGTCCTTTTTGATGAACAGAATTTTGCTTGCTGAGGAATTAAGTGGAATTTGGGGAGTCTTCTGGTGTCTTTATAACTTCTAGTTAGGTATTAAATTCAATGTTGGCAGAACTCCAAAAAATATTTTAGTTGTTGTTAATGGAAAGTAAGGAAACTATAGTGTTTCTATTGCATGTGTTTTCCATAGTGCTAGGAATTTCACCAGATTATGATGTTGAGAATAGTAAAACTTAATAGCTTATACATGTAAAACAAATTCACAAAGAATAACTCCTTTCCTTAAACTTATACCCTTAATTAAGTATTTGGACTTATATTTTCCAGATTGTCCAGTACTGGTTAATGCATTTCATTCACTCTAGAAAGCTCTCTTTCTCAGAATATAATAGAGAGCCACTGACCAGATAGTAGCTGTGCTCAGTTTTCGTGGTGTCATCATCATGCTCTGTAATAAGAGAAATTGCCATATTCTGTCTTACCTGTAAAGTATAATTAATTATCCTGCCATTTCTTAGTTTAATCTTTAGATGTGGAACTTTTTGCTGAAAGTTGTCACCTTAGATCCCTCATGGAACACACTTTGGTTTACTGGTTTTCAAACTAATGAAAGTGAATACAAAGCATGAACAATTCTGTAGAAAATATACAAATCAAATTTCATATTATTGCTCTTCATTTTTAATGTTGCTTAATGGCAGTGGTGCTCTTATGTGGTTATGTGGCCAGAGAGCTTTCAACATGTGATTAAAAACCTAAGAACACATGTTTTGAGTTGCCTGTTGACCTGTGGGAAATTTAACAATATCTTAGGTTTGATTAATATCTTATGTTTGATTAACCTTTTGGAGTTTATGAAAAATACTCTTCATATATGTTAGCTCATTAATCTTACAAAACCCTCATGAAAGTTAAGGCAGATGAATGATCTCCCATTTCATAGATGGGGAATCTGAAAGGTTAATATCTGCTAAGTAATACATCCAGGACTAGAATTTTCCCACTACCATTTCCTAGATCTGAAAATGGTTTTGATGTTAATGATATCATCCTTTTTTCATTATATTTAATTGAAATTACTAGATTATAACAGTAACCATGGTATTTTATTTCTTAACATTTAAAATAAGTTATTCTTTCCTTGTAACCTTTCTTATTGTAGTGTTTTTTTGTGTTAATTTCAAAGAGGCACTTTTTGTTCACTGCCCACAAACTTTTTTTTTTAATTTTTTTTTTATTTTTAATTTTTTTAAAACTCTTTATTGGAGTATAATTGCTTTACAATGGTATGTTAGTTTCTGTTTTATAACAAAGTGAATCAATTGTACACATACATATGTCCCCATATCTCTTTCCTCTTGCGTCTCCCTCCCTCCCACCCTCCGTATCCCACCCCTCTAGGTGGTCACAAAGCACCGAGCTGATCTCCCTGTGCTATGCGGCTGCTTCCCACTACCTATCTGTTTTACGTTTGGTAGTGTATATATGTCCATGCCACTCTCTCACTTTGTCCCAGCTTACCCTTCCCCATCCCTGTATCCTCAAGTGCATTCTCTAGTAGGTCTGTGTCTTAATTCCTGTCTTACCCCTAAGGTTCTTCATGACCATTTTTTTTTTACATTCCATATATATGTGTTAGCATACGGTATTTATTTTTCTCTTTCTGACTTACTTCTGTCTGTATGACAGACTCTAGGTCCATCCACCTCACTACAAGTAACTCAATTTCGTTTCTTTTTATGGCTGAGTAATATTCCATTCTATATATGTGCCACATCTTCTTTATGCATTCATCTGTTGATGGACACTTAGGTTGCTTCCATGTCCTGGCTATTGTAAATAGAGCTGCAGTGAACATTTTGGTACATGACTCTTTGAATTATGGTTTTCTCAGGGTATCTACCTACTAGTGGGATTGCTGGGTCATATGGTAACTCTATTTTTAGTTTTTTAAGGGACCTCCATACTGTTCTCCATAGTGGCTGTATCACTTTACATTCCCAACAACAGTGCGAGAAGATTCCCTTTTCTCCACACCCTCTCCAGCAATTATTGTTTGTAGACTTTTTGATGATGGCCATTCTGACTGGTGTGAGATGATATCTCATTGTAGTTTTGATTTCTCTAATGATTAATGATCTTGAGCATTCTTTCATGTGTTTGTTGGCAATCTGCATATCTTCTTTGGAGAAATGTCTATTTACGTCTTGAGCCCATTTTTGGATTGGGTTGTTTGTTTTTTTTACACACACACACACTGTATTTTATTTTTACAAGAGATAAATAAACTGACACCAAGCATTGTAAATGGATGACCACAACAAAAGCAACAATGATTGAAATTACCAAACACAAAACACACTCATACTATGTCATAATATTGACATTCAGTCCAGTAATCCTCCACTGGAACAGCTCCTTTACTTTGCAGTGAAAATTGATTTGTATATTTTTTGCCTCTGAGTCCTTGTGGGACTTTTATTTTTTAATTCAAACAGAAAGTCACAAAAATTATAATCATCCTCATCAGTTCACTCAGTCCCATGTAATTAATATTTTTTTCATCTTGATCTTTTGTTAGCACTTTTATGAATTCATCAGTTTTCCATTAGAGTTCTGAAAATGCTTATTCATTCAGTTCAGCAGTATAGTCAGTTACCAGAAACCTTTACTTGTCAGAGTCTTTTCCATGAATTCCTTGAAGATGAAACCCTTTTATAGGAACATTTTTGCAAAAGCATCACAGTACACCCAGAGCTGTCTTTAAATGACAAAAGACTTAAAAATGACCACGGTTAAAGATTTAATGAAAGTTCATAATAATGCAATTGACAAGGAAATTTAGTTATTTCAGAGATACACATTTTAAAGTAATAACTAGAATTATGACTTATCATACCAAAACATATAAGATTTCTAGAAATTTCATGTAATGTCTAAAACATTTAAATTAACATATTTCCATACAAATAACCTAAAGAAAGTTTAGTATTAGTTGTTTTTTGTTTGTTTGTTTGTTTATACTGCAGGTTCTTATTAGTCATCATTTTTATACACATCAGTGTATACATGTCAATCCCAATCGCCCAATTCAGCACACCACCATCCCCACCCCACCGCGGTTTTGCCCCCTTGGTGTCCATACCTTTGTTCTCTACATCTGTGTCTCAACTTCTGCCCTGAAAACCAGTTCATCTGTACCATTTTTCTAGGTTCCACATGTATGCGTTAATATATGATATTTGTTTTTCTCTTTCTGACTTACTTCACTCTTATGACAGTCTGTAGATCCATCCATGTCTCAACAAATGACTCAATTTTGTTCCATTTTATGGCTGAGTAATATTCCATTGTGTATATGTACCACAACTTCATTATCCATTCATCTGTCAATGGGCGTTTAGGTTGCTTCCATGACCTGGCTATTGTAAATAGTGCTGTAATGAACATTGGGGTGCATGTGTCTTTTGGAATTATGGTTTTCTCTGGGTATATGCCCAGTAGTGGGATTGCTGGATCATATGGTAATTCTATTTTTAGTTTTTTAGAAATGTCCATACTGGTCTCCGTAGTGGTTCTATCAATTTACATTCCAACCAACAGTGCAAGAGGGTTCCCTTTTCTCCACACCCTCTCCAGCATTTGTTGTTCTGTAGATTTTCTGATGATGCCCATTCTAACTGGTGTGAGGTGATACCTCATTGTAGTTTTGATTTGCATTTCTCTAGTAATTAGTGATGTTGAACAGCTTTTCATGTGCTTCTTGGCCATCAGTATGTCTTCTTTGGAGAAATGTCTATGTAGGTCTTCTGCCCATTTTTGGATTGGGTTGTTTGTTTCTTTAATATTGAGCTGCATGAGCTGCTTGTAAATTTTGGAGATTAATCCTTGGTTACTTGCTTCAGTTGCAAATATTTTCTCCCATTCTGAGGGTTGTCTTTTCGTCTTGTTTATGGTTTCCTTTGCTGTGCAAAAGCTTTTAAGTTTCATTCAGTCCCATTTATTTATTTTTGTTTTTATTTCCATTTCCCTAGGAGGTGGGTAAAAAGGATCTTGCTGTGATTTATGTCATAAAGTGTTCTGCCTATGTTTTCCTTTAAGAGTTTGATAGTGTCTGGCCTTACATTTAGGTCTATAATCCATTTTGAGTTTATTTCTGTGTATAGTGTCAGGAAGTGTTCTAATTTCATTCTTTTACATGTAGCCGTCCAGTTTTCCCAGCACTACTTACTGAAGAGGCTGTCTTTTCTCCAATGTGTATTCTTGCCTCCTTTATCAAAGATAAGGTGACCATAGGTGCGTAGGTTATCTCTGGGCTTTCTATCCTGTTCCATTGATCTATATTTCTGTTTTTGTGTCAGTACCATACTTACTGTCTTGATTACTGGAGCTTTGTAGTTTAGTCTGAAGTCAGGGAACCTGATTTCTCCAGCTTCGTTTTTCTTTCTCAATATTGCTTTGGATCTTTGGGGTCTTTTGTGTTTCCATACAAATTGTGAAAATTTTTGTTCTACTTTTGTGAAAACTGCCAGTAGTAGTTTGATAGGGATTGCATTGAATCTGTAGATTGCTTTGGGTAGTATAATCATTTACACCATGTTGATTCTTTGAATTCAAAAACATGGTATATCTCTCCATCTATTTGTATCATCTTTAATTTCTTTCATCAGTGTCTTATAATTTTCTGCATGCAAGTCTTTTGTCTCCTTTGGTAGGTTTATTCCTAGATATTTTATTCTTTTTGTTGCAATGGTAAATGGGAGCATTTTCTTAATTTCACTTTCAGATTTTTCATCATTAGTATATAGGAATACAAGAGATTTCTGTGCATTAATTTTGTATCCTGCTATTTTACCGAATTCATTGATTAGTAGTTTTCTGGTAGCATCTTTAGGATTCTCTTTGTATAGTATCATGTCATCTGCAAACAGTGACAGCTTTACTTTTTCTTTTTCAATTTTGGATTCCTTTTATTTCCTTTGCTTCTCTGATTGCTGCTGCTAAAACTTCCCAAACTATGTTGAGTAATAGTGGTGAGAGTGGGCAACCTTGTCTTTTTCCTGATCTTACTGGAAACGGTTTCAGTTATTCACCATTGAGGACGTTATTGGCTGTGGGTTTGTCATATATGGCCTTTATTATGTTGAGGAAAGTTCCCTCTATGGCTACTTTCAGCAGGGTTTTTATTATAAATGTGTGTTGAATGTTGTCGAAAGCTTTCTCTGCATCTATTGAGATGATCATATGGTTTTTCTCTTTCAGTTTGTTAATATGGTGTATCACATTGATTGATTTGCGTATATTGAAGAATCATTGCATTCCTGGGATAAACCCCACTTCATCATGGTGTATGATCCTTTTAATGTGCTGTTGGATTCTGTTTGCTAGTATTTTGTTGAGGATTTTTGCATCTATGTTCATCAGTGATATTGGCCTGTAGTTTTCTTTCTTTGTGACATCTTAGTGGTTTTGGTATCAGGGTGATGGTGGCCTCATAGAATGAGTTTGGGAGCGTTCCTCACTGTGCTATATTTTGGAAGAGTTTGAGAAGGATAGGTGTTAGTTGTACTGTAAATGTTTGATACAAGTCGCCTGTGAAGCCATCTGGTCTTGGGCTTTTGTATGTTGGAAGATTTTTAATCACAGTTTCAATTTCAGTGTTTGTGATTGGTCTGTTCATATTTTCTGTTTCTTCCTGGTTCACTCTCGGAAGGTTGTGCCTTTCTAAGAATTTGTCCATTTCTTCCAGATTGGCCATTTGATTGGCATATAGTTGCTTGTAGTAATTTCTCATGATCGTTTGTATTTCTCTAGTGTCAGTTGTTACTTCTCCTTTTTCACTTCTAATTCTGTTGATTTGAGTCTTGTTCCTTTTTTCCTTGATGAGTCTGGCTAATGGTTTATCAAGTTTGTTTATGTTCTCAAAGGAGTAGCTTTTAGTTTTATTAATCTTTGCTACCATTTCCTTCATTTCATTCTCATTTATTTCTGATCTGATCTTTATGATTTCTTTCTTTCTGCTAACTTTGGGGTTTTTTGTTCTTCTTTCTCTAATTGCTTAAGTGTAAGTTTAGGTTGTTTATTTGAGATGTTTCCTGTTTCATAAGGTAGGATTGTATTGCTATGAACTTCCCTCTTAGAGCTGCTTTTGCTGCATCCCATAAGTTTTTGGTCCTTGTGTTTTCATTGTCATTTGTTTCTAGGTATTTTTTGATTTCCTCTTTGAATTCTTCAGTGATCACTTGCTTATTAAGTAGTGTATTGTTTATCATCGATGTGTTTGTATTTTTTACAGTTTTTTTCCTGTAATTGGTATCTTGCCTCATAGCATTGTGGTTGGAAAAGGTACTTCATACAATTTCAAGTTTCTTAAATTTATCAAGGCATGATTTGTGACCTAAGATATGATCTATCCTGGAGAATGTTCCATGAGCACTTGAGAAAAAGGTGTTTTCTGTTGTTTCCGGATGGAATGTTCTGTAAATATCAATTAAGTCCATCTTGTTTAATGTATCATTTAAAGCTTGTGTTTCCTTATTTATTTTCATTTTGGATGATCTGTCCATGGGTGAAAGTGGGGTGTTAAATCCCCTACTATGATTGTGTTACTGTCAATCTCCCCTTTTATGGCTGTTAGTATTTGCCTTATGTATTGAGGTGCTCCTATGTTGGGTGCAGAAATATTTACAATTGTTATATCTTCTTCTTGGATTTAACCCTTGATCATTATGTAGTGTCCTTCTTTGTCTCTTGTAATAATCTTTGTTTTAAGGTCTATTTTGTCTGATATGAGAATTGCTACTCCAGCTTTCTTTTGATTTCCATTTACATGGAATATCTTTTGCCATCCCCTCATTTTCAGTCTCTGTGTGTCCCTAGGTCTGAAGTGGGTCTCTTGTAGACAGCATATATACGGGTCTTGTTTTTGTATCCATTCAGCTAGTCTGTGTCTTTTGGTTGGAGCATTTAATTCATTTACATTTAAGGTAATTATCGATATGTATGTTCCTATTTCTATTTTCTTAATTGTTTTGGGTTTGTTATTGTAGGTCTTTTTCTTGTGTTTCCTGCCTAGAGAAGTTCTTTTAGCATTTGTTGTAAAGCTGGTTTAGTAGTGCTGAATTCTCCTGGCTTTTGCTTGTCTGTAAAGGTTTTTATTTCTCTGTCAAATCTGA
The DNA here is from genome assembly GCF_963924675.1 of Phocoena phocoena. Lineage (NCBI taxonomy): Eukaryota > Metazoa > Chordata > Mammalia > Artiodactyla > Phocoenidae > Phocoena > Phocoena phocoena. Next base: position 72,562,709 of record NC_089240.1, on the reverse strand, counting down.
ATGAGATCCTTGCTGGGTAGAGTAATCTTGATTGTAGGTTTTTCTCCTGCATCACTTTAAATATGTCCTGCCACTCCCTTCTGGCTTGCCGAGTTTCTCCTGAAAGATCAGCTGTTAACCTTATGGGGATTCCCTTGTGTGTTATTTGTTGTTTTTCCCTTGCTGCTTTTAATATTTTTTCTTTATATTTAATTTTTGATAGTTTGATTAAATTGTGTCTTGGTGTATTTCTCCTTGGATTTATCCTGTATGGGAATCTCTGTGCTTCCTGAACTTGATTAACTATTTCCTTTCCCATATTATGGAAGTTTTCAACTATAATCTCTTCAAACATTTTCTCAGTCCCTTTCTTTTTCTCTTCTTCTTCTGGGACCCCTATAATTCGAATGTTGGTGTGTTTAATGTTGTCCCAGCGGTCTCTGAGACTGTCCTCAATTGTTTTCATTCTTTTTTCTTTATTCTGCTCTGCAGTAGTTATTTCCACTCTTTTATCTTCCACGTCACTTTTCTGTTCTTATGTCTTAGTTATTCTGCTATTGATCCCTTCTAGAGAATTTTTAATTTCGTTTATTGTGTTGTTCATCACTGTTTCTTTGCTATTTAGTTCTTCTAGTTCCTTGTTAAACGTTTCTTGTATTTTTTCTATTCTATTTCCAAGATTTTGGATCATCTTTACTATCATTATTCTGAATTCTTTTACAGGTAGACTGCCTATTTCCTCTTCATTTGTTAGGTCTGGTGGGGTTTTTTCTTGCTCCTTCATCTGCTGTGTTTTCTTCTGTCTTCTTATTTTGCTTTTCTTCCTGTGTTTGGGGTCTCCTTTTCACCAGCTTCAGGTTCATGGTTCCCATTGTTTTTGGTGTGTGTCCCCAGTGGCTAAGGTTGGTTCAGTGGGTTGTGTAGGCTTCCTGGTTGAAGGGATTGGTGCCTGTGTTCTAGTGGAGGAAGCTGGATCTTGTCTTTCTGGTGGGCAGGTCCACATCTGTTGATGTGTTTTGGGGTGTCTGTGGCCTTGTTATGTTTTTATGCAGCCTCTCTGCTAATGGATGCGGTTGTGTTTCTGTCTTGCTAGTTGTTTGGCATAGGGTGTTCAGCACGGAAACTTGCTGGTCATTGAGTGGAGCTGGCTTGGTGTTGAGATGGAGGTCTCTGGGAGATTTTCTCCGTTTGATATTACGTGGAGCTGTGAGGTCTCTTGTGGACCAGTGTCCTGAACTTGGCCCTCACACCTCAGAGGCACAGCCCTGACGCCTGACTGGAGCACCAAGAGTTTGTCATCCACACAGCTCAGGATAAAAGGGAGGAGAAGAAAAGAAAGAAGATAAAATAAAGTACAATAAACTATAATAAAGTCATTAAAATAAAAAAAAAATTAGTAAAAAAAGTATTTTTAAGTAATAAAAAAAGGGAAGACAGGCTATACAGACACAGATCACACACAGAAGCAAACAGATACACACTCACAAGAAGAGAAAAAGGGAAAAAATTATATATATCGTTGCTCCCAAAGTCCACCTCCTCAATTTTGGATGATTCGTTGTCTATTCAGGTTTTCTACACATGCAGGGTACATCAAGTTGATTGTGGAGATTTAATCTGCTGTTCCTGAGGCTGCTGAGAGAAATTTCCCTTTCTCTTCTTTGTTCATACAGCTCCCAGGGGTTCAGCTTTGGATTTGGCCCCGCCTCTGCGTGTAGGTCGCCTGAGGGTGTCTGTTCTTCGCCCAGACAGGACTGGGTTAAAGGAGCAGCTGATTCTGGGGCTCTGTCTCATTCAGGCCGGGGGGACAGAGGGGTACGGTGTGCAGGGCGAACCTGTGGCGGCAGAAGCTGGCATGACGTTGCACCAGCCTGAGGTGCATCGTGTGTTCTCCCAGGGAAGTTGTCCCTGGATCACTGGACCCTGGCAGTGGCGGGTTGCACAGGCTCCCGGGAGGAGAGGTGGGGATAGTGACCTGTGCATGCACACAGGCTTCTTGGTGGCTGCAGCAGCAGCCTTCTCGTCTCATGCCCATCTCAGGGATCTGCGCTGATAGCAGCAGCTCGCGCCCGTCTCTGGAGCTCCTTTAAGTGGCGCTCTTAATCCCCTGTCCTTGTGCACTAGGAAGCAAAGAGGCAAGAAAAAGTCTCTTGCCTCTTCAGCAGCGCCAGACTTTTTCCCGGACTCCCTCCCGGCTAGCTGTGGTCTGGTAGACCCCGTTAGGCTGTGTTCATGCAGCCAGCCCCAGTCCTCTCCCTGGGATCCGACCAAAGCCCGAGCCTCATCTCCCAGCCCGAGCCCGCCCCGGCAGGTGAGCAGACAAGCCTCTTGGGCTGGTGAGTGCTGTTTGGCACTGATCCTCTGTGGGGGAATCTCTCGGCTTTGCCCTCCGCAGCCCTGTTGCTGCACTCTCTTCCGCGGCTCCGAAGCTTCCCCCCTCTGCCACCCACAGTCTCCGCCCGCGAAGGGGCTTCTAGTATGTGGAAAACTTTCCTCCTTCACGGCTCCCTCCCACTGGTGCAGGTCCCATCCCTATTCTTTTGTCTCTGTTTTTTCTTTTTTCTTTTGCCCTACCTAGGTACATGGGGAGTTTCTTGCCTTTTGGGAGGTCTGAGGTCTTCTGCCAGTGTTCAGTAGGTGTTCTGTAGGAGTTGTTCCACATATAGATGTAGTTCTGATGTACTTGTGGGTAGGAAGGTGATCTCCATGTCTTACTCTTCTGCCATCTTGAAGCTCCTCCCCACAAACTTTTGAATGTAAAGTTTATTGTTTTTTACTGTCCTAGTTTTATGTGTTTTCTATAATACAAATGTTTGTTTCATATTTAAATATGTATATTTATAAATATGTATTTATAATTTTTATATAAATGTATATTTATACTTCCATCTTTTGCATGTATAAACCATTTATTCATCAAGTATTTATTAAATACCACATTTATAGAGCAGTGCAGTAAGTGTTGTGAGGTGCACTCAAGAGAAGATGTTAGGGTCTTCCCTCAAGGAAAATAAAGTCTAGTTGAAGATAAAGTATATATGGGACAGCCAAAAGGCTATTAACAAGGAACTGATAAATAAATGCAAGGTAAACTGCATGTGTGTACTGTGGGGCATGGAGTAACAGAATGATGAGTGTGGTTGGGTTAAGGAAGACTTCCTGGAAGTGAAATTTAAACTTTTTCTTAAAATGTGTTGATTGGTGAAGTATGTGATTATGTTTGGGGATGAGGGAATTGTGATATTACAGGAAGTGGGAAGAATAGCCCAGAAGAAGCAATTAACATGGGCCAAATCATGGAGATTTGAGTTGATAAATTAGGAGTTAGAGATGCCATTTCAGAAAGTAGGAGAGATGAGACAAAGAAGATAGTTGATAAAGAAGGTGATTTGGTTTAGAGACTGGAAGAGGAAGATTTTGTGGGGTAGGGTTGAGATTCAATATGAGAAAGAACTGCTGTTAGTTCTTGAGCAATCAGTTAGCAGATGTTTACTTCCCACAGCCTGTCATGTACAAGGCATTTTTAGTGTTGAGCAGTAGGGCAACTCAGTGAAAACATAGGTTCTGTGGAGGATAAAACATCATGGAGAGATACATGATGCAGGCACAGCAAACGGGAGCCTGTTGTGTCAATCAAGGCAATAATGGACTGAGAAAGTTCACTCTAGTAGTAACTTTGGAAGTGGCGCTTCCAGGAAAGTAATAGACACTAACAAAACAAAGTACAGCAGGAAAGAATTCAGAAAGATCCTGTTTGATACCACATTGTGATAAGCCAACTTACACTTTCACAGAAGTTTTTTTCTAGCTCTGTCACACTACAGTAATAATCTGAATAATAATCTTTGCTCAACAGTAATTACCACTGTTGAGCATTTACTATGTGCCAGGCACTGTGTCAGGTTCTTTGCATGTGATACTTCATTTAATCTCCAAAACAACCTTGTGAGGTAGGTGGTATTATCCCTATGATATAGATGGATAATTTAGGTCAGAGAGGATAAACAACTTGTCTACATTCACAGAATTATTTAGTCCTAGGGTGAGGCTTTGAACCTCGATCTTTTTATTCTGAGGGATGTACTTGTAAGCACTTTGTTGATTTGTTTCTAAAATGCAGTTCCCCTGTCTGCCTTAAATTCTCAAAAATATACATGTGATTAACATACACACTACTATATATAAAATAGGTAATCAACAAGGACCTACTGTATAGCACAGGGAACTCAATATTCTGTAATAACCTATATGGGAAAAAAATCTGAAAAAGAATGGATATATGTATATATATAACTGAATCACTTTGCTGTATACCTGAAACTAATGCAATATTGTAAATCAACTATACCCCAATATAAAGTAAAAATTAAATAAAAAAATAAGAATCTGCTTTTCACCAAAAAAAAAAAAAAATACACACACACACACACACGGCATGGTCTGCTAAACCCTGAAATCTTTATGTATATTTTTCAGATCTTAAGTATGTTTCATATCGTATTGAAACCTTAACAGATGAATGTTTAATGTGTGTGTCTCACATAAAGCAATACATCCAAGATAAATGAGGTAAAGAAATAAAAATTGTCACTGAAAGTTAAAATAATACAAAAAGGTAGACAAGTATAATTATCAAAAGCCTGGTGTGGATTATTATTATAATTTCTCATTAGTCAGGATTTGCATGAAGATGTCGAAGAAGCTGGTGCACTGCAGAAAAATCACGCTTCTGTGACATCTGCGAACTCCACAGAAGCTGCAGATTCTGCCTGCCCACCTACAGAAGATCAGTCATTAAGTACTGCAAGCTGTGAAATACCCACAGAACACACTCCAAGCAGTGATCCAGAGAGTGCCCTAGAAGTAAATGATTTTGAAGCGACAGGGGAGAAGGAAATCCATTGTGATGATAAATCTTCTGTGCCCTCAACTTCAGAAAAGGAAACAAGTGAAAATGTGCCTATGGCCGAAGAAACTGCAGAGCAACCAAAGACAAATAGGATTACTTACTCGCAAATTATTAAAGAAGGCAGGAGATTTAATATTGATTTGGTGTCAAAGGTAAGTACCAGTTTTACCCATCTTTTCATAGAACAATACTAAATTTTAATTGATTGAAAATAGCATCTGGGTCCATAAACCCATTTTTAATAATTTTATTCTCTGAAATGTAGAACATTTACTTTATAAAGAGATAGTATCTGAAGTTTATAGCTCCATTAAAATATTCTTTAAACATAGTTAAAACACATTAAGAATGCTCAGTACTATATCAAGGATACCTCTGTATTGGAACACGTATTCCACCCTAATATTCTCCTCCTACTGCATGGGCACTATGAATTCTATCAAGAAAAAAGTCTAATGAACCTAATTACAGATCCATGTTATTTATAGTCAATCTATTAAATGAATTTTTGTTTAGCCCTTGTTTATATAGTAACTATTTTAACATCTATATGATGATGAACATTTTGAAAAAAACAATGCATTTTTGAAAATTATTGGTTCAGGTGTGAGGACTTTGGAGGATAATTTAATAGTAGTGGGGGCAGGGAGATCGGTAAGAATGCTATTTACTTCAGTTATTTTTCTATCCTTACCTCTAATGTTAGGTCAGTATGACTTCAGAAGAGGTTCCTGAGTCTTAGGAGGATATAGTGTTGTACTGGGTTTATGGGAAGCAAGGCTAATTTAGTGCAAAAGCATAGAAAACCAGTAACATAAAAGGTAATGGCCTTAAAGGGTTACAGTATAGGGCTGGGTGAAAGTAGAAAGAAACATACCAAATACCGTAAGTTGAGGGCAAATGAGAAATTGAAAAGAAGTAGGAGAGGGTGGTGAATAACATCAGACTTGCCTCAAAACTAGGCTTTTCTATTTAATGTGCTCTCCTGAAGTTCCAGGTTATAAAGAGAGGGACTAATGCTCCTCACATTTTGCTGATCCAATCACACATCCTCATACTGCTGATATCTTTGAACCTGATGCCTGAAAATATGAATATCTTTTTACTACTCATAGTTTCTTTCTGACATAGCTCTCTGTGCCTGATTCTGCCTTGGTCTGAGTTGGCTACTGCCTTGGTCCTACCTAATATTTCTGTACCGTCTATTCCACCTACTTTGATCCTGCCATCCTTTGAAATCTAGCATTCTTTCCATGTTACCTTGGCTATTAATTTCTGGGTGGAAGTTAAATCATAGCTCACTAATAGTCTTCCTATTCTCATGAGCAGGAAATAATTAAAAAAACAATAAATAAGACAAAACACTGAAGTAGTCAAGTAACAAATAGGTTTTGTTCTGAAATTTTCATTTTGAATTAGTTACTTGGAATTTGAAATGCTTAACTGAAAGAAATGGTGAATGGTGGTTAAGAATCAAGACTACTTCATAAAAGTCTCTAACCTTTATGTTAGCTGAAATATAGTATAAATCTTGCAAAGGGAAATGGTAAAAGAAGTGCTGTTAGAATTTTTGGAATTACTGTAGGAAATGATTCAGTTGTATAAGAAAATGCATGCTGGTTGTGGTGCAGGGGGAGGTAGTTTAATTAGATGCTGAGATATTTGAGGAGACTCTGAAGGAGATTTCTGGGTATTTTCACAAGTTTGAACAGTTAATAATAGTGGTTCTCTTAGGGTAAATTAAAAACAAACACGTCTAGAGGAGTTAAGGCAGTTGTATTTTGTCCTGCATAGGTTTCATGGGTTCACATGTTTAAAAAATAACTAATAATGATTTACTGTACTCATCCTACAAAAGCAGGGGTAGCTAAAGAATGTATAACCATAGCAATACAAGAGGTTTATTATCATTTTTAAAAAGTCAGTCATTTAATGAACATTTATTGAGTACTTACTGTGTGGAAAGCAGTATATTCCATGACATTGGGTCAATCAGTTACTCCTAGGAAATTCCATCTGTTGTAATAATTGCAGTTATTGCATCTGAGTGTAGGGTGATTGACAAATATCTATCTGAAGCCCTACCTCTTTCCTAAAGTCCAATTTGATATCGCCAAACTATTTGACATTTCTACATGCACTCCATTTCAGAGTCATCATGATAAAACTGCCAAGTATTGTGGTGCTTTACAGTTTACAAAACTCATCCCTGAATACAGTCTTTTAAAAAGAAATCTTATAGCTCAGGGTAAGTTAGTTAAATAAAATATAGTACTTTACTGCTTATGCTTATAGAGAAGATGATCAAAGATGAAGTTCTTACAAATAAAACTCATTTCAAAGAAAGTCCATACCCTTAATAATTATGAAACCAACATGCCAAGTGAAGCAAGAGTTGTTAATTATTTAATTTAGTTGCCATTATTATAATCAAATTGAAGTATTCTTTAGCCTCTCACCACTGTGAAATTGCTATGGTAGGTCACTTACATAATGATGGAAAAGAAGCTTAGGTTTAAATATGGTACATAATCATTTCTAAGCTTCAGACAAAAGTTTATGTAGTTTTTATTGAAATGTGTTTTCACTCTTCAGTAGTATCTTAAATGCTTTATTTTTAAAGCTGGCATTAAATCTTAAGGTTTATTAGATCTTAAAATACATTCTGTGTTTGATATATTAATATTTGTGAAATTATTATACTGAGGGATCACTGAATCTTGAGTATTTGTGTTTTTAAACAAATAAGGTATTTGGAGTAACTTTTATTATAATTATAGAATTAAGACTTGGCAATATATTCTTAAAAGCATGAGCTATATCAGTTGTGTAGTTTATTAGGCTGAAGGTAATGAAGTAACATGCCATATTTAGTCAGGATAATTGATTTTTAAAAAAGCAGTGTCAATTTTGTTTCTTCTGCACAATGTTAGACTAATATAATAGTTTAAAAAAATTTACCTAACTGATACTGATTTACAGAACGACTGTACTGAACCTCTTGCGTACTCAGACTAATGGTTTTTTGTTTTGTTTTGGTTTGGGTTTTTTTGGCTGGTTATGCTCTGTATAGGTTTTTTTTTTAACATCTTTATTGGAATATAATTGCTTTACAATGTTGTGTTAGTTTGTGCTGTATAACAAAGTGAATCAGCTATATGTATACACATATCCCCATATGCCTTCCCTTTTGTGTCTCCCTCCCACCCTCCCTATCCCACCCCTCTAGGTGGTCACAGAGCACAGAGCTGATCTCCCTGTGCTATGTAGCTGCTTCCCACTAGCTATCTGTTTTACATTTGGTAGTGTATATATGTCATTGCTACTCTGTCACTTTGTCCAAGCTTACCCTTTCCCCTCCCTGTGTCCTCAAGTCCATTTTCTGTCTGCATATTTATTCCTGTCCTGTCCCTAGGTTCATCATAACCATTGTTTTTCTTTTTTTTTTTTTTTTTTTTTTTACATTCCATATATATGTGTGAGCATACGGTATTTATTTTTCTCTCTCTTGACTTAACTTCACTCTGTATGACAGACTCTAGGTCCATCCACCTCACTACAAATAACTCAATTTCATTTCTTTTTATGGCTGAGTAATATTCCATTGTATATATGTGCCACATCTTCTTTATCCATTCATCTGTCGATGGACACCTAGGTTGCTTCCATGTCCTAGCTATTGTAAATAGTGCTTCAATGAATATTGTGGTACATGACTCTTTTTGAATTATGATTTTCACAGGGTATATACCCAGTAGTGGGATTGCTGGGTCATATAGTAGTTCTATTTTAAGTTTTTAAGGAACCTCCATACTGTTCTCCATAGTGGCTGTATCAATTTACATTCCCACCAACAGTGCAAGAGGGTTCCCTTTTCTCCACACCCTCTCCAGCATTTATTCTTTGTAGATTTTTTGATGATGGCCATTCGGACCAGTGTGAGATGATACCTCATTGTAGTTTTGATTTGCATTTCTCTAATGATCAGTGATGTTGAGCATCACTTCATGTGTTTGTTAGCAATCTGTATATCTTCTGTGGAGAACTGTCTATTTAGATCTTCTGCCCATTTTTGGATTGGGCTGTTTGGTTTTTTTTGATATTGAGCTGCATGAGCTACTTATATACTTTGGGGATTCATCCTTTGTCAGTTGCTTCGTTTGCAAATATTTTCTCCCATTCTGAGGGTTGTCTTTTGGTCTTGTTTATGGTTTCCTTTGCTGTGCAAAAGATTTTAAGTTTCATTAGGTCCCATTTGTTTATTTTTGTTTTATTTCTATTTCTCTAGGAGGTGGGTCAAAAAGGATCTTGTTGTGATTAATGTCAAAGAGTGTTCTGCCTAAGTTTTCCTGTAAGAGTTTTATAGTGTCCGGCCTTAACATTTAGGTCTGTAATCCATTTTGAGTTTATTTTTGTGTATGGTGTTAGGAAGTGTTCTAATTTCATTCTCTTACATGGAGCTGTCCAGTTTTCCCAGCACCACTTATTGCAGAGGCTATCTTTTCTCCATTATATATTCTTGCCTCCTTTATCAAAGGTAAGTTGACCATAGGTGTGTGAGTTTATCTCTGGGCTTTCTGTCTTGTTCCATTGATGTATATTTCTGTTTTTGCAAGTACCATACTGTCTTGATGAGTGTAGCTTTGTAGTATAGTTTGAAGTCCAGGAGCCTGATTCCTCCAGCTCCATTTTTCTTTCTCAAGATTGCTTTGGCTATTTGGGGTCTTTTGTGTTTCCATACAAATTGTGAAATTTTCTGTTCTCGTTCTGTGAAAAATGCCATTGGTAGTTTGACGGGGATTGCACTGAATCTGTAGATTGCTTTGGGTAATATAGTCATTTTCACAATGTTGATTCTTCCAATGCAAGAACATGGTATATCTCTCCATCTGTCTGTATCATTTTTAATTTCTTTCATCAGTGTCTTATAGTTTTCTGCATAAAGGTCTTTTGTCTCCTTGCGGAGGTTTATTCCTAGGTATTTTATTCTTTTGTTGCAATGGTAAATGAGAGTGTTTTCTTAATTTCTCTTTCACATTTTTTATAATTAGTGTATCAGAATGCAAGAGATTTCTGTGCATTAATTTTGTATCCTGCTACTTTACCAAATACATTGATTAGCTCTAGTAGTTTTCTGGTAGCATCTTTAGGATTCTCTATGTGTAGTATCATGTCTTCTGCAAACAGTGGCAGCTTAGCTTACTTCTTCTTTTCCATTTTGGATTCCTTTTATTTCTTTTTCTTCTCTGATTGCTGTGGCTAAAACTTCCAAAACTATGTTGAATAATAGTGGTGAGAGTGGGCAACCTTGTCTTGTTCCTGATCTTATTGGAAATGGTTTCAGTGTTTCACCATTGAGAACGATGTTGGCTGTGGGTTTGTCATATATGGCCTTTAATATGTTGGGGTAAGTTCCCTCTATGCCTACTTTTTGGAGAGTTTTTAATCATAAATTGGTGTTAAATTTTGTCAAAAGCTTTTTCTGCATCTATTGAGATGATCATGGTTTTTCTCTATCAGTTTGTTAATATGGTGTATCACATTGCTTGATTTGCATATATTGAAGAATACTTGCATTCCTGGGATAAACCCCACTTGATCATGGCGTATGATCCTTTTAATGTGCTGTTGGATGCTGTGTGCTAGTATTTTGTTGAGGATTTTTGCATCTATGTTCATCAGTGATTTGGGTCTGTAGTTTTCTTTTTTGTGAAATATCTGTCTGGTTTTGGTGTGGGTGATGATGGTTTTGGTGTCTGGGTGATGATGGCCCCGTAGAATGGGTTTGGGAGTGTTCCTCCCTCTGCTATATCTTGGAAGAGTTTGAGAAGGATAGGTGTTAGCTCTTCTGTAAATCTTTGATAGAATTCGCCTGTAAAGCCAACTCGTCCTGGGCTTTGGTTTGTTGGAAGCTTTTTAATCACAGTTTCAATTTCAGTGCTTGTGATTGGTTTGTTTATATTTTGTATTTCTTCCCAGTTCAGCCTCGGAAGGTTGTGATTTTCTAAGAATTTGTCCACTTCTTCCAGGTTGTCCATTTTATTGGCATATGGTTGCTTGTAGTAATCCCTAGTGATTCTTTGTATTTCAGCGGGGTCAGTTGTTACTTCTCCTTTTTCATTTCTAATTCTGTTGATTTGAGTCTTTCTTGTTTTCTCTTGATGACTCTGGCTATTGCTTTATCAATTTTGTTTATCTTCTGAAAGTTCCAGCTTTTAGGTTTATTGATCTTTGTTATTGTTTCCTTCATTTCTTTTTCATTTATTTCTGATCTGATCTTTATGATTTCTTTCCTTCTGCTAACTTTGGGGATTTTTTGTTCTTATTTCTCTAATTGCTTTAGGTATAAGGTTAGGTTGTTTATTTGAGATGTTTCTTGTTTCTTGAAGTAGGGTTGTATTGCTATAAACTGCCCTCTTAGAACTGCCTTTGCTGCCTCCCATATTTGGGTCCTTGTGTTTTCATTGTCATTTGATTCTAGGTATTTTTTTATTTCTTCAGTGATTTCTGGGTTATTTAGTAGCGTATTGTTCAGCCTCTATGTGTTTGTATTTTTTAAAGTGTTTTTCTGTAATTGATATCTAGTCTCATAGCATTGTCGTCACAAAAGATACTTGATACGATTTCAATTATCTTAAATTTACCAAGGCTTCATATGTGACCCAAGATATGATCTATCCTCGAGAATGTTCCATGAGCATTTGAGAAGAAGGTGTATTCTGTTTTTTGTTTTGTTTTGTTTTGCGGTGCGCAGCCTTGTCACTGTTGTGGCCTCTCCCGCTGTGGAGCACAGGCTCCGGACGTGCAGGCTCAGCAGCCATGGCTCACGGGCCTAGCCGCTCCACGGCATATGGGATCTTCCCAGACCGGAGCACGAACCCGTGTCCCCTGCATCGGCAGGCGGACTCTCAACCACTGCGCCACCCAGGAAGCCCTATTTTGTTGTTTTTTCATGCAATGTTCTATAAATATAATTTAAGTCCATCTTGTCTAATGTATCATTTAAAGCTTGTGTTTCCTTATTTTTCATTTTAGTTGATCTGTCCATTGGTGAAAGTGGGATGTCAAAGTCCTGTATTATTTGGGTTACTGTTGATTTCCCCTTTTATGCCCGTTAGCATTTGCCTTATTTATTGAGGTGCTCCTATATTGGGTGCATAAATATTTACAACTGTTATATCTTCTTGGACTGGTCCCTTGATCATTCTGTAGTGTCCTTCTTTGGCTCCTGTAATAGTCTTTATTTTAAAGTCTATTTTGTGTGTTATGAGAATTGCTACTCCAGCTTTCTTTTGATTTCCATTTGCGTGGAATATCTTTTTCCATCCTCTCACTTTCAGCCTGTATGTGTCCCTAGGTCTGCAGTGGGTCTCTTGTAGCCAGCATATATATGGGTCTTGTTTTTGTATCCATTCAGCCAGACTGTCTTTTGGTTGGAGCATTTAATCCATTTACATTTAAGGTAATTATTGATATGTATGTTCCTATTCCCATTTTCTTAATTGTTTTGGGTTTATTTTTGTAGGTGTTTGCCTTCTTTTGTGTTTCCTGCCTAGAGCAGTTCTTTTAGCATTTGTTGTAAAGCTGGGTTGGTGGTGCTGAATTCTCTTAGCTTTTGCTTGTCTATAAAGTTTTTAATTTCTCCGTCGAATCTGAATGAGATCCGTGCTGGGTAGAGTAATCTTGGTTGTAGGTTTCTCCCTTTCATCACTTTAAATATGTCCTGCCACGCCCTCTGGCTTGCAGAGTTCCTGATGACACATCAGCTGTTAACCTTATGGGGATTCCCTTGTATGTTATTTGTTGCTTTTGCCTTGTTGCTTTTAATATGTTGTCTTTGTATTTAATTTTTGATAGTTTGATTAATATGTGTCTTGGCATGTTTCTGCTTGCATTTATCCTGTATGGGACTCTCTGTGCTTCTTGGACTTGATTGACTATTTCTTTTCCCGTATTAGGTAAGCTTTCAACTATAATCTCTTCAAATATTTTTCAGTCCCTTTCTTTTTCTCTTCTTCTTCTGAGACCCCTGTAATCGAACATTGGTGCATTTAGTGTTGTCCCAGAGGTCTCTGAGACTGTCCTCAATTCTTTTCATTCTTTTTTCTTTATTCTGCTCTGTGGTAGTTGTTTCCACTAGTTTATCTTCCAAGTCACTTACCTGTTTGTGAGTTATTCTGCTATTGATTCCTTCTAGAGAATTTTTAATTTCATTTATTGTGTTGTTCATCATTGTTCGTTTGCTCTTTAGTTCCTCTAGTACCTTGTTAAACATTTCCTGTATTTTTTTCCATTCTATTTCCAAGATTTTTAGATCATCTTTACTATCATTACTCTGAACTCTTTTTCAGGTAGACTGCCTATTTCCTCTTCATTTGTTAGGTCTGGTGGGTTTTTACCTTGCTCCTTCATTTGCTGCATATTTCTCTGTCTTTCCATTTTGCTTAACTTACTGTGTTTGGGGTCTCCTTTTTGTAGGCTGCAGGTTTGTAGTTCCTGTTTTTTTTGGTGTCTGCCCCCAGTGGGTAAGGTTGTTTCAGTGGCTTGTGTAGGCTTCCTGGTGGAGGAAACTGATGCCTGTGTTCTGATGGGTGGGGCTGGATGTAGTCTTTCTGCTGGGCAGGGCTGCATGCAGTGGTGTGTTTTGGGGTGTCTTTGTACTTAGTATGATTTTAGGCAGCCTCTCTGCTAATGCGTGGTGTTGTGTTCATTTCTTCCTAGTTGTTTCGCCATGCAGTGTCCAGCACTGGAACTTGCTGGCTGTTCGGTGGAGCTGGGTCTTAGCATTGAGATGGAGATCTGGGGGAGAGCTCTCACCGATTGATATTACGTGGAGCCTAGAGGTCTCTGGTAGTCCAGTGTCCTGAACTCGGCTCTCCCACCTCAGAGGCTCAGACCTGACACCAGGCCTGAGCACCAAGACCCTGTCAGCCACACAGCTCAGTAGAAAAGGGAGAAAAAAAGAAAGAAAGAAAATTAATAAAATAAAATTATTAAAATAAAAGAATTGTTAAAATTTAAGAAATATTTAAAGTAATAAGAAAAAAGAAGAGATCAACCAAACTAATAAATCTATGAATGATAACAAGCGCTAAAACCTATACTAAGATAAACATAAAAATCAGAAACAAGTCAATTGCAGACAGCAAATCCCAAGTCTGCAGTTCTCCCAAAGTCCACCGCCTCAGATTTGGGTTGATTCCTTGTCTATTCAGGTATTCCACAGATGCAGGGTACCTCAAGTTGATTATGGGAGTTTAATCTGCTGCTCCTGAGTCTGCAAGGAGAAAATTCTCTTTCTCTTCTTGCTTTGTACAGCTCCTGTGGTTCAGCTTTGGTTTTGGCCCCACGTCTTCGTGTAGGTTGCCCTCGGGCTTCTGTTCCCACCCAAACAGGATGGGGTTAAAGCATCGGCTGATTAGGGGCCTCTGGCTCACTCAGGCCGGAGGGAGGGAGGGGTAAGGTAGTTATAATTGGAATGCCAGATGAGCCTGCTGCAGCAGAGGCCAGAGTGAGTTTGCAACAGCCTGAGGTGTGCCTTGTGTTCTGCTGTGGGGGTTGTCCCTGGATCACAGGACCCTGGCAGTGGTGGGCTGCACAGGCTCGCAGGGCAGTGCGGCAGCGTGTGGGTAGTGACCTGTGCTTGCACACAGGATTCTTGGTGGCTGCAGCAGCAGTGTTAGCATTTCGTGCTCATCTCTTGTGTCTGAGCTGGTAGCCGGAGCTCATGCCCATCTCTGGAGCTAGTTTAAGCAGTGCTCTGCTTTCTGTGGGCAGACAGGGAAGGAATCCCCTCTCCTCGCGCTCCCCAAAACAATGGTCTCTTGCCTCTTAGGCAGGTCCAGAGTTTTTCCTGGACTCCCTCCCAGCTAGCCGTGGTGCACTAGCTCCCTTCAGGCTGTGTTCATGCAGGCAACCCCAGTCCTCTCCCTGAGCCCGAGCCTCAGGTCCCAGCCCCCGCCTGCCCTGGCTGGTGAGCAGACAAGCCTCTTGGGCTGGTGAGTCCTGGTCGGCACCGATCCTCTGTGCGGGAATCTGTCCGCTTTGCCCTCTGCACCCCTGTTGCTGCACGCTCCTCTGTGGCTCTGAAGCTTCCCCCCCCGCCCACTCCCCATCTCCACCAGTGAAGGGGCTTCCTAGTGTGTGGAAGCTTTTCCTCCTTCACCGCTCCCTCCCAGAGGTGCAGGTCCCATCCCTCTTCTTTTGTCTGTTTTTTCTTTTGCCCTACCCAGGTACATGGGGATTTTCTTGCCTTTTGGGAGATCTGAGGTCTTCTGCCAGCGTTCAGAGGTGTTCTGTAGGAGCTGTTCCACATGTAGATGTATTTCTGATGTATTTTTGGGGAGGAAGGTGATCTCCGCATCTTACTGCCATCTTGAAAGTCCCACCCCGAAAGTAATGGTTTTGATTGATTATTTAAATTTCCTTTTTTTTGTAGTTAAGCTGTTTTTTCTTTTTCCTCCTTATTTAAGATGTAATATTTACATTTTTAATATTTATCGAGTTATAGGTACTTAAAGATATCTCAGTATAGGAATTAGTGAAATCTGTTGCATTTATCCATTTGGTTAAATTCAAAACATGCTAGATAATACTGTTGAAATTGTTTTTGTCTCTCTGAAGTTGATTATGAGATATATTGAAAGATTAAATCAGTCTCACATGCATGCTAGCAATAACCATCATCCTCACTTCTTGAGAAAGACGTATCATATAAATCTAGTTAGCTAGGATTACAGAGACCGTATAATTTGACTCTTTGGGTGGACATGCGTAGCCAGTCTTTTTCTTTTTTAGTTTATGAGGAGGTCCAGCAGGCTGGTTTCTTCTTAATAACCACCTGGCCTTATGTAAAGTTATAGTCTTTTATCCAAAACCCTTGGGGCCTGGTGTGTTGTTATTTGAATTTAAAATAATATATTTTAGAAAGTAATACAGTATATATGCTAGCTGATATTTTATATATGATGTAACATTCTTAACAGTGTCTGAAGAGTCACTCTATAATTAAACATATTAATATTTCTGCAGTGAGATGTATGAATATTCACATTAACTGGGACAAGCGGATGGAAGAGCCTTGTATCAGTTTGGGTCAGTTATGAAAAAACTTTGGATTCCAGAATTTTTTGAATTTTGAATTTCAGATAATCAGTGGTGAACCTATAAGAAAGTGTGTTATGTATTATAATATTAATAGGTATAATGCTTTTTACAAATAATTTAAAATATAACAAAAGTATATGTCTTTATGTAATGTTTATCAGTTTTTCCACTATTTCACCTTTTATTTCATTCTCTAAAATATTTTCTTTGTACAGCTGTTGTATTCTCGAGGATTGCTAATTGATCTTCTAATCAAATCTAATGTTAGTCGATATGCAGAGTTCAAAAATATTACCAGGATTCTTGCATTTCGAGAAGGAAGAGTGGAACAGGTACTGTGCTGAGCAAGTATTGTAACTGGGTATGATTTTGAGTTACTGTGTTTTATTTGGGAAGGATAAGCAAATACGATTGTTATTTTCCTGGTAAAGCAGCAAAATCCAATCCTGCATGGTGATTAACAACTGTAAATAGTAAGAGATTGCCAATTAAAATGTCTAATGTTAATTTTCCCATGATTTATTCTGCAGCTTGATGTTGGTGTTGAGAAAGTTTAATTTCAGACAGCGTTGCTAGATTTGAGCTGTCATTTGTTCCCAGTTAGGGGTGACATGCTGGTGGCCTTCTAATGGCCTAAAGAGCAACTTGGCAGGATTAAGTAAGAGAGCTCACAAGTTAATTAGCTCTGAAGTCAACAGCGATGCCATAAGAACTGATGGAAAGTAACATGAAACAGCCTGATGAGAAAGGAAATAATAATCTTGTTATACTTAAAGGGAAAGAAAATGTCATTTGGAATACTTGTATCACTAGGAAGCAGTTTCTTAACTTTTAAAATCATGTTTTTCAGGTTCCTTGCTCCAGAGCAGATGTCTTTAATAGCAAACAACTTACTATGGTAGAAAAGCGAATGCTAATGAAGTTTCTCACATTTTGTATGGAGTATGAGGAACATCCTGATGAATATAAAGGTATTGTTTTTCATTAAATTTGTTTTCTTACATTATTTGAGAGTTCTTATTATTTTAATATGCTTGCTCTGATTTAATGAGCCACTCGCTATGCTTTTAAAATATTTTTACTTTGCACTGTCCAATAGGTTAGCCTCTAGCAAAATGTAGCTATTTAAATTTAAATTAATTAAAATAAAATAAAATTTAAAATTTGTTCCTCAGTCTCACTAGCCACACTTCAAGTGCTCAGTGGCCACACGTGGCTAGTGGCTACTATGGCTACAGTGCAGCTGTAGAACATTTTCATCATGACAGCAATTCTGTGCTGGGTGTTCATTTTTATTCTTGTTAATTAAACACTGCGGTCAACGGGTTCTTCATAGATGATACTCCCTTTTCATTATCCATTAATTTTTTAATCATTTTTTTAAATTGAAGTATAGTTAATTTACAATGTTATGTTAGTTTCAAGAGTACAGCAAAGTGATTCAGTTATATTTATATTATATATATATATATTCTTTTTCATATTCTTTCCTGTTATAGTTTATTGCAAGATATTGAATATATTTCCCTGTGCTATACAGTAGGTCCTTGTTGTTTATCTCTTTTACATATAGCAGTGCATATATGTTACTCTCCCACACCCCCATCCATTAATTTTTTTATCAGTCATTAAAAAATCAGTATGTTTTTTCATTTTTCCAGGATCACTTTTGCTTGGAATGTTGAATTATTTATTTTGATTGATTAAAAACAAGCTAGATAGTATGGGGGTGGGAAACCCCTGGATTAGACGAAGATATGGATGGTTTCTAGTCTTGGCTTTGACCCATCTCACTGTGTGATCTGGGACCAGTTACTTCAGAGTTTGTTGAAAGTTGAATACACCACTTTAATATCAGAGCTTTACACTTAAAGTGCATTGAGCTGGAAGAGTTATCCAAAATAGGAATACACTGACAATTCACTTATAAAGTTACAATGAGAAATACAGCAGTTTTTTTATATTAGATGGAATATTAAAAGTCTAGCGCTTGTTCTTAAAGCTTCAAGTCCATTAGATACTGCCAGATTGTTCTCCACAGTAGTATAAACTTATATTCTCTTAGGAAATTTTTATAATTTTTGTTTATACTATTTCTATAAAGTTTTTGTCTACCACTAACCGTCCAATTACATTTTTTCTGTTCTTGGCTTAAAGGAATAGTATTTAGGGGATCCTTATGTTTTGAGGTGTGATTATAAGGCAGTAAGACTGATTCCACTAGCCATACAGAAATTATTTTCATTACCTTTTAGTCATAGTTCATTGTTCGTAGTTTTAGGAAGAAATAGCAATTCACAAAAAACAAGTATTACTCTATCGTTTTCACCAAAAAAATTGCCATTTGTCATATTTAATATTTCAAAGTATAATTATTGGCATTTTTCTGCAGTTTTAATAATAAAGTAAGATTATTACCAACTGTGGAAACCTGTTGTGATGATTAATGAATTATTTAATACTTTTCTAATTTTTTAAATCCATAAAATACTGAACAAAGAATCATCATTTAAAGCTAAAAATTGTATCATCAGTCCAATTAGGATAGTGAGATTGTTTCTAGTTTTTTTTTGTCCCCCCACAATCAATAGTCTCTGTTTAAAATGTAATAATATTACCACCTGTGTCCTTTGCCAAGTGTTTTAAACAGATCTGATCTCATTTTTGTGCAATGGTTTTAAATGGAAATTTGGGTTTGATTTTAATTGATAAATTTTCATCTTTCTTTTCATAGCCTATGAGGAATTTACATTTTCTGAATATTTAAAAACTCAGAAATTGACCCCCAACCTCCAATATTTTGTCCTACATTCAATTGCAATGACATCAGAGACAGCCAGCAGTACTATAGATGGTCTCAGAGCTACCAAAAACTTTCTTCACTGTCTTGGGCGGTATGGCAACACTCCATTTTTGTTTCCTTTATATGGCCAAGGAGAACTCCCTCAGTGTTTCTGCAGGTAAGACAGGCATTGGTTTTCTGATCTCTTTTAAACTGATACTTGAATAACAGATGAAAAATAGAAAGACAAAAATGAGGTTTAGTCAAGATTTAGTATATGCAAACATATACTTTGTTGTTCTACTCTTTTATAATCTATTTGCCTGCCTACCTACTTACCTAAATGATATAATCAGTCTGGCCTGTTTTTGAACTTTATAAAATAGAGTCATACTGTAAATTCCATTTTCCACTCAGTATTATGTTTCAAAGCATCATCCTTGTTGTGTGTGGTTATAGTTAAACTTATTTTCATTGCTACATAGTATTCCATTTTGAATATACCACAAGTTATTATTCCATTTTTCTGTTGATGGACACAGGGTTTTTCCAGTTTTTTGTTGTTATTAACATCCTGTGTATGTTTCAGAGTATACAAGTTCAAGATTTTCTCTAGTATACATATCTAGGAGTGGAATTACTGAGTCATGGGATATATGAAGGTTCATACAAGATAGTGTCCAGTTGTTTCTCCAGAGAGTTGTACCAGTTTACCTCCCCCAGCAGTATAGTATATAAGAATTCTCATAGCTCTACATCTTTGCCAACATTTGGTGTTATCAGACTTTTTAATTTTTGTCAGTCTAATTCACCTAAAATATCATCACATTGTATTTTTATTTTATATTTCCTGGATTACTAATGAGGTTGAGCGTCTTCTCATATGATTATTGGCTATTCATGTTTTCTCTTTTGGGAAATGCTTGTTCATGTCTTTTACCCATTTGTCTCTTGGGTTGTTGTCTTTTTCTTATTGATTTGTAGGTGTTTTTATATATTCTGAATACTGATCTTTTCTCAGTTAAATGTGTTGCATGTATCTTGCCTTATGGTATTTATGATGCGTGGAGGTCATTAAGATTAATGTAGTCAAATATAGCAATCTTTTCTTTTATACTTAGAACTTTTGGGGGTAGTAGAGCATAGTAGTTAAGAACCTGGACTATGGAAACAGACTGCCTAGATTTAAATCCTGGCTCCTCTATTTATTAGCCATGTAACCTTGGACAAGTTTCTCAATCTCTTTATTATGTTTTGAAAGAATCAACTTTTGGGTTTTTTGATTCTCTGTATCCTAGTTCATTAATTTCTGGTCTTTATTCTTTATTTTGCTTTCTTTGGGCTTTGTTCAACTCATCCCTCCCCTCCCCTGCCCTTGCAAATTCTTAGGCTGAAACCTAATGAGTTAGTCACCTTTTTAATTTTCTAATATAAGCATTAATATGGTAAAGTTCTAGCTATTGTTTTGAATCTTACACAGTTATTATATATTTATTTTCATTATCTTTTAATCCTAATTATCTTAATTTCCATTGTGATTTCTTCATTGACCCATGAGTTATGTATTCTTAAATAGCTAATCTGGTTGATTCTTCTGCTCTTACCATCTCAGTTAATTCTACTGTGTATAGAAAATATGTTTTTATGGTACTAATTCTTTGAACTTTATGACTTAGTATGTCATCAATTTTTATAATTTTTCCACGTGTGCTCAAGAAGAATGTGTTTATCTAGTTGTTGGTTACAGGGCTCTTTAATTATTACTCTTGAAGTCTGATAAGTCAAGCTTCGAGTTGTCATTTTCAAACTTTATTTTTATTGAAGTGTTTTTTCTTTGATCTGTCAATGATAAGAGTGACATGTTTTGAAATCTCCCATTATGATTTTTGATTTGTCAGTTTCTCCCTATAATTCTATCAATTTTTACCTTATATTTATTTTGAGACAATTTATTAAGATTGTATAAATTTATAATGGTTTAATCTTCCTGATGAATTTAATGTTTTGCATAGGCTGCTTTCTCCATCCCTAATAATACATTTTTTTCTTAAAGTCTAGTTTATCTAATATCAAAGAGCTACTCCAACTTTTTAATATTTGCCTGTTACATCTTTCTCCATCCCTTTATTTTCAACTATATTTAGAGCTCTAAATAGCATATTATTACATATTTTTAATTCCATCTGACAATTTCTTTTACCAAGTAGTGTAAGTGCAGTTAACAGGAGTCTGTTCCTTCCTTCAGAAGTATATAATTTTAAAAGTTCCTCTAGTTTATGCTCTGGGCAGTTAATGCTTTCTAGTTTGTATGCATATGAAAATAACTTTTCTTTTTTGCCTTTTTTCTCGAGTGAATATTTGTTAGGTAAACATTTCTATGTTGGCAGTTCTTTTCTCTCAGTACGTTAAAATTTTATTCCACTGTCATTTGGGTTCCATTTTTGTTGTTGAGATGTTTGATGTCAGCCTAATTGTCATTTCTTTATAAGTGATATCTCTTTTTTCTCAGGCTGTTTTTAAGATATTTTGTCTACAGTGTTCTGCATTTTCACTACAGTGAATTTAGGTATTGGTTCCTTTGTATTTATCTAGCTTGATATAGGTCAAACCATATGAAATTAACAATATTAAAACATTTTGACCTACAATTCCATATGGTTCAAACAACTACATTGCAAGTTCCTCTATCTTTGAATTATCATTTATTATTTTAGAAAATTATCAGTATCTTGCAAATGTTGTTTTCATCCATTGTCTCTTATTTTCACCTTTTTGGAACCACAAATAGGTATGTTTTAGAACTTAGCATTCTCTCTTCCATGTTTTTTAATCTCTCTTTCATATTTTCTATTTCCTTGCCCTTCCTGCTATATTCTGGGTACCTAATAAAGGTCTGTTTTCCAGTTTATTCTCTTCACCTGTAACTAATCTGCAGTTTAACCCTTTTTTTTTCTCCAGTATTTTTATCGTTCATTTTTAGAAGCTCTGCTTTTTCCCCCAAAATCTTCCTTGTCATTGTTTGATAGTCTCTTTTGCTTGGTCACTTCTTTCATATAGAGATATTTTATATTCTGCCATGTGTTGTTTCTGTTGATTTACGTTAATGATTTATTTCCTTGTGCCATGCTTATTTTTGACTGAGAGTTTGTATTTGATTGATTTTAATCTGGAAATCTGGGGGCCCAAATTAAGAATGCTTTCCTTCAAGAATTATTTGTGTTTTCCTTCAGCCGGAAGGCACTAAGACTTGGGACCATTCTAACTCCCTTCAGGGGGTCTTTGCTTAATAAAGAAACCCCAGATACAGCTCCCACACTGATACGGGCAACACGACTTGTTTGTTTGTTTGTTTTTAATTGCAGTGTTTGTTGCTCAAAGCTTTGAGTTCAGCTCAGGGTTTGTACTGTGCATATGTGTGTTTGGGGTTGTGGATTTCCTATGGACATTTCTCTTATTTCCTTCACTCTCAGCAGTGCAATAAAAATTATGTTTAATGTAAGAAATAGTCTTTTGTTAGTAATAGGAGGTCCCTTCACAGTATCTAGTCCAATATGTGATTTTATGAATGGTGGTAAGAATGTTATAAATTTGAAAGTAACTTAATTCTGAAAGATAGGTCTGTGTAATTCCAGACAAGTTCTTCCTCCTCCACCTATTGTCAAAGTAGGGATGAATGGGCAGTGTCATGTCCCCCAGGACCAGAGGTCCTCCTATCAATTGAAACTAATAGGGGAGTTGTATGGGTTTCTTAATCATTCTTTTCCTCTTCCTGTGGCTTTGCCCGATACAGAGGGAGCTACACTACTTTCTCTCATGTTCCCACTTGCCACTTACTCCTACAGAACTTTAGGGTAAGGAATAGGGACAAAATCAACAGGTCATTGGGGAGTGAGCAGAAGCTCACTGGCTTCCTTACCAGCACTTTATGAAAATGGATTATTTAACCTCATTCTTATTTTTTCACAAAATCCATTTATTTCCTTTCCTAATTCATATATTTGTAAATATATATTTAATGTTTGTTTATTTGTTATTTTTAAGGGAAACAACATTTAAAAGTTTTATTTGTCCTGTACTGATAAAAAATTTGAATAGCACCCTTATGTGTTGAATTCTAGACAAAGGAAATATTTTTCGCCAAAGATGATTGTAACCTTCTTAAGGCTGAGGTTTTATCAGCCTTCTGTATCTTTTTATCCTCTGCAAGCCTATCTCAGAATTTTGTGTGTGGTTCATATTTAATGTTTGTTATAAAAATTATATCTTGCTCTCTCCAATTTGAAGTGAATTGAAATTTCAGGGAATGATATAATTAAATGTATATGTATTTGTGTAGATAGATAGATATTAAAGACAACAACAAAAGACTTATATTTGAAGTAGTATATTAAACTTTTGGGTGGTTCTTTGGTAATTAAGGCAACTCTGAGTTCTTCCTACATATTATATATATGAATCTGTGTGTTTATAAATTACAATAAAATGCATTTACTTGGCCTAGGGATATTAACTTTTAATTTTATATTTGATTCCCTGCATAATGCTTTACAATTTCATATAAATATTGTTCTGTTTATATCCTAAAGTACTAACACTGCCACCATCTATACATCATAGTCTACACTTTTTATCACCAGGTTATCAGAATTAGGTATCACCTGTTCTGTGATTTCTAACCACTGTTTTATATTGTTTTAATATAACCCTCTTAAGCATTTCTCACAGCCAGTTACAGTGTGTTCTCATCAAGGCTACTGTTATAAATGGCATGCATGCATATTTATGTGAAGGATTCAAAGACTTTTGTAAGTCATATCCTTGCATTCTAAATGAACTCTGCATAAACAGTATAACATTTTAACTACTGGAGATAACTTTCATGAATTACCACCCTTTGAGGTTTTTATCAATTTAAATAGGTAGGGTTTTTTTTCAGCAAAGAAAATGAAGCTTATTTTTTGTACTACCTATTACCCATTGATATGTCAAGATACATAAATTGGACCATACTGGAAGAAAGTCATTGAAACCTATATATTTTTCTAGTCTAGCAAGCCATAGAATTTCCCCTACTGTATATTCGTTGGTTAATATTTTTTCTGGCACACTGGGCAGGATATGTATGCAGTATATAGGTTTTTAAACTCTCACACTATATCTTCCAAACAGAAGTCCTTTTTAAGCCCTAACCAAGTAATTTGTTTCTGTTATCTGTATGGTTGGTAACATGGTAGCCTTTAGAACTACTTTCTAGTTCAGAATGGGTTTCATATACTGTGTCGTGTTTTCATAACCTATGAAATGGAGCAGTACCTGTGGGAGCAAACAAACTCTACATTTTTTTTTATAAATAGACTTAGACTGCCTGGAGATTGTTGCTTGTTTTTTGTAAAGAGAGAGAATTTAACTAATAGTTTACTAGGTAATTCTGCCTTCCATTCTTCAGATTTCAGCCTACATTTTATTTCCTTTTTTTCCTTTAATGTAATGGGATTGTTAAAACATACAGAATGAGTATGTTTTACTTTTAACATGTAATATAAATTGTGTGTGTGTGCGTAAAATCACCACCGAATATTTTGTACTAAGTATTCGCATTCAAATATCGTTTTCCTGAGTATTGTATATGGAAAATTGAATAGATGCACGATCTACCTCAGGAAATTGTGGAACACACATTGATTAACTTAGAGCTTTTTAAAAAAGAGAATGAAAGAACACCAAAAGTCCAAAACATATAAGTAACTTGCTCAAGATTATAGGAATAGCATGGAACAACAGGAAAGGGAATCTCCCATTTGATACATTCAATCAGTAGTGGAAGAAAGAATGATGCCCCAAATGGGCCACATAGATGCTACTATGATTTTGTCGTAACCATGGAATTGGTTTTTTAATATAAAGTGTAAGGTATTTTATATTTTGTCTTTTTTCCTCTGCTTTAAAAAAATAACTTCTTTAGTCCAAAGTCCAAGATCAAAACATACACTTTACTGAATGTTGTATTGTTCTATTTAGAGAACTCATAGTATAAAACATCTCTCAGACCAAAGTAACCTGCTTATTTTGTTCTGTAATAACCAAGCTTTTTTATTTAGAGAATTTTTAGAAATCTAAGAGATGTTTGTTAACCTGGATCAACATATTTGAAAACCAAGAGAAGCCTTAAAATTGATGAAAGATTATACTGATGGAAAATTTTATGAGTTTATTTATGGCTTCAACTGCATGTGAAGTCAGAAAAAGCAAAATTGAGATGTTTTTTTACTGTCTGCCCCCAATGTTCTTACCCCTTCACCCCAACAAGTGTGGGCTAGATTATGGATCTAGATTCTTTAATTGTACATTTTTTCCCCCTCAACAGCATTCTCCTTAATCTCTCTTCTTGTAAAAATCTCCCTACTATTTTGCTAGTGATATGACAGAAAAACTTAGAGTTGGAAGAATGCTGTTATATTGTTTTGACTGGTTGTCTAATTTTACAAATGAGGAAAGTTAAGGTAAAGAGAGGCTGAGACTAGAAACCAGATTTCCTGGTATGCATTCTACACAACTCACTTCTTCTACAATGTTTCTTTAAACAATGTTTTCTGGAAAAAATTAAGAGGAGATAGTTAATTAAAATATTGTTATTTGGGGGGATTTTTAAATATTTGTGGTTTAACAACTTGTAATTTGCTATGATTTCTTTTCTCACAGTCGATGCATAGTCATTCCTCCACCACCACCCACCACCCCCGCAAAAAAGACAGGAGAGAATAAGGGCCATTCTTACCGTGTTCTAGAAACATGTTCTGATTCTATGCCCAATAGGAAATACCAATTTAGATGAATAAAGAAATTATGTCAAATTCCTAAATTTACCTAATTGATAAAGGTAAAAGGAGAAACAGACCATGAGCAGCAAATCGATCTCCCCCCCACCCCTATAACTTGTGTGTATGCATTTGATAAACAGTAATGCAGATGAGCCCAGTAGCAGTTATGTTTTATACGTTTTGGGGACTAGTTAGCATTGATCTGTTTTATGCTCCAAATCCCATTGGTTTCCTCCCACAGTGTCATAAGTAGAACTCCACGATACACCTAGGTGCAGAATCTGGCCCTATGTCTAATTGTTGGTAGATTTGACCAATCCAAATGTATGTGTGTGTGTGTTTATGTAAAGCTTGATTATTGAATCAAGCCTTAAATATTTGAAATTAAATGTTAAAAATTTGCCAGAGTGAATTAAAAAGAAACGGATTAATTAATTGGACATCAAGTATATAAATCATATGGTTAAGAAATATTTTCATAGTGGATCACTACACACTATTGTTTTGCAGCAGTGCAGCTGAATAGAACTGCATTGAAATATACCAAAGGTTCTTAATCTAGGGTCCATAGGTCCTTGGAACTTATATATAACAGGTTATATGTATATCTTTATAAAAATATTGGTAGTTTCATCAGATTTTCACAGGCATCCGTGACCTAATAAGAGTTGAGAACCATTGTGAGAATTTTCTATAAAAGAAAGCATTATTTTTTTACTCAGATAATCATCCTTAAGAGCTTATAAAAAGAAGAGGTTCTAAAGAGTGAATAGCAAAGGTGCTTCTGGGCTCTAAAGACCGGGGAGAGATGGGAAAACTTGAAAATATTGCTATTGGAACTGTAATTTACAAGCACCTCTTCGGGTAGATGCAAGCAGATATCTGTGCTCTAGTGGTGTGGAGGAGAAGTAAGTTCAGTGCAGTGAACCAGAGTGTACATTTTAGAGCCAGACCAATGGGGTCAAATCCCAGTTTCACCATGTGCTAGCTGTGTATCATTGTGCAAGTTATTTAAACTCTCTGTGTTCCAGTCTCTTCAGTTTTTCCATGGGGATAATAATAGTAGTATCTACTTCATAGGTTGTGAGGCTTAAAGTGAATTAATATCTAGAAAGTGCTTAAACAGTACTTGCCTTAGTAAGTACTACATAAGTGTCAGGTGTTACTACTCTTACTGTTACTATGATTATGATGATTACTGCTGCTGTTGCTGCTGTTGTAGAATGCTACCAGGGCAAGTATGAGACCAAGTTAGGGACTGAGCTAGATTTGTGTTCTAATCCAGTGGGTCAACAAACTTTTTCTGTAAGGGTCAGATAGTAAATAGTTTAGGCTTTGCAAGCCATATGGTTTTGGTTGAAACTATTTGCAGTCTTAGACAGTATGTAAAAGAATGGACGTGGCTGTGTTCCAAAAAAACTTTATTTACAAAAATAGGTGGTAGTTTTTCCGACCCTAGTGTAATCAACGGGATAGACTTGTACCTACAAAACATGATAATAATTTTTTTAAAACCTTGATGTTAGGAAATTATAGAAAATTGCCTGAGTGCAATACCTGGTGTTTATTAGTCATTCATTAAGTATTTGATGGATAAGTGAGTGAATAGTTGGTATTTATGAATTGCTGCAAAAATTAGGTGTTAAAGGGCCCATAGAGCAGTATTTCTCAAGCTTTCACTTACGTCAGAATTTAACAAATTACTGTGTCCCATTCCCAGAGTTTCTGACTTGTAGATCTGAAGTGGGGCCTGGAAATTTGCATTCTAATAAGTTTCCAGATGTTGTTGATGCTGCTTGTCTAGGGAACACTGCTGAAGAGGAAGCAGCCAGGGGAATTGCTCTCTGGGCCCAATTCTAATCAACAAGAAGGAAAAGATTTAGTTAAAATGACAGAAAACTTGTGAAGAAGCATCTGTCATTTGTTATAAGTTTGATTATTTTCGTTTCTTCCCATTTTAATTCAACAGCTATTTTTTAAGCGTCTGTTCTCTACTTTATACTCTCCTAGGTGTAGTGGATATATATGAAAAAGAATATGATATAGTCAGACTTTGATGGCAGTGTCAATAGTGTTTACTGTAGTTGAGGAAAGAAAATAAAATGCACACTCATAGACCAATTAAAGAATAAGAAAACATATTTCATCAGGTTCCAGAGTGTGCAATGCAGGAATGAATGCCGTCAGTACTCAGAAATGATTTGAAGGAGCCTAAACAGATATGACATGAAATTAATTTAATCAAAGCACACAGATGACACTTAGGAAGTTATAGGAATCTCAGACTGCTCTGTTAACCCATCCATTTCTAGAAAAGAGCAAGAAGATTGGGCTCCACTCTATGCTAAGAACCATCAGTGGTCTGACCCCACCTTGTCATTGAACATGGTCCATTTCTGTGAGATACATAATTGTTCTAGAGGCTCTTGATTTAGGCTAGCTTCTCAATTGAAGTATTGTTGACATTTTTGGCAGTATAATTCTTTGTTGTGATGTTGGAAGAGCTTTCCTATGTATTTTAGGATGTTTATTTAGCAGCATCTCTGGCCTCTATCCACTAGATGCCACTACCTTCACCTACCTACTTGTGACAGACAAAAATATCTCCAGACATTGCCAAATGTCCCCCGGGGCAAAATAATCCCTGTTTGAGAAATACTGGTTTAGTCCAACTCAGTATATATTTAATTTGGTGTAGTCTACTCTAGTTAAATGTTGACAGGCAGGGAGAATAAAATGTTCTTTCAGGTCTTTCTTACATTCTTCTTACTCAACTTTTGGTTCTATAATCTGGAACTATGTAAAAATTCTTTAAGGAACAGAACAGTTTAAAATCTCTTGGCACTTGAATCAATGGAATAATTCATGTAGGTCATTTAGCAAAGTATACCTGTCAGGAGATGTTAAATAGCCATTAAAAAGCAAATTTTGGGGTAACATATAATCTTAGTAGGTAGGAAAAAATGAAAATACTGAAAAAAAATAATAAAGCACACAGACACTCACTTTTATAAAGAAATGCAAGCCCTATTTCCCACCCTAGAATTCCACCCCCAGAGTTAACCATTGTTAAGTTAGTTGCATATCTTCCCACATTTCCCATGCTTATACAGATATCTATGTATGAACATGTATGTATATGCATACTTAAAATGTTAAGGGCTGAACAGTTCTCTGGTATATGGACCTATGTGCCATAATTTATTTAATCATTTTCCTATTGTTGGTGTCATCATGCTTAATAAAATTATGTCTTTATTATATAAGAAATACAGGGGCTTCCCTGGTGGTCCAGTGGCTAAGACTCTGTGCTCCCAATGCAGGGGGTCCGGGTTCAATCCCTGGCTGGGGAACTAGATCCCGCCTGCATGCCACAACTAAAGATCCCGTGTGCTGCAACTAAAGATCCCACATGCCACAACTAAGACCCAGTGCAGCCAAAATAAATAAATATATATATATTTTTTTAAAGAAATATAATTTCATGTACAGAAATTTTGGAAAACAGGAACAGAAGTATTACTATTGATTATTATAGTTAAATCCCATCACCTGTTAACAATAACCGCACTAAATATTTTGGTATATTTTCTTTTCCTTTCTTTCAATCCACCCATTTAAAGAATACATGTAATTACAATCCTCTTAATTTTTTTTTAATTTGACCATCTTCAATTATAGCATAAGTCAACTTATAGCCATCATCTTTAAAAACACATATCTCAGCTTAAAATAGATAGCAGTGGAAGGCTGGTATAATAATAGGTGTTCTTCAAATTCAGGGGTCCTTAACCTGGCTTCCAATGCCTGGAATAAATCACCTGGGTTTCAGGAGTTTGGGGGTAAATACCCTGAAATCTCATGCCAAATTTTGTGTGTGTAATGTGCATAGCTGCATTTTTTAGGAGGTTCTTAGTTTCTGTCAGTGTCTCAAGGGATGTATCACACCTCAAAAAGGTTAGGAACCACTGGAATGTACTATTTCAACTGAGAACTGTCCTTATTAAATTAGAATAGCATTGTAGAATAGGTTAACCAAAAGCTTGTCTCCCAATAGTTTAAGGACTATTTTTTGAATAGGCTTTTTATAAACTGTAAAATCCTAGAGGGTAAAATAAACAGTGACATACCTCATTTTTTGAGTCTTTTGTATATGATTTTCCAGACAGTTCTCCTTCTAGTTAATAGTTGATATTGGCATGGAGATGATACATAAAGTATAGGGGGTAAGCATGATGATGTTTGTATGATCACTTGTTTGTTTTTCCCTTGAGGAGAGAGTATTGTGTGGGATAAACTGCAGGGTGGTGAGATAAGCCATCATTCTGAAACCTGTTCTCTGGTGATGGATGGATAGACAGGTAAAGTAACTCAATAATCTTCATTTTTTGCCAGGTTATTCACAGATCAGTGAACGTTGTCGTTAATAAAACAATGGAATGCTTTTGTGTCCTTTCCTGCATTATTCCTCAGGTTTTGACAGGACAAGTCTTTTAATTTGGGAGTAGCCTCTTATTAAAACTTATATTACGGGCTTCCCTGGTGGTGCAGTGGTTGAGAATCTGCCTGCCAATGCAGGGTACACGGGTTCGAGCCCTGGTCTGGGAAGATCCCACATGCCGCAGAGCAACTAGGCCCGTGAGGCACAACTACTGAGCCTGCGCGTCTGGAACCTGTGCTCTGCAACAAGAGAGGCCGCGATAGTGAGAGGCCCGTGCGCCGGGATGAGGAGTGGCCCCCGCTTGCCACAACTAGAGAAAGCCCTCGCACAGAAACGAAGACCCAACGCAGCCAAAAATAAATTCATTCATTAATTAAAAAAAAAACTTATATTACACTTAAGTGTGTGGTGCTGGAGCATTTATTGTGACTCTTATGAATATATTAGAATTATATTGGCTACACAAATTATACAGTTTCAGGTTCTACTTTACTAATAGTCCCCTTCCTCCTTCAGTGCTAATTCAGATACTAGATTAAACTCACCCAATCATTTCCTCCTCAGGTAACTATGCCAGGTCTATGTGTGCTATTCCAGGTCTTAAAATAATTCTAATAACTTGTATTAGAGTGAAAGGTGGCTGACTATATATAGGGCAAGAGTGATATTCGAATTAAGTCCAATGATATTTGAATTCAGTCCATGTTTAGACCTGAAAGTTTAGTTTGATTAAATTGAAAGGTAACACTGTGTGATTGCATAGGCTAACTTAAGTATCATTCAAAACAATTCTTAACCCATCTCTTTGGAGCCAATATATTATTGTGCAACTGTAATAGAAATAATATGTGAAGTGTGTTTATTTTCAAGTCAATTCAAAGAGCAAAAAAGAACCTTAGGGCAGCCAGATTACAAAGATCTAAGGCTTTATTTACCAGCTATGTTAGATAGCTGGGTTTCCAGGCATTCTCTGCTCTTCCCTTGTTTAATTTGGTTTTGTTCCAGATTGATCTAATTAATGTGATCATCTATAGTTGTAACAAAGCTGTTCACTTCCAATTATTCATCAGTTTATATTCTACTTTGGTAAGGAGTGCTCAAAAACTGAATCTTTTTATAAAATACCTGTCGTACTTCCAAGAAAGAAAGTTTTCCGTGTATTATAAAAGTATCAGTCTTAGAATTGGGTTCTGATTCTAGCTCTGTCATGTTGTTAGTTGCATGAACTTGAATATGTCATTTAAATTCTCAGAGCCTCAATTGTTTTACCTGTATTATGGGTAGTTAAATCTAATCCTACCTCCTGACCTGGGCTGTTGTGAGACTTAAATGTGATGATGTTAGGGAAAGTATGTTGAAAATTGTCCAACACTGATGTAGGGTATTACAACAAAAATTGAATGACTTCACGGTTTTGGTATTTAGAATGAATGTTTTTGTAATTACTGAAACATTAATTTATATATTGTAGGCCAGTTTATACAAACTAGATTTAGAATTTAATTATGTAATTAAATTACCTAATAATTTGAGTCTGTTGATAGATATATTTGCAGTATAAAATTAAGTCATCTCTATGTCTCCTGTAGTTCCTAGCGCGTAAATGGGTACTCCATAATTTTTCTTTTTTTACTATTGAATTTGGTATACTTTTCTCATACATAGGTAACTGCTTAGAACTTTGGCTGGCACATAATAGGTGCTTACTAAGTTAAATATTTTGAAAACGGAATTAGAAATTACCATGGAAAGAAATTAAATACTGCAGGACAGAAACTGTTTTATCTTTCAGGTTCTAGAGAAATAATTTGTAAAGGAGAGCTCTCTTGGGGCTGAAATAATTAATGTAGCTTTTAACCATTCCTCCTCCTTATTTTTCTATCTGTTCATGCCTCATCTTCTCCCCTCTCCCCAAATTAGGCAGTAGGTTCTCACTTGCCTGATATATTGAAATAGAATAAAAGTTTTGCCAAAAAAACACCCCACTTCCATATGGCAAAACTTCACCAATTTTAATCTCACCAGTTTAACATTCATAACAATTTGAATGTTTTTACTTTATACTCTGTATGTAAACAGAGTTTGCTAAACAAATGAGTAGCATAAACAGGAAGGTATATTTAGCCTACTCAAGAAGCCAAACTAGTTTCAACTAATTATTTTAATTACTCCTACAGTTTTTAATTCACATACATTGAATATAATAAACCTGTAATTTTAAACTTACATTTAGACTGGTATCCCTACGTTAATTCATACAAGTACACATGTATTTGTAAACAGCCATATTTTTCAAACTTTTTGCTTACCCAACTAGAGTTTTTAAAAGAAAAATGAATATATGTGTATGTATAGCTGATTCATTTTGTTATAAAGCAGAAACTAACACACCATTGTAAAGCAATTATACTCCAATGAAGATGTTAAAAAAAAAAAAGAAAGAAAAATGGGATCACAGTGTGGCTTTTTTTCTTAAGTAAATCTCTTTTATATTTGAATTTGAAAATACTCATTTTTGAATCTATAATCTTTAATTGTGGTCCCATATGCATAGACCCATATTCTTCAGGTGCATTTAAAAATAGAAGGAATTAACTCTAAAATAACCTCTTTTGAATTATACACATTTGTTGAATGAACAATTAACTTTGATCCTAATTTTATGTTTTAACATATCATATTCCTAGAGGTAGCATAGTTTAGTAGTTAAGAGTAGAGACTCTGAAGCCAGACTTGCTGAGTTTGAATCCTGGCTCTGGCACTTACCTACTGGTTAACCACCCTGTGTTTTCAGTTTCCTCCTATATAACAATGGAATAACAATATAGGGCTGTTATGAGGATTAAGGAAATGAATATTTGCAAAGCTCTTAGAAGAGTACTTGACACATGATAAGCACTACATGAGCCTTTGTTATACAAAATTTTAAAATTGCCAAGTTTCTTAAGTTGTGCAGATGAGAATTTGCATTCTTAGGTATAGCGGAGTGGTTCCAAATGCTTAATGAATTGAGAGCCAAATTTTTGACTGAAGTGTTTCCACCTTCCATGATGTCTTCAAAATCAACACTTAACTGTCATCCTTTAGTGGTCCTAGTATAGAGGTGGATGTACCAGGAACAGAGCCACTGCTGTCTGAAATCTAGTGCAACACCTCCTCCCCTGCCTAGAACTGGCTTTCTTGCTTGTCCCTTTTTTGTGAGGTTAGACCTGACTTTTCCCTGCATTGTGGTAGTGCATGTTATGATGTACTTCTTTCACAAACAAATCAGTTGAAAACAAACATTAGTTTTCTTTGTATTTCCAAAGTAGAAATAAAAACCACTATTGAATGTCTGTTTAGGACATGAATCTTTTAGTGCTTAAAATGGACTCTTTTAAAACCAGCAGACTAAGGCAGTGTCTGTATGGTACAGATAAATCAAGTGTAAAGCAGAAGCATTTGGTCATCTTCTTTCAAATTTTAACTTAAATATTCTGGCCATAATGAGACTATTACTTATCTCCAATACAGTTTTTGGTATATAATAATTAGAGATCTGGGCTTCCCTGGTGGCACAGTGGTTGAGAGTCCACCTGCCGATGCAGGGGACACGGGTTCATGCCCCCGTCCGGGAAGATCCCACATGCCGCGGAGCGGCTGGGTCCGTGAGCCATGGCCGCTGAGCCTGCACGTCTGGAGCCTGCGGGAGAGGCCACACCAGTGGGAGGCCCATGTACTGCAAATAATAATAATAATAATAATTAGAGATCTAATATTATCAAAACTTACATGAGAAAAGATATTGCTTTATTCCTGAATACTGGCTGGGGTAGAAAAGAATTTTCCTTGGAATGTAAACTTTGGAGCTGGTATTTTTAAGGGCCCAATAAACATACTGATGCTCTTGATGTTCAGTCAGTTGAGCAGACTGAATGTTTCTGCTGTTAACCATTCTTTATGGAAATGATCTTAGTCACAGAATACTAATAAAATTGGCCTGATCACTGCATTCAGAAAGGTTTTTTAAATACCCTCATATATGATATATAGTTAGTGAGATTAAGAAAATGAATCTGTCAACCTTGCAGATTAAGCTTGAGCTTCTACGCATTTTGTTCCTCCTGGAAGATGTCAAACCATAGGTAAAATCTCCCCTAAGTAGGAATGTTTTCTCTAGGGATACAAAGCTAAGTTTGAAAACGTAAGTGAGTTCAATTCCTTAATGTCAGTTTGGAGCATGTAGTTAATATGTTGAAATGGTATGAGAAAAACACGCTACTTGTCTGTGGGAAATAAAATCATGGTAGCAAAAAGGACGCCGAAGACAGCAAAGCACAAAAGCATAGCGAAAGGTACTTGGGCAGCTTTGAGGTTCTCTGTGATGTAGGATGCTTTCTTGTTTTGTTAAGAATAGGATATTTAGACAACCAGTAGTTCTCAACCCCTTTCTTTGTCAGCATTCATGGTGCATCCATCCTTTTGCATGTTTGACCCACTCAGGCTTTGGCCTAGTTGAGAGGCTATAGTCTCTGCATGAGTCTCACTGTAACGCCACCTTTTTTTTTTCTCCCACAAACTTAAGGCACACTGTCTTGCAGAATACCAAGGTTGAGAACCACTATGTTATTAAACTGAGCATAAAATTCATACAAAATCTGGAATTCACCTATGAGTGATGGCTTTTATCACTTTTACCTTACCAAATGGAAGGTAGCTTATTAACAGCCAATATGTATGTTTCCTTGTGTTCTAGGAATAAAGGAAAACATAATTTTAGATGTCTTGTTCAGAAGAAAAAAATAGTTTATAAGATATCTGAACTATAGTATATAAGATATATGAACTATCTCTGTGGTTCTAGATTTTTATGTATTTTTAGTTCCATAAAGCCAATTGAAAGATGTATCTTCAGCAGTGCATATATTCAGTAAGCCTCAGATTCTGTTTACTCTTTTGCTGTTTTCTTTCCTAACGTGCTACTGTACACTTCCTGGTTATACCTTGCAGCAAGTTGAGCTTTATTTTTTTCCTAAAAGGAGATAATTTTTTCTCTTTCTGCTTATCAGAATATCCATGCTTATGATAAGAAATTTAGACAGTATAGAAGGTATGAAGAATGTAAAAATTAAGTTGATGAGATAATTTTTTTAAATCAGAATTACTTTGAATCATTTTGGTTTTTAAAATAGCCTTCATAACATTTATCCTCTTTACTTTGACCATCCTGTTATTTACTTAGTATCCCAGCCTTAATTTGTGCATAGTGTCAAAACTACTCTAATGCTTGAAAACTAAAACAGTTCCTCCAGATTGCTCAATATGGTAAGTATCATTGGATAAACAAATTTGTTGTTGTTGTCTAAGTCTGAGAATGTTAAAGCTTTTTTTTTTTCCCTACCGTGGCTTCTAGTGTTGTAAGCACGTTTTGCCTTTTTAAATATTTACATTGTTTATTAACAAAGGAAAAAACTGATCCTCCTGTAAATAACTTGATAAAAACTTGAATTTCCCATTAGAGTTAAAAGATGTGTGCTTGAGTCCATATACTGGGGAAATTAAGTTATGGGAAAGGATTACACACACCCTCTTTTTTTTTTTATGTGTTTTCACAAGGTTCCAGTGAGGACTGGGAAGAAGAGTGTATATTTCCAAGGTCAAATTATCAGAGTCGAAGCATTTTTTCCCAGAATGTAGGAATAGTGTAGAAAACAGTTCAGTGTTTATATGTTTATGTACTACTTTTTTACAAGAGTAAAGAATACTAGTTATTATGATTATTAAACTAGAAACTTGAAGTTTCACTGAAATCAGCTTTTTCTACATTAGAAAGTTTAAAATAAACCTGTAAAAGGCAAAAAGTTTCTGAGACCTTGAGACTTAAACTGGTTCTGATCTCATTTTTTTTCCTTTCCACTGAATATGTCCTCTTGGAAATGGATATCTTCCCTGGCCAAAGATTGAGCCACTAACGTGTCTTGCAGATGTGTACTCTTGATCACGAGGAACCTAGTAAGAGTGTTCATTATGTTTGTTACCGCCAATACACTGGCAGTTTTTGTGCATTCTTTGGTAGCCATATGCGTTTTGTCTAAATACCCATACACTGTCACACACCCTCAAACACACGCACACACTCAGTCACTCACTCACTGGGTCACAGTTACTGAGTTTTTTACCAAAGACCTAAAACAAATACATTTTTACATGAAAAGTTAGGAGAGCGTTGACTATAAATTTGGGCTCTCTGTTTTATCATATGCAAATTTAGAATAAAAATTAATTTAATAAATGCATGTATTGAATGCTTTATACTAGCTTTTCTGTAGGTGCTAGACATACATTGTTGGAAACAGAACGTCTCTGGTGGGGTGGGGATGTTGAAGAGTGTTGGATGGAAAGACAGTAGACAAAATTTAAGAGAATTATATGTGCTGTGCAGAAAATACAGGGTGATATGGAAGGAAGTGACTGTTGGTCGGGGCAGGGATGTGCCCCATTAGATGCTGTGATGGTCAGGGAAGGCCACTCGGGGTGGCATTTGAGTGTAGTGACACCACAGATTGTACCCTTTCAGCTTTTGATGATTTGAGGAAAGAGTCTAGGCAGCGGGAACTGTGTCAAAGGTCTAAGGTGGTGTCTTCTGAGTTATAGAAAGGTTAATATGACCAGGACACAATGAGCAAGTTAGAGTGGACTTTGTGACAGTACCCCAATTGAGGCCATGGGTGAGCATACAAATCACTGCTACCTGCTCTTTGTAGCATCTCTGTGTCCCAATAATTTCTTACATGCAAACTTTCTATCTTTTGAAATATGATTTCCTGTTTGAGGATTACTTTTTGACTTCTGTGGAAAAATATGCATCATGTTTAATTTTCTTTATTGGTTTGATGTAGTTGTATGATTCAATAGCTTTGATGATAGTACCTCAGCTGAAGGTCTAGAGAACTTTAAAAAAAGTAATAAAATGAAGCATTAAATCCAGGACACAGAATGTTCTGTGTGTAAAAATAGATTAAATAAGAATAATACATTAATGAGAGCCCTTGCCATTTTTCCTCTGATCTCCCTCCAAAGCTGTCAGGGCCTTGTGCCCAGTATTTATCTTAAGCGGCAGAGAAGGTCTCTTGCCACCTTTAGGAAAAACTCTGGTTAAGGCAAAGACCTACTGTTCATTTTTCATATATATTGAATAGAATCCCACATTTATAATTTTAGAAATGAAAACAGTACCTTACATTTTACATTAATGAATTTGAAGAATATTTTCAAAGATTCTTTGTTTTCAAATTCTCAAGCACTAATACAGTTCAGATTTTATTCTTGTAATTTCAAAATTAGTACAAATGAATATGTATAAAATAGTTATTCCATTTTGAAGGTAAAGAAATTAGATGAAGAGATACTTTCTGTTTTGTTGGATTTGTCCTGGGAACATTATATCCACACAGTACATTTTTCTTGTAGCAACAGATGCAGTAACCCTGAAGTCTTATTTTCTTGTTACATTAGTTTTTAATTAGAGAAAACAACTAGTTGGAGGCAGTTACTTTCTGTGAAATGTAATGAAGATTTATTTTGGAAGTGACCTTCAGTTTATTAGCTGAAGCAGTAATCAGCAGAATTAATAGAATAATCAAATTATATACAAACTCATAAATCATCATGAATAGTGCTGTCAAAAGTTCAGCTATTAATGGGTCCTATTGTTTTGCAGCTGTATTAAAAAAAATTACCACTGCTGATTCCTACCTTGATAGGCACTAAAATTGGATTTTTAAAGGCTATGTAGGATAAGGGCTACCAGCCAAAAATTTTCACAACTGTTAATTTATCTGTAATACAATTTGATGTCACCAGGGCAAAGTTGAAAGTGAGTACAGTGTTGATGTGCTCTCAGTAAAATCTAAATCACTGTTGGAAGCAGTACTCAATTAGACTTCTGTCAGTTTAAATGTCTATTGTTTGGGGTTAATGGCATCAAAGAGTTAGGTTATGCTCCAAATATATACAATTATCTGAATAATATATTGGATAGATATTATGTTGCTTTTATGAATTTTATTTGAGCTTGTTATAAACAAGTAATTGAAGTGGCAGTTTAATATATGAAACAGAAAAAATATATCTCATTAGACTCAGTGCTTCTTAATTCTTCAGGAACTTATTTACTTGGATTCGCATGTTCTTTTTAACTTAATTACAGTGGGACAAATGAGAAATTTCTTGCTGCTGAGCTTTGTATTTTTTACAGTTGCGTGTACGGGAATGGTAGATCTCCATCACTCATAGCTGATGATACTTAAACTCTAACCACAGCTTTGTGCAGTCAAGCATTACATCTGTCAGAGCCTATTAAAATAAATTTATATTTGAAAAAAATCCGAGACTTTGTGAACTTAGAAAACAAGTTGTCATTTTTTCTAATTAATGTGCAGTATAATTATTTTATTTTGTTATCTTTGAAAGTAACATTTTTCTTTTTTTCCTTTTAGTTTGACAGAGGAAGACATGTTCACAAGTGAGGAAAATTGTCTTTATTCTCTGTCATTAGGCAGACCCAGATATGAATTTCACATGAATGACCATTGCTTATTTTTCAAATTTGTATTTTCATTGTGTTAATTTTAATGTCTGAAAAGTACGAAGAATATCTGTATTAAATAGTAAATAACTGAAGTATAAAATGTGTTAGCATTCTAAGTAAGAGGAATTCAAAATAAGGTTTAACCTTTGATTTAACACTGCCTCTCATAGGTAGATTTTTTTTAATCTAAAGGAAGCTGAGATAATTCACAGGCTTTCCCAAGATTCCTCCATTTCTTGTTACAGTCAATTTGAAATGGAAACACCCTACTGGTTTTCAGAAAAATAAATTGTGGCCACCTCAGAACATCAAATACCTTTCCCTTTTTCAGTATCTTCTATAGCTAATAAAATGAATGAACACTGTCAGAATTCTACCAATTCTGTTAACATTTGCATTTTGCTGTGTCTTTAATGGATTTCTTTTTCTTTAAAATAAGAAGATCCTTATTTTAAATTATAATGAACAACATCCTGAATAATAGTCGTTTAACATAGAACATTCATAACAAGGTAAATAAAAATATCAAAAGAAAACTTAGTGAACAACTGAGGCATAGGGATTGCAATGACAAATGTCTCCAGGGACGAATCAGGTCACAGAAAGGAAGTGAAGTTGGGAAGGACATGGTGGGAGTAGTAGCAACCACACTGAACTGTTGAGCACAGGATGCACCTAAAGGGAGCAGCTGCTATACGACCCTAAGTCTCAATTGCAGACCCATTGTTGTCAGATTTTCTCTTATTCAAAGAAGCTAGAGATCCAGATCGTTTTTTGCCAAGGGAATTTTTTTTAACTGTGATGTCATACAAAACTTATCTACAGGCAGATTTATCCTATGGACTTCCAGCTGGCAACTCCTTGCAATAGATAAATGACAATTTTTATTTGTGCATTTAAGAGGCTGATATTTTTCACCAAATTGAGATTTTTCGAAAATTATTATAGCCATTCTAAAATTCTTCTTCATTACATCAAACTCATAGTTAGCAACTGTGGTAGGTAGTGTATTTATACCATGCGCATACCATTTCCGAAGTCTAAACTTGGATTTTGAGTTACTATATAAATTGAGCACCCCTTAAGGAAACCACAAGCATTCCAGCGATATTTTTCTTGTCACAAGTTGACAGCCTAGAAATTCTGGGGTTAACCTTTGACTCAGTCCTAATTACTGTGTTATTTCTTCTCAATTTCCTAGAGTTATGCTTTCCTCAGTTTCCACTCTTCTGCCATGATCCAGGACTTATCACTTAACTGAGTTCCTGCTGTAACCCTTAGCAGTCCTCCTGCTCCCAGTATCTGCCACCTTCATTGAGATGACATGTCACTTCCAGTGGCATTCTGTTGTCTGCCACATCAGATCCAACGCTTCTACCTACCTTTTAACCCCATTCCATAATCATTTGATCCTTCAACTCCTTCTTGTCATTCCCCAGTTTGTACATCCATTCAGTTATTCAGATATCTATATACATTCTCACCTTTCTACATTTCCTTATATTTTCTCACCTTTTAGAGTCTGCCCCCACCCCTAACAGCCTACCCTATTCCTCTTCCAAGGCTTGATTCAGGCCCAGCCATCAGATCTTCCAGTACCTCTGGCTGAAAGAAGCTGTGTGCTTTTCGGCAAGTAGTTTAACTTCTCTGATGTTCTGTAACAGGGAATTGGTCCAGCTGTTGTAAAGGTTTTCTCTGTTTCTGACATTCTGTAATTCTGCCTCCTCCAACATGTTGACCTCTTCCTTCTCTGAACTCCCTTTTAGAATGCTTTTAGTCTCTACCACATAATATAATCTTCAATTTTTCTCTAGTTATTGCACTTAGTAATGTCATTTGTCTCATATGCTTAACAGAGGGCTAAGTCCATGACTTAATACTTTTGCATCTATTGCAAATTAGTGCAGGGCAGGTAACTGGTTGGGTAATTTGAGCACTTTCAGTCTCATAACAGCCCGAGGTGAATCATGGCTGACAGCTCTACCTTCAGGTCCCAGGCCAGTACCGTTAACCTTTGAACTGAGAAGGTATGCAGGCCTTTTCTAGGATTTGTCCAACAGAAGTGACTCTACTTTGTTTTATTTTACTATATGAATTGCCAACAAAGGAGAAAAATGAAAGGATCTGGGATCGCAGAGGCCTGGGTCACTTTTGTGTGTGAACCATCTCAGTTTAAAATGTGACAGGCTTGGGCAGGGGTTCAGGTTGGGAGGGGCAGTTGAAGGAAATCAATTGCTTTGGTTTGTAGAGGTGTAGAGGGTGCATAGTTTAAAGAAGGAGCCCAAGGAACCACAGAGGAATAAGGCTAACTATTCGACTTGAGAGCCAGTTTTGTAATAAATAGCTAAAGGGTGAAGTTATTGAACATATAATAACCCACAGGAGGAAAGAACATGGTTTTTGTGAGGTAATTATACCTCAGCATCTAACAGGGTTCTTTGAGAGGGGTAAATAAGGTGTGAACGAGGCGGAGCCAGTGAACAGTTTAGATTTTCAAAAAGCCTTTGATAACATTTTATACCAAAGACTGCTTTAAAAAATGTCCTCTCCCCATGGGGTTGGGGATAATGTTTAGTCATGCAGAGAGATCTAGTTTAAACACAGGAAGGAGGAAACAAACGGGTGGTTTAAATGAGCTCTTACTTGCATGGGGAGATTTTTACAGCAGGCTCTCCTAAGAATCAATGTTTAGTTTTTTTTTTTTTTTTAACATTTTTATAAATGATTGTGGGGTCAGCATAGTAACTCTCCCAGTTGCTTCCCAATTTATAGTTGACACTGAGAGCTTGTAGACAGTAAAATACTAAGCTGAAGAGTATTAGCTGAAGGACTGTTGGACAAGGCAATGTGAGAAGGCAGGAAAATAGCATGAAAGACTATGTCTGAGAAGATGGCTGTGCACATATTTTTCAACTCATGAAAGGGATCCAGGAGTCATTATGTAGGGATCTCTGAAGATATTTACTTTGGGTATTCTTGTGTCTACATTCAGAAAGACTTACATAATACTTGACATAATCATAAAGGTCATTAGAAATAAAAGAGTATGTTATTGTCCTGATTCAAAATTGATGCCTTTTTACCTGTGTTATTTGTACAATTTGAGTTTTGAAGACTACGCAGGAAAATGGATCAAGGGTTTGAATAAGGATTATTCAAACAAGAGATGAGTATGTCATTTATAGAATGTCAAACAGAGAAAGTCTGAGGAAGGAGATTAATCAAAAGAAATCTCATGGAGAACATAAGTTGGTTTACTGTAGACTTGTTTGCTACATCCCAAAAGTTTGAACAAAAGACTTTCTTTTGAATTTGAAAGATCTATTTTTAAATGAATTTGCCTTAGCAGACATGTGGCAAATAAGAAACATGAGACTGTTAGCCTGAGTGTTCAGACTGAAAAATTCAGTTTTATCAAGAGCTTAGTTTATAATATGTTTAAAGAGTAGTCAGGAAACACCAGTGCTTTTTCATTAAAAGCTCTGTGGATGTCATTGTGATGGTCTGTATTGAAGAATCATTGAGTTGGCATGGTGATTCTGGCCCTTTTACAAACCAGGGAGCCATTTTACACAAGAACTGTAGATACAGAACCTAGATTGTGACCCAAGCGTATAAATTGACCCCCAGTATTTTTGGAAGACTTTATTTTTTAAAGATTGAATGATGACTTGTACTCTGTAATTTATGATAATTTATTCTGGGCCCCTGGTGCAGTTATTAAATACAGATCTGTTTCTGTCATCCAATACATAGTTTTATTGTGACTTTTCCTATAGAAAGTTAAATTTAAGGACAGCTGGAAAAGCTGGAAAAAAAAAGAATATATCATCTACAGAATGTCACCAAGAACAGAGGAAGCTAGATATATGGCTAAGATCTATAAAATAGGGGCAGTTTCTGGGAGTGAGTTTTCTGAAGGTTATGTATTGCTTTTTGACAGCTTTTTCTAAGTTAAGCATGATGATAATGCCGTCCCAGAGTGACGGCAGTGCCTAAAGGGCAATCCATCTGCCCACAACTTTTTCAGTGAGTGTGAAATTTGCATCAAAAGACCCACTGACTCAGATACTTATACCATATAATTTCTTGAATCATTAATAATGCTGTGCCCTTCCAGGCCCATGGTAACTCCTTGAAAGCACAGAAACTAATCCGTTCATTGTGCCCTCCTATGTAGAAATTAGTATTACGTAGTAATTTTGTTGAATGGTCAGGAGTTAGTGATTGTTGAGTTTGTAACAAATAGCTGACTCTAATAACCACACCCCAGTTGGAGGAAGAGGGTTTCTGCAGGAGCCCTTCAAAGCGCTGCTTGTACGGGAAGACTGTACCAGACTTGAGCAGTTGGATTTGATTGTTACACACTTCAGAGGGGAGACTGCTCTCATGGATATGTGCATTACCTTAAACTTGTCTTCAGGAAGATATCTTCCTGCTACATCTAGTCCATCAGCAATTCTTGTCAGCTTTATGTCTCAAATACGTCCCCAATCTCTCCACTTCGTCTCTGTTGCCATGACCCTGCTTCAGGCCGCCATCATCTCTCGCTGGTCTACTGCAGACATAATTGGCCTCCCCTTTTCCACTCTTGCCCCCTTGACAATTCTCCAGACAGCATCCAGGCTCATTTTTTAAAAAAATACTAGTCTGATTATGTAACTGTCCTGCTCAAAACCTGGTGGCTTCTCATTGTTCTTAGAATAAAATTCAAAGTCTTTGCTGTGGCCTTTGAAGCCCTGCATGGTCAAGACCTTGGCTATCTCTGTGACCCCATTTCATATGATATTTCTCCCTAAGTCACTACATTCCAACCCCTCTGGTGCTGTCTCTCTTCCTCAAATACACCAAGCTACTCTGCATTTCCAAGTTTCAAGTTTGCTGTTTCTTCTGCTTAGTATATTCTTTCTCCAGATCTTCACATAGTTGATGTCTTCTGGTCACCTGGGTCTCAGCTCAAATATCAGTTCCTCAAAGAGGCTCTCCCTGATTATCCTATCTAATGTTCAGACCCATGTATCACCCTCACGTTATCCTGTTTTACTATTTCAAAACACATACCACTGTCTACTATTACTTTATTTCTTGTCTCTCTTGTGCACTAGATAAGTTATGCGTCAGCAAGGACAGTGTTTGTGTTGTTGACTTTTATATCCCTAATATCCAGAACTGTAGCTGATGCATAGTAGGCCTAGTTTCATAAATATTTGGGAATGAAGAAATAAATCTCAGTGTTCATCAGCATCAGCAGTTCTCTTACAACTGTCACAGTTTCCTCTGGGGAAGGTAGTTGACTTGACCAGGTGGTACCTAAGTTGCTTAAATTGTATTAGAGGAAACTACAGGCCTTGAACACCTGGAGGCAGATTCTCATAGTAATGGCAGTTTAGCCTTATAAACCCCACATGGGTGGTACAGTCTTTAATCATTGTCCTCTTTGCTATAGAAGGTGATAGCCAACAAAAGCTACAATTTATTGAATGTTTACGGTGTATCAGGCACAAAATAAGCACTTCACAGGCATTATCTCATTTAATCCACGCAACAACCCTATGTGGTAGGTTTTATTATTATCCCCATTTTATAGTCTTGAGAACTGAAGCATAGTCACACAGCTAGTAAGTGGGGGAATCCAGATAGGTACCTAGGCAGCCTGACTCCAGAGGTTGACCATACATGTGGATTGCACAACCACCTCTAAGAGGTGATCTCTTGATCTCTGTGCAATTTATACATCATGACTGAGATTTTACACTTGACTTTTAGTGACCTTTTAGTTTTGGTGATCACTGCTTCCCAAACAAGTTCCTTTGGGTTCTATCACCATGACCAATATTAGGTAGGGTGTGCCTTTTTGGTCATACTGGATCACTGTGAATGAGACCACGTTGTAATGGAGCACTCATTTGAGGTGTTTTTGTTTTTGTTTTTGTTTTTCTTTCTTTTTTCATGGTCTTGCTGCATAGTCTAAAACTTCATAGTAATGAATCCCAAGAACTTATAGCAAGGGATGAGGCCTAGCTTGGGATTGTTATGAACATAACTGTTTCCTGAGGCTGCAGGAATCATTCCCTATTGTGTAGCTCTTGCTCTCAAGAAAGCATTCAGTTCTGGGCCAAT
Source organism: Phocoena phocoena (assembly GCF_963924675.1). Classification (NCBI taxonomy): domain Eukaryota; kingdom Metazoa; phylum Chordata; class Mammalia; order Artiodactyla; family Phocoenidae; genus Phocoena; species Phocoena phocoena. Next base: position 72,517,985 of record NC_089240.1, on the reverse strand, counting down.
AGGAAATCTATGCTGAGTTGGATGACACTAGCTTCAGTTGTTGGGGAGATATTGAGTGGAGGGGGGAGATGATGCTGTGACTTACATGCTGCCCAATTTTTTATTCCCAGGAGACAGACCAACTACAGCAAAAATGCATCATTCATTTCTGACACCCACTATACAGTCACCCTCTTTCTCCCTACTTCCTGCTGGAAGAAAGTAGAAAAAAAGGGAAAAAAGGATGGTAGTATAAGTAAACACCCTGCTAAGTAATATAAATATGTAACCAGTTAACATGATGTAGTAGTATAAATATGCAATGTAAGTATATAACCCATAAACATACTATATTCTATGTAATATATATTAAAAGTATGTGTGTGTCAACAGCACTAAGACGTTTGGGACCCACTGTATGTATGTGTGTATTTAAATATTTAAAAATAAACACATATACCTACGTGTAAGCCTCCTCATACAGGTTTTTCAGACCAGCAGGCACTGGTTAAACATGATGGAAAGCTCAATGTGTTACTTTAAATGTAGTGCTCTGATAGATGTATGTGTCTGAATATAGTTACAAATAAGTAACCGCAGTTGAACTTTGTATGGATAGATGGAATCACTGAAGCTTGTCTGTCTCTCATGAAACTTAGACTTGCCTAATTACTGTTGAATGGAACTTCTGCTGTATCAGTACAGGTTAAGCTGAAGTGTCACTAAAGCACAGTGATGATGATCAGTGGTCACTCAGAACTCTCTTATAATGGACTTTTTTGTTTGGTTTGTTTATAATGGCATTTGATAAAGTGTTTCAAATGTATTTCTGTACTGACTTTTTTTTGGTAGTATTACCTACTGTATTTAGTATGTTTGTAGATTTTTTTAAGTCCCATAAAATGTATACTTTCTTGCCTCTTAGCCCCATAGTACACTCTAGAAGGTAGATGTACAGAGCTGTCTTGCCAGGCATTATGTTAGGCCCCAGGATGGCTGATATGAACTGGGAAATCTGGGACCTGACTGGCATCTTAGTCATTGATGTTCACCATCTTTGGCAGCTTAATTTTCCATCAAAAGGCATGTTAACCCTTGGATCACTAGGCTGCCATTTAATGCACTGGAAGAAAACGTGTCTTGTAGAAACTTACTACCTCCCAAAGAATTAATGGTAAAATGTTTTCTTTCTACTAACAGCACTTTTTCTGTTTAAAAATCTCTAGCTTACCAATATATACTTTATAAATCACTTTTTAAAATGTGAATTGCAAAGTATTCATAATTTGCTAGGTACTCTAAAGATGAGTACTTCCATGGTTACTCTTACTCTGAGCTTATGTTCTAACTAAAATGCAGTCACACATAATCCATTTAACATTACAGATAGAGAATAAACATGTACTTTTTAGGAGACAATGTAGAAATTGAGGAGTTATTTTACTCTTTGTAATAATCTTTACAACTCTTCAGGAATTAGAACAACTCTAAGAGTAACTTTGACTATCTGACTCCATGTTGCTTTCCTTCATAACACCAAAAAGGATGGTACTGACAGTGAAGCAGTTTGTATGATGGTTAACTGAGAAGCCACTGGGGCCAGATCGCCTGAGTTTTTATTCAGCAGTACCATTTACTAAATGACCTTAAGCAAGTCACTTGACCTCTCTTTCCCTCAGTTTCCAAATCTCTAAAACTCTGCCTCATGGATTTGTAGGATACAATGTGTTAATACATGTAAAGCTTCTGGTATTTAGTGAGCATTCAGTGCTAGCCATGATGATTATTTGTATTGTTATTATTATTGACTGTGTGCACCAAAGACCACTATGTAGCCAACAGTTATTTCTTCACTTCTCATGTAATTCCCTACTTCTCATGTAAATGAGTTTTGCATGCAGCTCTCAAGAACTGCCTGCTGTTGTGCTTCTTACCCACTCATAAAAGAGTTCCTCAGTGGCTCCTTGCCACCAAGTAGCTCTCCCCTAACCACAAACATTTTTTTAAAAGACTAAATGTGAAAATGCTTCATAAGAATATCACACAGAGGAGTTTTCATCAATCCCATCATTTTGCCCGGCACTTTTTACAAAACACTGTTTTTTGTCACTTGGGCACTAGGTACATTGATGAAAATACTGAAGTGAGAAAGAACAAATGCCACCATTGTGAGCAACACATAGCTCCCGTAACAAGTAAACCTGCTGTATGGGAAAAAAAGCCAGTGAGAAGCAGTATGAAAAACACATATACATACAACTGTATGCTTTTGCAGTTACAGACACTTATAGAAGATATCAAGTCATCTTTCCAAGAGCACAAAATACTTCCTATGTTCTCATTTAAAATTAAAAGGAAATTTGTTGGATTATCATGACAGTGTCATTATTGTACTTCTTCCTCTGTAATATTCACCATCATCCTCACAAACCAGTTCTTAACATCTTTACGTTCTTATGTTTCTTCCATATAGTATATGTCCACTGTTAATAAATCATGTTTTTGAAAACCTGGTAATTTTTTCATGGCTTACTAAAATAAATATAGATGCCTCTGTTGCATTTTATATTTAAATGTATTTTTCAGAGGTCTCATTTACCATAAAAACTTCATAGAAATGAATTTTCAAACAAAAAGTTACTTGATAATATTATATACCAAAGTAGCAATGTGTTTCATAAACAAGTGCAATATATAATGAAAGGAGGTCTCTAGAAAATTGCATTTCTTTTTAGTTAAGTGGATTTCTCATGCTTTTGATAAACTTGTAATAGTCTATGACATAATGTTTTATGATTTCTTAACCTTATACAATCTCTGACTAATTCTGAACTTGATCTCCTTGCCTTTCTTGCAATCTGAGAAGATACTTAAAATTGTTTTTCCCCCGACGGGGAATTGATGTTTGTGTTGGGGTGGGGAGAGAGAGAGAGGGAGAGAGGGACAGAGAGAGAGAGGGAGAGAGGGAGAGAGGGAGAGAGAGAGAGAAACATGCACCAGTCTGACTGAAATGAAAAACTCCACAGGTCAGTTGGTAACAGCTCATCTGTAGCTACTTATGAGGAAGTTGGAAACACTGGTGCAACTATTCACATGAAAAAGATATCCCCAAGCTAATGAGAATGTTAATTGTGTGGTTCATACTTTTAACTTGCTTGTCCATATTGGGGCCTTAACCTAATTCAGCCTATTTATTTTTAGTGGGCCAGTAACATTTCATGTGCATATGATCTCCTTCAATATCATCAGGAAATTGATGGTGAAAGTTGGGCTGTTTGTCTTGATCACATCAATTTCACTGTATCAGTATTCCCTTACCAATAACAGGAGGCAGAATATCACTTGAGAAATGTAGCTAAACAGTCCAGCAGAAATATGACCTCATCTAACACTCTTTAGAATCTGAGTACAATGTCTCAAATAGTACCAGGTGTACCAACGCAGGTAATAAATATTGTTTCATAATTTGATATGTGACTGGTGAACAAGATTAGCAAGGAGAAGAGAATATCTTGTAGCTAATGTCCTGGGTACAATTTGCAGTCTAAAGGGTTTCTGAACACATGAAATTTTGCTTGCTTGCTCTAGTGTGCCATTTCTTGTATTGGTCTAAATTTTTCAATGGGAAAAAAATCCCTGATTTCCTCGTTGTTCTATACCAGAAGGAATTATTACCTAACTTAATTAGCTTGGTCATAGCTATTAAAATGATTGAATTTAGAAATACAATAAGAATATTATGCCATGTTTAGAAAGAGTCACTTATCTGTATCACTCATTTATATTTTTATTATAATCTGGTTATGAAGTATTTTAAGGATGTTTCAGAAAGTACAGAGAATAATATAAAGAACACCCATGTAACCACTCACAGTTTTGCCAAATCTTAACATTTTGCCATATTTGCTCTCAATATATTTTTTAAAGAAACTGAGCAATTGAAACCTTCAGTATAGCTTTCACTCTTTCCCTTCTCAGAGATAACTACTATCCTGAATTTCATGTTCCTAATTCCCTTAAATGTTTGTTTACTTTTACTACATGTATATGTGTCCATAAATGATATTGTGTGTGTGTGTATATATATATAGTATTATTTTACATATAAAGTTTTAAAACTTTTTATAAATGATATCACTCTGGATATATTCTTCCCCAACTTGCTATTATCACTCAATTTTTATGTTTTTGCCATATATCCCTGGTGATAGATGGGGCTGTAGTTCATTCATTTAAACTGCTTATAGTATTCCGTAGTACAATGTGAGAGATTAAGCCAACTGTACAGTTAGAAGGTGTAGTCCCCACAAGACCTCCCACACTTCTGACACAAACTGCATGTTTGGGGGATTCCCAAAACGACCCTCAGTTTTGATAGTTCACTAGAGGGACTCCCACGACTCACTAAAAGCTGTTAACTCACCATTATGCTTTATTTATTATTTTTTTTAAATATATATATATATATATATTTAAATTTATTTATTTATTTTTGGCTGTGTTGGGTCTTCATTTCTGTGCGAGGGCTTTCTCCAGTTGCGGCGAGCGGGGGCCACTCTTCATCACAGTGTGCGGGCCTCTCACTATCGCGGCCTCTCTTGTTGCAGAGCACAGGTTCCAGACGCGCAGGCTCAGTAGTTGTGGCTCACGGGCCCAGTTGCTCTGCGGCATGTGGGATCCTCCCAGACCAGGGCTCGAACCCGTGTCCCCTGCATTAGCAGGCAGACTCTCAACGACTGTGCCACCAGGGAAGCCCCACCATTATACTTTATTACAGGGAATGGGTATAGCTTGAGATCAGTCAAGGGAAGAAGTGTGTAGGATAGAGTACAGGGGGGTTCCAAATGTGGAGCTTTCAGTTGTCCTCTCCCCGTGTTATTCTCCTCTTATTGTTGTATAGCAGTATGCACAGAGGATGGCTAACCAGGGAGGCTCAGCAGAGCTTCAGTGTCCAGAGTTTTCATTGGAGCTCCATCACTCAGGTGTGACTGATTTGCCCATGGGGCTGATCTCAGTCTCCAGCCCCATCAGAGGTTAACTGAAATACCACAGTTCCCAAAGTCTCCACCCTAAATCACACTTTGGTCTTTCTGGCATGACTAGTCCCCACCCTAAGACTCTCTGGTGTGGCCAGCCCTCACCCTAAGTCATATTGTTAGACTGTCTGGTGACCCAAGGGCTACACACAAACAAGGACACTTCTTTTAGGCTTGGCATTCCAAGGGCTTAGAGATAACCTCCCAGAAGCCAAGAACAAAGGCCAGACGTCTTTGTGGGCCAGGTTAAATTCTTTATTACACATATGAATATACCACATTTTCTTTTGTTCATTCTCCTCTTGATGGACATTTGAGTTGCATGTGATGTATATCAAGTAGTACCTCTATTTATTTATTTAATTAATGCTTTATGTAATGCTGTATGACAGGCACTGTGTAGCTTCTTTACAAATATTAACTCATTTAATTCCCAGAAGAATCCTCTGTGATATAAATACTATTATTCTCATTCTACAGATGAAGAAAATAGGATACATAGAGGCTAAATGCCTTGTTCAAGGTCACACAGTCAGTAGGTGGAATAGCTGAGGTATAAACTCAGGCAGTCAGAATCCTTCCCCATAACCACTATGTTTTGCTGTCTAAAAAAAATGCAGCAACAAATATTTTTATACATGTCTTCTTTTGTATATGTGTCTAAGAGTCTTTGTAAGATTTATGCCTAATAGAATTGCTGCACTGTAGGCGTATGCATCGTCAACTTTGTTAGACATGGCCAAATTATTATCCAAACTGATATTTTTAAATAATTTGTAAGATATTTGCACATATCTTTCCTAGCCTGTGGCTTTTCATTTTCTTTTGTTGTCCAGATCTTTATAATTTTAAAATACTTCATTTTTTTCAAGATTTTCTCTATGATTTTGCTTTTTGTATCTTATTCAAGAAATATTTCTTTCCCCTGAGCTCAAATGTATATCCTCCTATATTCTAGAAGCTTTGCATTTTATATTTATACCTTTCATCTACCTGGGATTGATTCTGAATATGGTGTGAAACAGTTGTCTCAAAACCACTTGTTCAATGGTCCATTCTTTCCCCACTGGTCTGTAATGCCACGTCTGTCATAATCATATTCATATACTTAGAAGTCTTTATATTAGTTTGCTGTTGCTGCCATAACAAATCACCACAAACTTATTAGCTTAAAACCATACAAGTTATTATATTATAGTCCTGGAGGTCTTAAGTCTAAAATGGGTAGGCAGGGCTATCTTCCTTCTTGGGGCTCTAGGAGAGAATTTGTTTCTTGTCTTTTCCAGCTTATATAGGGCCCCTACATTCCTTGGCTTGTGACCCCCTTCTAGCAGTAGCATCACTCTGACCTCTGTTTCCATCCTCAAAATCTTCACTGACTTTGACCCTTCTGCTTCCTTTTTTAAAGTACTTTTCCGATGACATCACACCCACTGGGACAATCCAGGATAACCTCTCCAGCTCAAGATCCTTAATTTAATCACATCTTTAGAGACCCTCTTGCTGTGTAAGAGAACATATCCACAGGTTGCAGGGATTAGGATGTGAACATCTGTAATGGGGGCATTATTCAGCCTACCACAGTCTTCTTCCTGGACTTTCCATCATTCTTATGTTTTTAATTCATCCCTTTTAAGCATACCCATTTTATAATCTGTGATAGCTCTACTATCTAAGTAAAGTGTTTTGGGAATCTAATCCTGCTGTTTATTGTGTCCAGTAATTCTCACTCAGGATAAGATGTGTTTCTTCATCTGTTGTATAATTTTAGATTATAAACTCATCATAAGGGAACTCTGTGACAATCTCATGTGGCGTGGGTTGAGGTCATATTGCTCCAGAAAGTTTTAGCGGTTGCTTCCACCAAGTTTCCAGGGGTTACTACTGACCCAGAGCCACTTTAGTGATGTTTTATTGGTTAAGGGTTTCTTGGATCATGTAGTAGTGTAATTTCAAATTCCCAACCTGTGTGAGAGCAGACCACTGGTTATAAATATAGAGGTATATATATATATATATATATATATATATATATATATATATATATATATATATATCTTCTTCCACACAGGGCTTTAGGTAAAACAATTTCTTATGTTTTCTCTCTCTTGTAGTCATTGGATTTTCTACCTCGATCACCTTTTCACTGAGTCCTTTTAAGGATCCAGGTGTTGTTAGAGAATATCTTATTCTCCACTCCCTGCCTTGTTTGGATCCTAAGGCCTCTCTTTTCCCTATGTGGGCGGGCATTAAAACCCCAGCCCTTAGATTCATGAGTTAGGCAAACTTCTTAGAGCTTCTGTAGCATTAACTCTTGTGCTTACTGCTCTGGTTTTCAGTTCCTGGTTTAGTTTTTGCTTACTTTTATGGTAAATCTCCAGAGCTTTCCCTGCTTGTTTCTTCCTTAACATTTATTTGCGGTCACTTCTGTTGGGGGGGGGGGTCTAATTCATCACCTCTTGAGGCTATTTGTAGCCTATGTATCTCAGTCAGTAGCTGGTTTGGTGTTGGGGGTAGCTGAACTTTGCTTAGGGACACTTCTGGCTTGGTCTCAATTCTAGGCTTCCACATTGTATTATTAGCACTATTACCTGTGCTGCATTAAAATATTACTAATCTTACCTCTGAGAGATTCTTAATACCATGATAGAAAAGGTAATAAATTGTCAAAATCTTTTTTCTCTAAGACCAATTAAATTTATTAAATGTTAAATATTTACAAGAATATTATGTTACCCTAATTTTGAACTCAAGAATTCTAATCCTCATTTTCCTATTCTCTTTCTTCCTAGGATGTGTGCAGTGTTTGGTGGAATCTATTGTCTTCGCCATTTGGTACAGTGCCTTGTCGTGGACAAAGAATCTGGAAAGTGAGGATGATATAAGTTACCTTCCTATATTTACATCCCAAGCACAAGTGAAAAATGCTAAATTCGATTTTTAAAAAATGATTCTTCAAAGATCCTCCTTGGTATTAATAGCATATCAACCTTGATTAAAAGTAATTTGTGTTTACATCCTCCAGAACAAGGAAAGTGAGTTCAGAATATAGAAACTAAATTAATTTCCCTACAATATGACTATAGCTCCTGATCATCCAAGCTTGGAAGACAAATCATTTCAGCTGCCGGGGGTGGGTGATGAGTGATGTTAGTTTTCCTTATGGCCTTACCTCCTCTAATTGATTTTCATCAGATGACAACAAAGCCCTCTGTTATTGCATTTTTAAAAATGGAGCTCACCTAAAGACTCATCAGATTAATCTGTGCTGATAATGCATGTCACTCCAAGAGAAAAGACTTTAATGAGTTTTTAGGTAGATTGTTGTCATAAACTATGCTGCCCTGTTATCTGAGGATAAATTATTTTACAACTGTATCAGGTCTGCAGTCTGGTTTAGGATTGAAATAAGGATGTACCTGCTTTTTTAAAGAAAGCTGAGCACAGTCTATTTATCTGTGTATTTTTATATTTCAGCTATATTTTTCTAGGATTTATTATTTAGTTACTAGCATATGCTGTTGTCTAAATTACACTAAATAAGTAGTATTCTTCGATATCTGGGTTTTACATTGAAACTTAAATGGGTCAACTGGATCAAGTTTTAGGAGCTATTTAATTTACTATGTATTTTTCTTTTTTGTTATATGTTCTTAAACATATACTGACCTATATCTCTTGTGTGACTGTTTTTAGGGGTATATAAAGAAATAGTATTTTTCAGGTCATAAAATACCTTAATATCTTGAACTGGAAGCTTAAAAATATAAATTTTAAGGTATTTTTTTTCATTTTACAGTAATTCTCTATAGTCTAAGTGGCATAAAATGTCTGTTAACTTCTTACAAGCCAGTTATAGTGCACTACTAGTATTTCAAGATATGGTGGAGAACAAATTCAACTAGAATATGTAATAGTTAAACAGTGAATTTGCTTTAGAAAAGTAATTCTCTACTATAAGATAAAACAGGCACATGGTTTAAAGGCTTATAATTTACTTTTAGCAATTTAACAGAAAGGTACTACGTAAATGAAGCATGATAATCTACAGTGAAAAAATCCACTCTGAAGGCCCAAGATACTCATATATTGATGCGTGAAGGGCTCTGTGGAGGTTCATGAAGGAATAGTTGTCTTTATGACTCTTAGAGTCATTTTTCCTTATGCATTCATTTTGAAGCATGAGTATGTACCCATGATGGAAAGGCAGATAATGAATTGCTTGTTTGGTGTTTATTTACTTAGATTCTTTTACCTTTTGGGGGCCTCATTCCAGTCCTACACGTTACTTTTAGTGACATGAAGAATTTGCATGGCTCATGTTTGTTTAAAAAAAAAAAGGATATGTTAGTACAGTAAAAACATCTGTTGAACTAAAGGCTACATTTACCTTAACTTTGACTTAGTTTTTATTACAAACTCTGAACAGAAGAACTCTTCTTTGTGGTCTGCTGCAGATTTCAGTTGCAACAGATAGCTGAGGGCTAAGGGTCTAACGACCAAAGTTTGGTAGTTTTCAAATTTTAATGTGCCTATGAATCACTAGGTAAACTTGTTAAAAAAAAATACACATTTCTGTGCCTCACGCTGAGAGAGTGAAATTGGATAATGTGCTTAGAGTGGAGCCAGGGAATTTTCAGTTTTAAGGAACACCCCCAAATGAATATAATGTAGGTTCTCCTTAGATGACACTAAGAAACACTGATCTGTAAGGTAAAGTTCAGGATTTAGCCAGTGGTACTATGTTCCATGATGGACTGGGGACTCTAGGTCTTAATTCATTTCTTTTACATCTTTGTAGAAGGACCTCAAACATAACAGTTATTCTCTAACGACTCTGAAGGCATGCAATGGTCAGGTAACCCTGGAGTGAAAGAAGACATGGAACTCTGTCACTGCCATGAGTGACAGTGGACACAAGTCAGTTTTCTCTGGGCCAGTTCCCTTATCTGCAAGATGAGTTAGATGGACTCTGCAGTAGTTTTCGAGTCTCCTCCAGCTATGACATGCTTCAGTTGAGTTACTGAAAGTACTTAGTTTCTCCTTAACACTTAGAAGTAAGTTATTTTAAGATGTTTTATATGCCCAAATGTAGTGCATTCTCACATACTGGGTTATCTTCAATCCCAGTGAGAAATTGAAAAAAATGTTCAAACAACTTGTATGTGTCTACTTTAATGAATGTAAATGAAATAGCAAGATGTCTACTTATGCTGTTTATTATTATTTTACTAGAACCTCAGTATTCCAGTGAATATCTTTTTCTTGTCTGTCTTGGGGTGGTTAAGATACAGTCATTTTGTATTCTGCATATGATTCTCATGCTGGAAAACTTATTCCAAGCCATAACTATTTAATTCCTTAATAGTGGGACAGTTAAAACTTTGACCTGCATTTATAATATTCATGATATCTACAGTATTCTCACTATACTAAATTGTGTATGGGATCTTTAAAAGGTTTCTTTTAAGAGACAACCAGTACTTCAAAATTGTAAATTCATATCTTTGCTAGTAATTATGAAATTTTGCTTCTTTAAAATATCCATTCTATCAACTCAAAGAGTCTCTATAAACATTTAAAGCTAGCATTGATTGAAGGTGACTCAGGCTAATGTATCTTTCCCAAATACTATTTTGTCATTCAAAATCAAATAATTGAGAGACCTACCAGTAATAGGAGATGTTTTGTTAGGACTTGAATATAAAGTGAGGGACAATTTTTTGAGGGGAAAAACTTGAGTTTATATTTGGGCATATCCAGCATACATTTCTTTTTAAGCAATCCAGGTTGACTAATTGTTTATTCTAAGTGTAATTGGCATATTAATCAAGGAATCTGCAGATGTTTGTATTTGTCTCCTTATGGTTTTAGATTGCCTTTTTTCCCCCAATTTTCCTATAAGGAACACTTGACATCCCCTTTACTCTTCGGTGTAGTTAAGAGCTAACCATGCTTCAGGTCTAAGGTCTAAGTTTATTTCCTGATCCCACAGACTAGATCAGAACCCAGCCCCCCAACTCAGGTCCCCTTTTATGATTGTAAATTCACCCTAAGAAAAGTCAGGGTCTCACTTCTTTATCTCCAGAACCAAGGCAGGTTCTGATCACCCATTATACGCAGTAGCTTTGTGTTAAATGAATGAACGAAGATTAAAAACTGATGATAGCCTTTTTTGTGCTTTTCTTTTCACCTTTCACTGAGGAAACCTGATAGAAGCATAAATGATCATAGCATTGAGTTTAGTGTGGTGATTACACATCAAAGTATCATACCAATGTTGAGAGGAGAAATATGGAATATGTAACTAAATGCATGCTTATTTTCAGCTAGATCTTATTTTTCATTTTTTTCCCCAAAGGTCAAGGTTTATTTATTCTTTTAAATTTTTGAATGTTATTTTATTTATTTTTTCATACAGCAGGTTCTTTTTAGTTATCCATTTTATACACATTAGTGTTTATATGTCAATCCCAATCTCCCAGTTCATCACACCACCACCACCCGCTGCTTTCCCCCCTTGGTGTACATAAGTTTGTTCTCTACATCTGTGTCTAAATTTCTGCCCTGCCAACCAGGGCCATTTTTCTAGGTTCCACATGTATGCATTAATATACAATATTTGTTTTTCTCTTTCTGACATACTTCACTCTGTAAGACAGTCTCTAGATTCATCCATGTCTCTACAAATGACCCAATTTCGTTCCTTTTTATGACTGAGTAATATTCCATTGTATATATATGTACCACATCTTCTTTATCCATTCATCTGTTGATGGGCATTTAGGTTGCTTCCATGACCTGGCTATCGTTAATAGTGCTGCAGCGAACATTGTGGTGTATGTGTCTTTATGAATTATGGTTTTCTCAGGGTATATGCCCAGTAGTGGGATTGCTGGGTTGTATGGTAGTTCTACTTTTAGTTTTTTAGGGAACCACCATACTGTTCTCCATAGTGGCTGTATCAATTTACATTCCCACCAACAGTGCAAGAGGTTCCCTTTTCTCCACACCCTCTCCAGCATTTGTCGTTTGTAGATTTTCTGATGATGCCCATTCTAACTGGTGTGAAGTGATAACCTCATTGTAGTTTTGATTTGCATTTCTCTAATAATTAGTAATGTTGAGGAGCTTTTCATATGCTTCTTGGCCATCTGTATGTCTTCTTTGGAGAAATGTCTGTTTAGGTCTTCTGCCCATTTTTTGATTGGGTTTTTTGTTTTTTTAATATTGAGCTGCATGAGCTGTTTATATATTTTGGAGATTAATCCTTTGTCCATTGATTCATTTGCAGGTATTTTCTCCCATTCTGAGGGTTGTCTTTTCGTCTTGTTTGTAGTTTCCTTTGCTTTGCAAAAGCTTTTAAGTTTCATTAGGTCCCATTTGTTTATTTTTGTTTTTATTTCCATTACTCTAGGAGATGGATCAAAAGAGATCTTGCTATGATTTATGTCAAAGAGTGCTCTTCCTATGTTTTCCTCTAAGAGTTTTATAGTGTCTGGTCTTACATTTACGTCTCTAATCCATTTTGAGTTTATTTTTGTTTATGGTGTTAGGGAGTGTTCTAATTTCATTCTTTTACATGTAGCTGTCCAGTTTTCCCAGCACCAGTTATTGAAGAGACTGTCTTTTCTCCATTGCATATCCTTGCCTCCTTTGTCATAGATTAGTTGACCATAGGTGCATGGGTTTACCTCTGGGCTGTCTATCCTGTTCCATTGATCTATATTTCTGTTTTTGTGCCAGTACCATATTGTCTTGATTACTGTAGCTTTGTAGTATAGTCTGAAGTCAGGGAGTCTGATTCTTCCGCCTCCGTTTTTTTCCCTCAAGACTGCTTTGGCTATTCAGGGTCTTTTGTGTCTCCATACAAATTTTAAGATTTTCGTTTTAGTTCTGTAAAAAATGCCATTGGGAATTTGATAGGGATTGCGTTGAATCTGTAGATTGCTTTGGGTAGTATAGTCATTTTCACAATATTCATTCTTCCAATCCAAGAACATGGGATATCTTTCCATCTGTTTGTATTATCTTTAATTTCTTTCATCAATGTCTTATAGTTTTCTGCATACAGGTCTTTTGTCTCCCTAGGTAGGTTTGTTCCTAGATATTTTATTCTTTTTGTTGTAATGGTAAATGGGAGTGTTTCCTTGATTTCTCTTTCAGATTTTTCATCATTAATGTATAGGAATGCAAGAGATTTCTGTGCATTAATTTTGTATCCTGCTACTTTACCAAATTAATTGATTAGCTCTAGTAGTTTTCTGGTGACATCGTTAGTATTCTCTATGTATAGTATCATGTCATGGGTAAACAGTGACAGTTTTACTTCTTCTTTTCCAATTTGGATTCCTTTTATTTCGTTTTCTTCTCTGATTGCCATAGCTAGGACTTCCAAAACTATGTTGTATAATAGTGGCGAGAGTGGACATCCTTGTCTTGTTCCTGATCTTAGAGGAAATGCTTTCAGTTTTTCCTCATTGAGAATGATGTTTGCTGTGGGTTTGACGTATATGGCCTTTATTATGTTGAGGTAGGTTCCCTCTATGCCCATTTTCTTGAGAGTTTTTATCATAAATGGGTGTTGAATTTTGTCAAAAGCTTTTTCTGCATCTATTGAGATGATCATATGGTTTTTATTCTTCAATTTGTTAATATGGTGTATCACATTGATTGATTTGTGTATATTGAAGAATCCTTGCATCCCTTGGATAAATCCCACTTGATCATGATGTATGGTCCTTTTAATGTGTTGTTGGATTTGTTTGCTAGTATTTTGTTGAGGATTTTTGCATCTATATTCATCAGTGATATTAGTCTGTAATTTTTTTTTTCTGTAGTATCTTTGTCTGGTTGTGGTATCAGGGTGTGGTGGCCCCATAGAATGAATTTGGGAGTCTTCCTTCTTCTGCAATTTTTTGGAAGAGTTTGAGAAGGTTGGGTGTGTGCTCTTCTCTAAATGTTTAGTAGAATTCACCTGTGGAGCCATCTGGTCCTGGACTTTTGTTTGTTGGAAGATTTTAATCACAGTTTCAATTTCACTACTTGTGATTGGTCTGTTTATATTTTCTATTACTTCCTGGTTCAGTCTTGGAAGGTTATACCTTTCTAAGAATTTGGCCATTTCTTCCAGGTTGTCCATTTCATTAACATAGAGTTGCTTGTTGTAGTCTCTTAGGATGCTTTGTATTTGTGCAATGTCTGTTGTAACTTCTCCTTTATCATTTCTAATTTTATTGATTTGAGTCCTCTCCCTCTTTTTCTTGATGAGTCTGGCTAATGGTTTATCAATTTTGTTTATCTTCTCAAAGAACCAGCTTTTAGTTGTATTGATCTTTGCTATTGTTTTCTTTGTTTCTATTTCATTTATTTCTGCTCTGATCTTTATGAATTCTTTCCTTCTGCTAACTGGGTTTTGTTTGTTCTTCTTTCTTTAGTTCCTTTAGGTGTAAGGTTAGATTGTTTATTTGAGATTTTTCTTGTTTCTTGAGGTAGGCTTCTATTGCTATAAACTTCCCTCTTAGAACTGCTTTTGCTGCATCCCATAGGTTTTGGATCATCGTGTTTTCATTGTCATTTGTCTCTAGGTATTTTTTGATTTCCACTTTGATTCAGTGATCTCTCGGTTATTTAGTAACGTATTGTTTAGCCTCCGTGTGTTTGTGTTTTTTACGTATTTTTCCCTGTAATTGATTTCTAATCTCATAGTGTTGTGGTCAGAAAAGATGCTTGATATGATTTCAGTTTTCTTAAATTTACTGATGCTTGATTTGTGACCCAAGATGTGATCTATCCTGGAGAATGTTCCATGCGTACTTGAGAAGAAAGTGTCATCTGCTGTTTTTGCGTGGAATGTCCTATAAATATCACATAAATCTGTGTGGTCTGTAATGTCATTTAAAGCTTGTGTTTCCTTATTAAATTTCTGTTTGGATAATGTCCATTGGTGTAAGTGAGGTGTTAAAGTCCCCCACTATTATTGTGTTACTGTTGATTTCCTCTTTTTTAGCTGTTAGCATTTGCCTTGTGTATTGAGGTGCTCCTGTGTTGGGTGCATATATATTTCTAATTGTTTTATCTTCTTCCTGGATTGATCCCTTAATCATTATGTAGTGTCCTTCCTTGTCTCTTGTACCATTCTTTATTTTAAAGTTTATTTTATCTGATATGAGTATAGCTACTCCAGCTTTCTTTTGGTTTCCATTTGCATGGAAAATCTTTTTCCATCCCCTCACTTTCAAGCTGTATGTGTCCCTAGGTCTGAAGTGAGTCTCTTGTAGATAGCATATATATGGGTCTTGTTTTTATGTCCATTCAGTGAGCCTGTGTCTTTTGGTTGGAGCATCTAATGCATTCATATTTAAGGTAATTATCAATATGTATTTTCCTATTACCATTTTCTTAATTGTTTTGGGTTTGTTTTTGTAGGTCCTTTTCTTCTGTTGTGTTTCCCACTTAGAGAAGTTCCTTTAGCATTTGTTGTAGAGCTGGTTTGGTGGTGCTGAATTCTCTTTGTTTTTGCTTGTCTGTAAAGCTTTTGATTTCTCCAAATCTGAATGAGATCTTTGCCGGGTAGAGTAATCTTGGTTGTAGGTTCTTCTCTTTCATCACTTTAAGTATGTCATGCCACTCCCTTCTGGCTTGTAGAGTTTCTGCTGAGAAATCTGCTGTTAACCTTATGGGAGTTCCCTTGTATGTTATTTGTCCTTTTTCCCTTGCTGCTTTCAGTAATTTTTCTTTGTCTTTAATTTTTGCCAATTTGATTACTATGTGTCTCGGCATGTTTCTCCTTGGGTTTATCCTGTTTGGGACTTTCTGCACTTCCTGTACTTTGGTGGCTATTTCTTTCCCCATGTTAGGGAAGTTTTCAACTATAATCTCTTCATATATTTTCTCGGGTCCTTTCTCTCTCTCTTCTCCTTCTGGGACACCTGTAATGCAAATGTTGTTGTGTTTAATGTTGTCCCAGAGGTCTCTTAGACTGTCTTCATTTCTTTTCATTCTTTTTTCTTTTTTCTGTTCCACAGCAGTGAATTCCACCATTCTGTCTTCCATGTCACTTATCCATTCTTCTGCCTCAGTTATTCTGCTGTTGATTCCTTCTAGTGTTTTTTTCATTGCAGTTATTGTATTGTTCATCTCTGTTTGTTTGTTCTTTAATTCTTCTAGGTCTTTGTTAAACATTTCTTGCACCTTCTTGATCTTTGCTTCCATTCTTTTTCCGAGGTCCTGGGTCATCTTCACTATCATTTTTCTGAATTATTTTTCTGGAAAGTTGCCTATCTCCACTTCATTTAGTTGTTTTTCTGGGGTTTTATCTTTTTCCTTCATCTGGTACATAGGCCTCTGCCTTTTCATCTTGTCTTTCTGTGAATGTGGTTTTTGTTCCACAGGCTGCAGGATTGTAGTTCTTCTTGCTTCTGCTGTCTGCCCTCTGGTGGATGAGAGTGTCTAAGAGGCTTGTGCAAGTTTCCTGATGGGAGGGACTGGTGGTGGGTAGAGCTGGCTGTTGCTCTGGTGGGCAGAGGTCAGTAAACTTTAATCCATTTGTCTGCTGTTGGGTGGGGCTGGGTTCCCTCCCTGTTGGCTGTTTGGCCTGAGAGGACCCAACACTGGAGCCTACTCAGGCTCTTTGGTGGGGCTAATGGTGGACTCTGGGAGGGCTCACGCCAATAAGTACTTCCCAGAACTTCTGCTGCCAGTGTCTTTGTCCTCTCAGTGAGACACAGCCACCCACTGCCTCTGCAGAAGACCCTCCAACATTAGCAGATAGGTCTGGTTCAGTCTCCTATGGGGTCACTGCTCCTTCCTCTGGGTCCCGATGCACACACTACTTTGTGTGTGCCTTCCAAGAATGGAGTCTCTGTTTCCCCCAGTCCTGTCAAAGTCCTGCAATCAAATCCTGCTAGCCTTCAAATTCTGATTCTCTAGGAATTCCTCCTCCCTTTGCCGGACCCCCAGGTTGGGAAGCCTTATGTGGGACTCAGAACCTTCACTCCAGTGGGTGGACTTCTGTGATATAAGTGTTCTCCAGTTTGTGAGTCACCCACCCAGCAGTTATGGGATTTGATTTTATTGTGATTGCGCCCCTCTACCATCTCACTGTGGCTTCTCCTTTGTCTTTGGATGTGGGGTATCCTTTATGGTGAGTTCCAGTGTCTTCCTATCGATGATTGTTCAGCAGTTAGTTGTGATTCTGGTGGTCTCTCAAGAAGGAGTGAGAACACGTCCTTCTTCTCCGTCATCTTGAACCTGGTCTTCAAAGTATTTCTTTTTCATAAGAAAAACTTGTGTTGTCTTATTTTTCATTTTTGTTTAATTTGCTCTCCTAAGATCTACATTGACTGTGCTCTCTTGGCTATATTATCCATTGACTCTGCTTTACTAATTTTTAGAGGACATGGGTATCAGTAGTTCTTTTCTCTACCCTCTTATTAAGTTCTAATACTGAACCCCTCTGTTGACTGTTTCTGGAGACACTGAATGCTCTTGTTGAGCAGCTTTCTTTTTCTTTGCAGCAGTGCTGACCATGTAAAACTCCTGTACATTAGATTTGGCCATTTAGCAGTGTAGTATTTGATATTAGGGTAGGGTATGGATGACCTTGGACCAGACATGTCTGTAACCAGTAGTCTGAATCTAATTACTTCAGCTAGTGTTCTTGTGAACTTCAGCTGTCTCACTTACTAGATTTCCTACTATTACTATTTCTTGAGATATCTTTTTCTCTGATGTCAGGAATAACTCTACCTTTCCCAGGTACTTGGAAGTTAGTAATGAATAGTATGTTAGACCAAGTGTGAGGTGACTGATTCTTAATACCATTTGTCATTGTAGGAAAATTGCTGAATTTCTGATTTTAGTATGTCCTATTTGCAAAATGATAGTGGTAATATTCTAGATATTTAACCTCCACCAACCCACATGCTAGTTGCTGTGGGGATAAAGAGATAAATAAAACATGAATCTTGCCCTTGTGTACAAAGATTACAAGCTCTAAGGTCAGGTAGGCCTGGATCTGTACCCTGGCTTCCCCACTTACTAGATGAGTGAACTTTAACAAGTTCTGTGATTGGAAGTGATTTGGAAGAAGCACTGTGATGGAAAGAGATTCTTTACCTGCTAAATCAGAGATTCTATATCTTTGTTTCTGTCTCTGCACTATTCATGTACATGGAATACTTCCATCATCTGTCCATCTATTCAGTCATCCATGAACAGTTGTTATCTGTGTGCCAGGCACTGGAGATACAGCACAGAATAAGACAATCATGGTCTTTGTTCTCGTGGAGCTTAGAGTCTACTGGGGGACATTAAGGAACAAATAAATTAGTGAGATAATTACACATTGAGATCTGTTCAGTATGCAGATCTGCCTTTGTCCCTCCCTATGTAAAAAGTTTCAGTGACTTTATATCACTTCAGAATGAAGTCTGAGACCCTTTTACATGACACATGAGACTCTGGGGTCTGACCTTTGCCTGCCTCTCTCAGCTCATCTCTCTTCTCTCTCTGCTTCCATTTTATTGTCAGTAACACTGAACTGCTTGTGGTTCCCTCCCTGTACTTCTCTTACTTGCCTCTGTACCCCTGCAGATGCTGCCCTTCTACTGAAATGTTCTTCTTATTTGCTTGTTTTAACTGGTTTTAACTGCTTCAAAAGCAGCTAATATATCACTTCCTCCAAAGAGCATTCCCTGATACTCTGCCCCTCCCCCCCAAGCTTTCACCTCTTAGAACAGTGCTTGGCACATGGTTGTTATGCCACACACTATGTCAAACAAATAAGCTACCAATGTGTAAGCAGTCCAATGTCTTATTAGACTTAACAAAAATCTAGGGCAGTGTCAGTGGAGATGGAGAAAAGGGGCTAGTTTTGAGTAGCAGATTAGATGTGGGAAGAGAGATTTTGAGCTAGGGAAACTCTATAACTGCTGGTCATGCCATTAACTGAGACTGGGGTTCCAAGTGGGGGAGCAGGTGAGGAGCTATGATTTAACTGTCTATTACCTATCCAGAAAAAATAGGTAATAGGCAGTTAAAAATATGGATACAGAGCTTGGGATTGATTACAACAGAGAACCATAGGTTTGGAATTATAATCATGTTTGAGACTATTGGAGTAGATTTTTACCCAAGAAAAATGAGTAATAGGCATTTTGGAATGGTTTCATCGAAGAGGTGGCATTTGAACTAAAGTGTTTGAGAAAGTATGGAAGGGCATAGAGAGTAGGGGGAATTATCTTGTTTTCTTCAATTACTGGGAATCTTCTAATTTCCTTAATTAATATATTTTCCTTTTTATGATTTCATATGTGATTTATGTATTCCTTATCATAAAAACAGTTGGGATATTAATTCTGAAGATTATAGAGAATGGATACCTGTTTTAATGTTATTTTTATCTTCTGGGCCAAATTCCAGATAAAGAGTTTTCATCTTGCTGATTGTTTTCTTCCTTATCATCATTTTGCTCTTTATCTCCTCATGTCATTGAACCAAGAACTGAATAACCGTTGTGATTTGTTGATTTAGAAAGCTCAGCTCTAGAAATGTTCTGTCTGGCTTCAGTGATTCTTATGATCAGCTTGGTCATTGTGTCCGTGTAACTGGAAATTCCTGTCATGTTCCTCCTCAATTTACTATTTATGAGGCTCAGCAAGGCCCTCAACTAAATCCAGAATGTTGTTAATCTTTAATGGCTTCCTCAGTTTCATGTGGGAGGGGTGGACAAGGGGGTATTTTAATGTCTCTGGCAGCACTGTTTCATTTTGTTGTTTTTCATTACTTGAATGTCATATTTTTTTATATTAATCTTTGTAATACAAAGTCTAAGTCTAGGTACCAAATCAATATTCCTTTACTTGTTGTTCTCCCAATTAGGCCTAATATATGACAGTAAGTAAGCATCTGAGGGGAAAACAAATCTTATCACTTACTTAAATGTATTTTGGTTTGAACATCTTTGCTCAGGCCTAGAGCCTTAGTACTTTAGCGTGAGACTGTCAGGTAAGTTGTATTATCATCTACCAGACTGACTAGGCATATGTGACCATCACCTCAATTTCTGCAGAAATCAATATTTTTTTCTGTAGCAATAGCTCTTGACTTTTCTCCACCTAGCACAGCATAACGATACAACAGTACTGTGGCACACTACATGGTGATTCTTCCTTGGGATTTGGGAGCTTATCAGAATCTCCAGGGGTACTTATAATTTGAAAAAGTCCCCCAGGTGTGATTCTGATTTGCTTCCTTCTCCTCCTTCTACTCTAAGAATCACTGTTTCATCCAGAAGCTTCAGCATAAAGAGGCACATTTATTGGCATATTGTGCTTGCATAGTTGAGCTTCCCAATCTCCATGCACCCATCCTTCCCTCTTGAGTGGTCCTCAGTAGTTCTAATACCGTAATTTCTGAAACCAAATGTCACCAAAGGTGTAACTACCACCAAAGCAGCCCCATTGGTGTTTGGAAGCCTACAAGCAAGGAGCTCTCCACAAGCTTGAGGGCAAGGTTTATTTGTGTGGTTTATTTAAATGGGAGCCCTTTGCAAAGACTTAGACTGGAGTCCAAGATTTGTACTAACATCACTCCCTCTCTCAATTTGATTCCAACATTTTATGGTGAAAATTTTCAACTCTGTGCCAATGTTGAAAGAATTTCAAGATGATCACCTATATATCCACCACCTAGATTCTGCAGTTATCATTTTAATATGCTTGCTTAATCATATGTCTACACAAATATTCACCCTCTGTTCATCTATTCACCATTTTTAAGCATTTCACAGTAAATTCCGGATATCAGTACAATTCACCCTAAACACTTCAGTACACATATCATTAACTAGAGTTTAATATTTGTTTACAGCTTTTTCTTTTGATATAATATTTACATATGATAAAGTGCAAAAATCTTTTTTTTTAAATATTTATTTAGGCTGTGCTGGGTCTTGGTTGTGGCACGCAGGATCTTCACTGCTGCATGTGGGCTCTTTAGTTGCAGCATGCAGGTAGCGTCTAGTTCTCTGACCAGAGATTGAACCTGGGCCCCCTGAATTGGGAGTGTCTTAGCCACTGGATCACCAAGAAAGTCCCTAAAGTGCCGAAATCTTAAGTGTTCATTACCTGAGTGCTGACAGATGATAAATCTGTATAACCCAAATCCCTATCAAGATATAGAAGATTTTTACACTCTCTTTTTTCTGCCCAGATTATTCCCTCTTGACTTTGTATAGTCTCTGAGTTAAAGGTAAGAAAAAGGCTTGTCAGTGTTTCCAGGACAAATAAGGATCAATGCTTCATCATGGATCAGCAGATTTCTCTTTTCCCTCGCCAAAGTACCTTGTGTTTTAAATTATATATGAATGTCTTAAGAGACTGAGAGGATTCCCTGGTGGTCCAGTGGTTAGGGCTCGGTACTTTCACTGCCAGAGCCCAGGTTCGACCCCTGGTCAGGAAACAAAGATCCCACAAGCCTCGCGGCACAGCCCCCCAATTTTTTTTTTAATTTAAAAAAATAAGTAAATAAATAAAACAGGAGACTGAATGAGTAACTTGCCTTTCAGTTTTTAAATACTTATTTTGGAAAATAGGTATAAATACCTTATATCTATGTAGTTAAGTATTATAAAGTGAGAGCTCTAGTTTAATGAAATGTGAAGAGATATGCATAGAAACATAAGTGGGGAAGAGAAAGGAAGTGGGATGAAGGTGAGATGGGGAAAAAATCACCTAAATATTAATGTAATATAACATTCATTAATATGTAGTTAATTGATTAAAAATATGTATATCTAACATCACGAGATATCATAGTCTATCCTGATGACAGTGGCATGCCATTTATTCAAGAATATCAGCCTATCATAATCTGCCTTTAGGAAATACACATTAAATTCCTCTCACAATTGGCCTTGGGTATTTGTCATTTTACTGTTAATGCCTTTATGCCTGGTAAATAGCTCTTACTTGGCTTATTTTTAGAGTGATGTAACATATTTTAATGTATACCAGTATATTTAAAATATGACATAAGTTTGAAATTATTTGCTTGCGTTTTATGAGGAGCAACACATAAGTGTATTTCTAATAAAATAATTCTAGTCCCGAAAGGAAAGCTGTGACAAAAGTAAATTGTGCTATTTCCATAATAAAAAGATATAGAAAACATGCAGGCATTTGCATATAGTTCCTGAAATATTGCATACCGGCTTGGTCAGTGCTGGTAAATCCATTTCAAGGATGTTTCCCTTAGTCCATTAGTTTGGATAATGAGCCCTATAAAGTACATTTATAACTTGTGGCACTGTAAGGAGATGGATTCTAATTTTCATCCTTTTATCTAGACACACTGAAAGAAGGTCAGTGGAGGGTTCTATATGATTCATTTTCCCAACACAGATCAGATGACAGAAACCTGATAATGTCCATGCATAAGTGTTTTCCTTATTTGGAAACAGCACTTGAAAGAAATCTTTATATGATCATCCTTTGGAGTAAAGTGGAAACAGATATTAAAAGAAGCTCCATCCCATTTTTTTGGTTTAAAACATTATCACACGTGGGACAAGATAGCTATTCTTGAACAAAAGAGAAAGTGACACTTAACAGAAAAATAAAAAGCCTTTAGTGACTTTTATACACTGTGAATGATATAACAAGATATTTAATCAACTTTTCCTCCCCCTCTTCTTAGATCTGTTAAGGAAAAAATAAAAGCCTGTTTCCTAAACAAAGAAAAAGCTTCTATGTTCCTAAACATTAGAAAAGCTTATAGAATACTTGTCCTAGCTTTATTCTTATTATTAAGCATTCAAAATAAATAAGTTCTAGTCTATACTTATTTTATAGTTTAAAAGACTTCAAAATAGCAACAAGAATGTATATTCTGCAGTTTAGTGAAGTTTTGTGTCAAAAATGTGAAATTGTAGGCAATTTTAAAATCTTGTCTTTTAAGACATTAGTTTTAGATTCAAGATTGGTAGCTGATTATGTTCGTTTTCTCAATTATGTAATCATTAATGAGAACTATTTTTCTGTGCTTATCTTCTTCGTAGATGTAAAGCAATCATAGATCAGTTTGGTCAGAGAATAATCTCTAAGCATTTCCTTGTGGAAGACAGTTACTTTTCTGAGAACACATGCTCGCATGTGCAATACAGGTAAGGCACCCCTCCAGCCACTCTGCAAGGGAAGGTGAAACGGGGAAATTCATCTGTGTGATTACATTGACACTTCTGTATGACTCTGTTCTTCAAGTAAGATGCAAATGTATACCAAACCAAAGATATATTCAGTGTGTTACCACTGTTCTCTTATAAGGTCTGGTTTTGGGGAGGAGCCTAGCCTAATGTTGACTCCTTTGCATCAGCTGGGGTCTGTCTCCAGGTCACACATCCTCCTTTCATGAGCCAAGAATAGATTAAAGCAGAACTTGACTTGGTTTGGAGAGGTGACACTTTTATCATAACAGTTCTTTGAAACATGCCTTCTGGTGGTTGTATAGCTATATAAATGAAATTTATCCATGGAATCTGAGTCACTTATTAACTGTTTTCTGCATTACAGGCAGATCTCCAGGGCAGTCTTGATTACGGATAGGTCTGTACTAAAAACAGATTCAGATCAACAGGTAATTCCAGTTCTGTACTTTTTAATAGCATGTTACTAACTTAATCTACATGGTAATATGTGTAAATTAACATCGGTGAAATAAAATATATTAACCAATATGTACTAATACATTTAATGCATTTTAAAAGCACATAATGGCAATTATGTAATAATTTTGGTTTCTTAAAGATTTCCTTTCAGTGGAACAAATAATTGCATCTTATGTAACAGATTTATTCTAGGAATATTGAAATCATCGTAGTTTTTTTTACAGCTATTTCTATGAAATTGAAAGTATATTACTATGAGAAGAAAAGCGTTTAGAAGCATTTAAAAATCTTGGAGGAAAAGGCTTTATGGTAACCAGTCCTACAGCAGTGGTGGTAAGCTCACCATTAGGGGCCCGGTGTGAATGAATATCAGCACACGTTTTCAGTTCTGACATTTCCTCATCACCATGGTTCATTTCGGTACCCCATTCCTCCTCATAACCCCTGATTCGATAGAAGTGTCTTTATACCTGTGGTTTTTCCTCAGTTTGAACACTTAAATTCCAGAAGTATGCCCCCTTCTCCTTCTGACCATAATTTACAGGACTGATAAAATCAGCTTACTTAGTAAGTGTGACTGTCAGACCTATCCTATATGCTACTGCTAAAAATAGGTTCCGAAATTTCCTTAAGTTGGAAGCTTTGTATTATATAAAGCAAATATGTTAATTTTACGAGTGAGTGCAAATACTTTCATTTAATCATTCAGCAGACAATGAGTGCCTTCGACATGCCAGCCAGTGTGCTGGGTTCTGAGGAGATAGTGCTGACCATGATAGCATCTGTGCCCTCATAGCTTGCAGTCTAGAGGATACAGATACAGACAGATAAATAGCAACAACAGTACAGTGTGACAGGTGTGAGCGAGAAGTGGTAAAATCATAGCACTCATCACACTGTCCTGTAGTTGCTAGTTTACTTGTCTGTAGCTCCCAGTAAACCATAAGCTTTGTGAATGGGTCAAAGAATGACAAAGGCAGAAAAGTGAAGAGAGCAAACAGATGCTTCTGAAGAAGCTAAGCTGGGAAGAGTAAGAGGGAAGAAGTGATTCCTGCAGCGGGATGTGGAAGCGAAGAGGGCATTTCTTTAAAGTATTAGAGCAGCAGTCCCCAACACTTTTGGCACCAGGGACCAGTTTCGTGGAAGACAGTTTTTCCATGGACCAGGGTGGGGGGGATGGTTTTGGGATGATTCAATCGCATTACATTTATTGTGCACTTTATTTCTATTATTATTACATTGTAATATATAATGAAATAATTATACAACTCACCATATGGCAGAATCAGTGGGGGCCCTGAACTTGTTTTCACTTGCGACTCACTGATAGGGTTTTGATATGAGTTTGCAAGCAATTGATTTATTATGGTCTCTGTGCAGTCAAACCTCTCTGCTAATGATAATCTGTATTTGCAGCCATTCACCAGTGCTAGCATCACCGCTTCAGCTCTACCTCAGATCATCAGGCATTAGATTCTCATAAGGAGTGTGCAACCTAGATCCCTCGCATGCGCAGTTCACAATAGGGTTCGCGCTCCTATGAGAATCTATTGCCACCACTGATTTGATAGGAGGCGGAGCTCAGGCGGTAACGCGAGCAATCCGGAACGGCTGTAAATACAGATGAAGCTTCACTCGCTTGCCTGCCGCTCACCTCCAGCTGTGTGGCCCAGTTCCTAACAGGCCACAGACACCAGTACCCATCCGTGGCCCGGGGGTTGGGGCCCCCTGTATTAGAGTATATTTCAACTGATGGGGATGGGGCCAGTAGAGAGGGAGAGGTTGAAGATTCCCAGGAGAAAAGGAGGATAATTGATGCAGCAAGGTCCAGATAAAGACTGGGGAGGATGGGATTCAGAGAACAGGTAAAAAACATTGCCCTTAGATGGGATGTGAGACACTTTGAAATAAGAGGGTGAATGCAGGAGAATCTGTACGTTTGGGAGTTCCCATCTGATGGGTTCTATTTACTTTTTAAATTACAAGGTGAGGTTATCTCCTGAGAATGGAGGTATGAGTGTGGGGATGGGTCAAAGCTCATGGAAGGGTGTAAAATAATCACCGTGGAGAGTGACCTGTCTCGTGGTCAGATGGCTGGGCAGTGTTGAGGGGTCCAATTAAATCTGGAGGTCATGGGTTTACAGTGGCATTAATCTGCTCTGATCCTTCCAGCTTTTTCATTCTCTTACCCCCACCCAGCCTACTCATTGACCTATTAAAAGAGACGTACAATTCCTTGTTCCCTCTGTTTCCTCCGAGATTTCTAGCTCCCTTCTGCCCTTTTCCTTTTCCATGTCCTAGACCACACGGTGGATCTTCTGAACTGCTCTTTCTCCAACACCTTCAATTCCTGTGTAGCCATGTTCTTCCTCTGCACCCACAGAGGAAAGTCCCATACCTGGATGAAGCTGGGATCTACACCTGGATCACTAAGGCTGATTGGGAAAACAGTACAGCCAGACAGACTGGCACCACCACAGTGTTGGGGGCACCAACCTCATCCAGCAGGACCCTCAGTACCCACCACCAGTTAGCTCCTCACTGGCTCAGATAGTGCCCTCTCCCCTCAGAGCCTAGTCCAACTTTTCACTATTTTACCCACCTTTAGCCCTCTCACTCTCCCCCATCACTTTGCTGAGAAAAGTAAGGACACCTACTAAGCACAGTGCCCTTTGACCTCCTGGCCGACCACCCACAACTTATGTACACCAGCACAGAGACTAATGAGGGGTCTCCCCTCCTTGTCCAAGGCCAAGCCCTTTCACCAGCACACTTGACACACACATGCACCCACACCACCCTGTATGCCTGCTCTCTCTCCTACATTTTTAGCCTCTCCCCACTATTGGCACCTTCCCCTCAACCTATACACATGTATTAGCATTTTCTGTTCCAAAAATTAAAATAATAAGGCAAACAGAAAAATGCTCCCTTGAGTCTGCCCCCATCTGTAGCTAGTATCCAATCTCTCCCCTGCTCCTGTCAATATTATTGAGATGGTATCTCTACTTGCTGCCTCCAGCTCCTTACGTCTCATTCATTTCTAGACCAACCTGGCTTCTACCCTCACATTCCTACCATAGTTTCTCTTGGTAAGTTTATTAATAACTTTGTACTAGTCAAGACCACAGGGCGTTTTTGGGGTTTTGTTTACTAGGTCTTTTCTGGTATATTTGACAGTGTTGATTATTCCCTTTCTCTTGAAACTCTCTACTCCTTTGGCTTCCATGACACTGTGTTCTCCTGGTTTTCCTCATAACTCTCTGGCTATTCCCTCTCTGCCTCCTCTGTGGGCTCTATCCTCCTCTTAAATATTGGACTTCCTCGGGGTTCTCAGCTCAGCCCACCATATCTGTTACTCTTTGCACACTTGCTGCTTGACTCCATGTACTCTCATGGTTCCAACTCTGCATAAAAGTTGGTGACAGCCTTCCACTTGTATATCTCCCAGGACTTTTGGCCCACAGGCCAAATTTCCTACTGGACATCTGTCCCAAGGACTCCTCAAGCTGAACATACTCAGAGCTGAACTCACCGTCTTCCCTCTCCAAACTACTCATCCATCGCTTCCTACTTCCATGAAAGCACTTACATCCTTCCAACAACGATTTCTTCCTCCTATCTCTGAAATCTCATGAGCCTCCAGGTCCTTGTCACTGTACATCCTAGAAGTTGCTCCAGTCTGCTTTTCCTCTTGATCCTTATTCTCACTGCTCCAGTTTTGGAACTCATCACCTCTTCCTTCTAACTGGTCACCCTGCTTCTCATCTTGTCTCCTATAACTCTATCCTCCATATAGCCATCAGAGAGATCAATCTAAAATGTACACCTGGCCTGCCTTTTTTTGTTTCCTATATGAATTTTTCCCCTTTTTAAATTTTTGAAGCACAGATAAAATGATGAGACTTAGAGGAAAGAGTAGGTGTCAGTCTAGATAAATTTTATGGAAGTGGTATTAAAGTGTTGAAGGAATTATCTTTTGATGGCTGTTATAATCTCTCTGAGATTTAAGACAGTTACATTCTCAGGGTTCAGACAGAAGGCACTGTAGTAGGGGGTCACTGATTATATCTCAGTTTTTTAAAAAAATATAGATGATAGTTGTAGGAAACAAAAGAAGTACTTACGTGTTGATACAGTCCTTAAGATACCTTTCCAGTTATACACATGTTTTTAGTCATAGTCATTTGATAATTATCATATGACGTTAAATCCATGTTTTAGTGGTTCCTCTCTTTAATGCTAAAGTACAACACTTTTTATCATAGACAGCAGCAAAAGGAGTTAAGAGGAATATGGAGAACACAATTTTTGAGACATTGTAAAACCCAAAATGTATATACAGGTAATGACAGTAAGATAGTCATGATTGTCAAAATAATTTCTATTTTCAGAACTTGTAGGCATTTCCTTGGTAGGCTATCAATGTGACATGGCCAGTCAAAAATCTAAGCATAATGCTCACAGGTAAAAGTACAAATGGGACTTTACTTTTTGGCAATGTTTCCTATATAAAATGATATAGTTTCCTCAGATTGAAGATTAAATTGAGAATTAATATTGAAGCTTTTGGTTCTGTAGAGAAACACTGACCTGATGGTTATTTAAAGTCTTTTAAATATAAAGCCACATAGCATATGAGTGCTGCCTAGGGCAGCATACTACATATTAATGGAGTCCTTAAATTACTTTGAAGCCATTCATTTTGAAACATTTTGGTATATGTTTAGCTGTACTTTGGTACATTTTGACATATACTTTGCTTATTTCAATTTCCTTGCAATTTGTAACATTTTAAATTTTTAGTGCTCTATAACTGCTATTTTTAGCCAATATGAATAATCAAAATTAATGTAATGTCCTCTGATTTCAAACAGTGAAGTACATACAACTCAGAGGTAATTAATCATATCCTTTGAAAATATGTAGTAAGTGAAGGATTTAATAAATATTAAAGATATTTGAAATATTTATTGTCTACAAATTAAAGGACTGCAGTATATATATCATATGTAAATATATCAATAATGCAGAAACTGGACATTAGGACACATGTGCATGCTTTATGTTTCAAGCTGTTCTAAAATTCAATCCTTCCAGATCAATGTTTTTCAAACATCAATGAGAGTTTGAAAAAAGACACTCAGTTTGGAAGTTAATTACACTCTAATGATAGAAAAATGAAAATGAGATCTAACAGCTATGTCTGATATTTTGTTTCTGCTTTTTAGATTTCCATTTTGACAGTGCCAGCAGAAGAACCAGGAGCTTTTGCTGTTCGGGTCATTGAGTTATGTTCCTCAACAATGACATGCATGAAAGGCACATGTAAGCACAACAGAGTCTGGTATTTTCTTTTGTGTTTGTTTAGGAAGTAAACGGGGACAGCTGTTGTTACCGTTCTCAGGGTTGTGTTAGTAGAGTTTTGCCGTATATATATATATATATTTTTTAATTCACAGTATTTGTTCAAACAGTGTATGTTCATACAGTAAGTCATTTCATACCTTCCCCTTGCCTCTAAACATTTCTATGGCTAAATCTTCACAGGCACCATTGTTAATCTCTCCAGTGAAAGGATTTCTGTGACTTTCCAATTCTTTCTTTTTTTTTGTAACATCTTTATTGGAGTATAATTGTTTACAATGTTGTGTTCATTTCTGCTGTATATCAAAGTGAATCAGCTATATGTATATATATATCCCCATATCCCCTCCCTCTTGTGTCCCCTCCCACCCTCCCTATACCACCCCTCTAGGTGGTCACAAAGCACCCAGCTGATCTCCCTGTGCTATGTGGCTGCTTCCCACTAGCTATCTGTTTTACATTTGGTAGTGTATATATGTCAGTGCTACTCTCTCACTTTGTCCCAGCTTACCCTTCCCCCTCCCTATGCCCTGAAGTCCATTCTCTGCTTCTGCATCTTCATTCCGATCCTGCCTCTAAGTTCATCAGAACCTTTTTTTTCTTTTTAGATTCCATGTATATGTGTTAGCATATGGTATTTGTTTTTCTCTTTCTGACTTCCTTCACTCTGTATGACAGACTCTAGGTCTATCCACCTCACTATAGAGGACTCAATATCATTTCTTTTTACAGCCGAGTAATATTCCATTGTATATATGTGCCACATCTTCGTTATCCATTCATCTGTCGATGGACACTTAGGTTGCTTCCATGTCCTGGCTATTGTAAATAGTGCTACAATGAACATTGTGATACGTGACTCTTTTTTTGAATTATGGTTTTTTCAGGGTATATGCCCAGTAGTGGGATTGCTGGGTCATATGGTAGTTCTATTTGTAGTTTTTTAAGGAACTTCCATACTGTTCTCCATAGTGGCTGTATCAATTTACATTCCCACCAACAGTGCAAGAGTGTTCCCTTTTCTCCACACCCTCTCCAGCATTTATTGTTTGTAGGCTTTTTGATGATGACCATTCTGACCAGTGTGAGGTGATACCTCACTATAGTTTTGATTTTCATTTCTCTAATGATTAGTGATGTTGAGCATCCTTTCATGTGTTTTTAGGCAATCCATGTATCTTGTCTGGAGAAATGTTTATTTAGGTCTTCTGCCCATTTTGTGATTCAGTTGTTTGTTTTTTTGATATTAAGCTACATGAGCTGCTTGTAAATTTTGGAAATTAATCCTTTATCAGTTACTTCATTTGAAAATATTTTCTCCCATTTTGAGGGTTGTCTTTTCATCTTGTTTATGGTTTCCTTTGCCGTGGAAAAGCTTTTAAGTTTCATTAGATGCCATTTGTTTATTTTTGCTTTTATTTCCATTTCTCTAGGAGGTGGATCAAAAAGGATCTTGGTGTGATTATGTCATAGAGTGTTTTGCCTATATTTTCCTCTAAGGGTTTTATAGTGTCCATCATGTTTAATGTGTCATTTAAAGCTTGTGTTTCCTTATTTATTTTCATTTGGATGATCTGTCCATTGGTGAAAGTGGGGTGTTAAAGTCCCCTGGTAGTATTGTGTTACTGTTGATTTCCCCTTTTATGCCTGTTAGCATTTGCCTTATATATTGAGGTGCTCCTATGTTGGGTGCAGAAATATTTACAATTGTTATATCTTCTTCTTGGATTGATCCCTTGATCATTATGTAGTGTCCTCTGTGTCTTTTGTAATAGTCTTTATTTTAAAGTCTATTTTGTCTGATATGAGAATTGCTACTCCAGCTTTCTTTTCATTTCCATTTGCATGGAATATCTTTTCCCATCCCGTCACTTTCAGTCTGTATGTGTCCCTAGGTCTGAAGTGGGTGTCTTGTAGACAGCCTACATATGGGTCTTGTTTGTATCCATTCAGCTAGTCTGTGTCTTTTGGTTGGATCATTTAATCCATTTACATTTAAGGTAATTATCAATATGTATGTTCCTATTACCACTTTCTTAATTATTTTGGGTTTGTTTTTGTAGGTCTTTTCCTTCTCTTGTGTTTCCTGCCTAGAGAAGTTCTTTTAGCATTTGTTGTAGAGCTGGTTTGGTGGTGCTGAATTCTCTTAGCTTTTGCTTGTTTGTAAAGGTTTTGATTTCTCCACTGAATCTGAATGAGATCGTTGCTAGGTAGAGTAATCTTGGTTGTAGGTTTTTCCCTTTCATCGCTTTAAATATGTCCTGCCACTCCCTTCTGGCTTGCAAAGTTTCTGATGAAAGATCAGCTGTTAAGCTTATGGGGATTCCCTTGTATGTTATTTGTTGCTTTTCCCTTGCTGCTTTTAATTTTTTTTGTGTATTTAATTTTTGATATTTTGATTATAATGTGTCTTGGCATGTTTCTCCTTGGATTTATCCTGTATGGGACTCTGCAGTTCCTGGACTTGATTGACTGTTTCCTTTCCCATGTTAGGAAAGTTTTCAACTATAATTTCTTCCAGTATTTTCTCAGACACTTTCTTTTTCTCTTCTTCTTCTTTTGGGACCCCTATAATTTGAATGTTGGTGCGTTTAGTGTTGTCCCATAGGTCTCTGAGACTGTCATCAATTCTTTTCATTCTTTTTTCTTTATTCTGCTCTGTGGTAATTTTTTCCACTAGTTTATCTTCCAGTTCACTTATCAGGTCTTCTGCCTCAGTTATTCTGCTATTGATTCCTTCTAGAGAATTTTTAATTTCATTTATGGTGTTGTTCATCCTTGTTTGTTTGCTCTGTAGTTCTTCTAGGTCCTTGTTAAACATTGCTTGTATTTTCTCCATTCTTTTTCCAAGATTTTGGATCATGTTTATTAACATTACTCTGAATTCTTTTTCAGGTAGACTGTCTTTTTCCTCTACATTTGTTTGGTCTGGTGGGATTTTACGTTTCTCCTTCATCTGCTGTATATTTCTCTGTCTTCTCATTTTGCTTAACTTACTGTGTTTGGGGTCTCTTTCTTGTAATCTGCAGGTTTGTAGTTCCCGTTGTTTTTGGTGTCTGCCCCCAGTGGGTAAGGTTGGTTCAGTGGGTTGTGTAGGCTTCCTGGTGGAGGGGACAGGTGTCTGTGTTCTGGTGGATGAGGCTGGATCTTGTCTTTTTGGGGGGCAGGACTTCTTCCAGTGGTGTTTTTTGGGGGTATCTGTGAGCTTATTATGCTTTTAGGCAGCCTCTCTGTTCATGGGTGGGAGTGTGTTCCTGTCTTGCCAGTTGTTTGGCATGAGGCTTCCAGCACTGGACCTTGCTGGCCGTTGGGTGGAGCTGGGTCTTAGCTTTTAGGCAGAGATCTCTGGGATAACTCTCGCCGATTAATATTACATGGAGTCGGGAGGTCTCTGGTGGTCCAGTGCCGTAAATTCAGCTCTCCCACATCAGAGGCTCAGGCCTGACACCAGGCTGGAGCACCAAGACCCTCTCAGCCACACAGCTCAGAAGAAAAGGGAGAAAAAGAGAAAGAAAAAAAAAGTGAAAAAAAAATAAAATAAAAACAAAT
The DNA here is from genome assembly GCF_963924675.1 of Phocoena phocoena. Lineage (NCBI taxonomy): Eukaryota > Metazoa > Chordata > Mammalia > Artiodactyla > Phocoenidae > Phocoena > Phocoena phocoena. The sequence continues at coordinate 72,485,387 of NC_089240.1, read as the reverse complement.
AATTAAAGTAATAAAAATAAAAGTGTACTTAATAAAAATGAGAGAGCAACAAAACCAATAAACAAATCCACCAATGATAACAAGTGCTAAAAACTATACTAAGATAAATATAAAAATCAGAAACAAGTCAGTCGCAGGCAGCAAACCCCAAGTCTACAGTTGCTCCCAAAGTCCACCACCTCAATTTTGGGTTGATTCCTTGTCTATTCAGGTATTCCACAGATGTAGGTACCTCAAGTTGATTGTGAGGATTTAATCTGCTGCTCCTGAGGCTGCAAGGAGAAATTTCCCTTTCTCTTCTTTGTTTGCACAACTCCTGGAGTTCAGCTTTGGAATTAGCCCCTTCTCCGCGTGTAGGTTGCCCTCAGGCTTCTGGTTCCCCCCAGACAGGACGGGGTTAAAGCATCGGCTGATTAGGGGCCTCTGGCTCACTCAGGCCGGAAGGAGGGAGGGGTACGGTAGTTATAATTGGAATGCGTAGCGAGCCTGCGGCAGCAGAGGCCAGAGTAACATTGCACCAGCCTGAGTCGTGTGTTCTCCTGGGGAAGTTGTTCCTGGATCACGGGACCCTGGCTGTGGTGGGCTGTACAGGCTCGCAGGGTGGTGCGGCGGTGTGTAGATAGTGATCTGTGCTTGCACACAGGATTCTTGGTGGCTGCAACAGCAGCATTAGCGTTTCATGCCTGTCTCCGGTGTCTGAGCTGATAGCCGCAGCTCACGCCCGTCTCTGGAGCTCGTTTAAGCCGTACTCTGCCTTCTGTGGACAGACGGGGAAGGAATCCCCTCTCCTCGCGCATCCTGAAACAATGGTCTGTTGCCTCTTAGGTCCAGAGTTTTTCCTCCCGACTAGCTGTGGCGCACTAGCCCCCTTCAGGCTGTGTTTACGCCACCAACACCAGTCCTCTCCCTGAGCCCGAGCCTCAGCTCCCAGCCCCCGCCCGCCCCCCGGTGGGTGAGCAGACAAGCCTCTTGGGCTGGTGAGTGCTGGTCGGCACCGATCCTCTGTGCGGGAATCTCTCCACTTTGCCCTCCGCGCCCTTGTTGCTGCGCTCTCCTCCGCGGCTTCGAAGCTTCCCCCTTCCACCACCCACAGTCTCCGCCTGCGAGGGGCTTCTAGTGTGTGGAAACCTTTCCTCCTTCACAGCTCCCTCCCAGAGGTGCAGGTCACATCCCTATTCTTTTGTGTCTGTTATTTTTATTCAAAGATATTTATTACACCTATTGACAGCAGTGTACCCTGCTAGACACAGTGGATTATATGAAGGAGTATAGCCAAAGTGGTAACAATACTAAGATAGTATTGATACAGAGAGTACAAAGATAGTACAAAGAGCAAGAAGAGCCCAAACTACATGTATTTCTGTTCATGTTTATATAGTCTATTTTCTCTCTTTTGTTCATATTGTGTCATATTTCTACAGTTCTACTTTTAAGTTCACTGATTCTTTCGTCTGTGCATTCCATTCTGCTCTTGGACCCAACCATTATGTTTTAAAGTTTTAATTATTACATTTTTGGTTTAAAATTTTCCATTTGGTTCTTCTTTAAATCCTATACTTGTTACTTGTGGAATGCATCAGGATTTTCAGAACTCTAGTGAAGAAGCAGGTATCAGGAGACGACTAACCCATGATTGATTAGAACAAGAATCCATTACTAAGATGGAACGAACTGATGAGGGATGGTTGTGACTTTTTATTTTTTAGATTACTGTTAATGTTTTAATGCTCTTTTTTTCTGGATTTAAGGAGCCCTTTTTTCTCTTAAGCTATCTATAAATTATAATGATTATGTATATTGTGCTTTGTAAACAGAAATGAACAATTTATCTTTTCTCAAAAAAAAAATCTTCTACTTGTTTGCTAAGGCTTTCTCTTTCTTTGCTGAGACAGTTTGTTTCATTTGTTTCCAGCATGTATGTTTGTAATTGGTCATTGATGCTTTTTTTTTTTTTTTTTTTTTTTTGGCTGCATTGGGTCTTCAATGCTGTACACGGGCTTTCTCTGGTTGCGGTGAGCAGGGGTTACTCTTCGTTGTAGTGCGTGGGCTTCTCATTGCAGTGGCTTCTCTTGTGGCAGAGCACGGGCTCTAGGCACACAGGCTTCAGTAGTTGCAGTGTGTGGGCTCAGTAGTTGTAGCGCACAGGACCAGTTAGTTGTGGCTCATGGGCTTTAGAGTGCAGACTCAGTAGTTGTGGTGCATGGACTTAGTAGCTCTGCGGCCTGTGGGATCTTCCCAGACCAGGGATCAAACCCTTGTCCCCTGCATTGGCAGGCATATTCTTAACCACTGTGCCACCAGGGAAGTCCCTGATGCACTTTTATGATTGCTACATTAAATCTTCAGACAAGTACAGCAGCTGTGTCGTGTTGGCATCTGCTGATTGTCTTTTCTTATTCAAGTTGAAGTTTTCCTGGTTCTTGGTATAATGAGTAATTTTGGATCGATACCCAGGCATTTTTGTTATATAATGGGACTTAGATCTTGTTCTTAGGCTTCCTCTGACACTGCTCTGGTGGGGAAAGGGAGTGCTCCCTTGTTACTGCCAGGTGGTAGTGGAAGTCCTGGTTCCCCACTTGGCACCCAGAGGTTGGAGAACTTCCTTATTACTGCTGAGTTATTGTAGTGCCAGCTCTCCACTAGGCCTCCACTCATTCCAACCTGGCTAGGAGGAGCAGCAGTGTCTTGACACTGCTCCCCACATGGCCTCAATGACACCATGGGGAGAGGGTGTGGCCTCATTACTCAGGCAATGGTGAGAGACTTCACTCTCCATTTGGCCTCCTATGACACCACTACAGTGGGGCTGGGGAGTGGTCCTCATTACTGCTGGGTAGGGGTGAAAATCTAGGATCCCATCATGGTCTCTGCTGACATGGTAGAGGATGGGGACTGTTTCTCCATGGGGGGATGAAAGTCCTGGCTCCATACTTGGCCTTCTTTGACACCACCCTACCAGGGAGGTTGGGGCACCTCATTACAGCCTGGTGAAGAGTGGAAGTCTACACTCCCCATTCAACCTTTAATGGTGAGTGTAGAGGTGGGGCCTTGGTTTTTTTCTATGGTCTTTGACTGGGGTAGAACAACTATGTCTAAAAGTTTTTTGTCTTGCTAGGTTGCCCCTTTCCTGGTCTTTTGACTAATGAGAGCAGACCTTTGTTGGGGCTTTGTTTGTCTGAGTCCATTGATGTTTCTTGGTTGCCATTTTCTCTGGTAACCAGTCTGAGATACATGAGGCAAAAAGAGAACCCAGGGAGGGAATTCCCCGGTGGCACAGTGTTTAGGAATCCGACTGCTAATGCAGGGGACACAAGTTCAAGCCCTAGTTCAGGAAGATCCCACATGCCGTGGAAAAACTAAGCCCATGTGCCACAACTACTGAGCCTGGCCTCTATAGCTTGCGAGCCATAACTACTGAGCCTGTGCGCCACAACTACTGAAGCCCGCGCACCTAAAGTCTGTGGTCCACCACAAGAGAAGCCATCGCAATGAGAAGCCTGCACACCACACCGAAGAGTAGCCCCTGCTCACCGCAGCTAGGGAAAGCCCACACACAGCAATGAAGACCCAATGCAGCTGATAATTAATTAATTAATTTTTAAAAACAAAAGAAAACCCAGGGAACTCTGCCATTTTGTTCCTTTGGTCCCAAGGTCCCTAGCTGGTCTGCTTTTCTTCTCTGTACTTCAGGGTTTTCTTATGTTTGTTTTATATATTATGTCCAAGATTTTTAGCTGTAGTTAGCAAGAACAATAGAGAAGAGTACCTTTACTCCATCTTTCTGGAAATGGAAGTCCCAAAGTTTCTGAAAGTTTCTGGAGTTTTTAGGGCTTTTGATATATAATGTCAAATTGCCCCTCTCCCAAAGTGGTATCAACTTGCATATCCACTGGTAGTTTATAAGCAAACATGTCTGTTTTTCTAAACAAACAAGAGCACTGGGTATTATCAAATCTCCATTGCCAGTTTGAAAGTAGAAAATATTTTGTTTAAATGTATATTTAATAATTCATGAAGTTGACCATCCTTTCTTAGTGTTTATTGGGTATTTATACTTTTTCTATGAATCCCTTATTCATTTCATTTGTCTATTGATTATTCTTTCTTATCAACTTATAAGCACAATATAAACATTAAGGGTAAAAAAATAATTAAAAATAAACATTCATGAAAAGCTGTTCAACATCACTAATTATTAGAGAAATGCAAATCAACACTACAATGAGGTATCACCTCACACTGCTTAGAATGGCCATCATCAAAAAATCTACAAACAGGGCTTCCCTGGTGGCACAGTTGTTGGGAGTCCACCTACCGATGCAGGGGACACGGGTTCGTGCCCCGGTCCCGGAAGATCCCACATGCCGCGGAGTGGCTGGGCCCGTGAGCCATGGCCGCTGAGCCTGTGCGTCTGGAGCCTGTGCTCCACAATGGGAGAGGCCACAACAGTGAGAGGCCCGTGTACCGCAAAAAAAAAAAAAAAAAATCTAAAAACAATAAATGCTGGAGAGGGTGTGGAGAAAAAGGAACCTTCCTACACTGTTGGTGGGAATAGAAATTGGTACAGCCACTATGGAGAACAGTATGGAGGTTCCTTAGAAAACTAAAAATAGAGCTGCCATGTGATCCAGCAATCCAACTCCTGGGCATATACCCAGAGAAACCCATAATTCAAAAGGATACATGCACCTCAATGTTTATTGCAGCACTATTTACAATAGCCAGGACATGGAAGCAACCTAAATGCCCATCTTCGGATGAATGGGTAAAGAAGATGTGGCACATATATACAATGGAATATTACTCAGCCATAAAAAGAAACGAAATTGAGCTATTTGTAATGAGGTGGATGGACCTAAAGTTTGTCATACAGAGTGAAGTAAGTCAGAAGGAGAAAGGCAAATACTGTATGCTAACACATATATATGGAATCTAAGAAAAAAATGTAATGAAGAACCTAGGAGTAAGATGGGAATAAAGACACAGACCTACTAGAGAATGGACTTGAGGATTTGGGGAGGGGAAAGGATAAGCTGTGACAAAGTGAGAGAGTGGCATGGACATATATACACTACCAAACGTAAAATAGATAGCTAGTGGGAAGCAGCCACATAGCACAGGGAGATTAGCTTGATGGTTTGTGACCACCTAGAGGGGTGGGATAGGGAGGGTGGGAAGGAGGGAGACGCAAGAGGGAAGAGATATGGGAACATATGTATATGTATAACTGATTCACTTTGTTATAAAGCAGAAACTAACACACCATTGTAAAGCAATTATGCGCCAATAAAGATGTAAAAAAAACTAGAAACTTTGCAGTTTCATATTAACTATAATGACAACATAAAGTTTGCTTATATAAATTTTCTGTCATGAGTAAAATTTTTGAACTTATTTTGTATTGTGAGGGATGAACCTATTTGTGTGTTTATATATACATATGCAGACACATACGTGTATTTATCGGTACATGACTCTATAGGAAACAAATTCCAAAGAGTATATGCCAAAATAGTCATAACAGTGGTTATCCCTAAATGGTGGGAAGACAGGTAACTAACTTTTTTTTTATTTGTTTACCTTGATTTTCTGATTTCTCTACAGTATGAATTAAAAACAGATTTAACTGGTTATGCCACAAAGATAAGGGATCATATTACAGACATGTATAATAGTGTAGCCAAAATTTGACATACTATACCAGATGTTTGTTATAATTTTGATTATGTACAATTGAATCCACAGTTCGGGGTGTTTATTTCCAGGCTGCTACAGTATAAAAATGTTTCAAGTGGTCATTAAATTTGAGCATTTTTCTTTATGCTTCATTACTATCAAACCTTCCTACTTTGATACATAATTTCCTGAAATTTTAAACCACTTTTCCAAATTGCCTCACAACATACTAATCAGTGACCCATCTTAAGTTAGCCCTTTCCCATGTGGCTCCTTCCTTCTTTGTCATTTGGATTCTGTTCCTGCTTAATTCATTTATTTATGTGTGTGTATACTTTCTCATCCCCAAACCTCTTCTTCAGGTCAGCTCATTCAGGAAAGTCTTTCTAATGATTGAGAAGAACAAAGCATGTATCTTTGTGTTCTGTAGTCATATGTAGCATGAAGTGGTACTGTGATCTTCACATTTTTTTTAAAAAAGCAATATCTTAGTTATTTTAAACATCACCGGGACATTTCCTTGGAATTTTGACATTGTTAAATTTCCAATATATTCTTTGGGGGAAACACTAAAATGCATTTCACATGTATGTATTTGTCTTAGTAGCTTTCTCATATAATAGAGTTATATTTATTCATGGAATCACTATAGAGGTCAAGGAACTTCCCTCATATTATTAAATTCTCCAGGGTTAAATGTTATGTGGTAAGAAATGGTGATAGGACATCTCTGCACTTTCCAAATATAGGATATCCCCACCTTTGGATGAAGTGTATTCTTTGACAATATCTATTAAAGCAATTTGTGGTGAGGCAAACTTTTGTCTACTCACCCCTGCATTTCACACAGAGACTGTCATAAGCTTCATAAGGGTTGGCCTTGCAGACTGGTTTAAATGCCTGTTCATCCTTCAAATCTTAGTTCAAATATTATCACCTTCCCCTGCCTCATTCATGTACTTAGGCTTTTGCTCCTGTATTTAGGTAGAACTTGAACTTCTTTCTAAGTTAACATTTATTACAATTTAATAGTAATGATAATTAACATTTATCAAGTACATAATATATGCAGGCTCTGTTCTAAGTTCTTCACATGGATTAACTTATCCCTCACAACAAATCTGAGATAGGTGCCATTGTCTTTTCTATTATTCAGATGAGGAAACTGAGACACAGAAAAGGTAAATGATTCACCCAAGGTCACAGATTTAGTAAGAGGGAGAAGCAGAATTTGAACCCGGACAGTCTGACTCTAGGGCTTACACTTTTAACCACCATGCTATACTGTTTCTCAGAGTAGTTGTAGCATAATTAGCTTTACATTTCTTATCCAATATGAGGAACAGAACCATGGCTTGCCATTTCTATTCCTAGAACTTAAGTATTGGGTTGGCCAAAAAGTGCCTTCAGTTTTTAAGTAAAAGTAAGACACATTTTTCATTTTCACCAAGAGCTTTATTGAACAATGTATTCACCCTTTTGTTCCACTACCTTCTGCCATTTTTCAGGCAACTTCATAATTCCATCATCCCAAAACTTTTTATCTTTTTGAGCAAAGAACTGTTCCAGGTGCCTTCTACAGTCTTCCGGGGAACTGACACTTTTTCCATTAAGAGAATTTTGTGAAGACCGAAATAAATGGAATCCGAAGGTGCAACGTCTGGTGAATACGGCAGATGAATCAGAACTTCCCAGCCAAGCTGTAACAGTTTTTGCCTGGTCATCAAAAAAACATGTGGTCTTGTGGTATCCTAATGGAAGATTATGCGTTTTCTGTTTACTATTTCCAGATGCTTTTTGTCGAGTGCTGCTTTCAGTTGGTCTAATGGGGAACAGTACTTGTTGGAATTAATCGTTTGGTTTTCTGGAAGGAGCTCATAATAGAGGACTCCCTTCCAATCCCACCATATACACAACATCACGTTGTTTAGATGAAGACCAGCCTTTGGTGTGGTTGGTGGTGGTTCATTTAGCTTGCCCCACAATCTCTTTTCTTCCACATTATAGTACAGTATCCACTTTTCATCGCCTGTCACAATTTTTTTAAAAACAGAACGTTTCTGTAGAGAATTGCATGCGGAAATACGGTCAAGAAGGTTTTTTTTCCCTAGTGGAACCCAAACATCAAAGCGATTAACATAACCAAGCTGATGCAAATGATTTTCAACACTTGATTTGGATATTTTGAGTATGTCGGCTATCTCCCACATGGTATAATGTTTATTGTTCTCAATCAATGTCTCGATTTGATCACTATCAACTTCAGCTGGTCTACCTGACCGTGGAGCATCTTCCAGCGAGAAATCTCCAGCACAGAACTTCTCAAACCACTTTTTTTTTTTAATGTTGAGCCTTCTTTTAATTTATTTATTTTTATTTTTGGCTGTGTTGGGTCTTCGTTTCTGTGTGAGGGCTTTCTCTAGTTGTGGCAAGTGGGGGCCACTCTTCATCGCAGTGTGCGGGCCTCTCACTGTCGTGGCCTCTCTTGTTGCGGAGCACAGGCTCCACGTGCGCAGGCTTAGTAGTTGTGGCTTACGGGCCTAGTTGCTCCGCGGCATGTGGGATCTTCCCAGACCAGGGCTCAAACCCGTGTCCCCTGCATTAGCAGGCAGATTCTCAACAACTGCGCCACCAGGGAAGACCGCAAACCACTTTTGACATGTTCGGATCAGTCACAGCACCTTCTCCATACACTGCACATATCTTTTTGTGCGTTTCAGTTGCATTTTTACCTTTCCTGAAATAATAAAGAAGAATATGCAGAAAATTGCTTTTTTAATTCCATGTTCAATGTTAAAATTGCTACACAAAAATTCACAAATTTTGATAAGTCTTTCGTAAATGCACACTGATATGACAGCTCTCACATACAGTCTAAGAAAACTTTTTTGAATAAAGTTAAAGACAACTAACTGCTACTAGAGCCATCTTATGGAAGAAGCCAAATGAACCTTTTGGTCAACCCAATATGTACATTATGCTTAGTACTTTGAGTAAAAAAAAAAAAAAAAAAAAAACTACCTGCATAGTCTTGTTTCTTCTTTTTTTATTTTTTTATTTTTTTTACATCTTTATTGGGATATAATTGCTTTACAATGGTGTGTTAGTTTCTGATTTGTAACAAAGTGAATCAGTTATATATATACATATGTTACCATATCTCTTCTCTCTTGTGTCTCCCTCCCTCACACCCTCCCTATCCCACCCCTCCAGGCGGTCACAAAGCACCTAGCTGATCTCCCTGTGCTATGCGGCTGCTTCCCACTAGCTATCTACCTTACGTTTGGTAGTGTATATATGTCCATGCCTCTCTCTCGCTTTGTCACAGCTTACCCTTCCCCCTCCCCATATCCTCAAGTCCATTCTCTAGTAGGTCTGTGTCTATTCCTTTCTTATACCTAGGTTCTTCATGACATTTTTTTTTCTTAAATTCCATACATATGTGTTAGCATATGGTATTTGTCTTTCCCTTTCTGACTTACTTCACTCTGTATGACAGACTCTAGGTCTATGCACCTCATTAAAATAACTCAATTTTGTTTCCTTTTATGCCCAGTAGTGGGATTGCTGGGTCATATGGTAGTTCTATTTGTAGTTTTTTTTTTAAGGAAGCTCCATACTGTTCTCCACAGTGGCTGTATCAATTTACATTCCTACCAACAGTGCAAGAGGGTTCCCTTTTCTCCACACCCTCTCCAGCATTTATTGTTTCTAGATTTTTTGATGATGGCCATTCTTACTGGTGTGAGATGATATCTCATTCTGGTTTTGATTTGCATTTCTCTAATGATTAATGAAGTTGAGCATTCGTTCATGTGTTTCTTGGCACTCTGTATATCTTCTTTGGAGAAATGTCTATTTAGGTCTTCTGCCCATTTTTGGACTGGGTTGTTTGTTTTTTTGTTATTGAGCTGCATGAGCTGCTTATATATTTTGGAGATTAATCCTTTGTCAGTTGCTTCATTTGCAACTATTTTCTCCCATTCTAAGGGTTGTCTTTTGGACTTGTTTATGGTTTCCTTTGCGGTGCAAAAGCTTTGAAGTTTCATTAGGTCCCATTTGTTTACTTTGGTTTTTATTTGCATTTCTCTAGGAGGTGGGTCAGAAAGGATCTTGCTGTGATTTATGTCATAGAGTGTTCTGCCTATGTTTTCCTCTAAGAGTTTGATAGTTTCTGGCCTTACATTTAGGTCTTTAATCCATTTTGGGCTTATTTTTGTGTATGGTGTTAGAGAGTGATCTAATCTCATACTTTTACATGTACCTGTCCAGTTTTCCCAGCACCATTTATTGAACAGGCTGTCCTTTCTCCACTGTACATTCCTGCCTCCTTTATCAAAGATAAGGTGACCATATGTGCGTGGGTTTATCTCTGGGCTTTCTATCCTTTTCCATTGATCTATCTTCTGTTTTTGTGCCAATACCATACGGTCTTGATTACTGTAGCTTTGTAGTATAGTCTGAAGTCAGGGAGCCTGATTCCTCCAGCTCCGTTTTTCATTCTCCAGATTGCTTTGGATATTCTGGGTCTTTTGTGTTTCCATACCAATTGTGAAATTTTTTGTTCTAGTTCTGTGAAAAATGCCAGTGGTAGTTTGATACGGATTTCATTGAATTTGTAGATTGCTTTGGGTAGTAGAGTCATTTTCACAATGTTGATTCTTCCAACCCAGAAACATGGTATATCTCTCCATCTATTTGTATCATCTTTAATTTCTTTCCTCAGTGTCTTATAATTTTCTCCATACAAGTCTTTTGTCTCCTTAGGTAGGTTTATTCCTAGATATTTTATTCTTTTTGTTGCACTGGTAAATGGGAGTGTTTTCTTGATTTCACTTTCAGATTTTTCATCATTAGTGTGTAGGAATGCCAGAGATTTCTGTGCATAAATTTTGTATCCTGCTATTTTACCAGCTTCATTGATTAGCTCTAGTAGTTTTCTGGTAGCATCTTTACGATTCTCTATGTATAGTATCATGTCATCCGCAAACAGTGACAGCTTTACTTCCTCTTTTCTGATTTGGATTCCTTTTATTTCCTTTTCTTCTCTGATTGCTGGGGCTGAAACTTCCAAAACTATGTTAAATAAGAGTGGTGAGAGTGGGCAACCTTGTCTTGTTCCTGATCTTAGTGGAAATGCTTTCAGCTTTTCACCATCGAGGACGATGTTGGCTGTAGGTTTGTCATATATGGCCTTTATTATGTTGAGGAAAGTTCCCTCTATGCCTACTTTCTGCAGGGTTTTTATCATAAATGGGTGTTGAATTTTGTCAAAAGCTTTCTCTACATCTATTGAGATGATCATATGGTTTTTCTCTTTCAGTTTGTTAATATGATTTATCACATTGATTTTTTTGCATATATTGAAGAATCCTTGCATTCCTGGAATAAACCCTACTGGATCATGGTGTATGATCCTTTTAATGTGTTGTTGGATTCTGTTTGCTAGTATTTTGTTGAGGATTTTTGCATCTATGTTCATCAGTGATATTGGCCTGTAGTTTTCTTTCATTGTGACATCCTTGTCTGATTTTCGTATCAAGGTGATGGTGGCCTCGTAGAAGGAGTTTGGGAGTGTTCCTCCCTCTGCTATATTTTGGAAGAGTTTGAGAAGGATAGGTGTTAGCTCTTCTCTAAATGTTTGATAGAATTAGCCTGTGAAGCCATCTGGTCCTGGGCTTTTGTTTGTTGCAAGATTTTTAATCACAGTTTCAATTTCAGTGCTTGTGATTGGTCTGTTTATACTTTTATTTCTTCTTGATTCAGTCTTGGCAGGTTGTGCATTTCTAAGAATTTGTCCATTTCTTACAGGTTGTCCATTTTATTGGCATAGAGTTGCTTGTAGTAATCTCTCATGATCTTTTGTACTTCTGCAGTGTCAGTTGTTACTTCTCTTTCATTTCTAATTCTATTGATTTGAGTCTTCTCCCGTTTTTTCTTGATGAGTCTGGCTAATGGTTTGTCAATTTTGTTTATCTTCTCAAAGAACCAGCTTTTAGTTTTATTGATCTTTGCTGTCATTTCCTTCATTTCTTTTTCATTTATTTCTGATCTGATTTTTATGATTTCTTTCCTTCTGCTGACTTTGGGTTTTTTTTGTTCTTCTTTCTCTAATTGCTTTAGGTGCAAGATTAGGTTGTTTATTCGAGATGTTTACTGATTCTTAAGGTAGGATTGTATTGCTATAAACTTCCCTCTTAGAACTGCTTTTGCTGCATCCCATAGATTTTGGTTTGTCGTGTCTCCATTGTCATTTGTTTCTAGGTATTTTTAAATTTCCTCTTTGATTTCTTCAGTGATCACTTCGTTATTAAGTAGTGTATTGTTTAGCCTCCATGTGTTTGTATATTTTACAGATCTTTTCCTGTAATCGATATTTAGTCTCATAGCGTTGTGGGTGGAAAAGTTACTTGAAACAATTTCAATTTTCTTAAATTTACCAAGGCTTGATTTGTGACCCAAGGTATGATCTATCCTGGAGAATGTTTCATGAGCACTTGAGAAAAATGTGTATTCTGTTGTTTTTGGATGGAATGTCCTATAAATATCAATTAAGTCCATCTTTTTTAATGTATCATTTAAAGGTTGTGTTTCCGTATTTATTTTCGTTTTGGTTGGTCAGTCCATTGGTGAAAGTGGGGTGTTAAAGTCCCCTATTATGAATGTGTTACTGTCGATTTCCCCTTTTATGGCTGTTAGTATTTGCCTTGTTTATTGAGGTGCTGCTATGTTGGGTGCATAAATACTTACAATTGTTATATCTTCTTCTTGGATCGATCCCTTGGTCATTATGTAGTGTCCTTCTTTGTCTCTTCTAATAGTCTTTATTTTAAAGTCTATTTTGTCTGATATGAGAATTGCTACTCCAGTTTTCTTTTGGTTTCCATTTTCATGAAATATCTTTTTTCCAATCCCCTTACTTTCAGTCTGTATGTGTCTCTAGGTCTGAAGTGGCTCTCTTGTAGACGGCAAATATGTGGGTCTTGTTTTTGTATCCATTCAGCCAATTTGTATCTTTTGGTGGGAGCATTTAGTCTATTTACATTTAACGTAATTATCAATATGTGTGTTCCTATTCCCATTTTCTTAACTGTTTTGGATTCGTTATTGTAGGTCTTTTCCTTCTCTTGTGTTTCTTGCCTAAAGAAGTTCCTTTAGCAGTTGTTGTAATGCTGGTTTGGTGGTGCTGAACTCTCTCAGCTTTTGCTTGCCTGTAAAGGTTTTAATTTCTCCATCAAATCTGAATGAGATCCTTTCTGGGTAGAGTAATCTTGGTTGCAGGTTTTTCTCCTTCATCACTTTAAATATGTCCTGCCACTCCCTTCTGGCTTGCAGAGTTTCTGCTGAAAGTTCAGCTTTTAACCTTATGGGGATTCCCTTGTGTGTTATTTGTTGCTTTTCCCTTGCTGCTTTTAGTATGTTTTCTTTGTATTTAATTTTTGACTGTTTGATTAATATGTGTCTTGACGTACTTCTCCTTGGATTTATCCTGTATGGGACTCTCTGTGCTTCCTGGACTTGATTAACTATTTCCTTTCCCATATTAGGGAAGTTTTCAACTATAATCTCTTCAAATATGTTCTCAGTCCCTTTCTTTTTCTCTTCTTCTTCTGGAACCCCTATAATTCGAATGTTGGTACGTTTAATGTTGTCCCAGAGGTCTCTGAGACTGTGCTCAGTTCTTTTCATTCTTTTTTCTTTATTCTGCTCTGCAGTAGTTTTGTCCACAATTTTATCTTCCAGGTCACTTATCCGTTCTTCTGCCTCAGTTATTCTGCTATTGATCCCATCTAGAGTATTTTTAATTTCATTTGTTGTGTTGTTCATCGTTGTTTGTTTCATCTTTAGTTCTTCTAGGTCCTTATTAAATGTTTCTTGTATTTTGTCTATTCTATTTCCAAGTTTTTGGATCATCTTTACTATCATTGTTCTAAATTCTTTTTCAGGTAGACTGACTATTTCTCCTTCATTTTTTAGGTCTGTTGGGTTTTTATCTTGCTCCTTCATCTGCTGTGTGTTTTTCTGTCTTCTCATTTTGCTTATCTTACTGTGTTTGGGGTCTCCTTTTTGCAGGCTGCAGGTTCGTAGTTTCCGTTTTTTTTGGTGTCTGTCTGCAGTGGCTAAGGTTGGTTCAGTGGGTTGTGTAGGCTTCGTGGTGGAGGGGACTGGTGCCTGTGTTCTGGTGAATGAGGCTGGATCTTGTCTTTCTGGTGGGCAGGTCCACATCCCACCCGCAATCCCCAGGACTGTCGTGGCTTCGGCTGCCAGGGCCCCTCCTGAGCTGGCAGCCTCAGTGAGGCTGCCCTCCCCTCGGGCTCTGTGGCAGTTCCATGACAGCGGAGGGAAGAGACCCCCAACCAGGAGTTCCAGCTCTGCGGAAACACGGGCTCCATCAAAGTCTTGTTTTAAAGTGACATTTTCTAACTTTAAAGCTAAAATACTAAAGTTTCTTAGAAAATTTTTACCCCCTAGCAAATGAAAACAAAGGATTTTAAAGCACTCTGTCTTAATATGTCATGCAATTGAAATGAAAAATTATTTTAATAATTTGTTTTTTAGTTTATGTACCTAATGTTGTTGGAATCAATTTCCAGCTTGACTTTATAGGAAATTTAAGGAGCATACTGGTATAGTGGAGAGAATATTGTCCGAAGAGTCTACAGAATTACTACTTCCAATTAGTTATTTAACCTTGAGCAAATTTCTTATTTTCTTGTGTCTTGATTTCTTCATTAGAAGTTGGGGGCGGGAGTTAGTCTAAAGAATTTAGAAAGATCCCATACAAATCGAACACCCTCAATGGTCAGATTTTGCGTGTGTGTGCAGAAAGCCACCTGTCCTGTATACGTTTTTAATAATGTATGTGACAGTATTTTAAGCAAAATAGCTAAGATCCTTTTTCTTTTAAAGCTGTCTCCAACTTTCTCACTTCTTTTTTTCTGTGATTAAATTATCTTACAGATCTTTGCTGTAGCTTAATCAATTTATAAATATAAAACCAGCAGTATAGACAAATGGACTGGTTTTGGTTTTTCAGTCTCAATAGTAAGGCAGCTTATACCAGGCAGGTTGACTGAAAGTGATAAGTTCGAATTTATTATTTATAGGTTGCCTTGTTCCAGAGAAAAATAGAAGTTCATGTTCATTTTTAAATCTTGTATGCTTTCTTCCTTTAGTAACATGCATGTATTTAAAAAGTCCTAGTTAATAGTTATAATAGAGTTACTTTATATGGTATATTAAGGAGATTTAAGAAATACACTGAGATAGAAACTGACATCACCATTCGCTCTCTTTTATTACTTAAAGTTTGGCTTCTTTTTTTCCTCCTCCTTTTCTTATGTTTTGGGCCTGTTCACAGACTTTGTAACTTGGACGTTAAAGTCTTTAAAAGTGTATTTTCTGATGCTGCCCTAATTGAGTCATTCGTGTCACAACTAGTCACAAGTTGTTCTGTTCTTGGTAATTAGTTTCTCTTCTGAAATAGAACTACTCTGATATAACAGAATACTTTAAACCACGCTTTCCTTTTCTCTTGATTTTTTTTAAGTCAGGAATAAGAAAAAAAAAGACTATGCCATGTGTTTATTTTATGTATCCAAACCTGTTCCCAGCTCATTTTATTTTCCTTTTGAAGCTCCCTGGTTATAGACAAATTTCTTAGCTTATAGTGTTACATAGTCATTCTCTTCTCTCTACTTTTACTTCTAAATCTCTTTTAAGAGTTTTGTCTTTTTTCCTGAACCTTTTGAATAAAGCATATCCTGAACCCAATAGAACAGGTTTTTAAAATTTATATAATTGTTTCTTCACAGAAAATTTTCATTATTTCCCAGGTCAAGCACCAAGAAGTGAAAGTGCTAATTATTTATGGTGTAAGAACCCACCTTTTGAGGGAGGAGTACTATGGAATTTGACATTACTCATACTTGGAAAAAAAAGTATCTTCAGATGAATTTATCACAATTAGGATTCTTGAGAGAAGACTTTTTACTATTCTGTCTGAATGTTCTTGTTTTTATATATCTAGGTTAGCTATGTTGTGGTTTTCTCATATTTATACTAATTATGATGTTGAGCTGTTAATGATCATCCATGTGCTCATCATTTTGTAGAAATCAAAAAATAAAATATTATAGTATTAGAATAAATTCTAAATGTTGTGTAAATTTGATATTTTTTATTCATTAAGTGGGTTTTACTGTGGCTTATTTTCCCTTAAAACTGTTACTTAAGTAGACAAATACATCTAGACTTTGGTCCCATTTTATAAATGATAGGCACATAATAATCAGTATTGCCAGATGAGTGGAACCAAAAGCCTTCACCTGTTCTAAAAATTGAGGCTGTAATGTTGAAATCATAATCTAAACTCATCATTCTTCCTCTTGGAAGAATCACTTGAAGACAAATGTTGGCAGCCATTGTAACTAATGCAGTTGTACCTGAGTAAATCAAACATAATCAGAGTATATACCATTGAGGCTTTGTGACTTGAATTCATTCCTCAAAGTTAATAAAATGAAATGTATAGAAAGTAAATGATGTGAAGTTTGGTGATTTATAGTTCAGTTGTTCAACAGTGAAATGCATTTTAAATATACATTATTCATGAGCAAATTAGCTTGTTTGTAAGACATATGACAAAATTATGGCTTCTAGACAAAAAATAGGAATTGTTTAATAAAAATTTGTCTTTTTAAATTGAAGTATAGTTGATTTACAGTGTTTCAGATGTTCAGCAAAGTGATTCAGTTATATATATATTCTTTTTCAGATTCTTTTCTATTATAGGTTATTACAAGATATTGAATATAGCTCCCTGTTCTATACAGTAGGTCCTTAAGTCTTTTTTTTTACTTTAAATACTGGGTTTTATTGAAGCCTACCTCTAGTATAGTCCATTCTTCATTAGCCACAGCAATCTATATCTAATGATTTTTTTCCTTTTAATGATGTTATTGATTTCAAAGGTGTTTTTCTCCACTTAAATAAATATGAAAAAACAAGGGAATTTACATTTGCCACAGTTACTCTGCTCTTAGTTAATGAAGGTTTTATGTTATTCTTTCTGAGCACATACTAAGTACTCGTTGACTAATTCTGGTACTCAGTTTATCTTTATCTCTGTTGAGTATCTACTGCTCAAACTTGCTCATTCTTGAATCAGCACCAGCTTTTACTTTCTTCCCATTTTGAACAGGGTAGAAATTTGTGTCCTTTTACAGTATAATTCAGGGTTGACCAATACTCTGGTACTTTATATTAAATATTTTTTAATTGCTGTGTTGCATTCAGTGAAGCAGACATAAAATTCATTTTGTAGTCTTTTGTTTAAGACAATCTTATATTAACGTTTTAGGCATTGTGTAATAAGCTAGAGCATATAATTCTCTCAATATTTTTAATTTGTAAACAATTTTAATTTTTCTTTTTACAAATCACGTTTTAGACTTTTTAATTCTTCATCTAATGCTATGTCAATACTGCACCACACCGTAGTCTTTAAGTATGTGGCCAAGAATGTACTTAAGACATTAAAATGCCTTAAATTTACTTTCACCTTTTAGTATTCTTAATTTAAGAAATTTTCATGGCTTATATTTGGCTTGATTTAGAATTTGTAAAACTGTAAGTGTACAATTGATGTTTACCTTCAGGTAGTATGGGGATAGTGTATAGTTCATTTAACAAGAAAGATGCATTCTAACGATACATTATTTTATGGTAGTTGAGAACAGTCTGGGTTCAAATCCCAGCTCTTTTACATACTAGTTGGATTGACCTTAGGCAAATTACTTAATCTCTCTGTGCCTCAGCTTCCTTATCTATAAAATAGGGATGATGATAGTACCTACCTCAGGATTGTTATCAGGATCAAATTCATGTGAACAGTGTGTGGCACTTAAAAGTGCTCAGTACTTATTAGTTTTTACTTAAAAATTGATCACCAGAGTTAGAGAGGTCGTAGGAACCATAGAGATGTGTTCCAAAAACATGGATGAATACTCTTGGACACATGTGTTGTTGAACTGAGCCAGTGATTATCTGTATTTATTTCAGAATAATTTCCTGCTCCAAAAGCAGACTTCTGATCTGTGTACAGACCAGAAATGCCTGGCAGAGATTCCTCCTAAGGAAACTGGAAATACCATTTGTTCAAAATGAAAATATTTTAGGTGACTTGTTAAATGAGTTTTCATTACAATGGAATTGAGGTTAGATAGGAGAAGTTTGAGAGCCAGTTAGGAATATCAATTAGCTTGTAAATACTGGTCAGTAATGCATCATTATTTTAGCACCCCCTAGGGTGCTGTAGTCTCCTCAAATGCATTCTTCAGATAGTTGAAATGTATCCTTTCAGGATTGAAATTTATTAGGATTGAAGTTTTTTAATAATTACCTTCCTAGCATGTTTCACACATTTCCTTTGCCATAGTATACTGAATATATGAAACATAATTTAACCTTTTTTTGTTTGTTTGTTTTGTTTTCTGGCCCCTAACTTTTTTTAATTTAATTTTTATTGGAGTATAGTTGATTTACAATGTTGTGTTAGTTTCAGGTGCACAGCAAAGTGAATCACTTATACATATACATATATCCATTCTTTTTTAGATTCTGTTCCTATATAGGCCATTACAGAGTACTGAGTAGAGTTCCCTGTGTTATACAGTAGGTCCTTACTAGTTACCTATTTTATATATAGTTAACCTTTTTCTTATAATTTAGGGATATTGTGAACATTATTTATTATATTTCATTGTAATCCAGTGATGCCCTTGAGGCCTATTGAGGTGTTTAAGTCTATTTGTTCCTATGCTAAATGACCCTAGACTGTGATGCTTTTATCATTTCTTACATCTACATTTTATATGTCTTCCTCCAGCTGTTTTCATGCAACTGTCAGGATGTTCTTTCTGGCCGCTCTTTCCACACACTGCTCTTCCCCCTTATTTGCTACTTGGAATCTGCAGAGGGCCAGAAAACAAGATAGCCAAGCTTATTGAAATTGACGTAATATTAACATAACCAAGTCCTGAGAAAGTGGTTGTGTTAGTCTATGGGTATTGTAACATCTACCTTGGGTGCTGAAGCCTTTCTTCAGGGGGGTTGGGCACACTTCCTGGTTCTTGATTGTGGGTGAAATACTTCTGAATAAATGAGGTCTTACTGTAATTGCAATGTAAACAGAGGTCAGTATTGGTTAAGTGTATTTGATACACTGATAGCAAATCATTGTTATCCATTAATGTAGGGGTTTTCTAAGCAACCCTAGGTTAGCCTAGTTATTTTATCTTATTAAAGTAGTAATGTTACATTTTTTTAATCTATAAATCAATTTAACTTCCCCTCCCTTCAGGTAATTTGATTCAAGTTTTAAGATTTTTAAATATTTGAAATTTATTTATTATGTTTTCCAAAGGTGAACAAGTTATATTTTTTACACACATAGTGCATCTTTCAAAACATACCTTACATCTTTATTTTCAACTCATCCTTTTTTTATATCCTAAATGAATCTAATATGGAATTTATTTTCTTTTAAAATAATTTGTAAATGAGCAAAACATCATCTCTGTAGCCCTTCCATTTGACATTCAGTTTCACTTTTTTACAGTACTTTTTCTAAGCAGCTTGAAATCTCTATTTTTGTGTACATGGTCCGTCAGTAACAGCTGCTTTATTCTGGGATTTGATGTTACAGGATGTTATTTATCTGTGATATGATTATATATTTATGAATACATAGTGTGAATATATATTTACGAATACATAGCGTGAATATATACACATATGTATATATATATACACATAAGTATATATATAAATGGATAATCAAGAATTTTATGTAGGTACTGGTTTATATAATCTTTTCTGCTTTTATGATTCTTTAAAGAAAATGTTATATACCTTTCATAAAAATGAGTTTAGATAATGATTTAACACAATCATTGGTGCCTTTTTGCTTTTCTCTTTTATTAGTATTGCCATGAAGCATGGATTTAATCTTGCAAATAAACTGATTTTTCCTAGTGATCTTAAGTTGACATTCAAGGGTTTGTTTTTTGTTTTGTTTTGTTTTTTCCATTAAGTTCTATTGAGAAAGTGCAAACTGACTCTGGAGTTACTCTGGAGTTTTTCATGGTTGGATTCAGAAACCAAACTGTGTACCATATGTCATGAAACTCAGTTCCTCACTTGGTATCATAAAGAAAATGTGTTTCTGACCTTTTCTGTCTTACTGACACAGTCATATTCTTACTTGGACTATATCACATAAATGACATTTGGCCTTTATGCCTATATGAAAGACAAGTTATGAGCCACATCGATCCCTATGTACATAAATTATTTAGTCCTAGTTAGGTTGTCCAACAAAATGCACTTGTTGACTAACCCATACGTAAAGTTTCTTTAAATGCATTTGGAACAATTTTGCTTACTTGTACGACTGCTGTGTGTGATAGTCTCAGAAGCTTGAGAAATAGAGTTCCTATTTTTTTCAGCAAGCATTCATTTAGGTCTTACATTCACATTTGTAATGTCATCAGTTTCTGGGTTAACATCTGTCATCATTGAAAGAATCATGGCTGATGAGTATGAAGTTAGATTCATAAAACTTTAGAACTAGAAGAAGTCTTGTAGATGGAACTAATTCCACTCCTTCCATTTAATCATGAGAACAGAGGCCAGAGAGATAAACTGACTTGGCCAAATTGATACAAAGACCAAAGTAATACCAGACCTGCATAGCCATCCTCTACTGTGTCACCCTGCTACTGCACATTAGACTTCTCACTTTTGTTACTTTTAAATGTGTACATTATTATTGTGCAAATTCTGAGTAGAAATCCCACTTCCCGTGTGTTTCAAAACAACAACTTGTAAGAAGGCAGTCATTTATGTGAGAAATGGGTGTTCCAAACCCAATTTTAGAGAACTGAAAGTGTTATTTCTGGTTTGTGTTGAGTGATGTCTGACTTCTGAGTTTCAGATGCTCTTGTTTCAGTGGTGCTGATTATGACTGCCACTCCACCAAAGTTTTTCAGTTATTACCCTTATGCTATGATCTATGAATTAAAACTTCTTTTGTAGTTTCTTTTTTTTTTAATTGAAGTATAGTTGGTTTACAATGTTGTGTTGGTTCCTGGTGTGCAGCAAAGTGATGCAGTTATATATATATGTGTATGTGTGTGTATGTGTATACATATATATACATACACACACATATATATATATAACTTCTTTCTCAGATTTTTTTCCATTATAGGTTATTACAAAATATTGAATATAGTTCCCTGTGCTATAAAGTAGGGCCTTGTTGTTTATCTGTTTATATTTAGTAGTGTTTATCTGTTGATTCCAAGCTCCTAATTTATCCCTCACCCCACCTTTCCCCTTTGATAACTATAACTTTGTTTTCCATGTCTGTGAGTCTGTTTCTGTTTTGTAAATAAATTCATTTGTGTCATTTTTTAGATTCCACATATAAGTGATATCATATAGTATTTGTCTTTCTCTTTCTGACTTACTTCACTTAGTATGATCATCTCCAAGTCCATTCATGTTGCTGCAAATGGCATTATTTCATTCTTTTTTTCATGGCTGAGTAATATTCCACTGTATATGTATACCATAACTCCTTTATCCATTCATCTGTTGATGGAAAATTAAGTTGCTTCCATGTCTTGGCTATTATAAGTAGTGCTGCTGTGAACACTGTGGTGCATGTATCTTTTCAAATTAGAGTTTTATTCAGATACATGCCCAGCAGTGGGATTGCTGGATCATATGGTAGTTCTATTTTTAGTTTTTTAAGTAACCTCCACACTGTTCTCCATAGTGGTTGTACCAATTTATATTCCCAGCAGTGTAAGAGGGTTCCCTTTTCTCCACACCCTCTCCAGCATTTATTTGTAGTCTTTTCGATGATGGTCATTCTGACTGGTGCGAGGTGGTACCTCATTGTAGTTTTGATTTCCATTTCTCTAATTTTTTTTGGAGTATAGTGGATTTACAATGTTGGGTTACTTTCTCCTGTACAGCAAAATGAATCAGTTATAAATATACATATATCCACTCTTTTTTTAGATTATTTTCCCATGTAGGCCATTACATAGTATTGAGTAAAATTCCCTGTGCTATACAGTAGGTCCTTACTAATTATCTATTTTATATATAGTAGTGTGTATATGTCAATCCTAATCTCCCAGTTTATCCCTCCCTCCCTTTCCCCCCAGTAACCATAAGATTGTTTTCTACATCTGAGACTCTATTTCAGTTCTATAAATAAGTTCATTTGTACCATTTTTTTAGATTCCACATATAAGTGATATCATATGATATTTGTCTTTCTCTGTCTGACTTACTTCACTCAGTATGACAATCTCTAGGTCCATCCATG
Source organism: Phocoena phocoena (assembly GCF_963924675.1). Classification (NCBI taxonomy): domain Eukaryota; kingdom Metazoa; phylum Chordata; class Mammalia; order Artiodactyla; family Phocoenidae; genus Phocoena; species Phocoena phocoena. The sequence goes on along the minus strand of NC_089240.1, from coordinate 72,463,303 downwards.
TTGTAACTGGCATTATTTTGCTCTTTTTTATAGCTGAGTAATATTCAATTATATATATATATACCACATCTTCTTTATCCATTCCTCTGTTGATGGACATTTAGGTTGCTTCCATGACCTGGCTACTGTAAATAGTGCTGCAATGAACATTGGGGTGCATGTATCCTTTCAAATTACAGTTTTCTTCGGGTATATGCCCAGGAGTGAGATTGCTGGATCATATGGTAGCTCTATTTTTAGTTTTTTAAGGAACCTCCTTATTGTTCTCCATAGTGGCTGTACCAATTTACATTCCCACCAACAGTGTAGAAGGGTTCCCTTTTCTCCACACCCGCTGCAGCATTTATTGTTTGTAGATTTTTTGATGATGGCCATTCTGACTAGTGTGAGGTGATAACTCATTGTAGTTTTGATTTGCATTTATCTAATAATTAGCGATGTTGAGCATCTTTTCATGTGCTTCTTGGTCATCTGTATGTCTTCTTTGGAGGAATGTCTATTTAGATCTTCCACCCATTTTTTGATCAGTTTTTGTTGTTGTTTTTGTTATTGAGCTGCATGAGCTGTTTGTATATTTTGGAGTTTAATCCCTTGTTGGTTGCTTTGTTTGCAAATATTTTCTCCCATTCTATGGGTTGTCAATTTGTTTTGTTTATGGTTTCCTTTGCTGTGCAAAAGCTTTTAAGTTTCATTAGGTCCCATTTGTTTATTTTTGTTTTTATTTTCATTACACTAAGAGGTGGATACAAAACAATATTGCTGCGATTTATATCAAAGAGTGTTCTCCCTAGGTTTTCCTCTATGAATTTTATAGTATCCGGCCTTACATTTAGGTCTTTAATCCATACTGAGTTTATTTTTGTGTATAGTGTCAGAGAATGTTCTAATTTCATTCTTTTACATGTAGCTTTCCTGTTTACCCCACACCACTTATTGAAGAGACTGTCTTTTCTCCATTGTATATTCTTGCCTCCTTTGTCATAGATTAATTTAACATAGGTGCATGGATTTATTTCTGGACATTGTATCCTGTTCCTATATTTCTGTTTTTGTGCCAGTACCATACTGTCTTGATTACTGTAGCTTTGTAGAATAGTCTGAAGTCAGGGAGCCTGATTCCTCCAGCTCCATTTTTCTTTCTCAAGATTGCTTTGGCTATTTGCGGTCTTCTGTGTTTCCATACAAAGTTTGAAATTTTTTGTTCTAGTTCTGTAAAAAATGCCACCAATAATTTGATAGGGATTGCATCGAATCTTTAGATTCCTTTGGATAGTATAGTCATTTTCACAGTATTGATTCTTCCAGTCCAAGAACATGGTATATCTCTCCATCTGTTTGTGTCATCTTTTATTTCTTTCATTAGTATCTTATAGTTTTCTGAGTACAAGTTTTTTGCCTCCTTAGGTAGATTTATTCCTAGATATTTTATTCTTTTTGATGTGATGGTAAATGGGATTGTTTCCTTAATCTCTCTTTCTGATCCTTCATTATTAGTGTATAGCAAGAGATTTCTGTATCTTGCAACTCTAGCAAATTCATTGATGAGCTCTAGGAGTTTTCTGGTAGCATCTTTAGGATTTTCTCTGTATAGGATCATGTATAGGATCTGTATAGGATCATGTCATCTGCAAATAGTGACAGTTCTACTTCTTCTCCAATTTGGATTCTTTTATTTCTTTTTCTTCTCTGATTGTCATGGCCAGGACTTCCAAAACTATGTTGAATAAAAGTGGCAAGAGAGGACATCCTTGTCTTGTTTCTGATCTTAGAGGAAATGGTTTCAGCTTTTTACCATTGAGTATGATGTTAGCTGTGAGTTTCTCATATATGGCCTCTGTTAGGTTGAGGTAATTTCCCTCTTTGCCCACTTTCTGGAGAGTTTTTATCATAAATGGGTGTTGAATTTTGTCAAAAGTTTTTTCTGCATCTATTGAGATGATCTTATGGTTTTTATTCTTCAGCTTGTTAATGTGGTATATCACATTGATTGGTTTGTATATATTGTAAAATCCTTGCATCCCTGGGATAAACCCCACTTGTTCATAGTGTATGATCCTTTTAATGTGCTGTTGGATTCTGTTTTCTAGTATTTTGTTGAGAATTTTTGCTTCTATGTTCATCAGTGATTTTGGCCTGTGATTTTCCTCTTTTATGGTGTCTTTGTCTGGTTTTGGTATCAGGGTGATGGTGGCCTCATAGAATGAGCTTGAGACTGTTCCTTCCTCTGCAGTTTTTTGGAAGAGTTTGAGAAGAATAGGTGTTAACTCTTCTCTAAATGTTTGATGGAATTCCCCTGTGAAACCATCTGTTCCTGGACTCTTGGAACTTTTTAAATTCAGTACTTGTGATTGGTCTGTTCATATTTTGTTTCTTCCTGGTTCAGTCTTGGAACATTGTACCTTTCTAAGAATTTGTCCATTTCTTCTAGGTTGTCCATTTTATTGGCACATAGTTGCTTGTGGTAGTCTCTTATGATCTTTGGTATTTCTGTGGTGTCAATTGTAACTTCTCCTTTTTCATTTCTAATTTTATTGATTTGAGTCATCTTCTGTTTATTTTTTTTGATGAGTCTGGCTAAAGGTTTATCAATTTTATCAATTTTATTTTCTCAAAGAACCAGCTTTTAGTTTCATTGATCTTTTCTGTTGTTTTCTTTGTTTCTATTTCATTTATTTATACTCTGATCTTTATGATTGCTTTCCTTCTACTAACTTTGGGTTTTGTTTGTTATTCTTTCTCTGGTTGCTTACGGTGTAAGGTTAGGTGTTTATTTGAGATTTTTCTTGTTTCCTGAGGTACAATTGTATTGCTGTAAACTTGCCTCTTAGAATTGCTTTTGTTGCATCCCATAGGTTTTGGATTGTCGTGTTTTTGTTGTCATTTGTTTCTAGGTATTTTTTGACTTCCTCTTTAATTTCTTCGGCGAACCGTTGGTTGTTTAGTAACATATTGTTTAGTCTCCACGTGTTTGTGTTTTTACAGGTTTTTTCTTCCTGTAGTTTGTTTCTAATCTCATAGTGTTGTGGTCAGAAAAGATGCTTGGCATGATTTCAGTTTTCTTAAATTTACTGAGGCTTGATTTGTGGCCCAGTATGTGATCTTCCTCGAGACTGTTCCATGTGCACTTGAGAAAAAAGTGTATTCTGCTGCTTTCAGATGGAATGCTCTATAAATATCAACTAAATCCATCTGGTCTAATGTGCCATTTAAGGCCTATGTTTCCTTATTGATATTCTGTCTGGATGATCTGTCCATTGGTGTAAGTAGGTTGTTAAAGTCCCCCCACTATTATTGTGTTACTGTCGATTTTCCCTTTTATGGCTGTTAGCATTTGGCTTATATGTTGAGGTGCTCCCACATTTCTCTAATAATTAATGATGTTATGCATTTTTCATGTGCCTTTTGGCCATGTGTATGTCGTCTTTGGAGAAATGTCTATTTAGGTCTGCCCATTTTTTGATTGGGTTGTTTGTTTCTTGATATTGGGCTGTGTAACTTTTTGTATGTTTTGGAAATTAAGCCCTTATTGGTCACATCACTTGCAAATATTTTCTCCCATTCCGTAGATTGTCTTTTCGTTTTGTTTTGCACAGCTTTTGCTGTGCAAAAGCTTATAAATTGAATAGGATATTTTGCAGTTTCTTTAATGCCAATACAAAGCTAAATATATTGCCAAGAGAAGAATTGTGACAGAGAACACATTTTGTCATCTTTTAGCCTGTTAAGCCTTTAAGCAGTTGCTAAATGAAGTAAAAGGAGCATACTTTATAAAAGGTAGAGTCAAGGTTTAAACCATTTTTTGAGTCAGTTATTATCTCACATGATGCCAGTGGCTAATGTTTCCAGTTCTATTGCATCTTCCACAATCTGTTATAGTTGTTAATTGGCACTAATGAATGTAATACTTTTAGGAAAGCAGTTGCCCCATATGATCTAATTTGTGGTCATTTTTAGCATTTACTGAGCAAGTTAGTTTCGTGGAGAGGAGTTAAGGTCACAGAATAGAAAGGAGCATTTTACACAGAGTTAAATTTTGGTAGAAATATGACAACATGTTCTATAGGTATGGTTTTGCAATTATGTTAACACCTTAAGGTATTGAAACCTTTTTGCTCATGTAACCCTCAAACACGTATAATTTGTATAATTTGACATATACAGTTTTTCGTCATAAGATTCAAATAATCACCAAGAGTGTAGTTTCTAACATTATAAATGTTGGTATGTAATGGTAAAATGGTAACATCACCCCTTTAAATGTATTCAATGGAATTTAAGTATCAGAGATATTTGATACCCACTATCACCCACTTCAAATAATAAATAGAAATAGATTTTTTAAAAATTTCCAAAGACAGTATGCTTAAAATATGTCTTCTGGATTCAGTAATTAATCCAATTATATTTGTGCAAAATTAATCAAACTATCAAATATATTACAGTTTTGATAAAGGATTATTAAACACAAAGTAAATTTCTTGAAATGTATTGCTAAATAAAATTGCAGGAGGTGAGGTTGAGCATCTGGACAGTGACTCCCTTAGAGTTATTTACCTTGTGGAAAGTCCTCTTGTATCTTTATACACCTCCCAGTTTGAATGTTGCTGCCTTAAGTGACTAGCTGTACCTTCTGCAGGTGATTATTACAGTTACACAACATTGTTCAGTGACTAAGAGCAGGCACTCTAGAGGCAGACCACGTGGGCTTGAATTCCAACTCTGAGCCCCAGCTCTTCCTTTTAGTAGTTGCATAACTTTGGGAAATCTGCTTAACTCCACTGTTCCTCTGTTTTCTCTCCTGTAAAATGAAGATAATAGTTGGCTGTTGCACAGGTAAAATGAAGTAATACTTCTGACATGCTTAGAGTAGTGTCTGACACATGGAAGTTCACCATACAGTAAATTCTAGATAATCTTTTAAATTATTTTGAGAATTTTAAATATATATCTTAAAGCGTCTGTGAGCATTTTTCAGGCAGATTTAAGTAATTTGAGGATTATCCACTTATGCTTTCCTTACTTCTACCCTGGTCAGTCAGATAATTTTTCCACACTTCATATAAGTAATTAGTAAAATTTTCCCTATGCATGTGTATGCATACATATATTTGTATGCACATGTATGTCTTCCTAAGACTGTGAGTACTTAATGTCTGCTCATGGCAGGGAAGCGAATTGTCTTTAGCGACAAATGTTTATTAAACACCTATTGAAAAGTGAAAGTTATATTCGACTAAGAGGAAAACTGACTCTAAAACTTGCCCTTGCTAAAGACTTATGAGATGTATGAAGATTAATAAACCAATTTTGAAAATAATCTGAATTTTAAAAAAATAATACAATCAACCTCTGATCTGAAAAGAAGCAATAAATTCAGAGTAACCTATACAAGGAAGTGACATAGATAACAGGAAAAGCGGGTAATAAGCAGGGAGAAAAAATAGTTGTTCATACCTTAAATTTGTAAATGAATTAATAATGTAGCATCGGGATTCCCTGGTGGCACAGTGGTTGAGAGTCCGCCTGCCTATGCAGGGGACACGGGTTTGTGCCCCTGCCGGGGACCAGCCCCAGCCGGACAGGTTTCACCCAAAGGGGAGACGGAGTCGGCGTGGACAGAACGCAAGACACCTCAGAGGATGCAAGGATCTGCCAATTTATTGTTACAATTCCGAAGCTTTTTATACTGTGAGGCAATCTCACTTTCAATCTTAACATTCTAGTTCTCATACCAAAGCCACAAAATAAAGGTACACAACAGTAAAACCAAAGGTCATTTACATCAAAAGATTATATCAGCAGGTTAGGCAGGTTTTATGATCAGGTAATCCTCTTATCTCCTGTGGTCTCTTTCATCCCCTGTGGTTAGGTATATCTTGGTCACATCTAGGTCTGGAATTCTGTTTGCGGTTTCTTCACCTTTCTTAAAAGCAGATGTTCTTGTATTTGCACATTCTATTCAATCAGGCCATTAATCAAGGTACAAACTTAAGCACATTCTTCTCTTAACAATTACAAACCCAAAACTTAAGTACATTCTTCTCTTAACAATTACAAACCCAAAACTTAAGTACATTCTTCTCTTAACAATTACAAACCCAAAACTTAAGTACATTCTTCTCTTAACAATTACAAACCCAAAACTTAAGTACATTCTTCTCTTAACAATTACAAACCCAAAACTTAAGCACATTCTTCTCTTAACAATTACAAACCCAAAACTTAAGCACATCCTTCTCTTAACAATTACAAACCCAAAACTCAAGCACATTCTTCTCTTAACAATTACAAACCCAAAACTTAAACACATTCTTCTCTTAACAATTACAAACCCAAAACTTAAGCATATTCTTCTCTTAACAATTACAAACCCATACAGTAATAAAAATTCTCTCCCACAGGCTTTACACGTTCACCGTTATCCTTCAGACATCGCACATTTTTCCTTATAATTATTTGGGAGGCTTTGGGGGTGGACATTCTACCTTAAACCTATTAGCAAATTCCTTTGCAAAATACTTACAATATATAATTTGTCCTTTATAAGCATTTCTGCACAAAGAGCAATGTAACTTGTATAAGCTTGCCATGTAGCCTACTTCATCCAGCTTTGAATACACCCAACGTAGCATAAGTCCTCCTCGCCACCTTACCCAAATATTTCCCAGCATATCTACTACTCCCCAGGGGGGCCATAGTTCATCTAGCTTTTCTTCTAACGTAAGCTCTTGCCACACAAATGCTCCTGTTGTGTTTCCCTGCACCCAATGTCCTGGCCTGGGAGTGGGGATTTCGGGTGTAGTCATTGGGGGAGCCGGAGTCTTTTTTGGTTTTACCCTAAGTTGGGGTCTTTCCTTAAACCCTCCGTCGGCACTGGGGATATTTCCTAACACTAATAGTAATCCTATAAAAATCACTTTAAGCAAAACCAGGGGAAAACAAGGGGAACCACACAGAGGAGAGCTTTGCTTCTCCATATTTGTACCTGATAGTACCAGCTTTGCTAGGCACTATGGGTCTCGTCCGTGCTGAGACTCAAAGGCACTTCTTATGCGGCTCCCGACATGCCCCGGTCCGGGAAGATCCCACATGCTGCAGAGTGGCTGGGCACGTGAGCCATGGCCGCTGAGCCTGCACGTCCGGAGCCTGTGCTCCCCAACGGGAGAGGCCACAACAGTGAGAGGCCCGTGTACCGCAAAAAAAAAAAAAAAAAAAAAAAAAAAAAAAAGTAGCATCTAAGCAGAATCAAGGTATTAGAATTCAAGGTATAGATGTCTTTAATTTTTCCTTCCAAGAATTGTAATAAAAGTTATTAAGTACAAGATGATAATCTGACTTTATTACTAGAAATTTTTGCTAGCATTCCATGAACTGAACTCTGTTACACTGTTAGGAAACATAAGGATATAGTTACTCTGGTGTATTTCTTTTATATATCCTGACTTATAGAACTAGTAGTTTACAGTTAAGATATTTTTCAAGATATGCTTTTTTTTTAATATTCATGTTCATCTGCTTTTCCCCCTAGTGTACGTTAATTGAATAGGAAAGAACTGGAAAATTGAGAACTTTGACATGAACGTTGGTATTTTGTGAGACTGTGGGATAAGAGAGGACAGTTTCTCTCAAGTGTTACATCAGATATTTCTGCCTTTATAGTTATATACTCTGTTTAATTCAGCATTTATCTAGGGACTTTAAACTCCCTCCCTACCAAAGTTATATTGCATTTGAAAATTTTAAGTTCATTAGGAATAATTTTGTTGTAAAGGTTATATATTGAAATACTGTATATCCTTCAATATCCCAGAACCAATGGGAATCATTGTTATAGTCATATAAAAACATTGCTTAAATAAGGTAGATATTTTATTAGGCCATACATAAGACAGGAACTTTCTTAGAATAATATCACTTTCTTTGGTGCACCTGGAAAAAAATACTACAAAATTTGATTTTAGCTCACATGGTTATTAAGAGTCCCTTTATGCTTAGACATATTTTAGAGTAGAATATGGAATTAATTTTAATAAAGAGAATTCTATTCTGATGTTGCACTTCCATGATAAACTTTGAACCATGTTCCTGGGGTTTTAAAAAGTCTACTAGCCTAAAGTAAACTTTAGAAAAGAAGTGCATGTACTTCTCTACTGGTGTTTTAGGAGTAGGAATGTCTCAGTTCTTATACTTTTCTCTAATATATATTCTTTCTGCCATAATTCTGTTCTGCCCTAAACCCTTTCCAAAACCAGAAGAATTACTCCCATTTAGGGATCCCCTTAGTTCTTCCTTTCAGTATGTAGAACCTTTTGTCCTTCCTTTGCCCTTTGTATGTAGGCCTTTAGGAATTCTAAGTGCCTTAGGCTACAGTATTTCACTTCTGTGAAGGACCTTTTTTGTACATGGTATTCTGTAACCCAAACATTCTCTGAGGTCTGGGCCCCATGAACCTATAAATGCAAAACAAAGTGATTTGGAAATCCTGAAAATATTACACAAGTTTTGACTTGTGCCATATTATGGACTTTTAAGTATGATTCAACTAAGCTAACAGTGTTCCCCAAAAAACTTTCTTAGAGAACCCTATAACGAATAGATGTTTTGTTTTTAACTTGTCAGTAAAGCTTGTATAAATGGGTTTTTCTGTCTGAAGAATACTGTGTGTTCTCTAGGTAAAAAAATAGTCCACTTTTAGTCTTTTTTATACAATATTTTGCTTAGCAATCCTTTATCCACCCTCGTTGGGAATGTTGTAAGGATAGCTTAAGCTCTTTCTATGAGTAAATGGTTTCCTAAGCTTTTTTACCTTGCTGGTTTTACATAACCATCAACTGGTACTTAGTCTTGAGTCTTAGTGTGCTCCCTCTTGGTTATTAGTTAACATATATTTTTGCTATTTTTTTTAACACATAGCATATTGTTATGGTTTTTACATGTCCTCCATCACTAGATTATAAAGTTCTTAAAGACAGGAGCCATGACGTGCTTGGCTCTATTCCCAATGGCACCAGCTTAGTGCCTTGAATATGAGTACACAGTGAAATTTGTGATAAGCAGGAACTCAAAATATTTTTTTTTTAAACAGATTTGGTTCATTTGACTTGTACGTCTTCTAAAACAGCAAGAGAAGATTTAGAACCAGTTGTGCAGAAATTGTTTACTCCATATACCGAAAAGGAGATAGGTAAGAACAATAATCAGTGATTCATGATGGAAAGGTAACGTGACCACTTTACTCCTCTTTAGAGATCTCAGGAAGGTTTCTGCAACCTGAATTGAAAGGTGATGTATTCAGCACCAATGCTTGCATGTTTTACTAGGATGACTAAGCACATTCTCTTCCTAAAAATGGGGAAATATTTATTATAAGAGAAAAAGCTACATCTCACACACAGTGTATATAATTAAGTGCAAAAATATAAATTTATATGTGTACATACTCATATGCATAGAAAGAAGACTCAGGAAATCTCTCAGTTTTGGTGGGATTATGTATAATTTTTTTTCCTTTTAATTTTCTTTATTTTATAGACATTGTATGAAGAGCATATATTCCTTTATCAGAAAAAGTTATCTTCATTTATAAAGAAAAAAAAAAAAACTTGGTTCAACTGAGAGAAAGTTAAGCTATTAATTAGCAAATGTAGGAATCCTTCCTAACCAATAATTGTCTTTTCGTGCATTGCATGCTAGTGATGTGATAAATATTTAGCTTTCAAAACATATATGCCACTTTGCTGCCTACTCATGGTAGAAAGATGCTTTTCAACCACGAATTTTCTAACTTTTCTCCCCGCATCATAGGGTAGCCCTTGTAGCTGTGAATGGAGCAAATTGTAGTGAATTCTATGTGTAGGTGATCAAAACATGGCCTAATGGATCTTATTCATTTATATGAAGTGACGGTGATTTTCATTATAGGATTTAGATGTCCACTTGAATCCTGGCCAGTTCATTAATTCATATATCTTCATTTTCTTTGGATGTTATGTTTGTTCAGGCAACCATTTATTTACCCCTACCTATTGTATTTCCTTTTAGCTCATCTTCTGTGTGTCTTGTTTGTTTTCTTTGCAAGATAGTGCATAAAGGGGCATTTACATTTACATAGGAAAACAAACTGCTCCATTCTCAGGAGCTAATATCGGTATAATTAATTTCTTTTTGGGCTGCTTGAATCAAATTCTGCAGTCTGAAAATTTACTTCACTTTAGTTTGGAATTTAATTTGTTTCATATTTACTTTTTTTTCCATTGGAAAGTCTCATATAAATGTACTGCTAAAAATTTGATTGCAGAGTTACAATACACAATAATATTCCTAAATGTAAAATGGAATAATAGTTTTGTCTTTGGCTTTAGTTACCTTGCTTATAAAAACTCAGAACTCCTTCTTTATTTCTGAATTTTTTCATAATTTTTGGTTGTAATTTCATTGTGTGGTGGTCCCAAATAATATACTAAATTTGAATATTGTATCATTGCTCTTCACTTTTTAAATGCATTTTCTTTTTTAAAAAATCAAGATGGGTAAATTACATATTCATTACTTAGCATCCTCTAGCCATTTTAGATTTTTAAACATTAATCTTAATGGTTAATGTGATCCCATTTTGAAATGATGTATTGTTTAGAACCTGAGTGAAATTCTTTAGTAAGAACTATGTGCTCAGAGGGGTCCTCAGGTGCACTGAGGCACTGAAAAGCCAGTTTTCACTGACACATAGGCCTTTTTATCATCAGGATGAGGTAGTGGTCATATTTTAATTAAAATGTCAGAACAAATACTGTTGGAGTTATTGAAAATGAATCACCAGATAAAGTGAGCACTGGGCCATGGCAGGTCAAAGAGGCAAAGTCACCTGGAGAAGAGAACTCAATTCATTTTCCTGCCTAAATGAGGAAGAAGGAACTTTATGAGTAATATGAACTTTTAATACATTAAAGCACATTCTTCTCTGTAGCAAAAGCCCCTATTTTCACAGATTGATGGCTTTTACTATTATGTTTTAATTATTTGACAATGATATGAAACCTTATGATTTAAAGCTTTATAAATATTTTGTTTTAAAATGTGTGCCAGAGGAATAACATTATTTAAGCTTATTTTCTTTTTATTCGACTTATATGTTCTGTGTAGTGCTGTGCTTCCTGAGCTTTTGTGAAAGTCAGCCTAGTCACTTTGTAATGAAGTTTATTTATAGTATTAAAAGATAATGTTCTCTTCTCAAACACAGTACTTCTTTGCCTTTGTATCTGAGGAATCCAATAGCCTTGTGAAGGTATTCCTTCTATTCCCTCTCTTTCTTACCTGTTCATGTTTAAGGTATCAGCTGGAGCTCGTGACATATGCTCTGTCTTAAGAAGCAGTTGTACTAATACTTCTAAGAGCCCTACTTCCCAGCCTCCTTTAAGAGCATCAGAGATCTCTAAACTCTTCCCTACTTCACAGTCCAAGGAAATTTCAGATACTTTATGCTTAATAAACCTGATTCTGCAGGTGAGAAAATGAGGTGATTGCTCACCATTCATATGTGCATTAATTCTTCCAGATTCCATAATATCCTTCAAAGCATAGGTAGAACTTTCCTAAGTGATTTCTTATTTTACCCAGGAAATTGAGATTTTTCCATACAAATTGAAGCAAGAATTTCATTAGTACAATATCTTCAAATGTCTGCAGTGTAATATCATCACTGAACCATCTTCTTTCTCTTTTTCCCTCCATTGGGCACAGCATGTGGCATTATCTCATTCTATCTCATTCAGTTCCTATCTCAAAAAATCAGCACTGCCTAAATGCAGGAATTCCCCTTATAGGTGTCATTTTGAAATAGGTGGCTGGTGAGGGTGTTTTTACTGAGCTGAGAAGTAAAATGCCTTATCTTAATTCCTTTTTCTATTTGTTGTGTCCAGTCTAGGTCACAGCTGTGGCAGTCTTCCTACTCTCTTGGTCTTGTGCTACTGTGCTATGTTGCTAAAATAGTTCACTCTCTCCCTAAACATGGCATGCAGCTATAGACTACTTGTTGCTTTTATTTGGTGTGCCACTGTTGATTTTCTTCAGCCTACTTTATTCTGTACTTGCCTCAGTTTAATTCGCCCAAGATTTTATTCTAAATTAACTGTTACTTGTTTAGTCCTTTGCACAATCTAATTGAATGAAACGAGCTATTACAGAAAACCAATTCTATTTCTGACCAAGTGATGTATTCCTAACCAAACCTCGACAGCTTTAATAATTTTTTTGACAATTTTGCACTGCACAATTGCATGTTATTTTTCCAGCTATCTCTCTGCCTTCCAGCTGGCCTCAAAGAAAGATGAAGCAATTACTTGTTTCTTTGAGGGTTTTAAGGTCAAAGCCCGATAACTCCCTTGTATCTAGAGCATTTATCTTCAGCCTATGTCAACTTTTCATCTTCCTCTCGGTTTCTTTTCAAAACTTCAACCTCTATGAAATTTCTTTCCTATAATTGAATTATTCATTTCCCCCAACTTTTATTGAGTGAAAGCCCTCCTCTGAGCTGGAACTTTCATAAAATGTAAGATAAGCTCTCTTAGTATATGCTTAGAAATGGAATGAGCAATATTAAAGGACTTCCAGACCTTAGCTCACTTTTCTGCAATGCTCCTAGAGTCTGGTTTCACAAGTGATAGGTAGTATGTTTAACCATCTTCCTGTAAGATTTACTGAAACTAAGCTCACCAATAAATTTACTAAGAGCCATATGGTTTTAGCTGTGAAATGTGAGTCTCTTATGTTCCTTTATTTTGTAAGTAAGTAGGTTTTGCCACCTATTGTGTGCTTTACATGAAGTTAGTGATACCTTAGACTCATAGATCTTAGCATTAGAAAGGGGCATCTTAGAGGATCACTTCATCCAGAGTTTCTTCATCCTATCACATTAATAATTATGGATTATTCAGGATGAGCTAGAAAGAGAACATATTTGGTATTGTTGTAGTGGAGATATTTTAAATTAAGTATAATAAAAAACCTATTTGTCCTGAATTGGGGAATGGGACATTCTTTTTAACTGAAGAATGCAATTAGCTAACTTTTCTACACTGATTATAAATCTACCAATAAGAGTTAATTAACTAGATAATTATACCTTTAGAATTTTCTTTATGATTCACAAGGTGCCTTATGGTCTTGGGTAATCGTCATGCACATCCTTTATTATCATTGTACAGAATTTGAATTTTTCTTCAGATTCAGGCTAAGAAAACACTGTAGTCAATAAATATATTAACAGCAATATTTTCTGTTTTCAACCAAAGAAAATGTAATTATAACATTTCTAAAGAAGAAAGGCATAGAAATAATTATTAAGATAGCAAGGATTAGGCTTTAGGTATTGAGATTAAGAGGGCTGGATCTTTTAATAAGCACATCATGCTTTGATTATACCTGAAAGCAGAATTAAAATTGGTTCAGAAATTATTCATTGAGCATCTGTTATGTGCTAGGCTCTGTATTAGGGAACATGAAAGAGCAAGAGAATAAGGACTAAGTCTACTTCATCTTTGTATCCCCAGCTCCTAGCCTGATGCCTAACACATAATAGATGCTTGCTGTAAATGAGAGAATGTGCACTGAAAACAGCTTACAGTCTCATAATCATATTTTTGTTATTTGTTGGTTGGTTGGCATTACTTTTGTAATCTAGTAGGACAGAGTGTTAGTGAGTTAGGATATCCAATTTTTAATCCTGTATATACTATTTTTTAATAACAGCTTTATTGAGAGTCACATACCATACAGTTCACCCATTTAACGTATAAAATCCAGTGTTTTTTAATGTATTGTTCAAACATCACCACAGTCAATTTTAGAATATTTCCATCACTCCAAAAAGAAACCCATACTCCATACCCATTAGCCATTAACCTGCACTTACCCTCAATTCCCCCACAGCCCTAGGTAACCCTAATCTACTTCCTGTCTTTTTTTGAGGGGGGTGGGGCAGGCATGCCACGCAGTTTGTGGGATCTTAGTTCCCCAACCAAGAATTGAACCTGGGCCTCGGCAGTGAAAGCACTGAGTCCTAACCACTGGACCGCCAGGGAATTCCCCTACTTCCTGTCTTTATAGATTTCTCTATTCTGGTCATCTCATAATCCTGTATATAGTATTGACTCACTTTATAATTTTTTAAGATGGTTTATCCATGTGAAACATAAGAAAATCAATTTATGTTAACTTCTCACTTCATTGGCATGATTTAAAGATGAATATGATCATAAGTGCTTTCCTACTGGTGATGAGAAATTAGAGAAATCCAAGGGAACATGATTGGAGTTAAATCTAAGTAATTTAATAATCAAAATAATTTTTAAAATCTAACTTGTCTTAGGTTGAAAAGCCATCATTGCTTGAAATATCATACACATGTATTAGAGTGTGTGGATGCAGATTTACTATAGTTTACATACAAAGCTCTGATTTACTACAATATATAGTGGTAGCTTTGTTAGCAATTGGCTACATGTTGTAGTAATTGAGAGGCATGTTGTGCTTTAGATGTAAGTAAAATTTATATCTACATTTAGAAAATGAAGAAGTTGAAAAGCCAAGACTTCTGTGGGCTCTTTACTTCAATATGAGAGATTCTTCAGACGTCAGCAGGAACTCTTATGATTTACCATCCAACGTTTATGTCTGCTCTGGCCCAGACTGTGCTTTAGGAAATGATAATGCAGTCAAACAGGTAAGGCTGTTGGTGTTTCTTGGTTTTATGTTAGGAAGTTGGTGTGGTAGGGAAAGTGAATTGTTTTTTCCTCTAGGAGGTGGGAAAAGAAACTTAAAAAGCATCTCTCTTGGGCTTCCCTGGTGGCGCAGTGGTTGAGAGTCCGCCTTCCAATTCAGGGGACACGGGTTCGTGCCCCGGTCCGGGAAGATCCCACATGCCGCGGAGCGGCTGGGCCCGTGAGCCATGGCCGCTGAGCCTGCGCGTCCGGAGCCTGTGCCCCGCAATGGGAGAGGCCACAACAGTGAGAGGCCCGCGTACTACAAAAAAAAAAAAAAAAAGCATCTCTCTCATTTAATACCATCTCTGCAATTTGCCCCTAAACTTTTTCTCGGTGAACAACAAAGCCACTTTAATATCAAATATTTTCACGTTCTTGAATATAATGATGAACTACAAGAGACTGTTTATGAGTTCCATTGTGGGAATAAAGATAGAAGATGTTAGAAATACATATTCAGAAAAATGAATTTATAATGCCAGTATTCTAAAGAAACATTGCTTCTAATTTAAATGGTGGCCTATCATTGTATTGTGAAATACACAAACTTTTTCCTCTGTAAACGAGTGTAACTAGTAAGGCATACAAAATGTATTTTTAAAATGGCACATTTTTAAGGCACATTCTTACCATGGAAAAGAACATATAGTTTTTCACAATTAACATGATTCCTTTAATGTTTTGACACAAGCTGGTGTCCCAAAGCTACTATAATAGCTGCTGAGGAGTATGTTAAATCAAGGTGGAATTTTGTGACAGCACTCCTGGGCAGGGCTATCAATAGGTACAGAGCAGGTGACACAAAATGCCAAAAGTGAATTATGAGTCTACTAAGCTGAAAATTCATATGCATGTACAAACACACTTTTCTGCACTTGACAGGAAGAGTAGAGCAGAAAATACCATTTTTTAAGGTATAAGTCTAAACTTTTCACCAATGTAGTTGGCGCATCTGTTTATTGAAACAATAAATGGATAATTTAACGTTGTTCTAAGACCACAGATGGAAGTTTCATTCCCACTAGTGGTAGGGATCTTATAGGAGCAGATGGCCTTTTTGAGCCTTTAATTTTTAGGCATGGCAGCAAGGCTATGACCTATACATTTACAGTTTTTTACCAGATTCTTTGTTTCTCATCTTCAGAGTCTAGTGGTGATCCAGGATAATCATATTTAGTCAGTGATAACAAACAAAAATAGGAAGTCACATCTCTCATCCATCATTTATTCTGTTAGTTTAATAGGAACTCAGGATGGTTCAATATCTACATTTATGGCTTAAAATGGTCAAGTCATTTTTGCTTTGATGGTCCATTTTTTTCCAAGAAGAAATTACCAGCAAGTTATCAGCCAGGTAACTTTATTCCTGAGTGAACTTTAATGTTTTTTTTAACCAAAATGGAAGGCCTTAAATAAGGACTTAATATAGAAGTGCTAATGTGATCTAAACTGCAAGCTAAAAGATTAAAATTAAAGGATAATTGTATCATGAGATATTGATTCCCAAGAAGATAGACTTGAGTACAGTGTTTTCACACAGAAGAAAACAGTAATACTAGTTTGGGTGCTAATTATTATATACTGTTAATTATAAGTAGGTTTATATTTGTTATACAGCTTTTAACCTCACATCAGTTTTGGGAGAAATATTATAATGCCTACTTTAAAGGGCATCAATAATAACATTTAAAAATAGCCAGTTTATTCAGATAGGGCTTCCCTTGTGGCACAGTGGTTGAGAGTCCGCCTGCCGATGCAGGGGACACGGGTTTGTGCCCCAGTCCGGGAGGATCCCACATGCCGCAGAGCAGCTGGGCCTGGAGCCATGGCCACTGAGCCTGCGCGTCCGGAGCCTGTGCTCCGCAACGGGAGAGACCACAGCAGTGAGAGGCCCACGTACCACAAAAAATAATAATAAAAAATAAAAATAGCCAGTTTGTTCAGATAAACTCTGTTCTAATTCCAGTATGTCATGCTGTGTTCATCCCAAGCACTAACTGATGACTCTGTCTTCCAAATTGTCTCTAAAAGCCTTCAGAACATCACCTAAGCTTTGCCTGTGTAGGAAACATAAGTACCTGCAGATTTCATTTTTCTTTTTTTCTCTTTTATTTTTTTTGAAATAAAATGCTTCATTTTGCTAGTTGGCAAGTTTGCATCTGCTCTTCTTATTTGTAAATGTATAGATGTTGAATAACATAGACCTGTCTCTCTGTGTTCATATGAAGCTATTTATGATTTGAAGACATATTAAAAATATAAAGTAATCTGATCTGTTTATTACTCACAAGTTAAAGTTGTTTGCAGGAGCATACCAAGACATTCCCTATTATGTGAATCTTTCTGTGACTTGCTAGTTTTTGTAGTTTGTGTTACTCCCATTTTTTTCTGAACCTGACATAGATATTTCTTTTCTTAATACAGGGAGTGTTTCATTTACCCACAGGTACTGATGAACAGACTGGTCTATAGTCCCTACTTGTCTATACTCCCAAGCCAGTGATAGCTCCCTCCTTCTTCAGGAACCCCCATTGCCTAGGAGCTGCCACTGCCTTGAGAATAAGAATAGTTAAATAGTACTGTACTCTGTATTATACTTAAGGTATGAAATGGGTTGTATTGGCTGATGTGGACTGGGCTGGCAGTCTAACCACCATGTAGAATGTTGTTTATATGGACAGATCGGCAACTTGCTTATGACTTTTGGTTCATAATTTGTAAGTTGAAGACCAGTTTTATAGGTCATAGTAACTGTCAAGTTGCTCACATAGTGCAGTAGCATTCACTTTCTCAAGCCATTGAGGGAGAGGGCAATTTTAGGCCTCATATCTTCTGAAGCTTCCATTCATTGAGCATTTTCTACATGCCAGGCATTGTCCTAATCATCTCATATATATTATTGTATTTGGTTCTCACAACAACCCTATGAGGTAAGTATCTGTGACATCTCCATTTTACAGATGAGGAAACTAAGCCCCAAAGGGGCTAAATAACTTTTCCAGAGATCACATAGCTGTTAAATTTTTTATCCAAGGTTTAACCTCACGTCTGTTGGATTCCAGTGCTTGTACACTCATCTAGTATACTATGCTACTTTCAACTCGTTAATGCAGATACATCCTAAATACATTAAACTGCTAGATTGACAAAATGTTTTTGTGTGGATGTATGTTAAAGAAACATAGGAATATCTAAATAACTCAACGTGTCCTCTCTGTACGTCCCAATATAAGGAAACTAATTCACAATATAATTAGCCCTTTTTAATTATTTTAACCACATGAAAGTCTTTACCCTTTAAGCTAACTTCTGGCTTTAAAACAGCAAGGAAGGTTAAAAGTTGACAATTAAGTACTCTGAACCAACCTCTTGGTGACAACTCTCAGAACTGGGGCTTAGTTGGCAAATGAAATGAAGTTCACCAAGAAGCATTAGATAGACCTTCCAGAAAGTGGCAGTTGACCCTAAAAGTTTCCAGCAGTTGGAAAGAGGAGAGACTTGGGAAAGGCTGGAGTCTGGCTTTAGGAAATTGGCATCAGAGAGGGCCAATGGCAGTGAGCTGAAGGTGGGATTTCCACAAGCAGGTAGAACACAAATAAAAGCAGGGCGGCAACCTGCAATTGTTTGGCAGTCTTAGGACACACATTGTTCATGACAGGGATATACAAAAACAGGTCGAGTGGGATCTAGCCACAGGGACTGGAGTTCAGGAGAAAATCTATCCTACAGGGAGGTGGCAAAAGGGAGACAAGGTGTGAGATACAGACGAATTGGAGTAGAAGTAAGAGGAACAGTAATAATAATAGTAATCATAATTGTTACAATAATTATGTTCAACGTTTGTATAATATACGATTTCTAAAGTTCTTCCATATATATATATTATATATATATTATATATAAATATATTAAAATATATATATATATATATAAAGAGAGAGAGAAAGAGAGATTCTACTCCATGCCTGGCACTAAGGATTCAGAGTTAACTAAAACCCAGTCATTATTCCTGGATGAATCACTGTCTGGTAAAGGAGAAAAACGTGTAAACAAATGACATTGCAGTGTGGTATATGCAATAAGAGAATGATATCGAAAGTATAAAAGTATTATAGAGGAGCCATGAGTTGTATCTAGGAGTCAGAGAACCTTACAGGGAAGAATATAAAAGATGAGTAGCAATTCTTCATCCAAGTGATAGACAGTCAAATTGATAGCATTTGCACCAGCCCAGGGTGTAAACATCATGGTATGTTTAAGAAAGTACCAATAAACAGGTAACAGTGTAGCAAAAGGCCTGAGAGGCAGAGATGGGATGAAGAAGAAGATGATGAGACCGGAGAAGATAGGCCTGAAGGGTGTTGTTTGCCATAAGTATCTTGGATTTTTATCCTGTTGGAAGAGTTTTAAGCCAAAAAAAGGCATAAACAGAATTTCATTTTCCACTGACCCTTCTAAGAGCAGCATAAAGATGGATTACACAGGGGAACCCTAGCGGCAAAATGACCAGTCCAGTTCTGAGATGTTGCAGTTGTCCAGGGGAAAGATGGTGCATGTCTGGGCTATGTCTCTAGTGGAGGAACAGGTGGAGTCAAGAACTAAGAGATAAAATTGATAGGATTTGCTCACTGATTGCATGCAGAGAGTAAAGGAGAAGGAGAACTTCTATAGGCAGACAAGGTAGAGATAACAGACACAATGACCATTAGAGGAACTAAAGTGTGAGGTAGAGGCTCTGTCTGACCTCAGTCCTGCTTCTAGGGACTAAATGTCTCCAGCAAAGATGTATATGGTAAGACCCCAGGATGGAAGCAAAGCAGGCATCTCAAATATTTAATTTCAAAATATCCATAATAAAATGGCATGTCTAAAAATATAATTTTGAACTATACTTAAGAAGGAAAGAAGCTATTTTTCTCTCCCTGTCCCTTCTTTCAACTCGACACCAAAGCTCAAAAGTTTCTGCTTAACCAACCCTTCACCCTATCCCAAAGATACTGGTTTTATTCACCTGATGTAAGAGTTTACCAGCTATAGATGGCCAAATGGCAAATAGTTTCTATTTTGCAGCCCATATAATGTATTTTGCAACTACTCAACTCCACCATTGCAGTGCAAAAGCAGCCATAGACCATAGATAAATGAATGAGAGTAACTGTGTTCCAGTAAAGCTTTACTTATGAAAACAGGCAGCAGACTGAATCTGACATGTGGGCCATAGTTGTCAACTCCTGACCTAATGGATGACTTTGAGTGTACTTTGGGAAGAAGGGTTGAAGTGGTACAGACAGACATTGTAACCTTTAAAGCAAAACAAGCATATGTTTAAAACCGTTTAATGATGTTCTTTTACCAGTAGGCTAGAGTGCAAGCTCCCTAGCCTGGCAGGGACCCTTATCTAACAAAGAACTGTATTCATCTAAATAATAGCAGGAATATGTTTAGAATAGAATAGCAGTGCTACTTGCCACATTTACTTTCTTGTATGTGTGTGTATTTGTTGTTGTTAATTAAGATCACATTTACCTTATTATTCTCTTACCCTGCCAGACTAAGCTCAGCTTAAATCTCAACATTTTAATTTATGTTATTATTAATAGCAATGATTACAGTTACCAAATAGAGAGGCTTACTTTACTCTCTGCCATTCTATAGGCAAGGAGAGCAAGGCTCAGAAGCTGAGTAAGCATTCCTCAGATCACATTGCTGCTAAGTGGCAGAGCCAGCATTTGGGCATGGTTATCTATTCAGTGTCCATTGTCTTGGACACTGTGTTATATTCCTCAAAGCACAGGGAGAGGAAAATTAGAAAAGCAAATAGTAGAGCAAACAATGAAGAATTTTCTTGATTTGAACAATGACTTGTTAAACTTAGTATATGCTAAATTAGACTGTACAAATATCACAAACAGGCTCTATTAGGAAATTATATAAAGAATATAAAGGGAAATTGTATTTCTGTTGACATGTAGAATGAATGACCTTAAAATCTCAACTATCTGAGCACTTCATAAAGAGTCTTAGCAAGTACTGATATACTTGAAGGATGGGCCTGAATGAATGTATAAATTAGAGGGAGAAAAGTCATGGAGTTCTGAAAGCAGTTTTTAGAAGCTTGTGTGTGCTGTGTAAAGTTCTACAACTTAAAGAAAATTTTAAGGGTGATACTTCATTGTTTTGATAGTTCCAGAAAGGCACATACATTTTACGTTAATGTTCAAAAACTCTTGTGCCCTTCCTTCCCTGGCCAGGCTGAAGCACTTTTCCAACAAATCTGCCCCAACGAAGACTTTTGTCCACCCCCACCAAATCCTGAAGACATTATCCTTGATGGAGACAGTTTACAACCAGAGGCTTCAGAATCCAGTGCTATACCAGAGGCCAACTCAGAGACTCCCAGGGAAAGCACAAATCTGAGAAATCCAGAGGAGCCCTCTGAATAACGAGTATACACCAAACTGAATAGCACATTTTGGAAAATCCTCCTAGCCTCAGAGTCCTCTTGATGGAAGAAAGGTTTGAAAAATGTTACAAAGCAGCAGCCAGTTGACATGCAGAATTACCAAGAGAAACAGATGATAGAAATCCAAAAGGGAATTTTCCTTAAAAAGGACATTCCAAGACCACAAAACACTTGTAAAGCACATTGACTTGCCTGCTTTAAGATACCAAACCTGTGGAATTAGCAGATAAAAATTATAAGTGGATTGATTCCCAGAAATATAGCTATGTTTATGAAAGTGATCCTATGCATTGTTAATAATTCTATGGTATTAGGACAGCTTTTGCTTGCCACTTTGGATCTTTGTTTGAAAACCACATCTTCAAAATCTGCTTACATATTTCCTTTGATTATTTGAGTTATATTTCCTTTATGGGTATGAGCATCGTGACACAAACGATAAAAGCATACGTAAATATAGCTGATAAAAACTAAAGTGTCATGATCCAGGCAGGAGCCTATGCTTGAAATAGAGGTTTGTTTTGTTTTCTATCTTGAGTATTGAAAATGCTAATATTAAAGTAGACACTTTTATAAACAAGTCATGAGTTCATTACTCAGTGCTTTTTTCTTTTAAATGTTAGTAGTGATATTTGTATGTGAATCCTGAACATACTAGGAAGGCTCAATACTAAAGAAGTGGAAAGATTTGAATAGGCTCATTGGTATTTGGAAATTCTGTCTAGTCGAGTATCTGGAGCACTAGCCTAATTGTCTGTGGACCTAATTTAGTCCTAGCTATGCCACCGATGATATTAAGCAAATTGTTTAACTTCTGGGCCTCAGTTTCTCCATATGTCTACTGTATGAGAATGATATTGAAGATAAATGCAGTGCCATCCTTAGAATGTTTTTTCTGGAATAAAAGTTGTTTCAGAATTTTCTCATTGTCTTGGGGGTGAATATCAAAGATCTCATGCAGCAAATAACTGTTTGCTGTCACCTCCCCCAACACAATAGATCACAGTGTTCTTATTGCATTAAGCTTTTAAAATAAAAATCTATTTCCTTAATTAGTATTTTATTGTCTAATAGAAAAGTAAACATAGTAATGTGAAATTGTGGTTTTGAATCTTAATAAGGAAAACAGTCTATAAACTCTTCATATTCCTCTTCTAGTAGGTAAACCTGAAACAACCAAGGACTCTAAATAGAATATGACAATTGGTAAACCCTAATATGCACTTAACTTTTAAAAATACAAGGGCTGTACATAGGCAGCAAATCTAGTTACAGTGACAGTGCCTATATTAAAATCTTTCCAAATGCCAAGCTCTAATGGTTTACCTTTTTTGAGCAATAGTTTGGACTCAACAACTTATTTCAATAAATAAATACATTAAAAGTGTGTTGTCATGCAGTCTGGCCTATCTTGCTGATCAGAGAGCCATGGCTACAGTAGAAAGCACATAGTTCTTACATACTTCAGCTGCAGCAGGGCTCTGACCTCTCCAGATTTCAGAGAAGATCTTAAAGGAAACCAGCTCTGTCAGGTCACAGACTCACGAGAAATGGAAAAAATCAAGGAATGTAGCTCTTGCCTCACCTTTTAAACCCCCTGCGGATATAGCTGAATCCAGAAGAAAATCTTCCCAGCCTCTCAGGCTACTCCTAATCCTTCTCCCCATTGTATAGCCTCTCTCCTATCTCTTTAATCTCCTCTATCCCTTTCTTCCCCTTTTATAATGTTATACAAATCAGGGACAATAGAATCACATTATAACCTACTTTGTTACATGGATTCAGATCCATCTTAAATCATATTTCCTGAAACCCAACCACGGCATGGGCTAAATGCACAATACATACCTATAAGCACCGGGTATTGGCTCTGCCCCGCAGTACGAGCAATATAAAAGCTTCCACTACATGAGAGTATTGAGTCTGAATACAATTGCAGTAAACTGCACCAATTAAGATATTGTACTTTGTTATAGTCTTAGAGTTAAGGCCTCTTGATGCAGCATGCACACTTATATAAACAGCCAATCAGGGTACACCCAGAATGACTAGAAAAATACTGATAGCTTTACTACAGCTCTCTAAAACAATGAAGGAGATATTCTGTGGTCTCATGGCCCAGTCCATACTGTACCCTATTTCATCCATTAGCCAGCATCGGAATTTCTCTTCCAGGTTATTTATTAAATACTGTTGAAATGTTTAAAAGCTCCTGAATATGATTAGTGATGATTAAGATAATACACAACTGTTAAAAACCTTGTGTTAGAGAACTTTAGATATTTCCTGTTGCCTCAGAATGTAATAGAAATTATTCTAAGAGCATTCTTTTCAGCTATCTTAATTACTGCAATTACTTGTTTCCATAGCTTTAAAGGAAAACCTTTTAGTTTTGTTGTAAAACCATAAGCCTGAAGTCATATGAATAAAATATAAATGCTGTATGTGATGCAGAAATTTCAGTAGCTAATTTTAAATTTTGAAAATAGCTATTATCAAAGAATTTTTATTCATGTGTTTAAAATGTTTATGTTATGCATGCTTCTTATTAACCAAAAATGATAATACCATTCAGTTTAGTGATCAACATGAAAACTGGTTACTAACCCTATGTTGCTACTGTATTTTTGTCTAGTTGGTATGCCTGCCCAGAAAAAGATAGATATATATGATATGTATATTATAAACATATATTTTTCTATAGGAAAACTGAGTTATAATTTCCCCATCTTCTATGATATCTAGCTGCTCATAGGAAAATAGTCATGTTAATGGTTAACTTCTGGAATAGTAGTTTCTGAGATGGGCAGCCCTTTGTGTAAAATAATGGCCACACTAATGATTAACTTCTGTCACAGCTGTAGTTCTGAAGAAGGCAGCCCTTTGTCTAAAGTGCTAAAAACCTTGAAAAAAGTTTGTTGAAATTTGATTGCTAAATAGTAGTGATCCTTCAAAGCAGTTTTCTTACAAATAAGTTATTTACTGCTATTGGTATTGGATAATTTCTCTCTCAACTCTTGATTGATTTTTCTTATATGCATTTCCAAAAGCATGAATATATGATTATTCATAATTTGCACACTGTAACAGTAAGTTTTCAGAGGAAATAAAGTCTGTTTTTAATGCCTTTCAGGCGTGGTATCCTATTTTTTAATATTAAAATTTTGTATATATGCCAAGAAATTAAAAATTGTCTTGGAACTGATTTATTTGTTGATACTGGTCTGTTACTTAAATTATTAGTTAATTGTCCAGCTGTATACTTGGTTTTATTCCTAGGCATCTGCCAACTGTGTCAGGTTTGGCAATCAAATGATACATGGGTATGTTTACTTAGCAAACTGTTCTAGATGCCAGCATCAGATCTCATTCTATTTGAAATCAGTGTTCTGAGGCATGGGATATGGCTTTACGATACATTACCTGCAAACTGTTTTCGCATCTCACTTAGTGTATGAGAATCTGAAACGTTTTTCTTATTTACTTGCTGAGTGTGAACCTGAAGTGTTTGTCTTTGTGGTCGTTGAGTCCCCAACAGCTTACTTGCAACAGATAAGAGACTGCTGATGTTCTTTTCATGCAGAAATCATTCACTGAACTATGATTTGTTCTTGCATCAAATAATTGAAGAAGAGTGACATTTTCTTTCAATTCCAAGTCATTTTTAAACCTTCCCAGACAGGACGTATTCAAAAGGTAACATCATTATTTCAAAACTGGCAATTTATCTGTGAGATTATTAATGAATCAAGTTTAAGAAAGATAAGGTTAATTGAATTTTTAAACAAGTAACTGTATTATCCTTCAAGCACCTTGCAGTTCATAAGAGTATTCACACTTTTTCTTAAACAAGTGTTTTGATATGTTTCAATTCTCTTCTTTAATGATGGCTTTTTTAAAATGCAAGAGGTTTAACACAACATCCCAGGTCACACTTTGAAGGCCACTTTTCTTTCTATTAACGTAGTTTAGCTGTGGGGCTGCAATGAGATGCCCTTCCCATACAAGTTGCCACATCTGCTCTTTCTAGTGATGATGACTCTTAGGACCATTTGACAGATTGTAATCATTAGAACTTGAATCCTAGTAGACTGGAGGGTCTTTTCACCTATCACTACAGGGAGATTTATGCTGGTAACACCTATTAATGTTAATAGGACTTGCATGTGTAAATCCTCTTCCTGTCAATGAGACAGTTGACCCCTAAAAGAAATATTCTTTAGAGATGGACAACTTTCTACTCGAGAAGCATTAGTGAATTGTTCTATTCAAATTTTTCATGTGTGGGAAAAAAATCTCAAGACTATACTAATTCAGCAAAGGATTTGTAGAGCTTGAAAAGATGAAATAATAGCTCTTAGTTTTCTATTCACATTCTAATATATATTAGATACTATTACTCTTTTTTTTTTTTTTGCGGTACGCGGGCCTCTCACTGCTGTGGCCTCTCCCATTGCAGAGCACAGGGTCCGGACGCGCAGGCCCAGCGGCCATGGCTCACGGGCCCAGCCGCTCCGCGGCATGCAGGATCCTCCCGGACCAGGGCACGAACCCCTGTCCCCTGCATCGGCAGGCGGACTCTCAACCACTGCGCCACCAGGGAAGCCCGATACTATTACTCTTCATGTTATCAACATAGCATTTTTCTCTTATTTTCACTTATTTTTATTATTTTCTAATTAAAGTATAATTGACATTCAACACTATGTTAGCTCCAGGTGCACAATATGTGATTCAATATTTCTATAGATTACAAAATGATCACCACGATAAGTCTAGTTACCATCTGTCACCATACAAAGTTATTAAAATATTGACTATATTCCCCATGCTGTACATCTCATCCCCGTGACTCATTTATTTTGTAACTGGAAATTTGTACCTCTTAATCTCCCTCACTGATTTCACTCATCCTCCCCACACTCCTCCTCCTCTCTGGCAACCACCTATTTTTCCTCTGTATCTATAAGTCTATTTCTGTTTGTTCATTTGTTTTGTTTTTTAGATTCCACATATAAGTGAATTAAAACAGTATTTGTATTTCCTGCCTGCCTTATTTCACTTAGCATAATACCCTCTAGGTGCAGACCCTTTCAAACCACCAATAATAGCATTTTTCACAGAACCAGAACAAATAATACAAAAAATTGTATGGAAACACAAAAGACCCCAAATAGTCAAAACAATCTTGAGAAAGAAGAACAATGCCGTAGGTATCACCCTCCCTGATTTCAAACTATATTACAAAGCTACTGTAATCAAAACAGCATGGTACTGGCACAAAAACAGACACATAGATCGATGGGACAGAATAGAGAGCCCAGAAGTAAATCCACATTTATATGGTTAATTAATCTATAACAACAGAGGCAAGAATATACAATGGGGAAAAGAGAGCCTCTGACAAATGATGTTGGGAAAACTGGACTGCTTTCTCACACCATATACAAAAATAAACTAAAAATGGATTAAGGACTTAAATGTAAGACCTGAAAATATAAAACAGTTAGAAGACAACATAGGTAATACACTCTTCGACATCAATCTTAGCAATATTTCTTTGGATCTGTCTCCTCAGGCAAGAAAAACAAAAGCAAACAAACAAATGAGACATCAAATGAGAAAGCTTCTGCACATCAAAGGAAACCATTGACAAAATGAAAAGATAACCCATGGAATGGGAGAAAATATTTGCAAGTAATATGACCAACAAGAGGTTAATATCCAAAATACATAAACAGGTCATACAACTCAGTATCAAAAAGAAACCCAATTTAAATATGGGCAGAAGACCAGAATAGATATTTTTCCAAAGAGGATATACAAATGGCCAACAGGCATATGAAAAAAATGCTCACCATTGCTAATCATGAGAGAAATGCACATCAAAACAACGAGATGTCTCCTCACACCAGTCAGCATAGCTATCATCAAAAGGTCTACAAATAACAAATGTTGGTGAGGATGTGGAGAAAAGCAAACTCCAGTACATTGTTACTAGGATTGTAAATTGGTGCAGCCACTATGGAAAACAGTATGGAGGTTCCTCAAGAAACTAAAAATAGAACTACCATATGATCCAGCAATTCCACTGCTGGGTATATATCCAAAGAAAATGAAAACACTAATTCAAAAAGATGCATGCATCCCAGTATTCATAGCAGCATTATTTACAATAGCCAAGACATGGAAGCAACCTAAATGTCCATCAACAGATGAAAGGACAAAGAAGATGTGGTACATATATACACAATGAAATATTACTCGGCCATAAAAAAAATGAAATTCTGTCACTTGCAACAACGTGGATGGACCTAGAGGGTATTATGTGTAGTGAAATAAGCCAGAGAAAGAAATGAACGATATAATGAAAGACAAACAGGCTCACAGATATAGAAGACAAACTAGTGGTCACCAGTGGGGAAAGGGATGGGGGGAGAGGCAAGATAGGGATATAGGAGATACAAACTATGTATCAATCTAAAATAGATAAACAACAAGGATATATTGTGCGGCACAGGGAAATATAGCCATTATTTTGTAATGACTTTAAATAGAGTATAATCTATAAAAATATTGACTCACTATGTAGTACACCTGAAACTGATATACCATTGTTAATCAACTATACTTCCATTTTTTAAAAAGGCTACTCATGGACCATAACTACTGAGCCTGTACTCTAGAGCCTGTGAGCCACAAATACCAAGCCCACGTGCCACAACTACTGAAGCCTGCTCACCTGGAGCCTGTGCTCCACAACAAGAGAAGCCACCGCAATGAAGCCCACGCACCGCAATGAAGAGTAGCCCCTGCTCACTGCAACTAGAGAAAGCCCGCGTGCAACAACAAGGACCCAATGCAGCCAAAAATAAAAATAAATTAAAAAATAAAAGGCCACATGTCCTTAAAATTTTTTTTAATAAAAATTCTAATAGTGAGTGGAGATCATACCAGTTGTTTTTATCTAAATAGAACTACTGATGGAACAAATAAGTCAATTGAAATGTGGACAGATTTTTTAAACCAAAGTAGTTGACACAGTGGAATTAAAAGATCTATTCACTTTGCTTACATACATGTTAAATTACAGTCCTCACTTCCTCAGCTCCCTCATTCAGTTGAGCACAGTATCTTATTGATTTTATCTTAGAATATCTTACTGATCACAGCCTCCTCTCTATTCCCACAGTCCTCTGTTCTCATTCTCTTTCAGATTAATTACTATAATTAGTTTTTCTGACGCTAGGCTCCTCATTCTATTCCAATTACCTGTTGAGGCAGAAACCAGTGCATGGCTTCCTTCTCATGTTTACATATCATGAGAAGGGACCCACTTAGCATAATAACACGCCAAAGTTAGCAACAGTGAAGCCCTTGAGTGGGCATTTATTCCCAGCCTACAACAAATGTGGCAAGGCGTAGCTTGGGACTCTGAGGTCAAGGCAGAGAGAGAGAGTAGAAAAGGAAATGACAGGTAACACGTGTAGTGCCTACTATGTACTAGGCAGTATTCTATTAACACTTTTAACCTGAAGACAACCTGTGGCTACTATTATCATTCTCCATTTTACAGATGAGGAACTTGATGAGGAAACTAAAGCACAGAGATAAAATAACTTGTCCAAGTTCGCACAGTTAGAAAGGTTTGGATTGTTCCTCCTAATTCAGTATGCACTGAAACATGTTTGTGATCTACTACTAGTAAGATTATATTCTTTCATCTTAATGAGCTGTATCTGCCTGCCCTAATGGTGGTAGAGTTTCACCTAAAAAATAAATACAAATAAAGGCCCTGACCTTGTCTTTTCTCTCCTTAAAATCCTTTCCATATTAAATACAGTCTGAACTCTTCAGCATAGCATATGAAACGAGACCCTCCAAAAACCAACATGTTCCCCTTTGGCTTCATCTATCATTCTACCTCCCTCCCCACCTCACACTATATTCTTCAGACACGATGAACTTCTCAGTATCTTCAAACTCTTTGGCCCTTTGCATATGCCATTTCTTTTTCCGGAATTTCCTGGCCTCTCTCCGTTATCACTACACCCCTTTTCCCCTGACCCTTCCTTTCTGCCTTTTAAACCCAGCTCTAATATTACTTCAACTGCTAACACTTTGGCAACTCCACGGGGCAAAGTTACTTTTCCCTCTGTACCGACCCCACCAAAAACTGTTCATAAAGCCCTTATCTCATAGAAATCTAAGTTTTCTGATTTTGTTTCTGTCTCCTCGATAGTGAGAAACTTGAGAGCAGGTGCCCTGCTATTCATCCTTCCATCTCTAACACCTAACAACACCTGTCTCATGGCCATGTGTCTGCTGCATAACCCTGCTCCTCTGGCCATGGTGGTTTCTATCTAGGGTAGGGACATGCTCCTGACCCTCTTTGGAATTGGGACTCATAAAGAGTTTGACTTTCTGAGTGGCTGACCCATAACACAAAATCTCTTTAGCTATGGACAGCCATATTTTCTTCCATGTGGCTAGGAAAGCAAAGACAGTTTACAAAGAAAGAAGCAGTGATGAGACACAGAACTGCCAGATGAACCTAAAGTTGGTTTCTGAGAGCTTTCTAATTCCATAATCGAGTCCTTCCTGAGGCCCAGTATCATTCCTGCCCTTGGTTTGTTTGAGACATCCTGTCTCATAATCAGATTTCTTTAGATGTTCAAGAAATGCATGTTAGGGCTTCCCTGGTGGTGCAGTGGCTAAGAATCCACCTGCCAATGCAGGGGACACAGGTTTGATCCGTGGTGCGGGAAGATCCCACATGTGGCGGAGCAACTAAGCCCGTGAGCCACAAATACGAGCCTGCGTGCCACAACTACTGAAACCCGCGCACCTAGAGCCCATGCTCCGCAATAAGAGAAGCCACTGCAATGAAAAGCCCGCACACCACAATGAAGAGTAGCCCCCGCTCACGGCAACTAGAGAAAGCCCCCGCACAACAACAAAGAACCAACACAGCCAAAAATAAATAAATACAATATATAAATTTATTTAAATAAAAAAAGAAATGCATGTTGAATTCTGATACTTGCAAACACAACATTTTAAATTTTTATTTTAAATAAACACGTCTGGGAAATTTCATTATTAGAACATTCCAAACCACCTCTATCTGTGTAAATATGTATGTAGGTTTGTGAATGCATTTGTATACTGTGCAAATTTGGACTTTTACTGATTAGGAAACGTCATAAAATTTTCAGGTCCGAAGTTCCACACAGAAGGGGGAGTAAATCAAGGAAAAAAGCAAATATTATCTACACTTGAGAAGAACTTTGGCAGAGAATTATCTTGGTGACTTCTAACCACTATCAATTTATTCTGAGAAAAACCGTAGGAGAGGCAATACCCATCTAACAAGTATGTGCTGTAAAAAGCAACTGTTGTTACAATGGAAGTCAACTATAGGTAGGATACCTAAACTTAGTGCCTTTGGCACATGTGATGTGAAAGTGTCCTTTTTGATTTGTATTAGAAATATATTTTCAAAATAATACCCTGGAATAAGATTCTTAAGGTCAAATATGGTCTAAAGTTTTGAAGAAATTCACCTTTGTTTGGTATGGAAGCTATTTGCATAATATGTAAACATTTAAGTTGTACAGATAGGTAAGTTTACAAAGCATTAGATATAAGCTAAGTTCTATACCCTAAGGAGCTTACAATTTTTAAGTCAGAAATGGACAATGTACCAGAAAGTGGTTTCCTTTGGTTGAGCAATAGCAACAAAAAGATTTGTGCAGAACTTAAAACTGCTCTCTATTGATCTTTATTATAACTGGAAAAAATTGCCTACAGGAAAATGCCATTCCTTTTCTAAATCTGGATTTGATCATTATAAGGACAGATACGCTGAATCTTGAACATCATTTTGTCTTTCAGATCTTCTGAAAATAATTTTTGACTGCTAGATTTGAGATGCTAATCCATATTCAGACACATCCTGTTTTAAGAGAACACTCTATAAGAAGATCTAGATTTATAAAGCACAACATTTTGGAGGGTGACTGTGCCCATTACAAAGTAATTCTTTGCTTTACCAAAGAATTCAGGCTGCTTTTAAGTAGGAGTTCCTAGGAGTTCCCTGATGGTATATATCAGCGCTGCATAAGCTATTAACTTCTAGGCAGAAAGAGGTAGGGTAGAACCACTGCCAAATGAAGATTGAATTGAAAATAAAGCAATTCTAAAATTATTGTGGAAGTAAAGGAGAAGATATGGATTCACAGAAGTCTGGTTTAGGACAACTTTTCAGGAATACATGTGTGGCATAAAGTGTGTTGACTTAAATTGAAGATTATTTGGGGACTACAGTTCCTTCCTAATAATAGAACCCATCTATCAGATTGCCTGCAATAAGTCCATGTGAAATTGCCATTCAAAAATACCCCTTAGGACAGGGAGATCAGCTCGGTGCTTTGTGACCAGCTACAAGGGTGGAATAGGGAGGGTGAGAGGGAGGGGGACACAAGATGGAAGAGATATGGGAATATATGTATATGTATAACTGATTCACTTTGTTATAAAGCAGAAACTAACACACCATTTTAAAGCAATTATACTCCAATAAAAATGTTTAAAAAAAACCCTTACACTTGATTGATATTTTTCATTAATATTACTTGGCCACAGTCTTCTTGAACAAAAGATTTTATGGTGGATAGTTTTTTCCCCAAGATGTCTAAGAGTAAGTTGTAAAACCATGGCATTTACAATGTGGTTCAGGCATTATAAATAAGCAAATGTTGATCTTCTTCAGTAAAACCTGGGAAGTCTGCCTGTATAAGCCTACCTCACAAATGGAAAAGGGTATAAAAATATCCCCTGGAAATGTGAAATATCACGTGTTCAATATATACTTAGAATTGAGGGAGCTAAGTGGAGCTGGGAGTGGGATCTTAAAGCTATGGCTCAGGCCATAGGATCCTAAGTAGCCTCTCCTGAGAGGGTATTGGGGTGGCTTCTGCTGGCCCCACCACATCCCTTCCTTTGTCTCCTTCACTCTCTGGGTCATCAGTAGTATGCAGGTAGGTATAACAGCAGGAACACCTTAGCTATATCAGTGAAAAAAAATGTTGCCTGCCATATCAGTAAACAAAGGATGTTGCAGCCATAAAGCCATCACATTACAGCCGCCCCAAGAGTGAGCCCTGAGGGAACTCAGGATAGAAACAAGATGCCCGGCATCAAGCAGTCAACTGCTGCATCCACCCCTGACAATGCACCCTGAGGAGACTTGGGATGAGAAAGCACAGGACACTGGCCCCAGATAGCTGAGGTTCATATCAAAGGAATGAGTTCAGTGAGCTGTGATTTTTGTATCTCTTCCCATGTATAGAAAAGTGCTAAATTCCTTAACTTGAGATATCTGGTTTTCTTTAATTAACAGTAATCTTTTTTAATTTTTAATTTTATTGGAGTATAGTTGATTTACAATGTTGTGTTTCAGGTGTACAGGAAATTGATTCAGTTATACATATCATATATTCATTCTTTTTTAGATTCTTTTCTCATATAGGTTATCAGAGAATATTGAGTAGAGTTCCCTGTGCTATACAGTATGTCCTTGTTGTTATCTATCTTATATACAGTAGTGTGTGTGTGTGTTCATCCCAAGCTCCTGATTTATCCCTCTCCCACAGGTTTCCCCTTTGGAAACCATAAGTTTGTTTTCAATATCTGTAAGTCTGTTTCTGTTTTGTAAATAAGTACATTTGTATCACTTTTTAAAATTAGATTCCACATATGAGTGATATCATATGATATTTATCTTTCTCTGTCTAACCTACTTAGTATGATAATCTCTAGGTCCATCCATGTTGCTGAAAATGGCAATATTTCATTCTTTTTATGGCTGCATAATATTCCATTGTATATATATACCATATCTTCCTTATCCATTCCTCTGTTGTTGGACATTTAGGTTACTTCCATAACTTGGCTATTGTTAATACTGCTTCAGTGAACACTGGGGTGCATGTATCCTTTCAGATTATGGTTCTCTCTGGATATATGCCCAAGAGTGGGATTGCTGGATCATACGGTAATTCTATTTTTAGTTTTTTAAGGAACCTCCACAGTGATTGTACCAATTTCCATTCCCACCAACAGTGTAGGAGGGGTCTCTTTTCTCCACACCCTCTCCAGCATTATTTATTGTTTTTAGACTTTTTTGATGATGGCCATTCTGACCAGTGTGAGGTGATACCTCATTGTAGTTTTGATTTGCATTTCTCTGATAATTAGTGACGTTGCCATCTTTTCATGTGCTTTTTGGCCGTCTGTATGTCTTCTGTGGAGAAATGTCTATTCAGACCTCCGGCCCATTTTTTGATTGGGTTGTTTGTTTTTTTGTTATTCAGCTGCATGAGCTGTTTGTATATTTTGGAGATTAATCCCTTGTCTGTTGCTTTGTTTGCAAATATTTTCTCCCATTCTGTGGGTTGTCTTTTCGTTTTGGTTATGGTTTCCTTTGCTGTGCAAAAGCGTTTAATTTAGTTAGGTCCCATTTATTTATTTTTGTTTCTATTTTCATTACTCTAGGAGGTGGATCCAAAAAGATACTGCTGCAATTTATATCTGAGTGTTCTGCCTATGTTTTCCTCTAAGCGTTTTATAGTGTCTGGCCTTACATTTAGGTCTTTAATCCATTTTGAGTTTATTTTTGTGTATGGTGTTAAGGAGTGTTCTAATTTCATTCTTTTACATGTAACTGTCCAGTTTTCCCAGCACTACTTACTGAAGAGCCTGTCTTTTCTCCATTGTATATTCTTGCCTCCTTTATCAAAACTAAGGTGACCAAATGTGTGTGGGTTTATCTCTAGGCTTTCTATCCTGTTCCATTGATCAATATTTCTGGTTTTGTGCCAGTACCATACTGTCTTGATTACTGTAGCTTTGTAGAATAGTCTGAAGTCAGGGAGTCTGATTCCTCCAGCTCCATTTTTCTTTCTCAGGATTGCTTTGGCTATTGGGGTCTTTTGTGTTTCCATACAAACTTTAGAACTTTTTGTTCTAGTTCTGTGAAAAATGCCATTGGTAATTTGTTAGGGATTGCATTGAATCTGTAGATTGCCTTGGGTAGTATAGTCATTTTCACAATATTGATTCTTCCAATACAAGAACATAGTATATCTTTCCATCTAATTAGAGTAATCTTCTGATGTTCTGACTACCTGGTCTGTATTGCAAAAACTCCTATATATCCTGGTTCCTCCCTTACCTTACCTCTTCAGAGCAGTCTGTCAGAGCTATCTGAGATGCTGTGTCCTGGACTTAAGTCCTCAGTTTTGTCTGCTGAATAAAACATAATTCTCAACTTTTAAGCTGTGCATTTTTTTCCAGTGACAGCAGGATATAGCAGATCAAGATGGCGAGCCATCCAGTCCACTCACACCCTCATTTCAGCTCTATTTCAGTATTATACCCTTAAGGGAAATTATACTTTTTTTATTAAATATGAATATGGAAAGAAAACTCCACAAGAAATAGTTGCAAAACATTTATTCAGAAAAAGAGATTTCTGAACATCTCCAATATACAAGGGCAAAGACTTGGGAATGAGGCTTGACCATATAGTAGAAAGAAGAAACTATGGCTAAAATGAATGAGCTGGAGGAAATCATAAGAGATCATTTACTTCTAGTCCAATCTCCTCATTCTGTAACTGAGGCCAAGAGAGGGGAAGAAACTTGTCCAAAATCCTTAACAGCTAGAAAAACAGGACAATTTACTATTTAAGAATTGAGTTTGGGATCAGAGAGACTTAGATTTTTCATGTTTCTAATGTTTGTTTTCATTATAGTTACCATGAATCCATTAGAGTACAAAGAGACCTGGATTTTGAATCCTGGTTCCTCCACTTACTAGCTGTAACACTTGGAAAGCTATTCCTTCCTCTCTAGTTATCCGTTTTCTTGTTTGTTCAATGGGAATGATGATAGTACCTATTGCGTTGGACTTTTGAAAGAATGAATATGAGAAAATCCATGTGAAGCCCTCAACAAAGTGCCTGACACAGAGAAAAGCCCTCAATAAGGGGCAACATTGCTGTTACATGATTAAGGACAGAGCCAGGATTACGACCCGGGTTTCCTAATTGTCAGGTCACTGTTCTCTTCACCATGACTGCAACAGCAGATATGCTAGAGAATTTTTAGTAAACTGGAACATATATTTTCTAGTTGTACCCCATTAATCAGACCACAGTCCCTCTCATTACTGGCTATTAGTGGTTTTAGATATTTTAACCTACAAGATGAAAAGTGACATCTATAATTCCATTAAAAGAGACAATTAATTGTAAGTATTCAGTTTTAATCCCAAGAGAAACAGTACAATATACTCTCCAAGTTACAATTTATCAAGTAAACTGTTTCTGAATACCTAAAATTTAGTCATGAGACACAGGAAATTCAGGAGGCATGTGAAATTCAAGCTTTTGTTGTTGGAAAGGATTTGTTATGGATTCCACCACTAGCTTTATTTACTGGCTTTTTGCCCATATTCTAATAGTGATTGGTGTATCACAGGCTGAAATGGAAACTTCATGGAAATATTGTAAATCTCTGCAGCAATTGGGACTTAGAACTTGACAAGGAAGATCCAAACAGATGCAGAGGCTGTCTGCATAGGAGGTCTGATCAAAGGGAACTGGCATAGAAAGCACTACTTGTGCCATAACTTGAACAGACAATAAATATTCGACTAACAATCCTATTTGTGGTAAGAAAATCTACTTGGATGCATATCAAGAACGTGGTATATATTTAAATAAAGTTTTGTAACAAGAGTCATTGACTTGTTTTTCTGTTCATGATGCAGTCCAGACCAAAAGAACATTTTGCAGGTATTTTCTATAAAAACCTCAACCTCTGCATAGAAAGTTCTTTGAAAAATATCTCAGTTCAATCACAGTGATGGGCACTCTTTCCCTTATGCTTCTTCAAATATCAAAATACCTGTTTTGATATTGCTCTGCATGAGCAATGTTGATGTTACATACACAAAAGTTAATGCTTCTGCAGCAATGAAACTAAAGTCTTAATAGAACATAAAATAATATGGACTATATATGAACAAGGGATCTGGGAAAGTGTCTGAAATGTAGTAAGCCCTATAAATGTTTTATAAGTAAATAAATAGGTAATTAATGCCATGGGGAAAAGTCCACAATATATGGTTAAATGAAAAAAAGCAAGGTACAGCTGTACACCTGAAACTAACATAACATTGTAAATCAACTATACTTTAATTTTTTTTTTAATTTAAAATAAAGCAAGTTACAGAAACAACATATCTAGCATGATCCCATTTTGTGTAAAAAAGAGAGGGAAGTCTACGTGCATATGTGTGTTTGTGCGAACTCTAGAAGAGTGCACACAAAATGATGACATTATTTTTGAATTGTGCGATTATATGAATAATCTTTTCCCTTTATATTTCTTTGAATTTTCTACATTTTTGACATATTCATGCATCAGCACTTCTAATATCGCTCCTCACCAGATGTGAAACTGTTGTTTGCTGCGTTCTTTCAGATATTTTTCTGTGCATGGACACATACACACACAGACACACTGAGTATAGGGTACGTGATCATTCAAATAATTGTTAAAACATAAATTGGCTCATGTCATAGTTCTGTAACTGGCTTTTTACAAAATAATATATCTTAGACATCATAAAATACCAATACATAAAAATTTGCTTCCCCCTTTTTAATTGCTGCATAATGTTCCATGGTATGAAATTCATTTAGCCAGTCATTATTAATGAACATTTAGGTGTTTCCAGTTTTATTGCTATTGCTATTTCAAGCAATGATTCAATGAATATTTCATACACATATCTCTGTTCACATGTATATTTCTGATGAGTAGATTCTTAAAGATTGAATTCCTGGGTTAAAGAATCTGTACATTTAAAATTTTGATAGAAACTGCCAAATGGTACTCCAAAAAGACTTTATCAATTTACACTCTCATTTGTACTGGAAGTTATTATTCTTTTACTGTCTGCCAATCTGATGGGCCAAAACATGGCATCATATTGTTATACTTTGCATTTCCCTGATTGCTTATGCATCTGAGCATGTTTATTGGTGATTTTGAATGACCCCCTCTGTGATTTACTAATCCATGCCCTTGCCACTATTATGATTTGTTAGCAGTTCTTTTTATATTCTGCATACTAATTTTTGTTATATATGTTGTAAATATTTTCCCCCAATTCTGGGTTTTAATATTGTTTATGGGGTGATTTTTTACATAGAAAATTTAAATTTTGATGTAGTCAAATCACTCAGTATTTTCCTTTATGGCTTCTGGTCTTTGCATCATGTTTAGGAAAGTCTTCCCCAAATTGATATTATGAAAATAAGCCCTATATGTTGTTCAAATACTGTTATGGTACTGTTTAACCTTTAACTCTTTAATCCACCTAAAATTTAGTCAAGGTAATTATGTGACATAAAAATCTATTATAACTTTTTATATATGATTATCCAATTGTCCTAACACTGTTTATTGACTAGTTCATCCCTTTCATACTAATTTGAACTACTATCATTATCAAATATTAGATTCCTATTCTGGATTCTATTCAGTTTCATTGATATTTTTGTTTATTCCTATGATAATACTACACTGTTTTAATTCCTATAATTTTCGTAACATGTTTTGATACCTATTAGAGTCAGCCCGTCCCCCTCATTTTTTTCATCAAAATTGTCTTAGCTAGTCTAGGCCCTTTGGTTTTTCATAAACATTTTGGAATCAACTCGTGAAGTGCCATACACAAACACACACATAAATCTTTGTAGTGATTTTGATTGGAATTTCATCCAATCCTATCCCACCTTCCCATCCATGAACATGGTATATCACTCTATTTATTTAGTTTTTCCCTATGCTTTTCAATAATCTTATACTTGTTGGCAGAGACTGATAATGATCACCAAATATCCATGTTCAGCTCTACATTTCCCAACTTCCCTTGAAGATAGGTTAGGGTGATTGGGCAATTAAGAGCTAGTTGGCCTCCTCCAGTCCTTTTCCCCCTTTTCCATCATTAATAGGCCACATGTTACAGGTAGCATTGTCACAAGTTGGAAACTTCCAGGAATGCTGAGTCATCTCTTGAAAGAAAGCTGTGCCAGAGGGCCACCTGACTCAGAAAAACTGTAATTAAGTTATAAGAACTGAATAAGTTATAAGAAGTAGCTCTGTGTTGTGTTACAGCATGGAGATTTCAGGGATTATGTGTCACCACAGCATAGCCTAGCATTACCCTGACTGATTCAAAGGTCTTGCCTATCTTTTATTTATTCCAAGATGTCTTACAGTGTTTTTGTTTGTTTTCTGTATAAGTTTGTATACAGCATAATGAGTTGACTTATATACATAATGAAATGATAACCACAGTAAATTCAGTGAACATCCATCATCTCATATAGATACAAAATAAAAGAAAAAAATATTTTTCCTTGTGATGAGAACTCTTGGGATTTACTCTCTTAACAACTTTCATATATAATATACAGCACTGTTAATTATATTTATGATGTTGTACATTACATCCTTAGTACTTATTTATCTTATAACTGGAAGATTTTACCTTTTCACTACCTGCATCCAATTCCACCTCCCCCACCCCTCTTCCTCTGGTAACCACAGATCTGATCTCTTTTTCTATGAGTTTGTTTGTTTGTTTGTTTTAGAAGTATTATTGACCTATAACACTATGTTAGTTCCTGGTGCACAACATAGTGATATATTATTTCTATATATTCCAAAATGATCACCACAATACCGCTAGTTACCAAAGATATTACATTATTATTGATCATATTCTCCATACTGTACATTTCATACCCATGACTCATTTATTTTGTAACTGGAGGTTTGTTCCTCTTAATCCCCCTCACATATTTCTCTCCTACCCTCACCCCCACTTCCTTCTGACAACCATCTGTTTGTTCACTGTATCTATGACTACTTTTGTTTTGTTTGTTTATTTGTTTTGTTTATTAGATTCCATATATAAGTGAAATCATATGGTATTTGTCTTTCTTTGTCTGAATTATTTCACTTAGTATAGTACCCTGTAGGTCTATCCATGTTGTTGCAAATGGCAAGATTTTATTTTTTTTATAGCTCAATAATATTCCATTATATATATTTATACACCACACCTTCTTTATCTATTCACATATCCATGGACACTTAAGTTGATTCCCTATCTTGGCTATTGTAAATAATGCTGCAGTGAACATAGGGTTGCATATATCTTTTCAAATTAGTGTTTGCATTCTCTTCAGATAAATACCCAGAAGTGGAATTGCTGGATCATATGGTAGTTCTATATTTAATTTTTTGAGGAACCACACTTTTTTCTATAGTGGCTGCACCAATTTATATTCCCACCAAAAGTGCATGAGTGTTCCCTTTTCTCCACATCCTTGCCAACAGTTGTTATTTATGGTCTTTTTTTGCTTTTTTTCTTAAAGTATATTTGATTTACAGTATTATGTTAGTTTCAGGTGTACAGCATAGTTATTCAGTATTTTTTGCACATACTCCATTATAGCTTATTTCAAGATAATGGCTCTAATTCTCTGTGCTATACGGTATATCCTTGTTGCCTATCTATTTTATATATAGTAGTTTGTATCTGTTAATCCAATACCCCAATTTGTCTCTCTCCTCTTCTCTTTCCTCTTTGTTAACCACGTTTGTTTTCTATATCTATGAGTCTGTTTCTGATTTAAATATACATTCATTTGGATTGTTTTTTAGATTCCACATAGAAGTGATATCATATAGTATTTGTCTTTCTTCATCTGACTTTTTTTTTTTTTTTTTTGCAGTACGCAGGCCTCTCACTGTTGTGGCCTCTCCCGTTGCAGAGCACAGGTTCCGGACGTGCAGGCTCAGCGGCCATGGCTCATGGACCCAGCCACTCTGTGGCATGTGGGATCTTCCTGGACCGGAGCACAAACCTGTGTCCCTTGCATCGGCAGGCAGACTCTCAACCACTGCGCCACCAGGGAAGCCCTCCATCTGACTTATTTAAATAAGCATAATATTCTCTAGGTCCATCCATGTTGCTGCAAATGGCATTATTTCATTCTTTTTTTATGGCTGAGTAATAGTCCATGTGTATATATACCACATCTTCTTAATCCAAACATCTGTTGATGGGCACTTGGATTGCTTCCATGTCTTGGCTATTGTAAATAGTGCTGCTATGAATATTGGGGTACATGTATCTTTTCAAATTAGTGTTTCAGTTTTTTCCAGATATATACCCAGGGATGCAGTTGCTGGATGATATGGTAGTTCTATTTTTAGTTTTTGAGGAACCTCCATACTGTTTTCCATAGTGGCTGCACCAATTTACATTCCCACCAACAGTGCACAAGGGTTCTGTTTTCATTTTCCCCACATCCTCACCAACAACTTTTTTTATGGCCTTTTTGATAATAGCCATTCAGACAGGTGTGAGGTGATATCTCACTGTGGTTTCAATTTGCATGTCCCTGTTGAATAGTGATGAGCATCTTTTCATGTGTCTGTAGGCCATCTGCATGTCTTCTTTGAAAAAATGTCTATTCAGATTCTCTGTCCTTTTTTTTTTTTTTTTTTTTTGTGGTACACAGGCCTCTCACTGTTGTGGCCTCTCCCGTTGCGGAGCACAGGCTCCAGATGTGCAGGCTCAGTGGCCATGGCTCACGGGCCCAGCCACCCCACGGCATGTAGGATCTTCCCAGATGGGGACATGAACCCACGTCCCCTGCATTGGCAGGCGGACTCTCAACCACTGAGCCACCAGGGAAGCCCAGGGTTTTTTTGATGTTGAGTTGTATGAGTTCCTTGTGTATTTTGGATATTAACCCTTTATTGGATATATCATTTTCAAATACCTTCTCCTATTCAGTAATCTGCCTTTTTACTTTGTTGACAGTTTCCTTTGCTGTGCAAAAACTTTTTCATTTGATGTAATCCCATTTGTTTATTTTTGTTTTTGTTTCCATTGCCTGACGAGGCATATCCTCAAAAAAATATTTCTAAGACTGATGTCGAAGAGTGTACTGCCTATGTTTTCTTCTAGAAGTTTTATGGTTTCAGGTCTCATATTTGTCTTAATCCATTTTGAGTTTATTTCTTATACAGTGTAAGAAATTAGTCCAGTTTGATTGTTTTGCATGTAGCTATCCAATTTTCCCAACATCATTTATTGAAGAGGCTGTCTTTTCCCCATTGTATATTCTTACCTCCTTTGTTGAATATTAATTTACCATATAAGAGTGGGATTATTTATGGAATCTCTATTTGATTCCATTGATCTAGGTGTCTGTTTGTCTGTTTCTATGCCAGTACCATACTGTTTTGGTTGCTGTAACTTTGTAGTGTAGTCTGAAGTCTGTGAGGGTGATAGTTCCAGTTTTGTTCTTTTTTCTCAAGATTGCTTTGGCTATTTGGGGTCTTTTGTATTTGGTACAAATTTTTTAATTATTTGCTCTTGTCCTGTGAAAACTGCCCTTGTTATTTTGATAGGTGATGCATTGAATATGTAGATTTCCTTGGGTAGTATGGTCATTTTAACAATATTAATTATGTCAATCCATGAGCACAATGTATCTTTTTATTTATTGGTGTAGTCTTCAATTTCTTTCATTATTGAATTATAGTTTTCCAAGTACAGGGCTTTTACCTCCTTGGTTAGATGTATTCCTAAGTATTTTATTCTTTTTGAAACAATTGTAAATAGGATTGTTTTCTTAATTTCTCTTCCTGATAGTTCATTGATAGTGTATAGAAATGCAACAAATTTCTGTATATTAATTTTGTGTTCTGCAATTACTGAATTCATTTATTAGTGCTAATAGCTTTTTGGTGGTATCTTTAGAATTTTTTGTGTGTAGTACCATGTCATCTGCAATGTGACAGTTTTATTTCTTCCTTTCTGGTTTGGATTTTTAAAACTTATTTTTCTTACCTAATTCCTGTGGCTAGTACTTCCAATATTATGTTGAATAAGAGTAGCAAGAGTGGGCATCCTTGTCTTGTTCCTGATCTTAGAAAAAATGCTTTCAGTTTTTCACCATTGAGTATGATGTTAACCATGGGCTTGTCACACATGGTCTTTATTACATTGAGGTATGTTCCCTCTATACCCACTTTGTTGAGTGTTTTTATCATAAATGGATGTTGAATTTTGTCAAAGTTTTTCTGCATCTATTGAGATGATCATATGATTTTTATTCTTCAATTTGTTAATGTGGTGTATCACATTGATTGATTTGCAGATGTTGACCATATCTGCATCCCTGGGATAAATCCCACTTGATCGTGGTATATGATCTTTTTAATGTACTGTTGGATTTGGTTTGCTAATATTTTGTTGAGGATTTTTGTATCTATGTTCATCAGTGATATTGGCCTGTAATATTCTGTTCTTATGTTATCTTTGTCTGGTTTTGGTATCAAAGTGATGCCAGCCTCATGAAATGAGTTCAGAAATTTCCTTCCTATTCAATTTTTTGGAATATTTTGAGAAGGATGGGTATTAATTCTTCTTTAAATGTTTGGTAGAATTCACCTGTGAAGCCACCTGGTCTTGGACTTTTGTTTGTTAGGATATCTTATAGTGTTTAAAAAAATTTTTTTAAACAACTTGCTGCTGATGTATAGGAACAAAATTAATTTTATAGTTAATATTGTATCTAACAACCTTGCTAAACTCTCTTATTAATACTTTACCCATAGATTCTTTTTTGTTTTCTATGTAGATAATTAAATAATCTGTAACTAATGACAGTATTATCTTCCTTTTGAACCTTATAACTTTTATTTCTTTTTCTTGTCTTACTGCACTGCCTGACACCTCCAATATAATGCTGAACAGAAGTGGTAACAGCATACATATTTCTATTTTTCCTAGCTGGAAAAAAGAAATGTTTAAAATGTTTCACCATTAGGTTTAATGTTTATTGTGGATTCTTGTAGACACTCTTAATTAGGTTAAGGAATTTGACTTCTATTCCTAGTTTTCTAAGAGCTTTTATTATGAATGGGTATAGAATTTTGATAAAAACCTTTTTGGCATCTATTTATTGACAGTCTATTCTGGGATAGGCACTGATCATATTTTCCACTCTTACAATCTGTTGATGTTGTAAACAACGTTAATAGTTTTTTTTTTAATGTTAAACCATCCTTATATTTTTCATATTAGCATAGATGCTCACACCTCTGGGTTCATTGAAAGTTCACACGTGTTGCCAATGTCTAGTATAGCTGCTGGCACAACATAGGTTTTCAATAAGTATTGGCTAATTAAATTAATGACGATAACCATAATGTTTTACTAATATTACTTACTGTCTTTTTAATACCCCTACCGATTCTTGTCACCAAATTCTTGTGATTCTATTTCTTAAATTTCTCTTTAATACGTCTCTTCTTTTAGATCCCACTGTCACTACTCTTGTTCAAAACATCATCAACTCTCACCTGGACCCCCTGCACTATTCTAAGTGAACTGGTCTGCTTGCCTCCACTTTTGGTTCCCTACAATCCTTTTAACACAGTGCTACCTGGACAACCTTTCCAAAATGCATATATAATCACATCATTCCTCTGCTTGAAATATTCTAATGTCTTTCTAATCTCTACCCCTACCCTTCTGCAATCTGTGCTCTAATCATTCAAAATTATTTGCAGTTAATTGAAGGTGCCATGCTCTCTGTTGCCTGTGCATTTGCACATGCCACTCCTACTTTCTTTCTTTTTTTTTTTTGCGGTACATGGGCCTCTCACTGTTGTGGCCTCTCCCATTGTGGAGCACAGGCTCCGGACGCGCAGGCTCAGCGGCCATGGCTCACGGGCCCAGCCACTCCGCGGCATGTGGGATCCTCCCGGACCGGGGCACGAACCCGCGTCCCCTGTATCGGCAGGCGGACTCTCAACCACAGCGCCACCAGGGAAGCCCCACTCCTACTTTCTTGAATGTCATTCCTTGCCTGGATATCTCCTACATTAAGATGTTTCTTAGATATTACCTCTCCTCAAAGTCTTCCCTGTCATCCTCAGTCCAGGTTAAAGTATATTCTCTATACTTCTATAACATTGCTTAGCATTGTCATTGTAGACAGAACTGTCTGC
The DNA here is from genome assembly GCF_963924675.1 of Phocoena phocoena. NCBI lineage: Eukaryota > Metazoa > Chordata > Mammalia > Artiodactyla > Phocoenidae > Phocoena > Phocoena phocoena. The sequence continues at coordinate 72,418,901 of NC_089240.1, read as the reverse complement.
CTAATAGACGAACTTTTTGAGAGCAGAGACTGTCATCTCAGTGTTTCTGAATGATATTTTCTTAAGTCTTTAGTTTTGTGTGTTTTAAAATAATATGTCTGGGGGGGACCTTGAAGATGGCGGAAGAGTAAGACGCGGAGATCGCCTTCCTCCCCACGGATACACCAGAAATACATCCACACGTGGAACAACTCCTACAGAACACCTACTGAAGGCTGGCAGAAGACCTCAGACCTCCCAAAAGGCAAGAAACTCCCCACGTACCTGGGTAGGGCAAAAGAAAAAAAGAAAAAACAGAGACAAAAGAATAAGGACGGCACCTGCACCAGTGGGAGGGAGCTGTGAAGGAGGAAAAGTTTCCACACACTAGGAAGCCCCTCCGCGGGCGGAGACTGCGGGAGGCAGAGGGGGGAGTTTTGGGACCGCGGAGTAGTGCACAGCGACGGGTGCGGAGGGCAAAGCGGGGAGATTCCTGCACAGACGATCGGTGCCAACCGGCACTCACCAACCCGAGAGGATTGTCTGCTCACCCGCCGGGGCGGGTGGGGCTGCGAGCTGAGGCTCGGGTTTCAGTTTTGGACGGAGCTCAGGGAGAGGACTGGGGTTGGCGGCTTGAACATAGCCTGAAGGGGTTAGTGCACCACGACTAGCCGGGAGGGAGTTCGGGGAAAAGCCTGCACCTGCCGAAGAGGCAAGAGACTTTTTCTTCCCTCTTTGTTTCCTGGTGCGCAAGGAGAGGGGTTTAAGAGCTCTGCTTAAAGGATCTCCAGAGACGGGCGCAAGCGGCGGCTAAAAGCGCGAACCCCAGAGACGGGCGCGAGCCGCGGCTAAAAGTGCAAACCCCAGAGACGGGCGCGAGCCGCGGCTAAAACCGCGGACCCCAGAGACGGGCGGGAGACGCTAAGGCTGCTGCTGCCGCCACCAAGGGGCCTGTGTGCGAGCACAGGTCACTCTCCACATCCCTCTTCCGTGGAGCCTGTGCAGCCCGCCACTGCCAGGTTCCCGGGATCCAGCGACAACTTCCCCAGGACAAGGCACGGCGGGCCTCAGGCTGGTGCAACGTCACGCCGGCCTCTGCCACAACGTCACGCCGCCTCTGCCGCCGCAGGCCCGCCCCGCACGCAGTGCCCCTCCTTCCCCCATCCCCCAACCCCCGGCCTGAGTGAGCCGGAGCCCCCGAATCAGCAGCTCCTTTAACCCCGTCCTGTCTGAGCAAAAAACAGACGCCCTCCAGCGACGTACACGCAGAGGCAGGGCCAAATCCAAAGCTGAGCTCCTGTGAGCTGTGAGAACAAAGAAGAGAAAGGGAAATCATTCCCAGCAGCCACAGAAGCAGCGGATTAAAGCTCCACAATCAACTTGATATACCCTGCATCTGTGGAATACCTGAATAGACAAGGAATGATCCCAAATTGAAGAGGGGGAATTTAGGAGCAAGATTTTTTTCCCTTTTCCTCTTTTTGTGAATGTGTACGTGTATGCTTCTATGTGAGATCTTGTCTATATACTCTTGCTTCCACCATTTGTCCTAGGGCTCTATCCGTCCATGGTTTTTAAAAAAAATTTTTTTTCTTAATAATTAATTTTAATTGTAATAAATTTATTATACTTTACCTTCGTTCTTTCTTTCTTTCTTTCCTTCCTTCCTTCCCTCCTTTAGACAAGGAATCACCCCAAATTGAGGAGGTGGTCTCTGAGAGCAAGATTTATGATTTTTCCCCCTTTACCTCTTTTCGTGAAGGTGTATGTGTATGCTTCTGTGTAAGATTTTCTCTGTATAGCTTTGCTTCCAACATTTGTCCTAAGGTTCTATCCGTCCCTTTTTTTTTTCCTAAATATTTTTTAATTCAATAACTATATTATACTTTATTTTATTTTTACTCTATCTTCTTTCTTTCTGTCTTTTTTCCTTCTTTCCCTCCTTCCTTCCTCCCTCCCTCCCTCCCTCCCTCCTTTGTTTGCTTCTTTCTTCCTTCCTTCCTTTCCTCCTTTCCCTCTTTCTTTCCTCATACTTCCACCAATTCTCTCTAATTTTTCTCCCTTTTATTCTGAGCAGTGTGGATGAAAGGCTCTTGGTGCTCCAGCCCAGGCGTCAGGGCTCTGCCCCTGAGGTAGGAGAGCCAACTTCAGGACACTGGTCAACAAGAGACCTCCCAGCTCCACCTAATATTAAACGGTGGAAATCTCCCAGAGACCTCCATCTTAACACCAGCACCCAGCTTCACTCAACGACCAGCGAGCCACAGTGCTGGACAACCTATGCCAAACAACTAGCAAGACAGGAACACAACCCCACCCATTAGCAGAGAGGCTGCCTAAAATCATAATAAGGCCACAGACACCCCAAAACACACCACCAGATGTGAACATGCCCACTAGAGAGACAAGATCCAGCCTCATCCAGCACAACACAGGCACTAGTCCCCTCCACCAGGAAGCCTACACAACCCACTGGACCAACCTTAGCCACTGGAGACAGACATCAAAAACAACGGGAACTACGAACGTGCAGCCTGCAAAAAGGAGACCCCAAACACAGTAAGATAAGCAAAATGAGAAGACAGAAAAACACACAGCAGATGAAGGAGCAAGATAAAAATGCACCAGACCTAACAAATGAAGAGGAAATAGGCAGTCTACCTGAAAAAGAATTCAGAATAATGATAGTAAGGATGATCCGAAATCTTGGAAGTAGAATGGACAAAATGCAAGAAACAGTTAACAAGGACCTACAAGAACTAAAGATGAAACAAGCAACAATGAACAACGCAATAAATGAAATTAAAAGTACTCTAGATAGGATCAATAGCAGAATAACTGAGGCAGAAGAACGGATAAGTGCCCTGGAAGATAAAGTAGTGGAAATAACTACTGCAGAGCAGAATAAAGAAAAAAGAATGAAAAGAACTGAGGACAGTCTCAGAGACCTCTGGGACAACATTAAACGCACCAACATTCGAATTATAGGGGTTCCAGAAGAAGAAGAGAAAAAGAAAGGGACTGAGAAAATATTTGAAGAGATTATAGTTGAAAACTTCCCTAATATGGGAAAGGAAATAGTTAATCAAGTCCAGGAAGCACAGAGAGTCCCATACAGGATAAATACAAGGAGAAATACGCCAAGACACATATTAATCAAACTGTCAAAAATTAAATACAAAGAAAGCATATTAAAAGCAGCAAGGGAAAAACAACAAATAACACACAAGGGAATCCCCATAAGGTTAACAGCTGATCTCTCAGCAGAAACCCTACAAGCCAGAAGGGAGTGGCAGGACATACTGAAAGTGATGAAGGAGAAAAACCTGCAACCAAGACTACTCTACCCAGCAAGGATCTCATTCAGATTTGATGGAGAAATTAAAACCTTTACAGACAAGCAAAAGCTGAGAGAGTTCAGCACCACCAAACCAGCTTTACAACAAATGCTAAAGGAACTTCTCTAGACAAGAAACACAAGAGAAGGAAACAACCTATAGTAACGAACCCAAAACAATATAGAAAATGGGAATAGGAACATACATATCGATAATTACCTTAAATGTAAATGGACTGAATGCTCCCACCAAAAGACAGAGATTGGCTGAATGGATACAAAAACAAGACCCTTATATATGCTGTCTACAAGAGACCCACTTCAGACCTAGAGACACATACAGACGGAAAGTAAGGGGATGGAAAAAGATATTCCATGCAAATGGAAACCAAAAGAAAGCTGGAGTAGCAATTCTCATATCAGACAAGAAAGACTTTAAAATAAGGACTATTAAAAGGGACAAAGAAGGACACTACAGAATGATCAAGGGATGGATCCAAGAAGAAGATATAAGAATTGTAAATATTTATGCACCCAACATAGGAGCACCTCAATACATAAGGCAAACACTAACAGCCATAAAAGGGGAGATCGACAGTAACACATTCATAGTAGGGGACTTTAACACCCCACTTTCACCCATGGACAGATCATCCAAAATGAAAATAAATAAGGAAACACAAGCTTTAAATGATACATTAAACGAGATGGACTTAATTGATATTTATAGGACACTCCATCCAAAAACAACAGAATACACATTTTTCTCAAGTGCTCACGGAACATTCTCCAGGATAGGTCATATCTTGGGTCACAAATTAAGCCTTGGTAAATTTAAGAAAACTGAAATTGTATCAAGTATCTTTTCTGACCACAACGCTATGAGACTAGGTATCAATTACAGGAAAAGATCTGTAAAATATGCAAACACATGGAGGCTAAACAATACACTACTTAATAATGAAGTGATCACTGCAGAAATCAAAGCGGAAATTTAAAAATACCTAGAAACAAATGACAATGGAGACACAACGACCCAAAACCTATGGGATGCAGCAAAAGCAGTTCTAAGGGGGAAGTTTATAGCAATACAAGCCCATCTTAAGAAGCAGGAAACATCTCGAATAAACAACCTAATCTTGCACCTCAAGCAATTAGAGAAAGAAGAACAAAAAAACCCCAAAGCTAGCAGAAGGAAAGAAATCATAAACGTCAGATCAGAAATAAATGAAAAAGAAATGAAGGAAACGATAGCAAAGATCAAAAAAAACTAAAAGCTGGTTCTTTGAGAAGATAAACAAAATAGATAAACCACTAGCCAGACTCATCAAGAAAAAAAGGGAGAAGACTCAAATCAATAGAATTAGAAATGAGAAAGGAGAATTAACAACTGACACTGCAGAAATAAAAAAAAATCATGAGAGATTACTACAAGCAACTCTATGCCAATAAAATGGACAATCTGGAAGAAATGGACAAGTTCTTAGAAATGCACAACCTGCCAAGACTGAATCGGGAAGAAATAGAAAATATGAACAGACCAATCACAAGCACTGAAATTGAAACTGTGATTAAAAATCTTCCAACAAACAAAAGCCCAGGACCAGATGGCTTCACAGGTGAATTCTATCAAACGTTTAGAGAAGAGCTAACACCTATCCTTCTCGAACTCTTCCAAAATATAGCAGAGGGAGGAACACTCCCAAATTCCTTCTACGAGGCCACCATCACCTTGATACCAAAACCAGACAAGGATGTCACAAAGAAAGAAAACTACAGGCCAATATCACTGATGAACATAGATGCAAAAATCCTCAACAAAATACTAGCAAACAGAATCCAACAGCACATTAAAAGGATCATACACCATGATCAAGTGGGGTTTATTCCAGGAATGCAAGCATTCTTCAATATACGCAAATCTATCAATGTGATAAACCATATTAACAAATTGAAGGAGAAAAACCATATGATCATCTCAATAGATGCAGAGAAAGCTTTCGACAAAATTCAACACCCATTTATGATAAAAACCCTCCAGAAAGTAGGCATAGAGGGAACTTTCCTCAACATAATAAGGGCCATATATGAGAAGCCCACAGCAAACATCATCCTCAATGGTGAAAAACTGAAAGCATTTCCACTAAGATCAGGAACAAGACAAGGTTGCCCACTCTCACCACTATTATTCAACATAGTTTTGGAAGTTTTAGCCACAGCAATCAGAGAAGAAAAGGAAATAAAAGGAATCCAAATCGGAAAAGAAGAAGTAAAGCTGTCACTGTTTGCAGATGACATGATACTATACATAGAGAATCCTAAAGATGCTACCAGAAAACTACTAGAGCTAATCAATGAATTTGGTAAAGTAGCAGGATACAAAATTAATGCACAGAAATCTCTGGCATTCCTATATACTAATGATGAAAAATCTGAAAGTGAAATCAAGAAAAAACTCCCATTTACCATTGCAGCAAAAAGAATAAAATATCTAGGAATAAACCTACCTAAGGAGACGAAAGACCTGTATGCAGAAAATTATAAGACACTGATGAAAGAAATTAAAGATGATACAAATAGATGGAGAGATATACCATGTTCTTGCATGGGAAGAATCAACATTGTGAAAATGATTCTACTACCCAAAGCAATCTACAGATTCAATGCAATCCCTATCAAACTACCACTGGCATTTTTCACAGAACTAGAACAAAAAATTTCACAATTTGTATGGAAACACAAAAGACACTGAATAGCCAAAGCAATCTTGAGAACGAAAAAAGGAGCTGGAGGAATCAGGCTCCCTGACTTCAGACTATATTACAAAGCAACAGTAATCAAGACAGTATGGTACTGGCACAAAAACAAAAAGATAGATCAGTGGAACAGGATAGAAAGCCCAGAGATAAGCCCACGCACATATGGACACCTTATCTTTGATAAAGGAGGCAGGAATGTACAGTGGAGAAAGGACAGCCTCTTCAATAAATGGTGCTGGGAAAACTGGACAGGTACATGTAAAAGTATGAGATTAGATCACTCCCTAACACCATACACAAAAATAAGCTCAAAATGGATTAAAGACCTAAATGTAAGGTCAGAAACTATCAAACTCTTAGAAGAAAACATAGGCAGAACACTCTATGACATAAATCACAGCAAGATCCTTTCTGACCCACCTCCTAGAGTAATGGAAATAAAAACAAAAATAAACAAATGGGACCTAATGAAACTTCAAAGCTTTTGCACAGCAAAGGAAACCATGACCAAGACCAAAAGACAACCCTCAGAATGGGAGAAAACATTTGCAAATGAAGCAACTGACAAAGGATTAATCTCCAAAATTTACAAGCAGCTCATGCAGCTCAATAACAAAAAAACAAACAACCCCATCCAAAAATGGGCAGAAGACCTAAATAGACATTTCTCCAAAGAAGATATACAGAATGCCAACAAACACATGAAAGAATGCTCAACATCATTAATCATTAGAGAAATGCAAATCAAAACTACAATGAGATATCATCTCATACCAGTCAGAATGGCCATCATCAAAAAATCTAGAAACAATAAATGCTGGAGAGGGTGTGGAGAAAAGGGGACACTCTTGCACTGCTGGTGGGAATGTGAAATGGTTCAGCCACTATGGAGAACAGTATGGAGTTTCCTTAAAAAACTACAAATAGAATTACCATATGACCCAGCAATCCCATTACTGGGCATATACCCTGAGAAAACCAAAATTCAAAAAGAGTCATGTACCAAAATGTTCATTGCAGCTCTATTTACAATAGCCCGGGGATGGAAACAACCTAAGCGCCCATCATCGGATGAATGGATAAAGAAGATGTGGCACATATACACAATGGAATATTACTCAGCCTTAAAAAGAAATGAAATTGAGCTATTTGTAATGAGACGGATAGACCTAGAGTCTGTCATACAGAGTGAAGTAAGTCAGAAAGAAAAAGAGAAATACTGTATGCTAACACATATATATATGGAATTTAAGGGGAAAAAATGTCATGAAGAACCTAGGGGTAAGACAGGAATAAAGACGCAGACCTACTGGAGAACGGACTTGAGGATATGGGGAGGGGGAAGGGTGAGTTTTGACAGGGCGAGAGAGAGTCATGGACATATACACACTAACAAACGTAATAAGGTAGATAGCTGGGGGGAAGCAACCGCAAGGCACAGGGATATTAGCTCTGTGCTTTGTGACAGCCTGGAGGGGTGGGATGGGGAGAGTGGGAGGGAGGGAGAAGCAAGAGGGAAGACATATGGGAACATATGTATATGTATAGCTGATTCACTTTGTTATAAAGCAGAAACTAACACACCATTGTAAAGCAATTATACCCCAATAAAGATGTTAAAATAATAAAATAAAATAAAATAATATGTCTGTCCTTCTCAGCAAAACTTCAGTTCTAGGTTTTCTCCAAATCTTGCACCCTACAACAATTCTTCAGTGGCAACACAAAATCATTTAAAAATTGCCACTCTCTATTGACATATATACACTACCAAATGTAAAATAGCTAGTGGGAAGCTATGTATAGCTGATTCACTTTGTTATACAGCAGAAACTAACACAACATTGTAAAGCAATTATACTCCAATAAAGATGTTAAAAAAAGAATTACCACTCTCTGAAACAAGCTACTCAAAATCAGAGTATATATCCTTTCTTGGAATGAGAAAGAGAAAATGTCTACAAACTGAGAGAACAAACCCAAATTAGTATCTCAATAAATGACAGAGTAAAAGATGCTACTTTACAGGCAATAGACGGCTACTACTAGAAAAAGTCTTGAGAGTTTCTTGGTTTTGTCTTCTTTCTTTGCCTAAAGCAGGTCAAAATTCTCCATTGTTTTCTCTAAAGTACAAAACACACTTGTTATTAATTTTAAAAAATTGTACATTGGGAATTAAGTTCAAAATTGAGTAAGTGCTTATAACAAAATAAAGAAACTTTTGCTAAATTAAAATAATAGGAGTAGAAATAAAGTTTAGGCTATATAGGGGTTGGTTATAGAAACACCTAACATAACAATTTTTAATCAGGAAATCAGAATTGTAGAGCTAAAAAGATCTCCTTTTTAGATTAAGAATCATCTCAGCATTGGTATGGTGGCAAAAAAAAAATACTGTGTATACACTTGTAATTTGTAAAAATACAGGATTCAAACTCCCACTCATTTTGCCAGCAAGGAAATGTCTACTTATTCTGCTTCCTGAAGCTGCCATATAGTTTAGATTGGTAGGCTTTCAGGAGAAGATAGCTCTTAAAATTGATCATCAGTGAAAGTACTTCCAAATTCCAATTGAAACTTTCAGCATGGACCCAAGTTGAATTGGGTCAGTGAGCTGAGGGCAGTATGTCACAAATGCTGTTCTCACTCTATTTGAACATGCTGAGAGACAGCTATGATATACCTGCTGAAATGGAGGTTTTGATTTCTGGACAATCTCAATGTGATAGCAAGAGAAAGGTCAGAGAAAATGTCTAACAATTAAATAAATGAGGTCAATAGGAAAAACACAACAAGCAAAGCAATCTTCTCTTTATAATGAAAAATGTGTGTTTTTAAAGCCAAGTTTAACTTTTATTAATTAGATTTTATAAAAATAAGACTAATAATTAGCTATTACTTAACACTTACATAGCACATACACAGTAACAGACATTTTTTAGATGCTTCATATACATTAATTCAAATCAATGAAGTAGACACTATTATTATCCCCATTTTTATAGATGAGGAAACTGAGAAATATACAGATTAAATAACTTGCCCAGTATCAATACAACTAAGTGAAAAAGTCACAGTTTGAACTCAGGCAATCTGGTTCCAAAGCCAGGACAATTAAAACATGTGTGGATCTGGTACTTTGGATTGGGGGGGATAATTTGAATTTTATAAAAGAAACAGATAAATCTAAATGCAGAGTACCCACACTCCCTGCCCCCTTTCCTCTACCACCCTGGTATTGTTCCTTTCATTTGGTGGTAGTTCAGGGGATTAAACTAAAAAGAGAGAGCCGTAGTAAAATGCTTGATTTTGATGCAAATCTCTTTCACTTATTTAAACGCAACATACTGGACAATTTTAGTAGTTCAGTTTCTGTATAATTTTTTACCCATCAACTTTAGATTAGAAAAGCCATGATAGCTATCTATAACCTCACTGTGGGGGAGTTTTCTTATTTGACCTCCATTAAAAGAAAGTAACATTTCATATTTAGAATCTTCCAGTCTAATAATGTAGGCTGCTAAGAAAGAGGTTTATGGGTACAGTTTTCACTAGCATAGTGTAGTGCAGAGTATACTACACCATCAAATAAATGAATGCCCAGTCTAATATTTTAACAAAATTAAATGAGTTCCATCTTAAGTGGGCCATGTTGCCCATGAAAACTGGTCCCTAACAGTAAAACTTGATCAATCAGGCCCAGGTTGCTTGCTAAGGAGGTTGGATTATATCTAGGAATTGAGAGACAGATCACATCCCTCTTTACCTAATGCAAGAGATATGGCGCTGTTCAATTCTTAAAAAGATACTGGGAAGTGAGCAAAAGAATTAAAAGTGAGCTAAGTGACACTAATTAAGCTTAATTGGTGGTGTCAAGCATATGAAGATCATATTTTCCAAAGGCTCTAAACTTTAATCTGATATAATATGGTAATAGAATGCAACCAGTGGTACCTGTGTATCCTTGAAAGTGTATAATCTCACTATGCAACTCAAACTATTTCTTCTGCCTGATTTAATTATACAGCATGGTTGACAACACTCAGTGCAAACAATCATTTCTAATGCCTTCTGAAGAGAATACCTGAGTCCAGGTACCTAAATGCTGACAGAACAGTGATAAATGGACAAATCACCTTCTTCTGACATGAATAGCAGCACTGATTCAAGAATGTGAAGTGTTGTTTAGCAGAGGAAACAGTGAGTGTTAATGATATGCTGTAAATATTTGTTGGAAAAAAATACTGAGGACAGGTGCAAACAATTTTCTGTGTGGAAAATCAAATATAGCTGTAATGATAAGTGATAGAACAGCAGATGTTTCCCAGAACAAGTACCACTTCCATCACTAATGCTCTCCTTATTTTTTAAGCTACTTTCATTGATGCACAGAAACTTTGTTTTGTTTGGGGTTTAATAAAAACAGAGGTAATTAAAGTGTAATACAAAATGGCATTTTATTGAAATATGTTTTATTTCTATACATGATTTGCTAGCAGAGGGAAAACTGCTTTATTCTTTAATTAGGTCCAAATGCTAATGTTATATTCTTGATTGATAAAGGTTTGAGCTTTCCTGTTTCTGATCAAGTGATGAATAAAGTTATGTTATTCCTATACTACAATAGTTACGACTATGAAATACATATTTTAGGTTTTAAAAAATATATTCACTTATATTTGAAATGAACTGACATTATTATGAGAATGAATGCCGTTGAGTCTCACATATTATTCTATTACTAGGAACATGCAAAAGATTTAAGCTCACAGACAAAAATGTCCTTATTTACAGACCACCAGATCTATAATAAGGGATGGAGAACTAAGGGAAATGGAGGAAGGCACGTGGATATATAAATGTATAACTGCTGATGACATGATACTATACAAGGAGAATCCTAAAGATGCCACCAGCAAACTACTAGAGCTAATCAATGAATTTGGTAAACTTGCAGGATACAAAATTAATGCACAGATATCACTTGCATTCCTATACACTAACAATGAAAGATCAGAAATAAATCAAGGAAAGAATCCCATTTACCAGCACATCAAAAGACTAGGACTTCCCTGGTGGTGCAGTGGTTGAGAGTCCACCTGCCGATGCAGGGGACACAGGTTCATGCCCCGGTCCGGGAGGATCCCACATGTTGCGGAGCAACTGGGCCCGTGAGCCATGGCCACTGAGCCTGCGCGTCCAGAGCCTGTGTACCACAATGGGAGAGGCCACAACAGTGAGAGGCCAGTGTACCGCTAAAAAAAAAAAAAAAAAAAAAAAAAAAAGACTAAAATACCTAGGAATAAACCTACCTACAGAGGCAAAATACCTCTACTCAAAAAATTGTAAAATACTGATGAAAGAAATCAAAGATGGCACAAACAGATGGAAAGATATACCATGTTCATGGACTGGAAGAATCAATATTTTGAAAATAACTATATTACCCAAAGCAATCTACACATTCAATGCAATCCCTATGAAATTACCAATAGCACTGTAGAAGAAAATATATCACAATTTGTATGGAAATACAAATAACCCAGAATAGCCAAAGCAATCTTGAGAAAGAAAAACGGAGCTGGAGGAATCAGGCTCCTGGACTTCAGACTATACTACAAAGCTACAGTCATCAAGACGGTATGGTACTGGCAGAAAAACAGAAATATAGATCAATGGAACAGGATAGAAAGCCCAGAGATAAACCCACACACATATGGTCACCTTATCTTTGATAAAGGAGGCAAGAATATACAATGGAGAAAAGATAGCCTCTTCAATAAGTGGTGTTGGGAAAACTGCACAGCCACATGTAAAGGAATGAAATTAGAACACTCCCTAACACCATACACAAAACTAAGCTCAAAATGGATTAAAGACCTAAATGTAAGGGCAGAAACTATCAAACTCTTAGAGGAAAACATAGGCAGAACACTCTATGACATAAATCACAGCAAGATCCTTTTTGACCCACCTCCTAGACAAATGGAAATAAAAACAAAAATAAGCAAATGGGACCTAATGAAACTTAAAAGCTTTTGCACAGCAAAGGAAACCATAAACAAGACAAAAAGACAACCTTCAGAATGGGAGAAAATATTTGCAGATGAAGCAACTGACAAAGGATTAATCTCCAAAATATACAAGCAGCTCATGCAGCTCACTATCAAAAAAACAAACAACCCAATCCAAAAATGGGCAGAAGACCTAAACAGACATTTCTCCAAAGAAGATATACAGATTACCAACAAACACATGAAAGAATGCTCAACATCATTAATCATTAGAGAAATGCAAATCGAAACTACAATGAGATATCATCTCACACTGGTCAGAATGGCCATCATCAAAAAATCTAGAAATTATAAGGGCTGGAGAGGGTGTGGAGGAAAGGGATCCCTCTTGCACTGTTGGTGAGAATGTAAATTGATACAGGCACTGTGGAGAACAGTATGGAGGTTCCTTGAAAAACTAAAAATAGAACTACCATATGACCCAGCAATCCCACTATTGGGCACATACCCAGAGAAAACCATAATTCAAAAAGAGTCATGTACCACAGTGTTCATTGCAGCTCTATTTACAAAAGCCAGGACATGGAAGCAACCTAAGTGTCCATCGACAGATGAATGGTTAAAGGAAGATGTGGCATATATATGCAACCATATATAGAAACGAAATTTTACTCAACCATAAAAAGAAACGAAATTGAGTTATTTGTAGTGAGGTGGATGGACCTAGAGGCTGTCATACAGAGTGAAGTAAGTCATAAAGAGAAAAGCAAATACCGTGTGCTAACACATATATATGGAATCAAAAAAAAAGGTTTTGAAGAACCTAGGGGTAGGACAGGAATAAAGATACAGATGTAGGGAATGGACTTGAGGACACATGGAGTGAGAAAGGTAAGCTGGGACGAAATGAGAGAGTGGCATGGACGTATATACACTACCAATTGTAAAATAGATAGCTAGTGGGAAGCAGCCACATAGCACGGGGAGATCAGTTTGGTGCTTTGTAACCACCTAGAGGGGTGTGATAGGGAGGGTGGGAGGGAGATGCAAGAGGGAGGAGATATGGGTATATATTTATATATATAGCCGATTCACTTTGTTATACAGCAGAAACAACACACCATTGTAAAGCAATTATACTCCAATAAAGATGTTAAAAAAAAAGAGTAGAGTTTGAGTTAAACTGGGGAATTAAAATGTATCATCTATGGACATTACTTGGTAGTGCTTATTTTTAATTAAAATTATATCTTGATAAATCTGTATTAAGATCTGAGAAACAAAATATCTGTATGTCTTTTTAATATGGAAGCTCTTCCCAGAACTGCTGACAAAGGGGGAATGGCTATGTATGTGTGTCTGTGTGTGACCAGAAGCAGGGGACTGATGGCATAAGTGGAGAAATGCTACTCAGTGGCAAGGTTTGTTTTGACAATTTCAGTTTCAAGTGAAGGATAACTCAACTCAAACTAGTTTTATATATTTTTTATAAGTAGCTTTCTTTTTCTCAAAAAAAAAAATTATTTGGCTGTGCCGGGTCTTTGTTGCACCATGCAGGCTCTTTTAGTTGTGGCATGCGGGATCTAGTTCCCTGACCAGGGCCCCCTGCATTGGGAGCACCACCAGGAAAGTTCCTCAAACTAAACAAGAGAGAAATCTACTGTTTTGTACAAACCGAAAGTCCAGAGTTTCAGGTATATCTGGTTCCAGACACTCAAAGGGTGGTTTTCACTTTCCCTCTTTGATTTCCTCTGTGTGTGTGCTATCTTTTGGAAAATCTTCTCCCATGGTAGTAACAAGTATATGTTTCCACCATCTTTATATCTCTTAATTGCAGAGATAGAATTTCTTACTAAAGTTCCAGCAAAAATTCTAGAAATTTCCCTCAGTGACTGTCTAAGATCACTTGCCCATTCCTGAATTAAACATTTTGGCCAATGGAATATTTTGGCCAACCACTCCTGTGGTCAGTGAGTGGAGTCATCCCAACAGAAAAGAAAAAGGAGGAATGGGGTAGGAGAAAGTCATGTTGAGCAGACAAAACTGTAGATAACACAATACACCATCAGTAATACCCTCAAACTGATGATGTGATAAGGGCACATATGATATGATATGAGTGTAACAAAAAACAAAGTAAAATACTTCAATCTCAGTTACCTGGATGTAAAAGTATAGGCAGAATACATGCCCATTTTTCTTCAGATAAGAGCCTTCGTTTTTAATTAGTATTTATCCAGTACAGTCCTTGGACCAATTTCACCAGAATTATTTGGGAATCTTGTTAAAAATATAGTTTCCTGAGTTCTACCCTAAACCTGCCGAATCAGAATCTACAAATAAATTCTTGTTGGCCAGGAATCTATATTTTTAGCAGGTGCCCTGGGTGATTCTTATGCACACTAAAGGTCCAGAACCATGGCTCTATTTTATTAAGACACATTGAATTGTAATACTGGGAGAAGTTATTGTGTTTGGGCTTGTAATTAAGGCTGTAAACCTAGTCAAGCCCATTGTTGGTGCTCAACAAGTATTTGATGCACTGAATAACAGTATCTTACTAGTTCAGACTAGTTCATACTAGTCCAGACTAATTAGGTAGAAGCCATAAGAACTAATGAAAATTCAAAACCACATGTTATTTTTATTTATTATTTTTTATTTATTTATTTATTGCGGTACACGGGCCTCTCACTGTTGTGGCCTCTCCCGTTGCGGAGCAACAGGCTCTGGACGCACAGGCTCAGCGTCCATGGCTCACGGGCCTAGCCGCTCCGTGGCATGTGGGATCTTCCCGGACCAGGGCACGAACCCGTATTCCCTGCATTGGCAGGTGGACTCTCAACCACTGTGCCACCAGGGAAGCACAATTTCCTTACTTTTTAAATGAAGTTTTGCCATTTCTCTATCAGCCATAAACAACACATGTTATTTTTAAAAAGAAACATGGGAGCTTCTGGCTATGATGTAGTGATGAAGACAACAAAAATCCTCTGCCACAAAACAACTGTAAAATTCAACAATATTGTTAAAAAAAAAAACAATCACCATTTCAGAGCTCGGGCACTTGAACAGAAGCAAGTAAAAAAATCAAGAAACATTTATTCATGAAGAACTGAATTTCAGGTACGAACAATGAGAGTCTATGGTATTCTTTTCTGGGACTGCTCCCATCCTACCTCCATATCAGTAGGTGAGCTTGTTCTACCACAGTGGAGCTGGCAGTGAAAAATTAATGGCTTCACTGGTAGGAGGGGTTAACTTGGTTTGGAATAGACAATGAAAAACCTATGTTCAATTCCACTTATACCAAGTATGCAGAGTAGTCACATTCATAGAAACAGAAAATAGAATGGTAGTTGCCAAGGGCTCGGGGGGAAGGAGGAATAGGTAGTCGTTGTTTAATGGGTGTAGTTTCAGTTTTGTAAGATGAAAAGAGTTCTGTATTTGGTTGCACAGCAATGTGAAGATACATTACACTACTGAAGTGAACACTTAAAAATGGATAAGATGGTAATTTTTATGTTATATATTCACAACAATTAAAAATAAACAATATAGGGCTTCCCTGGTGGCGCAGTGGTTGAGAGTCTGCCTGCCAAGGCAGGGGACACGGGTTCAAGCCCTGGTCTGGGAAGATCCCACGTGCCACGGAGCAGCTGGGCCCGTGAGCTAGAAATACTGAGCTCTGCGCGTCTGGAGCCTGTGCTCCGCAGCAAGAGAGGCCGCGACAGTGAGAGGCCCGCGCACCGCGATGAAGAGTGGCCCCCGCTTGCCACAACTAGAGAAAGCCCTCGCACAGAAACGAAGACCCAACACAGCCAAAAATAAATAAATGAATAAATAAATTAAAAAAAAATAAACAATATAGAATGATAAAAAAATTTAAATATGCTAATACCATCTATCAGGAGAAAAATAATGTTAAGTGTTTTGTTGTACACTTCCAGAAAGTGGAATATGCATATTCCATATTCCATTTCTATGCATATGACTAGTCAAACACATGTCCACTTTATTTAAATTTTTTAAAAAAATAGGTGTTAAACATAGTGTTTTATAAATTTTTTCAGTTTATGTATATAATTTTTTGCAGTTCACATATCACAGACAACTTTCCATGACAACAAATCTACATCCTCATTTTTAGCAAAGGCATAGTTCTCTGTAATTGATTAAAATAATTCCCTGTTGATAATGGGCTAGCAATTATTTATTTTTACTGGCATATGTTGTGACAACCACTCCTGTATAAGATCATTTTTGTAAACTCAAGATACAATCTTTAAGTAGAATTATTGAATCAAAAGGTATTAATCAATTATAAAAAATAAAACATGGACTTGAAAGAAAGGAAAAAAAACAACCTGTGTCCAATGGCATTGTCAGTAAAAGTAGCAAATTTGGTAGAAAATGAGCAAGGAAAGCCAGGAACAATGCTAAACTCACAGGGAAGCCCTAGTTGGAGTCAGTGGCAGACTAGCCAACAAGTTGAGATTCAAGAGGGAAATTCTGGTTATGAGAGAGGCATAGAGGAACTATCCATGGCTGTCCATGAGGCTGAATGAATGCAGAGGGAGACCTGAGAGGACCTGGTGAAAGTTAATAGCTGGGGAGTAATTGGAAATGGCCTGACTTTGTACACACACTTAAAACCACACACAAATCCATCAGCAGTGGGTGGATGCCTTACTGACTCAAGTTGTTTGAGCACAACTTCTAACCAATTGTTAACTGACCATTAAAATATGAAAACAGAGCGGTGACTCCTAGGAAGCCAAACTCAAAAGGAAAAACAGAATTAAAACAAAAAAAGGCAGAGCCATCAAAGACCAGAAAGTAGAAAGTAGGGGGAGACAGATTCCACAGATTAAGCCCAGGAAGGCTACAAATAAATGAAAAAAACAAAACGAGCAACACCCTCAGGGGAAAAACAAGAATCTAGAGCTCCTACAATATATTATATAAAATGTCCAGTTTTCAAAAATTAAACGACAAGACATGAAACAGGAAAGAGTGACCCAAACTCAGGAAAAAAGTAGTCAGTAGGAACTGCCTGAGTGAGCACAGGTGTTGGATTTAGCAGACAAGGACTTCAAAGCAGCTGATAAATATGTTCAAAGAATTAAAGGCAGCACTGTTTATGAATAAAGGGAAAATATAATGACAATGATACAAAAAAGAGCAAGTCTCAGGGAATTCCCTGATGGTCCAGTGGTTAGGACTCCGTACTTCCACTGCAAGGGGCATGGGTTTGATCCCTGGTCAGGGAACTAAGATCCCACAAGCCGCACGGCATGGCCAATAAATAAATAAATAAAAATAAAATGTAACTTGTAACTTAGTGAATGGCCAGTTGTTAAAAAGGTTTTGTTGTTGTTGTTTTAAGATCAATCTCAATTAAAAAAAAAAATTTAGGGCTTCCCTGGTGGCGCAGTGGTTAAGAATCCGCCTGCCGGTTCAGGGGATGTGGGTTCAAGCCCTGGTCTGGGAGGATCCCACATGCCATGGAGCAGCTGTGCCCGTGCGCCACAACTGCTGAGCCTGCACTGTAGTAAAGCCTGTGAGCCACAACTGCCAAAGCCCGTGTGCCGCGACTGCTGAGGCCTGCGTGCCTAGTTGTGGAGAGGCCACCACAGTGAGAGGCCTGTGCACCACAATGAAGAGTAGCCCTTGCTCTGAGCGGCTGGAGAAAACCAGTGTATAGCAGCAAAGATCCAATGCAGCCAAAAATTAAATAAATGAATAAATAAATTAACTTAAAAAAATAAAAAAGAAACTTTAGAAAGAACCAAATATAAAGTACAGTTGCAATTAGAATAATTGATATGAAAAATTTACTATATTCAACATTATATTTGAAATGGCAGAGAAGAGTCATCCAGTCTAAAAAACAGAGAAAAAAAGATTGAAGAATAATGAACAGACCCTTAGTGACCTGTGGGACAACTTCAAGCTTACCAACTTACATATAATAGGAATCTAAGAAGAGGAGAGAGAGAAGAGCAGAAAAAATATTTGAAGACATAATACTAAAAGACTATCAAAGTTTGGTGAAAAACATTAATTGGGGGGTCAATGAAGCTCAGTCCCAAGTAGGATAAATGCAAAGGGATCCACATGTAGCCACATCATAGTCAAACTTTTGAGAGCCCAAAACTGAAAATCTTGAAAGGAGCAAGAGATAAATGACTCCTCATATACAGAGGAACTACAATAATTTACCCTATGGTTAGCATTATACTTAATGATGAAAGACTGAATGCTTCCCCCTTAAGATCAGGAACAAGGCAAGTATGTATGTTCTCACTACTTCTACTCAATATTTACTGGATGTTCTAGCCAGAGCAATAAGGACAGAAAATGAAGTAACAGGCATCTAAATTTGAAAAGAAATGAAAACTCTATTTGTAGATGGCATGATCTTATATGTAGTCTACAAAAACATTAGAACTAATAAGCATATACAGAATGATCATAGGATTCAAGATATGAAATTCAATTGTGTTTCTATACATAAACAATGAACATTTTGAAAATGAAATTAAAAATACATTTTTATTCCTTATAACATCAAAAAGAATAAAATAGAAATAACTGACAAAAGAAGTATATGACTTATATACACTGAAAACTACAAAATACTGCGAAGAAAACTTAAATTCCTCACATTGATCTATATATTCAACACAATTCCTACAAAAATCCTAGCAGATTTTTTTTTAAAGAAACTGATGGCCTGATCCAAAAATTTATGTGGGAATACAAAATACTAAGACCCAGAATAGCCAAGCAATTTAGGAAAGAAGAAGAATTGGAGGGCTTAAGCTACACAACTTCAACTTACTATAAACCTACTGTAATGAAGACAGTGTGGCACTGGCCTAAAGATAAATATAGAGATTAATGGAACAAAATAGAGTCCAGAAATAAACCCTTAACTTCATGGTCAATTAATATTTTTCAAAGGTTGAAAGGCAATTAAATGAGGAAAAGATAATTTTTTCAGCCAATGATTCTGGATATCCACATCCAAAAAAATTTTTTTAAACTTCTACCTTTACCTCACACCATACAAAATATTAACTTTAAATGGATCATAGACTTAAATGTATTGTAGGTAAAAATTGTTAAAAATTTGAAGAAAATATTGGGACAAATTTTAATGCTGTATATTGGGTTGGCCAAAAAGTTCGTTTGTGTTTGTTTACGGAAAAACCCAACGAACTTCTTGGCCAACCCAATATTATATTTCAATAAGGCTGTTAGAAAAATGCCATTTTATGATTGTTTCAGTTTCTATGACTACATAGCAAATTATCCCCAAACTTAGTTTGTGCAGCTTGTTATGCTCATGGATTCTATGTATCAGTGCATACAGCATACAGAGGAGATGGTTTGTTTCTGCTCCACAGTTCCTAGAACTTCAGCTGAAATACTAGAAGTCTGGAGACTGGAATCATTGCAAGGCTTGTTTACTCTCATGTCTGATGGTTAATACTGACTGTCAGCCAATACCTTAACTGGGACTGAATAAGCACATGTGGTCTCTGCTTTAGTATGGGACTCCTTACAACATGGTATGTTTGTCTGATGTTTTTCTCATGGTTAGACTGGGTTTATGGTTTTGGGGAAGATGATCACAGAGGTGAAGTGACAGTCTCACCACATCATATCAAAGGTATAAGCTTATCTATCACTTATTAGTGATAATGTTAACCTTGATAATCTGGCCAAGGTAGTGTTTGCCAGATTTCTCCACTGTAAAGTTACTTTCTCACCTCTCCCTTTTTTAATACTCTACTTTTTGGAAGCAAGTCACAACCTCCTCAAGGAATGAAGAGTCATGCTTCATCTCCTCGAAGGCAGTATACAGGTCGTTTAGAATTCTTATACAAAAGAGATTTTTCTATTCTTCACTTATTTACTTATTCAATCATTTATTTATATCGGTGAGGAGTCATAGATATTTATTTGTAGTTTGGGTTTATAATCCAATACTACTTTCTTTTATTGTTCATATTTTTCCAGCTTTGGCGGTTGGGAGCTCTTTAAGTTGGCCCCATTGTCCCCTTTATATATCTCCCATCATTGTGACAGTGTGTGTGTGTGTGTGTGTGTGTGTGTGCGTGTGTGTGTGTGCATGTGTGTGTGTTGACCACTTCCTTATTTTATGGCATTACAAAAATGCTCCAGACTCATCTTGTATATTCCCTATTCCAGCCTAAGAATCAGTCATTTTTTCAAAGAGCTCTGATTCTTTTTATCAAAGAATGATATTAGGTATCAATTTCTGGACACTAAATGTGTTCGCTGGGGTGTCATTGCTTCTAGGCACTCTCAGCTATCAGAGCAAGAAAATATACGTGTATATACTAGCCCAGTTATGTGTACATATCTATAAATATGTCTAAATGCATTCATATGTATCTATTCAGCAAAGCATGAGCTCATACTAAGATTTCCAATTCTAATCCAATAACACATGGGTCACTCTAGGCTTCTACCCTTGCTTGCTTTTAAACCCCCTTTTCAACAGTGAGAAACCCAACTCTCACTATTTATCATTCATTTACTTATTTGTTCAATCACAGTGTACATCTACAGCAGTTTCAGAATTGTTATCTGTTTGCTTTTTTACAGTATACTTCCATTTTCCATTTTCAGCTCAGCAGTGTAACTATATCCACAGGTTCCAAGGTACAATGAAATAGATTCACTTAGGAATCAGCATTTTATTATTATTGGTTTTTTTTACCATACCATGAAGCATGCGGGATCTTAGTTCCCCGATCAGGGATCGAATCCATGCCCCTGCAGTGGAAGCACGAAGTCCTAATGACTGGACCACTAGGGAATTCCCAGAATCAGCATTTTAAATATTTTAGCTTTGGTACCACATAGCATCAAGGCCAAAGATCAACGATTGCTAAAGAAAAAAGAAGAAACATAATTTTAAAAATAATTTCTTTTCTCTTTTTATAATTTTCTTTTCTACCGTGGTAAAAATATATACAATATATACCATTTTAACCATTTTTAGTGTATAGTTCAGTGGCACTAAGTACATTCACGATATTATACAACCTTCACTACTATCTGTTTCCAGAACTTTTTCATCAGCTCTTATTGAAACTCTGTACCCATTAAACAATAAGTCCTCACTTCCTTTCCCCCATCCTCTGATAACCTCTCTTCTACTTTATGTCTCTATAAATTTGCCCATTCTATGTAACTCCTATAAGTGGAATCATGAAATAATTGTCTTTTTGTGCCTGGCTTGTTTCACTTAGCATAATGTTTTCAAGGTTCATCCATGTTGTACCATATGTGAGAACATCCTTCCATTTTAACGCTGAATAATATTTCATTATATATATATATGTATATATATATAAACCACATTTTATTTATCCATTCATCTGTTGATGGACATTTTGTTGTTTCAGCCTTTTGTCTATTGTGAACAATGCTGCTAGGAACATGGGTGTACATGTGTCTGAGTCTCTGCTTTCAATTCTTTGGATTTATACCTAGAAGTGGAATTAATGGGTCGTATGGTAATTCTATGTTTACCTTTTTGGGAAGACACAAAACTGTTTATCACAGTGGCTGTACAATTTTACGTTTTCAACAGCAATGCACAAGGGCTCTAATTTCTCCACATCTTCACCAACACTGGTTATTTTCCTTTTTTCTTGAATAATATCTATCCAAATGGGTATTGTCTTAGTCCAGTCAGGCTGCTGTAACCAAATACCATAGGTGTGACATAGGCAAGATGGCTGGACAAGATGTCCCTTGCAAGTATTCTCCCTCAACAACAAAACTTGGCATCCACCCATGAACAAAAGTGCCTTTGAGGGAGCTGTGGGATCTAGTACCATACACAAGGACCCTGAAAGGATTCCTGCTTACCCGTGAATTAGGTAATAGGTATGCAGACCTTGGTGCCAGTTGTGGACCTAAAGTGGTCTACAAACACGCTCCAGCCCCTCTTAGCCATGGTCTAGGAGCCTCTGGAGAACACTGATTTAGACAATAACCCACAGATGAGAGAGTCTTTGTGAAAATCTAAGAGTCCAGTGGAGAAGTTCTAGCATATCATAGGAGTAAAAACAAATCCAAGATTTGATACTTTGACACACTGGAGAGGGTAAAAGGAATATTATGACTTTACTTGCTTCACCTCTTCCCCAAAGTGGCACAGCTCACATAAAGAGAGCCCTTCTTGGCTTATAATTTCTCCCACAGGGGTAAGTAGGAGCATGGGAATGAGCACCTGGTTACTCCAGCTGTGTGGGCTGTTGCCAAAGAGGCCCATCTCTTTCTTACCCTTCCAGAGTACTGAGTCACGAGCTGCATGACTTGGGGGCAGTGAAAAGCTGGGAGAATAGAAGCCAGGGCTCTGAATGAAACATATCAAAGGGATACAGATCCTACTAACCACATCACAGACTCCACTGGGAGCTTTCCAAGAGCCACTGGGGATACAACACCTGCAAATCCCCCCAACTGGTCTACAGGCAATCCCAAGACCCTGTGAGCCTCACTCCCACACACCCTGCAACCAAAGGCCAGACCCCTGTGTGCACTCTTTTTTTTTTTTTAAACATCTTTATTGGGGTATAATTGCTTTACAATGGTGTGTTAGTTTCTGCTTTATAACAAAGTGAATCAGTTATACATATACATATGTTCCCATATGTCTTCCCTCTTGCATCTCCCTCCCTCCCACTCTCCCTATCCCACCCCTCCAGGCTGTCACAAAGCTAATATCCTGTGCCTTGCGGCTGCTTCCCCCTAGCTATCTACCTTACTACGTTTGTCAGTGTGTATATGTCCATGACTCTCTCACCCTGTCAAAGCTCACCCTTCCCCCTCCCCATATCCTCAAGTCCGTTCTCCAGTAGGTCTGCATCTTTATTCCTGTCTTACCCCTAGGTTCTTCATGACATTTTTCCTTAAATTCCATATATATGTGTTAGCATACGGTATTTGTCTTTTTCTTTCTGACTTACTTCACTCTGAATGACAGACTCTAGGTGTATCCATCTCATTACAAATAGCTCAATTTCATTTCTTTTTAAAGCTCAGTAATATTCCATTGTATATATGTGCCACATCTTCTTTACCCATTCATCCGATGATGGGTGCTTAGGTTGTTTCCATCTCCAGGCTATTGTAAATAGAGCTGCAGTGAACATTTTGGTACGACTCTTTTTGAATTTTGGTTTTCTCAGGGTATATGCCCAGTAGTGGGTTTGCTGGGTCATATGGTAATTCTATTTGTAGTTTTTTAAGGAACCTCCATACTGTTCTCCATAGTGGCTGAACCAATTCACATTCCCACCAGCAGTGCAAGAGTGTTCCCTTTTCTCCACACCCTCTCCAGCATTTATTGTTTCTAGATTTTTTGATGATGGCCATTCTGACTGGTGTGAGATGATATCTCATTGTAGTTTTGATTTGCATTTCTCTAATGATTAATGATGTTGAGCATTCTTTCATGTGTTTGTTGGCATTCTGTATATCTTCTTTGGAGAAATGTCTATTTAGGTCTTCTGCCCATTTTTGGATGGGGTTGTTTGTTTTTTTGTTATTGAGCTGCATGAGCTGCTTATAAATTTTGGAGATTAATCCTTTGTCAGTTGCTTCATCTGCAAATATTTTCTCCCATTCTGAGGGTTGTCTTTTGGTCTTGATTATGGTTTCCTTTGCTGTGCAAAAGCTTTGAAGTTTCATTAGGTCCCATTTGTTTATTTTTGTTTTTATTTCCATTACTCTAGGAGGTGGGTCAGAAAGGATCTTGCTGTGATTTATGTCATAGAGTGTTCTGCCTATGTTTTCCTCTAAGAGTTTGATAGTTTCTGGCCTTACATTTAGGTCTTTAATCCATTTTGAGCTTATTTTTGTGTATGGTGTTAGGGAGTGATCTAATCTCATACTTTTACATGTACCTGTCCAGTTTTCCCAGCACCATTTATTGAAGAGGCTGTCCTTTCTCCACTGTACATTCCTGCCTCCTTTATCAGAGATAAGGTGTCCATATGTGCGTGGGTTTTTCTCTGGGTTTTCTATCCTGTTCCACTGATCTATCTTTCTGTTTTTGTGCCAGTACCATACTGTCTTGATTACTGTAGATTTGTAGTATAGTCTGATGTCAGGGAGCCTGATTCCTCCAGCTCCTTTTTTCTTTCTCAAGATTGCTTTGGCTATTCGGGGTCTTTTGTGTTTCCATACAAATTGCGAAATTTTTTGTTCTAGTTCTGTGAAAAATGCCAGTGGTAGTTTGATAGGGATTGCATTGAATCTATAGATTGCTTTGGGTAGTAGAGTCATTTTCACAATGTTGATTCTTCCCATGCAAGAACATGGTATATCTCTCCATCTATTTGTATCATCTTTAATTTCTTTCATCAGTGTCTTATAATTTTCTGCATACAGGTCTTTCGTCTCCTTAGGTAGGTTTATTCCTAGATATTTTATTCTTTTTGTTGCAATGGTAAATGGGAGTTTTTTCTTGATTTCACTTTCAGATTTTTCATCATTAGTATATAGAAATGCCAGAGATTTCTGTGCATTAAGTTTGTATCCTGCTATTTTACCAAATTCATTGATTAGCTCTAGTAGTTTTCTGGTAGCATCTTTAGGATTCTCTATGTATAGTATCATGTCATCTGCAAACAGTGACAGCTTTACTTCTTCTTTTCCGATTTGGATTCCTTTTATTTCCTTTTCTTCTCTGGTTGCTGTGGCTAAAACTTCCAAAACTATGTTGAATAAGAGTGGTGAGAGTGGGCAACCTTGTCTTGTTCCTGATCTTAGTGGAAATGCTTTCAGTTTTTCACCATTGAGGATGATGTTTGCTGTGGGCTTGTCATATATGGTCTTTATTATGTTGAGGAAAGTTCCCTCTATGCCTACTTTCTGCAGGGCTTTTTATCATAAATGGGTGTTGAATTTTGTCGAAAGTTTTCTCTGCGTCTATTGAGATGATCATATGGTTTTTCTCCTTCAATTTGTTAATATGGTTTATCACATTGATAGATTTGCGTATATTGAAGAATCCTTGCATTCCTGGAATAAACCCCACTTGATCATGGTGTATGATTCTTTTAATGTGCTGTTGGATTCTGTTTGCTAGTATTTTGTTGAGGATTTTTGCATCTATGTTCATCAGTGATATTGGCCTGTAGTTTTCTTTCTTTGTGACATCCTTGTCTGGTTTTGGTATCAAGGTGATGGTGGCCTCGTAGAAGGAATTTGGGAGTGTTCCTCCCTCTGCTATATTTTGGAAGAGTTCGAGAAGGATAGGTGTTAGCTCTTCTCTAAACGTTTGATAGAATTCACCTGTGAAGCCATCTGGTCCTGGGCTTTTGTTTGTTGGAAGATTTTTAATCACAGTTTCAATTTCAGTGCTTGTGATTGGTCTGTTCATATTTTCTATTTCTTCCCGATTCAGTCTTGGCAGGTTGTGCATTTCTAAGAACTTGTCCATTTCTTCCAGATTGTCCATTTTATTGGCATAGAGTTGCTTGTAGTAATCTCTCATGTTTTTTTTTATTTCTGCAGTGTCAGTTGTTAATTCTCCTTTCTCATTTCTAATTCTATTGATTTGAGTCTTCTCCCTTTTTTTCTTGATGAGTCTGGCTAGTGGTTTATCTATTTTGTTTATCTTCTCAAAGAACCAGCTTTTAGTTTTTTTGATCTTTGCTATCGTTTCCTTCATTTCTTTTTCATTTATTTCTGATCTGATTTTTATGATTTCTTTCCTTCTGCTAGCTTTGGGGTTTTTTTTGTTCTTCTTTCTCTAATTGCTTGAGGTGCAAGGTTAGGTTGTTTATTCGAGATGTTTCCTGCTTCTTAAGATGGGCTTGTATTGCTATAAACTTCCCCCTTAAAACTGCTTTTGCTGCATCCCATAGGTTTTGGGTCGTTGTGTCTCCATTGTCATTTGTTTCTAGGTATTTTTAAATTTCCTCTTTGATTTCTGCAGTGATCACTTCATTATTAAGTAGTGTATTGTTTAGCCTCCATGTGTTCGTATATTTTACAGATCTTTTCCTGTAATTGATATCTAGTCTCATGGCGTTGTGGTCAGAAAAGATACTTGATACAATTTCAGTTTTCTTAAATTTACCAAGGCTTGATTTGTGACCCAAGATATGATCTATCCTGGAGAATGTTCCGTGAGCACTTGAGAAAAATGTGTATTCTGTTGTTTTTGGATGGAGTGTCCTATAAATATCAATTAAGTTCATCTTGTTAAATGTATCATTTAAAGCTTGTGTTTCCTTATTTATTTTCATTTTGGATGATCTGTCCATGGGTGAAAGTGGGGTGTTAAAGTCCCCTACTATGAATGTGTTACTGTCGATCTCCCCTTTTATGGCTGTTAGTATTTGCGTTATGTATGGAGGTGCTCCTATGTTATGTGCATAAATATTTACAATTGTTATATCTTCTTCTTGGATCCATCCCTTGATCATTATGTAGTGTCCTTCTTTGTCTCTTTTAATAGTCCTTATTTTAAAGTCTATTTTGTCTGATATGAGAATTGCTACTCCAGCTTTCTTTCGGTTTCCATTTGCATGGAATATCTTTTTCCATCCCCTTACTTTCAGTCTGTATGTGTCTCTAGGTCTGAAGTGGGTCTCTTGTAGACAGCATATATAAGGGTCTTGTTTTTGTATCCATTCAGCCAATCTGTGTCTTTTGGTGGGAGCATTTAGTCCATTTACCTTTAAGGTGATTATCGATATGTATGTTCCTATTCCCATTTTCTAAATTGTTTTGGGTTCGTTATTATAGGTCTTTTCCTTCTCTTGTGTTTCTTGTCTAGAGAAGTTCCTTTAGCATTTGTTGTAAACTGGTTTGGTGGTGCTGAACTCTCTCAGCTTTTGCTTGTCTGTAAAGGTTTTAATTTCTCCATCAAATCTGCATGAGATCCTTGCTGGGTAGAGTAGTCTTGGTTGCAGGTTTTTCTCCTTCATCACTTTCAGTATGTCCTGCCACTCCCTTCTGGCTTGTAGGGTTTCTGCTGAGAGATCAGCTGTTAACCTTATGGGGATTCCCTTGTGTGTTATTTGTTGTTTTTCCCTTGCTGCTTTTAATATGCTTTCTTTGTATTTAATTTTTGACAGTTTGATTAATATGTGTCTTGGCGTATTTCTCCTTGTATTTATCCTGTATGGGACTCTCTGTGCTTCCTGGACTTGATTAACTATTTCCTTTCCCATATTAGGGAAGTTTTCAACTATAATCTCTCAAATATTTTCTCAGTCCCTTTCTTTTTCTCTTCTTCTTCTGGAACCCCTATAATTCGAATGTTGGTGCATTTAATGTTGTCCCAGAGGTCTCTGAGATTGTCCTCAGTTCTTTTCATTCTTTTTTCTTTATTCTTCTCTGCAGTAGTTATTTCCACTACTTTATCTTCCAGGTCACTTATCCGTTCTTCTGCCTCAGTTATTCTGCTATTGATCCTATCTAGAGTACTTTTAATTTCATTTATTGCATTGTTTATCGTTGCTTGTTTCATCTTTATTTCTTGTAGGTCCTTGTTAACTGTTTCTTGCATTTTGTCCATTCTACTTCCAAGATTTCGGATCATCCTTACTATCATTATTCTGAATTCTTTTTCAGGTAGACTGCCTATTTCCTCTTCATTTGTTAGGTCTGGTGCATTTTTATCTTGCTCCTTCATCTGCTGTGTGTTTTTCTGTCTTCTCATTTTGCTTGTCTTACTGTGTTTGGGGTCTCCTTTTTGCAGGCTGCACGTTCGTAGTTCCCGTTGTTTTTGATGTCTGTCTCCAGTGGCTAAGGTTGGTTCAGTGGGTTGTGTAGGCTTCCTGGTGGAGGGGACTAGTGCCTGTGTTGTGCTGGATGAGGCTGGATCTTGTCTCTCTAGTGGGCATGTTCACATCTGGTGGTGTGTTTTGGGGTGTCTGTGGCCTTATTATGATTGTAGGCAGCCTCTCTGCTAATGGGTGGGGTTGTGTTCCTGTTTTGCTAGTTGTTTGGCATAGGTTGTCCTGCACTGTGGCTTGCTGGTCGTTGAGTGAAGCTGGTTGCTGGTGTTAAGATGGAGGTCTCTGGGAGATTTCCACCATTTAATATTATGTGGAGCTGGGAGGTCTCTTGTTGCCCAGTGTCCTGAAGTTGGCTCTCCTACCTCAGAGGCAGAGCCCTGACTCCTGGCGGGAGCACCAAGAGCCTTTCATCCACTCGGCTCAGAATAAAAGGGAGAAAAAGTAGAGAGAGTTAGTAGAAGTATGAGTAAAGAAAGAAGGAAAGGAGGAAAGGAAGGAAGAAAGAAGCAAAGAAGCAAAGAAGGAAAGAAAGGAGGGAGGGAGGGAGGGAGGAAGGAAGGAAGGAATAAGGGAAAGAAGGAAAAAAGACAGAAAGAAAGAAGATAGAGTAAAAATAAAATAAAGTATAATATAGTTATTGAATTTAAAAATATTTAGAAAAAAAAGAAAAAAAGGGACGGATAGATCCTTAGGACAAATGTTGGAAGCAAAGCTATACAGAGAAAATCTTACACAGAAGCATACACATACACCTTCACAAAAAGAGGTAAGGGGGGAAAAATCATAAATCTTGCTCTCAGAGACCACCTCCTCAATTTGGGTTGATTCGTTGTCTAAAGGAGGGAAGGAAGGAAGGAAAGAAAGAAAGAAAGAATGAAGGTAAAGTATAATAATGTTATTACAATTAAAATTAATTATTAAGAAAAAAATTAAAAAAAAAAAAAACATGGACGGATAGAGCCCTAGGACAAATGGTGGAAGCAAGAGTATACAGACAAGATCTCACACAGAAGCATACACGTACACATTCACAAAAACAGGAAAAGGGAAAAAAATTATATATCTCGCTCCTAAATTCCACCTCTTCAATTTGGGATCATTCCTTGTCTATTCAGGTATTCCACCGATGCAGGGTATATCAAGTTGATTGTGGAGCTTTAATCCACTGCTTCTGAGGCTGCTGGGAGAGATTTCCCTTTCTCTTCTTTGTTCTCACAGCTCACAGGAGCCCAGCTTTGGATTTGGCCCTGCCTCTGCGTGTAGGTCGCTGGAGGGTGTCTGTTTTTTGCTCAGACAGGACGGGGTTAAAGGTGCTGCTGATTCAGGGGCTCCGGCTCACTCAGGCCGGGGGTTGGGGGATGGGGGAAGGAGGGGCACTGCGTGCGGGGCGGGCCTGCGGCGGCAGAGGCGGCGTGACGTTGCACCAGCCTGAGGCCCGCCGTGCGTTCTCCCGGGGAAGTTGTCCCTGGATCCCGGGAACCTGGCAGTGGCGGGCTGCACAGGCTCCGCGGAAGAGGGGTGCGGAGAGTGACCTGTGCTCGCACACAGGCCCCTTGGTGGCGGCAGCAGCAGCCTTAGCGTCTCCCGCCCGTCTCTGGGGTTTGCGCTTTTAGCCGCAGCTCGCGCCCGTCTCTGGAGTTCCTTTAAGCAGCGCTCTTAAACCCCTCTCCTCGCGCACCAGGAAACAAAGAGGGAAGAAAAAATCTCTTGCCTCTTCGGCAGGTGCAGGCTTTTCCCCGAACTCCCTCCCGGCTAGTCGTGGTGCACTAACCCCTTCAGGCTATGTTCAAGCCGCCAACCCCAGTCATCTCCCTACTCTCCGTCCAAAACCGAAACTCGAGCCTCAGCTCGCAGCCCCGCCCGCCCTGGTGGGCGAGCAGACAAGCCTCTCGGGCTAGTGAGTGCTGGTCGGCACCGATCCTCTGTGCAGGAATCTCCCCGCTTTGACCTCCGCACCCGTCGCTGTGCACCGCTCCGCGGTCCCGAAGCACCCCCCTCCGCCTCCCGCAGTCTCTGCCCGCGGAGGGGCTTCCTAGTGTGTGGAAACTTTTCCTCCTTCACAGCTCCCTCCCACTGGTGCAGGTGCCGTCCTTATTCTTTTGTCTCTTTTTTCTTTTGCCCTACCAGGTATGTGGGGAGTTTCTTGCCTTTTGGGAGGTCTGAGGTCTTCTGCCAGCCTTCAGTAGGTGTTCTGTAGGAGTTGTTCCACGTGTAGATGTATTTCTGGTGTATCCGTGGGGAGGAAGGCGATCTCCGCGTCTTACTCTTCCGCCATCTTCAAGGTCCCCCCCGTGTGCACTCTTGATGGAAATAAGAGTGAGCTGTTATAGATGGCAAATACTGCACATTCAGAGAGCAGTCCAGAATCTGGGGGACAAAGAGAGATCACAAACTTGAGCATTTAACACCAACCTTGAGAGAGCAAAAGAGAGGCTGTAAGTGCTAGGCCTGGCTTTGCAAGATCAAGAGAAGGCACACAGCTTAAGAATTCTGCCACAAGGGGGAGCAAAGAGTGTGGAGAAAGCCTATCCAGAGAAGGTCTGAGAAAGCCTGAGAATCCCTAGCAGGGCTGATGAAAAGTATGTCTCTCTTGAAGTCAGTCACTAAAGACTTCAGATGAGAAGATAGCAAGGTAAGACTTCAAAGAACATAAAAAATCAAGAAAAAATGACACCACCAAAGAAACACAATAAATTTCCAGTAACTGACTCCAAAGACATGAAGTATTTAAAACTAGCTATAGGGCTTCCCTGGTGGCACAGTGGTTGAGAGTCCACCTGCCGATGCAGGGGACACGGGTTCGTGCCCCGGTCTGGGAAGATCCCACATGCCGCGGAGTGGCTGGGCCCGTGAGCTATGGCCGCCGAGCTTTCGCGTCCGGAGCCTGTGCTCCGCAACGGGAGGGGCCACAACAGTGAGAGGCCAGCGTACCGCAAAAAAATAAAATAAAATAAAATAAAAATAGCTATAGCTACAATAATTAGTTAATGGATACAATATACAAAAAATATAGACTGTAACATCAAAAACATAAAAGGGGGGAGAAGGGTAGAGTTTTTGTATGCAAGTGAAATTATTTTTTCTTGGCTGCACCACGCAACTTACAGGATCTTAGTCCCCCAACCAGAGACTGAACCCAGGTCCCCTACAGTGGAAGCATGGAGTCCTAACCATGGGGCCACCAGGGAATTCCCAAAATTAAATTGTTATCAGGAAAAATTAGACTGTTATATCTAAAAGATGCTTTACGCGATCCTCATGGTAACCACAAAGCAAACACCTACAGTAGATACACAAAAGATAAAGAGAAGGGAATCAAAGCATACCATTATGAAAAACACATTCACAAAAGCAGACATCAAGAGGGCTTCCCTAGTGGCAGAGTGGTTAAGAATCCTCCTGCCAATGCAGGGGACACAGGTTCGAGCCCTGGTCCGGGAAGATCCCACATGCTGTGGAGCAACTAAGCCCTTGCGCCACAACTACTGAGCCTGCACTCTGAAAGCCCAAGCTCTGCAACAAGAGAAGCCACTACAATGAGGAGCCCAAGCACCCCAACGAAGAGTAGCCCCCACTCACCGCAACTAGAGAAAGCCACGCACAGCAATGAAGAACCAAAGCAGCCAAAAATAAATAAATAAATTTATTTTAAAAAAAGACAGCAAGAGAGGAAGAAGAGAATAAGGGAACAAGAAAACAGTCAGAAAACAATGAATAAAATGGCATTAGTAACTTCCCACCTACCAATAACTACTGTAAAGGTAAATGGATTCAATCTTCCAATTAAAATGCATTGAGTGGCTGAGTGGATATAAAAACAAGACCCAACTATATGCTGCCTATAAGAGGCTCACTTCAGCTTTAAGGATACACATAGGCTCAAAGTGAAGGGATAGAAATATATATATCATGCAGTGGAAACCAAAAGAAAGAAAGGGTAACAATATGTACATAAGACACAGTAGATTTACCTCAAAAACTGTAACAAGTGACAAAGAAGGTCATTATATAATGATTAAAGAATCAATTCATTAAGAGGATAGAACAATTGTAAATATATATACACCCACAAAACCAGCACCTAAACATATTAAGGAAATACTAAGAAATATAAAGGGAGAAATAGACAACAATACAGTAATGGTAGGGCACTTCAATACCTCACTTTCAACAATGGATAGATCATCAAGACAGAAAATCAATTAGGAAAAACTGGAGTTGAGCTATACTTAGACCAAATGGACTTAACAGACATACACAGAACTTTCCATGCACCAGCATCCGAACACACATTCTTCTCAAGTACACATGGAACATTCTCCAAGATATATCATATATTAGATAACAAAACAAGTCTTAACAAATTTAGGAAGATTGAAATCATACCAAAAACCTTTCTGAACACAATGGTATGAAACTAGAAATTGATAATAGGAGAAAAACTGGAAAATTCACAAATATATGAAAATTAAACAACACAATCTTGAACAACTAATGGGCCAAAGGAGAAATCAAAAGGGAAATTGAAAAACATCTTGAAACAAATGCAAATGGCAACACAACATACCAAAACTTATGGGATACAACAAAAACAGTTCTCGGAGGGAAGTTTATAGCAAGAAATACCTACATTAAGGAAAAGGAAAGCTCTCAAATAAACAACCTAACTCTACCACTCAAGGAACTAGAAAAAGGACAAATAAAACCCAAAGTTAGCAGAACAAAGGAAACAATAAATATCAAAGCATAAGTAAATGAAATAGAGGCTAGGAAAACTGTAGAGAAGATCAGTGAAACTAAGAGCTGTTTTTTTTTTTTCTAAAGATAAACAATATTGTAAAACCTTTTAGCTAGACTAAGGGAAAAAAGACAGAACACTCAAATAAATAAAATCAGAAATGAATGAGGAGACATTACAACAGATAGCACAGAAATAAAAAGGATTATAAGAGACTACTATAAACAATTATATGCCAAAAATTGGATAACTTAGAAAAAATGGATAAATTCTAGAAATATATAATCTACCAAGCTGAATCCTAAAGAAATAGCAGATCTGAACAGACTAATAATGAGCAAGGAAATTGAATCAATAATCAAAAACCACCCAACAAAGTAAAGCCCAAGACCAGATGGTTTCACTGGTAAATTCTACCAAACATTTAAATAATAATTAGTGCAAGTTCCTCTTAAACTCTTCCAAAATATCAAAGATGAGAGAACACTCCTAAATTCATTTTTAAGGCCAGCATTACCATGATACCGAAGTCAGATAAGGACACTACATCCTTGATGAATATAGAAGCAAGAATTCTCAACCAAATACTAGCAAACCAATCAAATCACATTAAAGTGATTATACACAATGGTTACTGAGATTTATCCTTGGTATGCAAGGATGCTTCAACATATGCAAATCAATAAATGTGATACACCACATTAATATAATGAAAGATTAAAATCATATGATCATTTCAGTAGATGCAGAAAGAGAAATTGGCAAAATACAACATTCTTTCATGATAAAAACTCTCAACAAAGTGGGTATAGAGAGAAAGTACCTTAAAATTATAAAGGCTATATATAACAAGTCCATAGCTAACATACTCCACAGTGATATGTTGAAAATTTTTCTTCTAAAATTGAGAATAAGATAAGGGTGCCCATTTTAACCACTCCTATCCAACATAGTACTGGAAGTCCTAGTCAGAGAAATTAGGCATGAAAAAGAAAGAAAATATGTCAAAGTTGGAAAGTAAGAAGTAAAATTGCTGTTTGAAGATGAATATATATAAAGCTCCACTAAAAAAAACTGTTAGAACTAATCAACAAATTCAAACTGCTGAACTCAAAATTAACATACAGAAATCAGTTGCATTTCTATACACTAACAACAAAATGTCTGAAAAAGAAATAAAAAGAACAATCCCATTTATAATAGCATCAAAACCAATAAAATACTTAGGAATAAATTTAACCAAGAAAGTGAAAGATATGCACAGTGAAAAGTATAATATTTTGATGAGAGAAATTGAAGAAGACAAAAATAAATAGAAAATTATCCCATGTTCATGTGTCAGAACAGTTAATGTTGTTAAAATATCTATACTACCCAGAGCCATCAATGTAATACCTATCAAAATTCCAAAGGCATTTTTCACAGAAATAGAAAAAATCCTAAAATGTGTATGGAATCACAAATCATCCCAGATAATCAAAGCAATCTTGAAGAAGAACAAAGCTGGAGGCGTCACACCTCCTGATTGCAAACCATATTAGAAAGCTATAGCAATGAAAACAGTATGATGCTGGCATAAAAACAGACACATAGACTAATGGAACATAATGGGGTGCCCAGAAATAAATCCTCGCATATACAATCATCTAATATTGGCAAAAAAGGCAAGAATACTCAATGGAGAAAAGATATTCTCTTCAAAAGAAAAAGACTCTTCAAAAAGAAAACTAGATAATCACATGTAAAATAATGAAACTGAAATTCTATTTTATACCACTCATAAAACTTAACTCAAAGTGCAATAAAGATGTAAACATGAGACCTGAAACCATAAAATTTCTAGAAGAAAACAGACGCTTTGACATTGGTCTTGGCAATGATTTTTTGGCTATTCACCAAAAGCACCAGCAACAAATGCAAGAATAAACAGGTGGGACTACATCATACTAAAAAGCTCTTCCCAGCAAAAGAAACAATTAACAAAATGAAAAGGCAAACAGTTGAATGGGAGAAAATATTTTCAAACCATCCATCTGATACGAGCTTAATATCCAAACTATAAAGGGAACTCATACAACTCAATAGCAAAGATACAATCTGATTTAAAAATGAGCGAAGGACCTGAATGGTCATTTTTCCAAAGAAGATATCTAAATGGCCAAGAAGTACATGAAAAGGTGCTCAAGATCACTAATCATCAGGGAAATGCAAATCAAAACAACAATGAGTACCATGCTTTTAAATTTTTATTTATTTATTTATTTTTCTACAGCAGGTTCTTATTAGTTATCTATTTTATGCATATTAGTATATATATGTCAATCCCAATCTCCCAATTCATCCCACCAACATCCCCCCTACTTTACCCGCTTGGTGTCCATATGCTTGTTCTCTACATCTGTGTCTCTATTTCTGCCTTGCAAACCAGTTAATCTGTACCATTTTTCTAGATTCCACATATATGCGTTAATATACGATATTTGTTTTTCTCTTTCTGACTTACTTCATAATGTATGACAGTTTCTAGGTCCATCCACGTCTCTACAAATGGCCCAATTTCATTCCTTTTTATGGCTGAGTAATATTCCATTGTATATATGTACCACATCTTCTTTTTTTTTTTTTTTTTTTTTTTTTTAATTTTATTTATTTATGGCTGTGTTGGGTCTTTGTTTCTGTGCGAGGGCTTTCTCTAGTTGTGGCAAGTGTGGGCCACTCCTCATCACAGTGCACGGGCCTCTCACTATCGCGGCCTCTCTTGTTGCGGAGCACAGGCTCCAGATGTGCAGGCTCAGCAATTGTGGCTCACGGGCCCAGTTGCTCTGTGGCATGTGGGATCTTCCCAGACCAGGGCTCGAACCCGTGTCCCCTGCACTGGCAGGCAGATTCTCAACCACTGCGCCACCAGGGAAGCCCCACATCTTCTTTATCCACTCGTCTGTCAATGGGCATTTAGGTTCATTCCATGACCTGGCTATTGTAAATAGTGCTGCAATGAACATTGGGGTGCATGTGTCTTTTTGAATTATGGATTTCTCTGGGTATATGCCCAATAGTGGGATTGCTGGGTTATATGGTAATTCTATTTTTCGTTTTTTAAGGAACTTCCATACTGTTCTCCATAGTGGCTGTATCAATTTACATTTCCACCAATAGTACAAGAGGGTTCCCTTTTCTCCACACCCTCTCCAGCATTTGTTATTTGTAGATTTTCTGATGATGCCCATTCTAACCAGTGTGAGTTGATACCTCATAGTTTTGATTTGCATTTCCCTAATAATTCGTGATGCTGAGCAGCTTTTTATGTGCCTCTTGGCCAACTGTATGTCTTCTTTGGAGAAATGTCTATTTAGGTCTTCTGCCCATTTTTTGATTGGGTTTTTTTTTTTTAATGTTGAGCTGCATGAGCTGTTTGTATGTTTTGGATACTTTGTCCATTGATTTGTTTGCAAATGTTTGCTCCCATTCTGAGGGTTGTCTTTTTGTCTTGATTATAGTTTCCTTTGCTGTGCAAAAGCTTTTACATTTCATTAGGTCCCATTTGTTTATTTTTGTTTTTACTTCTATTACTCTAGGAGATGGGTCAAAAAAGATCTTGCTGTGATTCATGTCAAAGAGTGTTCTTCCTATGTTTTCCTCTAAGAGTTTTATAGTGTCCAGTCTTACATTTAGGTCTTTAATCCATTTTGAGTTTATTTTTGTGTATGGTGTTAAGGAGTATTCTAATTTCATTCTTTTACATGTAGCTGTCCAGTTTTCCCAGCACCACTTATTGGAGAGACTGACTTTTCTCCATTTTTTTCTTTAGATTTCATATATATGTGTTAGCATATGGTATTTGTTATGGCACTGATGAACCTAGTGGCAGGGCAGGAATAACAATGCAGACATAGAGAATGGACTTGAGGACACGGTGGGGGAGGGGGAAGCTGGGGTGGAGTGAGAATAGCATCAACATATATACACTACCAAATGTAAAATAGTTAGCTAGTGGGAAGCAGCAGCATAGCACAAGGAGCTCAGCCCGGTGCTTTGTGACCAGCTAGAGGGGTGGTATAGGGAGGGCGGGAGGGAGGCTCCAGAGGGAGGGGATATGGGGATGTATGTATGCATATGGCTGATTCACTTTGTTGTACAACAGAAACTAACACAGTGTTGTAAAGCAATTATACTCCAATAAAGATCTATTAAAAACAAGGAAAACACAATGAGACAAATATCATGTGATATTGCTTATATGTGGAATCTAAAAAATGGTACAAATGAACATATTTACAAAACATAAACAGAGTCACAGATGTAGAAAACAAACTTATGGTTATCAAGGAGGAAAGGGTGGTGTGAGGGATAAATTGGGAGATTGAGATTGACATATATACACTACTATATATAAAATAGATAACTAATAAGAATCTACTGTATAGCACAGAGAACCCTACTCAATACACTGTAATGACCTATATGGGCATAGAATCTAAAAAAGAGTGAATGTATGTATATGTATAACTGATTCACTTTTCTGTACAGCAGAAACTAACAGAACATTGTAAATCAACTATACTCTAATAAAAAATAATTTTAAAAAACACAATGAGATATCACCTCACACCTGTCAGAATGGCTATCATAAAAAAGAGATAACAAGGGGCTTCCCTGGTGGCACAGTGGTTGAGAGTCCACCTGCTGATGCAGGGGACACGGTTTCGTGCCCCGGTCCGGGAAGATCCCACATGCCGTGGAGCAGCTGGGCCCGTGAGCCATGGCCGCTGAGCCTGCGTGTCCAGAGCCTGTGCTCTGCAACGGGAGAGGGCACAACAGTGAGAGGCCCGCGTACCGCAAAAAAAAAAAAAAAAAAAGAGATAACAAGTATTAGCCAGGATGTGAAGAAAAAGGAATTCTTGTGCACTTTTGGGGGGAATGTAAATTGGTGCGGTCACTATGGAAAACAGTGTGGCAGCTCCTCAAAAACTTAAATGGGGAGATGTTATTCAAAGGCTACAAACTTGCAGTTATAAGATAAATAATTTTGCAGATGTACAGCATGGTGACTATAGTTAAGGAGATTGTATCAGAGACTGGAAATGTGCTAAGAGAGTAGACCTTAAATGTTCTCACCACAAAAAATAAAATGGTAATTATATGAAGTGATGAAAGTGTTAACTAACCCTACTGTGGTAATCATTTCACAAGATATGTTTGTATTACATCATCCCATTGTACACCTTAAACTTAATGTTATATGTCAAGTGTGTCTCAATAAAGCTGGAAAAAAAGTACTATAAATTGTATGGCTTATAACAACAGAAATTTATTTCTCATAGTTCTAAGGGTTGAAAGTCCTAGATCAAGGCTCCTACACGTTCAGTGTCTGGTGAGAGCCCACTTCCTCGTTCATAGATGGCTGTCTTTTCACTGTAACCTCAGTTGGTTGGAAAGGTGAGAGAACTCTTTTAAAAGAGAAGTAGGCCTTTTATATAAGGACACTAATCCCATTTATGAGTGTTCCACTTCATGACCTAATCACCTCCCTAAGGACCCACCTCCAAATACCATCACATTGGCAGTTAACATTTCAACATATGAATTTGCGGGGGGTGGAGGTGGGGGTAGGATGTAAACGGTCTGTCCTTTGCAGGTTTGAAGTGTTATCTCTCTGTGGTTTTGATTTGCATTTCTTCATGTTCTTATTGGCCATTTGTGTACTTCTTTGGAGATATGTCTATTCAAGCCTTTTGTCCATTTTTAAGTTCAATTGCTTGTTTGATGTTGCTGAGGTGTAAGATTTTTGTTTTTATGTTCTGGGTATTAATCCCTTATCAAGTGTATGATTTGCAAACATTTTCTTCTATTTTTTGGTTAAATATTGATGAAGTCAAATTAATTTTTTTCTTTCTGCCCATGCTTTTGGTTTCATAGTCAAGAAACTCATTGTCATATCCAATGCCATGAATATTTTCCCCTATGTATTCTTCTTAGACTTTCCCAGTTTTAGCTTTGAAATGTAAGGCCTTTGCCCTTTTAAAATGAATAAAAGAAAGGGAAAATATGCTATTAGGTGTACAACCTGTATTTTAAAGCATAATCTTTAGGAATTGCTCAATTGCATTACACTTACTTCTCTATTGGTTTTCTTATTTATCTATTTACCAAAATTTCTATTTATTCATGTAATATTTTGTCTGTTCCCATGAGTAATTTGAAGTGACTATATTACTACTATTTTTATTTCCTAGCACTTATCAAATACTATTATAACTATCCTATAAGTGCTTATCCCCCTAGTTCCTGGGAAATTATCATTGTTGAATATTGCTTTTGCAGGCATATTCTGCTTCCTTCTCTCATCACTGCTGAGAATGCTCAAAATATGTCAGGACTTGCCAGAAGCACCCTTTTGCTAGCATGTTTACCACAAGTTTATCAGAAATATATAGAATTATTTTAAAACACATGTAATAAACAATGTCACTAAACAGCATATCAAGGCTGAAATTTTGTACGCAGTTCTTATTTTTTTTTTTTTTGCGGTACACGGGCCTCTCACTGTTGTGGCCTCTCCTGCCGCGGAGCACAGGCTCCAGACGCGCAGGCCCAGCGGCCATGGCTCCCGGGTCCAGCCGCTCCACGGCATGTGGGATCTTCCCAGACGGGGGCACGAACCCGTGTCCCCTGCATTGGTAGGCGGACTCTCAACCACTGTGCCACCAGGGAAGCCCTGTACACCGATTTTTGAAGGTTATTCATCTCTCTCGAAATAGCTAAGATGAAGTGTCATTTCTGCCTCTGCATCTGAGAACATTATAGTATTTTTAATAAGTAACACAAGCACAAAGTTAAATAACCAGATAGGGGCTTCCCTGGTGGCGCTGTGGTTGAGAGTCCGCCTGCCGATACAGGGGACACGGGTTCGTGTCCCGGTCTGGGAGGATCCCACATGCCGCGGAGCGGCTGGGCCCGTGAGCCATGGCCACTGAGCCTGCGCGTCTGGAGCCTATGCTCCGCAACGAGAGAGGCCACAACAGTAAGAGGTCCACGTACCACAAAAAAAAAAAAAAAAAAGAAAGAAAGAAAAACAACCAAATAGGAAAGGCTATAATGAAAATTAAGAGCTTCCAGATAGGCCCCTCCCACTTCTACTCTTGCTCCCCAGATGCCACAATACTTTTAACCATTTTGGTTTTTAGCTCTTTAGAATTTACCTCCATGGGTTTAAATTATATGCATTAACCTCTACATTGTGTTTCGTTTTGTTGACTTTCTCTTATTCTAGATGAGGCTATAAGCTTACTTGTACCATCCCAATATCTACCTTCCATCTAAATTCCCAGTACAATTATATTAATATTGTTAATTTGAATTGAGATAAAAAGCCTTTGTTCCTATGAAGACTTTAAAGGAGTTATGGAGTCTTGCATGTGTGAGAAAAGGAAAGTGGGAATGATCCTTTTCTGGTCTGACAAAAAATCTTATAAATATTTATACTTTTATGAATATGAAATCATAATTAAAATACTTTTACTATGACAAAAAATTATCAAGAAATACATTGACTGCTTCCAAGGAAAGTTTATTATTAGCAGCTTCCTATTTATTTTGAGCCTAGTCAGGTTCTGCTAATATTCCTTTAACTAAATTCCAAAACTTTTCTTGATGGATTTGTATTTTGCAGGACATAATAGTCATGTGTCTATATTCCACATAACAGTCCCCTCCCACTTTAGGAGTCTCATGTTGCCAAAGAATAGGATAAAAGTGAAATTGACTCTACTGTATAGTGCCCTACAACTCAGTAGGCTACTTTATAATAATGTATTGATTAAGCACAGGGGACCATGGAGTCAGACAGATCTGGCTTAGAACCCTAGATCCACCATGTACTAGCAAGTTAGGTAATTGACCTGTGGCCTCAGTTTCTTCAACTAGAAAATAGGAACAAGTGCCTATTTCATAGCATTGTTGTGTTACACAAAAGAAAGAGACAATTTATTATCGCATGATAATGTGTGGAAATGGCTAGGGTGCATAATTTATGTCCAGCTTGCCAT
This sequence comes from Phocoena phocoena, assembly GCF_963924675.1. Taxonomy (NCBI): domain Eukaryota; kingdom Metazoa; phylum Chordata; class Mammalia; order Artiodactyla; family Phocoenidae; genus Phocoena; species Phocoena phocoena. The sequence goes on along the minus strand of NC_089240.1, from coordinate 72,378,217 downwards.
TGCCACTCCCACAGAGTTATAATGTGCCGCCACTTGTTGTATTGGCAAAATAAAATGAGTTACTCAAACATCAAAATGCATTTAACTCAAAGCCAACTGTAATCTTTATGGCAGTGAGATACAGTAAAGTTACAAACAAACCAGAACTGGTTCTCTTAAACAGAGGTCACAAAACTGATGACCTAAATGAATAAAGAGGGTCTGGTGTGGACTACGGACAATTGGAGAGCACAGACTCTGTCTAAATTAAATATCACCTATTCAACGACTGCCACTTGTGGCAATATAGTTTTTCCCATGCAAGGAGGCAGAGTAACAGTTGATAAATCCTCTGAATTTGCAAGAGTAGTTAGAAATCTAAATTTTAATACAAAATCTCCTGATTAACTGTTGACAACTAATTCAGTTTAAAAAAACAAAACACTGTCTGGGCCAAGCACAACCCATCTCTGGGCTGGAGGTAGTTCATGGGCTTCCAGGATGCCACCTCTATAAAACAACTCCTTGCATATCAGAATATAATTATCTTTAGTAATCAGAGCTCATGAAAACATAGATCTTAGGTCAATTGACTAGGTCTCAAAATCAGTATCCTATTTCAGCTAAAAATGTAATATATTTTATTTCCCATCTATGTCAAAACTGCTTCTTACCTGAGTGCAACATGTCTATATGTAGATTTTTCCCAAAGCAGTTTTTGTTTTGTTTTGTTTTTTTCGTTATGCAGGCCTCTCACTGTTGTGGTCTCTTCCGCTGTGGAGTACAGGCTCCGGATGCGCAGGCTCAGGGGCCATGGCTCACGGGCCCAGCCGCTCCGCGGCATGTGGGATCCTCCCGGACCGGGGCACGAACCCGTGTCCCCTGCATCGGCAGGCGGACTCTCAACCACTGCGCCACCAGGGAAGCCCCCCAGAGCAGTTTTGTTGGATTTTATCAGATATATTTTAAAGAAGAAATTTTATGTTATACCTTTCTTTCTGTGTTCTCCTGCAAATTTAGTGATAATCTTACAATGTAATGATATTTAATCATAAAATGTAATGGAAATTTCAATGTAGCAAGCTGCTTATTGGTGAGGCGGGAAGAGTAGGAGGTAGATTTGGGGTAGAAACAAATCAATTCCATTTTTGTTGTGAACAGCTTTTCTATTAGGAAAAGTCTGAAATGTATACTTTTCTATGAATTTTTCAAATTAGTTTGAGCTTTGTAGATAATGTAAATAATATTCTAGTATGCATTTTGTATGTTATTTTTACAGACATTACTTTGAATATCTTTTATATTTTTGGATAAGTACGTAATAATTTGCCTTCCTGAAAAATACAAGTTTCTTCTTATCTTAATAGGAAATGATTCAGAATGTCATAAATCTGAATATTACCCAAAAAAGGAACTTGGAAATTCAGTCATCCATACTTATAGCAGTTTATGTCCATGTTTGATACATCACTGCCCGGATGTCATACTCTCTTTTGTGTAATTTGTTATGTTGCTCTCATAGTCTTTTCTTTAATGGAGAAGGGACCTGTTTGTCCCACTGATTCTTTTTTTCTGAATATACTTTTTATTTTATATTGGTGTATAGTTGATTTACAATGCTGTGTTAGTTTCAGGTGTATAGCAAAGTGATTCAGTTATATATATACACATATATCCATTCTTTTTCAGACTCTTTTCCCGTGTAGGTTATTACAGCATATTGAGTAGAGTTCCCTGTGCTATACAGTAGGTCCTTGTTGATTATCCATTTTATATATAGCAGTGTTTATATGTTAATCCCAAACCCCTAATTTATCCTTCCCCCCCATATTTCCCTTTTGGTAACCATAAGTTTGTTTTTGAAGTCTGTGAGTGTCTTTCTGTTTTGTAAATAAATTTATTGGTATCATTTTTTTTAGATTCCACATATAAGAGATAAATATATTTGTCTTTAAAAATTTTTTACTTTACATTGGAGCATAGTTGATTAACAATGTTGTGTTAGTTTCAGGTGTACAGCAAAGTGATTCAGTTATACATATACATGTATCTATTCTTTTTCAAATTCTTTTCCCATTTAGGTTATTACTGAATATTGAGCAGTGTTCCCTGTGCTATACAGTAGGTCCTTGTTGGTTATCTATTTTAAATATAGTAGTGCATACGTGTCAATTCCAAACTTCCAATCTATCCCTCCTCCCCACCCTTCCCCTCTGGTAACCATAAGTTTCTTCTCTAAGTCTGTGAGTCTGTTTCTATTTTATAAATAAGTTCATCTTTATCATGTTTTTAGATTCCACATATAAGGGATATCATACACTGTTTCTCTTTCTCTGTCTGACTTACTTCACTTAGTATGCTAATCTCTAGGTCCATCCATATTGCTGAAAATGGCATTATTTCATTCCTTTTTATGGCTGAGTAATATTCCATTGTATACATGTACCACATCTTCTTTATCAATTCCTCTGTCGTTTGACATTTAGGTTGCTTCCATGTCTTGGCTACTGTAAATAGTGCTGAAATGAACCCTGGGGTGCATGCATCCTTTCAAATTATGGTTTTCTCCAGATATATGTCCAGGAGTAGGATTGCTGGATCATATGGTAGTTGTATTTTTAGTTTTTTAAGGAACCTCCATACTGTTCTCCATAGTGGCTGAATCAATTTCCATTCCCACCAACAATGTAGGAAGGTACCCTTTTCTCAACACCCTCTCCAGCATATATTGTTTGTAGACTTTTTGATGATGACTATTCTGACCGTTGTGAGGTAACACCTCATTGTAGTTTTGATTTGCATTTCTCTAATAATTAGCGACATTGATCATCTTTTCATGTGCCTGTTGGCCATCTACATGTCTTCTTTGGAGAAATGTATATTTAGATCTTCTGCTCATTTTTTGATTGGGTTTCTTTGTTTTTTTTATTGAGCTGTGTAAGCTGTTTTTATATTTTGGAGATTAATCCCTTGTTGGTCGCTTCATTGGCAAATATTTTCTCCCATTCTGTGGGTTGTCTTTTCATTTTGTTTATGGTTTCCTTTGCTGTGCAAAAGCTTTTAAGTTTAATTATCTCCCATTTATTTTTGTTTTTATTTTCATTACTCTAGGAGGTGAATCCAAAAAGATATTGCTGCGATATATATCAGAGTGTTCTGCCTATGTTTTCCTCTAAGAGTTTTACAGTATCTGGCCTTACATTTAGGTCTTTAATCCATTTTGCATTTATTTTTGTGTATGGTGTTAGAGAATGTTCTAGTTTCATTCTTTTACATGTAGCTGTCCTGTTTTCCCAGCATCATTTATTGAAGATACTGTCTTTCCTCCATTGTATATTCTTGCCTCCTTTGTCATAGATTAATTGACCATAGGTTTGCGAATTTATTTCTGGACATTGTATCCTGTTCCATTAATCTATATTTCTGTTTTTGTGCCAGTAACATACTATTTTGATTACTGTAGCTTTGTAATATAGCCTGAAGACAGGGAGCCTGCTTCCTCCAGCACCATTTTTCTTTCTCAGGATTGCTTTGGCTATTCGGGGTCTTTTGTGTTTCCATACAAAGTTTAAAATTTTTTGTTCTAGTTCTGTGAAAAATGGCATTGGTAATTTGATAGGGATTGCACTGAATCTATAGATTGCCTTGGGTAGTATATTCATTTTGACAATATTGATTCTTCCAATCCAAGAACATGGTATATCATTCTATCTGTTCGTGTCATCTTCAATTTCTTTCATCAGCATCTTATAGTTTTCAGAGTACAGGTCTTTTGCCTCCTCAGGTAGGTTTTTTCCTAGGTCTTTTATTATTTTTGATGAGATGGTGGATGGGATTGTTTCCTTAATTTCTCTTTCTGATCTCTCATTGTTAATGTATAGCAATGCAGGAGATTTCTCTGTATTAATTTTGTATCCTGCAACTTTACTGAATTTATTGATGAGCTCTAGTAGTGTTACAGTAGCATCTTTAGGATTTTCTATGTATAGTATCATGTCATCTGCAAGCAGTGATGGTTTTGTTTCTTCTTTTTCAACTTGGATTCTTTTTATTTCTTTTTCTTCTCTGATTACTATGGCTAGGACTTCCAAAATGATGTTGAATAAAAGTGATGAGAGTGGACATCCTTGTCTTGTCCCTGATCTTAGATTAAATGCTTTCAGGTTTTCACCATTGAGTATGATGTTAGCTGTGGGTTTGTCATATGTGGTCTTTATTATGTTGAGGTATGTTTCCTCTATGCCCACTTTCTGGAGAGTTTTTATCATAAATGGGTGTTGAATTTTATCAAAAGCTTTTTCTGCATCTAATGAGATAATCATATGATTTTTATTCTTCAGTTTTTTAATGTGGTGTATCACGTTGATCGATTTGTGTATCTTGAAGAATCCTTGCATCCCTGGGATAAATCTCACTTGATCATGGTGTATGATCCTTTTAATGTATTGTGGATTCAGTTTGCTAGTATTTTGTTGAGGATTCTTGCATCTCTGTTCATCAGTGATATTGGCCTGTGATTTTCTTTCTTTGTGGTATCTTCATCTGGTTTTGGTATCGGGGTGATGGTGGCCTCATAGAATGAGTTTGGGAGTGTTCCTTCCTCTGCAATTTTTTGGAATAGTTTGAGAAGGATAGGTGTTAACTCTTCTCTAAATGTTTGATAGAATTCACCTGTGAAGTCATCTGGTCCTGAACTTTTGTTTGTTGGAAGTTTTTAAATCACAGTTTCAATTTCAATACTTGTGATTGGTCTGTTCGTATTTTCTCTTTCTTCCTGGTTCATTCTTGGAACATTGTACCTTTCTAAGAATTTGTCCATTTCTTCTAGGGCATCCACTTTATTGGCATATAGTTGCTTGTAGTAATCTCTCATGATCCTTTGTGTTTCTGCAGTGTCAGTTGTTACTTCTCCTTTTTCAATTCTGAGGCATCATAGCAGTGGAGTCTGCAGACTGTTGTGTGGGGCCAAGTCTTGGTGCCAAAATGGCAACCTCTGGGAGAGTTGACACCAACAAATATTCCCTGGGGTCTTTGACACCCATGTCTTTGCCCCCATAGTGAGCCGTATCTTATCCCCGCTTCCCCAGGAGACCCTCCAAGATCTGCAGGTAGGTCTGGTCCAGGATCCTATGAAGCCTCTGCTTTTCCCTGGGTCCCAGTGCACATGAAACCTGGTGTGCACCCTCCAATATCTGCAGGTAGGTCTGGTCCAGGATCCTATGAAGCCTCTGCTTTTCCCTGGGTCCCAGTGCACATGAAACCTGGTGTGCACCCTCCAAGATCTGCAGGTAGGTCTGGTCCAGGATCCTATGAAGCCTCTGCTTTTCCCTGGGTCCCAGTGCACATGAAACCTGGTGTGCACCCTCCAATATCTGCAGGTAGGTCTGGTCCAGGATCCTATGAAGCCTCTGCTTTTCCCTGGGTCCCAGTGCACATGAAACCTGGTGTGCACCCTCTAAGAGTGGAGTCTCCGTTTCCAGCAGTCCTGTGGAGCTTCTGCACTCAAGTCCCACTGATCTTCAAAGCCAAAAGCTCTGATGCTCCCAATGCCAGACCATCAGGCTGGGGAGCCTGATGCGGGACTCAGCCCTCTCACTTCTGTGGGAAAACCTCTGCGATATATTTATTTTCCAGTTTGGGGCTTGCCCACCCAGTGGGTATAAGATTTGATTTTATCATGAAAGTGTCCCTCCTACCGCAGGAGGAGGCTTTTTCTTTGCCTTTTGATGTAGAATATCTTTTTTGGTAGGTTCCAAACTTCTTTTGTTGATGGTTGTTCAGCAGTTAGTTGTGATTTTGATGTTTTCATGAAAGGAGTTGAACGCAAGTTCTTCTACTCCACCATCCTGTCTCCTTCTCCCACTGATTTTTCACAGGTGCATTACTTGCTTCACTGAGTTTAAAATTACTATATGGTAAATATGTATTTATCTTTATCCTAAAATACATTTAATACACTTTAAAACTATATTTTCTTTTAAAATAAATAATTATTATTTTTTAAGACTTTTTTTTGGTTTGGACAATTTATAAAATCTTTTATTGAATTTGTTACAATATTGCTTCTGTTTTATGTTTTTTTTTGGTTTTTTGGCTGTGAGGCATGTGGGATCTTAGCTCTCCAACCAGGGATCGAACCCTATACCCCTTGCACTGGAAAGCAAAGTCTTAACCACTGGACCTCCAGGGAAGTCCCTTAAATAAGTCATTATTAATACTTATTAGCATCTAATTATAGATCTTGGGAGCAATTTTTCACAGAGTAAACCTGGAGAAGCAGAGAGGTGGCCATAACTCAAAATAAATACCACTCACAGTATTGCAATTTGGCTTATTCTACATGATAGATAACTGAAATTATAGTAATTTTTATCACAATCCTTCTTTTCATATTCTTAATTGTGTGACTGTTGATCTTATTTTAATGATCTGAACTGTGTCTTTGTCATTTGTAAGCAAGCCCAGTGTTCTTTGGAAGCATGAAAGAGCATCTTAAGCCCAGACTTTCCACTTTTTGTCACAGTCATTTCAGAAAGTTCCCTTCAGTGCATATGACATGATCTTAACTCTAGAGTTTTCCATTGAACTTCAACCCACAATATCTGAAAGTGTACCATGTTTATTAGCTTGATAGATTTTTCAAGATCTACAAGTAATTCAATGTTTCTCTGAGCTCTCTTCACCACCATTTTTAGACGTTCAAGGCTACTAACCTAGCAAGGTAGGGGCATCAATTCTCACTTTCATCCCTTCCTTATTTCTCACTTTATGATATTGATTCTACAAACTAAACTCTTAACTTTTCTTTCAGTGTTCCCTTTTCAATAGAGGTACTTTTTGTTCATCATCGACCACTTCTTTTTCTTCTTAGAAGTTGTGTACCTCCAATATTTAGAGAAAGGAGTTTTTTACCACCTCATTTAGTTTCCTACTGCTGGACAGTTCTGTCATTTTGACATTTGTGATGAGGTTTTTAAACAATGGGCAGTTTTCATTCTAGTATTGTTTTGGAATTATATGACATACAAACAACAAACACACATCTGCCTTAAAGAAGCAAGGATGTGACTGTGGAAATTTACATCTTTCATTGTTTTTTCCAAACAAATAAATCAATATAAAGGTTGCTCTCCCATTCCTAACCAACCAACAGCTGCTCCAACAGTAGTTGTCACGGATTGGCATCTTTGCTGACATTTTTAGAGGCATAGGCAAAGGGTAAATGAACCTACAATTTAGCCTAGACTATTTCCACGACAGGTGTGCCTACAAAAGATGTTCATGATCCATTTTAAAGGGCTTGCATAGGAAATACAACACAGCAGCTGAGACCTGTTTGTCCTGCAAAAAAGGTTCTTCTCTTTCCAAGACAGTTAATTTGATCATTTTCTTGAGAGTCACAATCAACATTGCATGAGCAATAGGCTCTTTCTGAGAGAAATTAAAGTAAAATTCAATTAAAACGCTAGTGTTGCTACTACAAAATAGAAAATCTCTTTCTTTGCAGTAAGGTGAATTACCATGCTATTCCTGTACCAAGCATATTAATGGAGCAATTCATGTATAAAGATAGCTTTAAAACATGAGGCTGTCCTGTGAAAGGAATATCATTTTTAAAGTATAAGCAGGAAGGATTTTTCAACAATTAGTCTTTTTCTCAGAGTAATGTTGCATACAGACTGAAGATTGCCTCTTCTATTGAATTGTATAATGAAAAATCAATCAGTTTAATGGTTGACAAACTTTGACATTCAAATAAAAATGTTGCTAGTATTTTCATAAAGACCTGTAGGCAAAACGAAATTCCATAACTTTAATTTATGCAACAGTAAATGTCTGCCAAAACATTGTACAGATGACTGTATAATGAGGCAATAATAACTGAAGGAATCAAAGTAAAGGAAACAGAAGCCAAACTTCCCCACTTTTGCAGATAAAAGAAATGCATTCACAAAACTGAGCAAGATTCTTTTTCTTTCTTTTTTTTTTTAAGTCCCTTTGCGCTCTCATTACACCGATAGGTTTTGTTAGGGGAGAAAGGCTTCTAAATCATTTGCTATGTTGCCTTGACATTCCTGCCCCTTTCTTTTCCTCTTCCTCCAAAAAGAAAATTTAAGGCTTCCTCCCTTTTTAAAAATCCTGTATCTTAGATGAGTTCATATATGATCTTTATAAACCAAGCTTCAAGGCAACAAAATACAACATAAAAAGCCCTAATTAATAACGTTAATTGTCTGAGATAAAACCATTTGCTCTGTTACAGTATGAACAATCTCAGTATATGATTTATGGGTAGTCTGAATGAGATCTTTCCTATTCTACCCAGGTGCTACATGGGAGTTGTTAAGAATGTTTACAAAGGGGAGACTATAGAGGTAGCAGTGAATGTAAGTAAGATGGGTGAGTAGGGATGAATGAAAGAATGGTAAGATACATAGACAAGAGGACTCGATGAGGTTGAAGAATTAGTGATCTAAAGGTACTTGAGTAATTGAGTTGGAAAGAGACGAATAAATGGGTTACAGTAGGATGCTTGAATTCAAGATTTTGGAGGGAATGCAATGATTGGTGATGAGTGGAGTATAACCATGGGAATGAAAGGATGAAGTGGAATAGAGGAAGAAATCTTCAAATCTGAGAATACAGTGGTATTGAAAAGCAAGTGTTTTGTATCGGTTATCTAAATAGATGTTTTAATCATAAGTATTGCTAACAGTATTCATGATAGAGAGAGGGCAAGACAATGATCAGACGCTAAAGATTGAAATGAATGAGGCAAAGTGAACAACATTTTAGTAGTTAACAATAACAAGAAAGTGTAGCAAATGGCATGGCAGTTGGCATAGGATCTTGGGATATGAAGGAATAGGAGAAATTGTTCTGAAGTAGCAACATGGAGCAAAGAAGATGTCTATTTCAATTCCAGCCTCTAGGTTATATAGGATGTGAAACTGAAAATTTTCACCACTTGAAAGAACTGCAGGGAAAGTAGTATCTTCATTGGACATCTAGGTTTCAGTTAGGAAAAGAAAGGGAAAGGAATTTTTTAAAAAGGAAATTAAAAGTATTTTGGGAGGAGCAACGTCAGCAAAATGGCAGACTTGGAAGCTCTAGGCCATTTTTCTCTCATGGGAACATTAAAAAAAAATGAGAGACTAGCTAAAATGAACTTATACACGCCTTGGAAAACAGTCAAAGAGCAATAGCAACCAAGTGAACACCCACTGAAGAAAAAGCCACACTCAAAATGGTAGGAAAATTTGTAGAATTTTTGCACAGTCCCTCCCCTCACCCCCAGCATGGCACAGTCTTGGTCTGGAGGAGGAGACATCTCAGTTCCAAATTCCATTTCTTGTCTGAAGGGAGCATTTCAGACCTTATACACAAACTTCTAACCAGTCCTGTGGCTGCATGAAGGATTGGTCTCTATTTCATCTTACTTGGATCTCAAGCTGGAGAAGCAGCAGGCACTGTTGGGATAGATACAAGGGGACTACAGACCCACAGACAAGTGAGGTCATTGAATATGGGTAGAGACATACAATGGAACAATTAAAGCCCTGAGGAGAAGCTTGGGTAAGACTCTTTGGGAGATTAAGACACTGAAAAGCAGCCATGTACATGCGGGAAGTAAAAAAACCACACACAAGCCCAGGTCAGATGCACACTTAGAAAAGAACTGAGAAGAACTTAAGCTTTAACCTCAAGCTGATTGCAAGGTTTATAACACACCCAGCTAATTAGTGAAAGATTGCCTTGGCACAGAACCTGGCTGTAAAAAATGGGAGACGTGACTTTTTCCAAATGTCCAACTTTCAACAACAACAAAAATCACAAGGCATACAAAGAAACAGGAAAACATGGCCCATTCAAAAAAAGAAAATAAAATATCAGAAACCATCCCTGAAGAAGCAGTATACAGACATTAAAAACCTGTTTTAAATGTGCTCAAAGAGCTAAAGGAAAACAGAGAAAAATAAAGGAAATCAGGAAAATGATACATGAACAAAATTAGGATCTCAAAGAGATAGTAATTACAAAAAGGAACAAAACAGAAATTCTGGATCTAAAACTACAATAATGGAGTTGAAAATTTTACTTAAAGGAGTTCAGCACCACACTTGAGGAGGCAAAAGAAAGAATAAGTAAAGTCAAAGGTAACATATTTGAAAATTGAGAGTCTGAAGAACAGAAAATAATGAAAAAAGTGAACTGAGCCTAAGGGACTAATGGGATAACATTAAACAGACAAACATATGCATTATGGTTTCAAAAGGAGAAGAGAGAGAAATAGGAAGAGGGATCACTTGAAGAAATAATGGCTGAAAACTTCCAAAATTTTATGAAAGATATGAATACAATAATCAAAGAAATTCAACAACAAAAAATCAATAAGGAAGTATAGGATTTGGACACCATAAACCAATTGGACCTAATCAAGATATATAGACCACTTTTCTTCAAGAACATCAACAAAATTGACAAACCTTTAGCTAGGTTAATTAAGAAAAAAATGAGAGAAATAAATTACTAAAATCAGAAAAGAAAATGGGGATATAACTATCAATTTTACAGAAATAAAAAGGATTATGAGAGTACTAAAACAGTTGTACACTAATGAATTGAATAGGCTTTATGAAATGGACAAAATTCTAGAAACACACAACTTACCAAAACTGAATCATGATAAGCAAAAAATCTGAATAGACTTATACATAGTAAGGAGATTAAAATCAGCAAACCACCCTACTAAGGAAAGCCCTGGACCAGATGGCTTCAGAAGTGAACTCTACCAAAAATGTAAAGAATTAACACCAATTGTTCTCAAACTCTTTCAAAATATTGAAGAAGTGGGAACACTTCCCAACTCATTCTATGAGACCAGTATTATCCTGTTACAAAAGCCAGACCAAGAAACTACAAGAAAAGAAAGCTATAGAACAATATCCCTTATGAATATCAATGTAAAAATTCTCAAAAATACTAGCAAATCAAGTTATACAAAATATATATATATATATATATATGATTATACATGATTATCAAGTGAGATTTATTCCCGTAATGCTAGCATGACTCATCATATGAAAATCAGTGTAATACAACACATTCACAGAATGAAGGGAAAAAAACACACGTGATTATCTCAATTGATGCAAAAAAGGACTTGATGAAATTCTACATCATTTCATGATAAAAACATTCAACAAATTAGGACTGAAATAATATAACTTCCTCAATATAATAAAGGTCATATATAAAAGACACAATTAACATTATACTTGTGGCAAAAGACTTAAAGCTTTTCCAGCATGATCATAAGCAGGACAAGGATGCATTCTTCCACCACTTCTATTCAATGTAATATTTGAAGATCTAGCCAGAGCAATTAGACAAGATTAAGAAAAGAGCATATTAATTGGAAAGGTAGAAGTAAAATGATCTCCATTCACAGATGATATGTTATAAGTAGCAAACTCTAGAGATTACACACACATACACAAAACTGTTAGAGCTAGTAAATGAATTCAGCAAAGTTTCAGGATACAAAATCAGCAAACAAAAATCAGTTGCATTTCTATGAGCTAACAATGAATAATCCAAAAATGAAATTAGAAAATAATTCCATTTACAATACCAATAAAAGACTGTAATACTTAGGAATAATATTAAACAAGGGAATGTATGATGGTTAATTTTATGTGTCAACTTGGAGGTTGTTTTTCTGGATGAGATTAACATTAAAATCGGTAAACTCTGAGTAAGCAGATTGCTATCCATAACGTGGGTGGGCCCCATTCAATCAGTTGAATGTCTGAATTAAAAAAAAAAAAAAACAGCCTCCTTAAGTATGAGAGAATTTTCCCTTAGACTGCCTTCAGACTTCTGCATCAGTGGCTCTCTTTCACCTGTTTGCCTTGGGACTGGAACTACACTACTGGTTCTCCTGGGTTTCCAGCTTGCCAACCCATGTTACAGATTTTGGACTCTCTAGCCTCCATAATTGCATGAGCCAATTTCTTATATTAAATCTATCTATCTATCTATCTATCCATCCATCCATCTGTCTATCTATCCATCTACATCCAATTGGTTCTGTTTCTCTGGAAAACTCTGATTAATATAGGGTGAAAGACTTGTGTACTGAAAACTATGAAATGTTGCCAAAAGAAAATAAAGAAGAGACAAATAAGTGAAAAGACATCTTGTATTCATGGATAGGAAGACTTAGTATTGTTAGGATGACAACGGTACCCAAAACAATCCAGAGATTCAATGCAATCCCTATCAAAATCCCAACAGTTTTGTTTTTCAGAAATAGGAAAATAATCCTAAAATTCATATGAAATTTCAAGGGACTTTGGCCTTTGAAGCCAAAACAATCTTGGAAAAGAAAAACAAAGTTGGAAGACTCACACTTCCTGATTTTAGAACTTATTACAAAATTACATTAATCAAAATAGTACAGTACTGGCATAACGACAGACAAGTAGATAAAAGGAATAAAGATCAAAAACTAAACCTTTGCATATATATTTAAATAATTTTCAACAAGGGTGCCAATATCATTCAATAAAGGAAAGAATAATGTTTTCAGCAAATTGTTCTGGGAAAACTGATATCTGAATGCAAAGAATAAGTTTGGACACTTAACTTATAGCATATATAAAAATTAACTCAAAATTGATGGGATATCTAAATGTTATTGCTATAAAACTCAGAAGAAAGCATAGGGGAAAATATTCATGACATTGGATTTGGCAATGGTTTCTTGAATATATAAAAAGCACATGTAACAAAAGAAAAATTAAATTGACTTCATCAAAATTAAAACTTTTGTGCATCAAAGGACACTATCAAGAAAGTGAAAGGGCAACTCACAGAAGTGGAGAAAATATTTGCAAATCTTATATCTGATAAGGGATTAATATCCAAAATATATAAATAATGCTTACAAATCAACAACAAAATATCAAATGACCTATTTAAAAATGGATACATGTATTTGTATGGCTGAGTCACTTTGCTGTTCACATGAAACTATCACAACATTGTTAATCAGCTATACTCCAATATAAAATAAAAAGTTAAAAATAAATACATACATAAATAAAAATGGATAGAATACTTTAATAGACATTTTTCTAAAGAAGATATACAAATAGCCAATAAGCACATGAAAAGATGTTCAATATCACTAATCATTAGGGCAATACAAATCAAAACCGTATTGAGATACCACTTCACATCCATTAGGATGACTACTACAAAAACAAAAGCCAGAAGATAATAAGTGTTTTTAAGGATGTGTAGAAGTTGGAACACTGTGCATTGCTAGGGGAATGTAAAAATGGTACAGCCATTGTTGAAAACAGTACAGGGTTTCCTTAAAAAAGTTAAATTTAGGATTAGCATATGATCCAGCAATTGCACTTCTAGGTATATAGTCAAAAGATTTGAAAACAAAAAAGAGAAGACATTTGTATACCATAGTTCATAGCAGCATTAGTCACAGTAGCCAAAATGTATGTCACAGATGAATGGATAAATAAAGTGTGGTATATATATAAAATGGAAGGAAATTCCTATAGCTGTTATAATAAGGATAAATCTTGAAAACATTATAGGTGAAATAACCTCAACACGGTCAAATATTGTATGTGTCCAGTCATATGGGGTATTTAGAATAATCAAATTCACACAGACACAACATAGATTACAGGTTACCAGGGGCTAGGGAAGGGTGAAAGGGGACTTACTGTTTAATGGTACAGAATCTTAGTTGGGAAGATGAAAAAGTTATGGAGACGGATAATGGTGATGGTTATACAACAGTATGAATGCACTTAGTGCCACTGAATTATACTATTAAAATTATTAAAATGGTATCTTTTATGTTATGTATATTTTACCACAATAAAAAGCAAGAAGTAAAATTTTGAGGGCAAAAATATTTTTATTTTAAAAATTTAAATGATAGCTTGTGAGTTGCCAGAAGATATGGTGAATTGATTCAGTTTGGGAAGTGGTATAAGACTGGTACAAACTAGGAGATGTAGAGAGCAGGATGGAGGCAAGAGGCAAATGAGAGATGACCTAGGAACCTAGCCCTCCTATGGTGATTGAAGTACAGAAAGATGTAGGCAGCTCTAAGTAGTGAGGTGATCTGGGGGAGGGGTGATCTCCTTGCAAAGGCCTTACGATGTCTGCTTTTTATTGAATCATGATAGTCCAATAAAGGCAATATAGAAAAAAATTTTATCATCATGGAATTTCGCTTCTCACAAAACTAGATTTGAATCATGTTTCTGCTACTTACCATCTGTGTAGTACCTCGGGTAAAGTTTTGAAACTCAGTTTTTTCAACTATAAAATAGCAATGATAAGACCTACCTGAAAGAATTGTATGGGTCCAAAAACAACTATGTAGCTAAAGTGCTTAATACATTATCAGCACTAGATAAAATTGTAATTTTGCTTTGATTGTTATTGTAACTATTGTTGCATTCATCAACATTATCATGATCATCATACTTCTCTTTTACAGAAGAAATACAACACAATAGTGTAGAAGACCTCGGAATCTTGAAGGGAAGGAAAAGGGCATAGGAAAAATGTTGCTGGAGGTTAAACTAAATCCACTTCCCCATTTAGATTTCAGCTGGCTTAGCTCATGTAATTGATGGAGAAAGCATGTTCAGGAGAAGGTTTAGAGATATTAATGGAAGAAATATGAAAGTTGAAGGTTTGTGGTGCCATGCAATTGAAGACTCGTGTGAAAATAATTTTAAAAGTGTTTTTGTTTATTAATATAAATTTTAATGCATCTGAGTATTCTAAAATTTTTGATTGTATCATAAGAACTGAATTTTCACTATTGAAATCTATACATTTCAAGAAAGCAGAAAGACAAAAAATAATAAAGACACATAATCCTAAAACCCAGAGATAACCACTATTTACATTTTGATGCATAGCCTTCTGGGTTTTTTCAACTCATATGTAAACCTTTTAATAAAAATAATATCCAACTTCATATTCTGATTTAAACTTGAATTTTTCACTTAATGCAAAATTTTGAACATTTTCTCATGTCAATAAATATAGGATTACATTATTACTTTTAAGGTATATAGTACTCCATTATATGAAAGTACCATAATTCATTTAACCTTCTCATTGTTGTACATTTAGTATATTTTCATTAACAAAGACAACTCTGTGCTGAACATCTTCTTAAGTAAATCTTTCTATCCATCCTGTTAGTACCTTTATATAAATTGTTAGAGAAAGACTCCTGAATCAAAAGCTGTGCAGTATGTTATGGTCTATACATATGTTGAAATATATATTAAATATTTTAAATGTATATATTCTTAGGTATAAACTACTATACATACTACAATGCAAGTGGTCTTAGAAGTATCAGTGAGTCCCGTTCACAATTGTAAATTACACTAATAAAGGCAACACACAATGAATGAGCTCAGTTATATGCAAAAATCACAAAAGAAGGAGTCTCTTTCAGGCCAAAAGGTAGAAGTGAGTACTAGATTGCAGCCTAATCAATGATACTGACTAGCCTAAAGATTCCGATGATAGAAGGGGAGTGGTCAATTCTGAAATAGCATTATTGGGAAAGATTATTATAGAGACACAATGCGGGAGAAAAAGTCCTGGCGAACTGACATCAATGTTTGCTCAACAGGTTGACCCCTCTTGTGACGATGGATGCATTACTCTCCCAGATGGATGACAGTAGCCATGAAAATCATCCAGCTCACTCCCCAGGTTTATTTAATCACCGTCTGATTATAATCTGATTACCATCCCATGTAAACTTTCCAATAGAGAAGAGAATGCACTGACTGAATCTGAGTATTCCAGCCCATGAAACAGTTATATTTTAAAAATAAATACTTAAATTGGTATTATGTTTTATATCTCAGATTTGGGGTATTTTTGTGAATTTGGGGAATATCAGCTATTCCCCAAGATCCTAATTATCTTCAAGACAGAATCACTACTGAGCTTCTGGCCTTGCAAACCTGGACTGACTAAAATCAACAAGTTACATATAAATACAGGCATCGTTTTTCCACCCCTTTACCCAAAATCATTTCTAAATCTTGGAAAGCCGAGGCAGACTGGGAGGAAATATGGCTTGGATTATCACCTATCTACTCTCCATCCACTGAGACGTATATTATTTTCTCTCATCCTTGGTTGTCAGTCTTCACTGGTCATGCTGCTCTTTCCCTTGCTTCTTATGACAACATCTCTTTAGGTCTGGCTTTCCCTCAGATAACTTCTGCAGCCCTCTGGAATGTGCCAGGATTTGCTTTCTGCTTCTGTGTCACAGTAGGGTACAGATCAGGCTGTGAGACTCTCTACAGGTCTCTCTGACAAAATACATCACAGGCCATTTCCACTCTACTGCTTCTGTATCGTGTTAGGTGCAGGATAACTCTGCCAGTACATTATCTCATCTGTGCCAAGATGGGCTAAGTAGTTAGTTCTGCTCTACGCCTCCCATGTCATGCCTGAGGGAATTTTCCCTTGGAAAATGGCATGGGGCTTAAATCACTCAAACCTATGTGGACATCTTATTATCCCTATTCCTTGGGACTTGGACCAGGGTTCAGGACAGAGGTCTTCTTCTCAGAAACCTACCAGTTTCTAACTCCCCTCTTCCCCTCTCTGAATCTCCTCTTCTGCCAGTCAACGGACACCTTAACTCCTCTAAAATAGGACAAAATGGCTCTAACTTATCATGCAGTCTTCTGAAATTATTGTGTATGACATAAAATCCTATGCCCTTAGTTCTAGGCTTATAAAACCTCAAACCTTTTTATTTCAAACTATTTGTACCTGCTCTGAGTTTCAAAAGTCTATATTAAAACATAAAAGCCGATGGTTGCCTTTTTTTCCCTCTGGTTCTTTTGTAATAACACTTTCTTGTTAGATCTATAATTCCAGAATTTTTCCAAACAAAGGACCTTGTATCCTGGAAAATGGCATTGGGTAGCATCTGAGAAGCGGAGTGTAGCACAGCTAAGAATAGAGGGAAATACTCTCTGTTTACCTCCAATATCGCCCCAGATCACTGAAAGCATTCAGTTTTTCATACAATACATGATGGCTTTGGTGACCTTTGTAGGACACCCTGATAATTCATTCACCTTGCACAATACTTTTTGTCCTCCCTTGTGTTTTATGTTGACCTCTCATTGATTGCACATTCCATAAGTGCCTTTCTATTGAGATAAAGATGGATAAACACCAGCCTCTTCCTATGGACCATGTGGACTTATTTGAAAGTTCTAGCACAGGAACACAACGATTTTGATACCTTTGATAGTTATCCTCTCTGGAAAAATCATACTCTTTGACTGAAAGCAACTTTGGGATCAGACAGGGCTGAGGGAGATAGGATTGATCTTACTGATCAATGGGATGATGAATGTAATAACAAACTTAACCTTCTATTCAAGCACAACGTCGCTAATAGAAAAAAATAGCTGAGATACAAACCCATTCACAGAGAGTCAATAATATCTTCTTCCTACTCAAAACAACAGGGCCCATCCTGGTATACATTTTTTCAGCTTTACTGAGGTATAAATGACAAATAAATTTGTAGTATATTTAAAGTGTACAATGTGATGATATATGTATAAATTGCAAAAGGATTCCCACAATGAAGTTAATTAACACAGTCATCATCTCACATAGTTATTATGGCTATTGTAAATAATGATGCAGTGAACATAGGGGTGCACATACCTTTGGAGTTAGTGTTTTCATTTTCTTTGCATAAATACCCAGAAGTAGAATTGCTGGATCATGTCATAATTCTATTCTTAATTTTTTGAGGAATCTCCATATTGTTTTCCATAATGACTGCACCAATTTACAGTTTCACCAACAGTGCACTATGGTTCCCTTTTCTCCACATCCAAAATTTGTTATTTATTGTCTTTTTGAGAATAGCCTTTCTTTTTTTTTTTTTTTTTTTGAGAATAGCCTTTCTAACATGTGTGAAATGATATCTCACTCTGTTCTTTTTTTTTTGTTTTTTGGGTTTTTTTTTTTTGCGGTACGCGAGCCTCTCACTGTTGTGGCCTCTCCCGTTGTGGAGCACAGGCTCCGGACGTGCAGGCTCAGCTGCCATGGCTCACGGGCCCAGCCGCTCCGCGGCATGCGGGATTCTCCCGGACCAGGGCACGAACCCGTGTCCCCTGCATCGGCAGGCAGACTCCCAACCACTGCACCACCAGGGGAGCCCTCATTATGGTTTTGAATTGCATTTCCTTGATGAATAGTGAAGTTGAGAATCTTTTCATGTGTCTGTTGGCCATCTGTACATCTTCTTTGGAAAAAAATGTCTATTCAGGTCCTCTCCCCTTTTTTAAATCAAGTTGTTCATTTCTTTGATGTTGAGTTGTATGAGTTCTTTGTGTACTTTGGATATTAACCAATATTGGACATATAATTTGCAAATATCTTCTCCCATAGCGTAGGTTGTCTTTTCATTTTGTGGATGGTTTCCTTTGCTGTGCAGAAGCTTTTTAGTTTGATGTAGTCCCTCTTGTTTATTTTTGCTCTTGTTTCTCTTGCTTGAAGAGACAGCCCAGGAAGATACTGCCAAGACCAATGTCAAAGAGAATATTGCCTATGTTTTCTTCTAGGAGTTTTATGGTTTCAGGTCTTACATTCAAGTATTTATCTATTTTGAGTTGATTTTTATATCTGGTGTGAGATAGTGCTCTAGTTTCAGCCATTTTGCATGTGGCTGTCCAGTTGTCCCAACATCGCTTATTGAAAAGACTATCCTTTCTCCATTGTATGTTCATTGCTCCTTTGTCATAAATTAATTTTTCATATATGTGTAGTTTTATTTCTGGGCTCTCTATTTTATTCCACTGATCTGTGTGTTTGTTTTTCTGCCAATGCCATACTTTTTTGATTACTATAACTTTGTAATATAATTTGAAATCAGGGAGCGTGATACCTCCAAGTTTGTTCTTTTTCTCAGAATTGCTTTAGTTATTCAGGGTCTTTTGTGGTTCAATATAAATTTTAGGATCCTCTGTTCTATTTCTCTGAAAAATGTCATTGGGATTTTGATAGGGATTGACTGCATTGAATCTGTAGGTTCCTTTAGGTAATATGGACATTTTAACAATGTTAATTCCTCCAATCAATGAGCACAGAATATCTTTCCATTTCTTTGTGCCTTCTTCAATTTCTCTCATCAGTGTCATAGAGTTTTCAGAGTACAAGTCTTTCACCTCCTTAGTTAAATTTATTTCCAAGTATTATTTTCTTTTTGCTGTGATTATAAATGGGATTGTTTTCTTAATTTCTCTTTCTGCTTGTTTGTTTTTAGTGTATAGAAATGCAATAGATTTTTGTATATTGATTTTTTACCCTAAAGATTTACTGTATTTTAAAATTTTTCTAATGGTTTTTTGATGACGTCTTTAAAGTTTTTCCTATATAAAATCATGTCATCTGCAAATAGTGACAGTTTTACTTCTTTCTTTCCAATTTGGATTCCTTTTATTACTTTTTCTTGCCTAATTGCTCTGGCTAAGACTTCCAATCCTATGTTAAATAAGAGTGGTAAGAGTGGTCATCCTTGTTTTGTTCCTGATCTTAGATGGATAGCTTTCAGTTTTTCACCATTTTATATGTTAGCTGTGGGTTTGGCATATATGGCCTTTAGTATGTTGAGGCATGTTCCTTCTATATTCATTTTGTTGAGAGTTTTTTATCATAAATGAGTATTGAACCTTGTAAAATGTTTTTTCTGTGTCTATTGAGATGATCATATGATTTTTATCTTTCATTTTGTTAATGTGGTGTATCAAATTGATTGATTTGTGAATACTGAACCATCCTAATCTCTTTGCTAGTGATTGTTATATTCAGATTTTCTATTTCTTCATAATTCAGTCTTGCAAGGTTGTATGATTCTAAAATTTCCCAGTTTTTCTAGGTTGTCCAATTTGTTGGCATATAGCTGCTCATAATATTCTCTTATAATCCTTTGTGTTTCCATGGTATCCACTGTTATTTCTCCTCTTTTGTTTCTATGAGCAACTTCTCTCTTTTCTTTCTGAGTCTAGCTAAAAGTTTGACAATTTTGTTTATCTTTTCAAAGAAGCAGCTCTTACTTTCATTGATCTTTTCTATTGCTTTTAGGTCTCTATTTCACTTACTTCTGCTCTGTTCTTTATTATAATTTCCTTCCTTTTACTGACTTTGGGCCTCATTTATTCTTCTTTTACTAGTTCTGTTAGGTGTAAGGCTAGGTTGTTTACTTGAGATTTTTCTTGTTTCTTGAGGTAGGCCTGTATTTCTATAAACTTCCCTCTTAGTATCACTTTTGCTGCAACCCATAGATTTTGGTACGTTATACTTTATTTTTATTTGTCTTCAGGTATTTTTAAATTTCTCTCTTGATTGACCCAATCATTGTTCAGGAGCATGTTGTTTAGTTTCCACATATTTGTGATTTTTTTCTACCTTTCTTCTTGTAGTTAATTTCTAGTTTCATACTATTGTGATCAGAAGAGATACTTGATATAATTTCAATCTTCTTAAATTCTAGACTTGTTTTGTGTCCCAACAGATGGTCTATCCCTGAGAACGTTCTATGTGCTCTTGAGAAGAATGTGTATTCTGCTGCATTTGAATGGAACGTTTTGTATAAACCTACCAAAGTCCATCTAATTTAATGTTACATCGAAAGCTGCTGTTTCCTTGTTGACTTTCTATCTAGATGATCTATCCTTTGATGTAATTGTGGTGTTAAAGTCTCCTACTATCATTGTGTTGCTTTCGATTTCCCTCTTTAGCTCTGTTATTAATTGCTTTATGTATGTTTGTGCTCCTATGTTAGGTGCATATGTATTAATAACTGTTATGTCTTCTCAATGAATTGTCCCCTTTACCATTGTATAATGTCCATCTTTGTCTCTTGTTACCTTTTTGGTTTGAAATCTATTTCGTCTGATATGAGTATGGCTATACCAACTTTATTTTCACTGCCATTTTCTTAGAGTATCATTTTCTAATCCTTCACTTTGAGCCAGTGTTTTGTCTTTAGAGCTGAGTTTCCTGGAGGTAGCATATAGTTGGGTCTTGTTTTTTTAATAAATCCAGCCACTCTGTGTTTTTTAATTGGTGAATTCAATCCATTTACATTTAGGGTGATAAATGAGGACTTAGTTCTGCCATTTTATCTTTTGTTTTCTGGTTGCTCTATATCTTCTTTATTCCTTTTTACTTGCATTTCTTTCTGCCATTTTAGTTTGGTGGTTTTCTATGATGTTTTTCTGTTTCCTCTTTTTTAATGTTTTTTTGTCTCTGCTTTAGATTTATGCTATGTGGTTCCCATGAGGTTTATATAAAATGTCTCATAAATAAAATAGTCCTTTTCCTGTTGATAGGAAAAGGACTTATCTTAATTTCCTATACGAGTTCGGTCCTTTCTTCTTTGGTTGTGAGTTTCTTACCAAATTGAAGTAGCTATAGTTATTTTTACTGCTTTTTTTCTCTTTAACCTTTATACTATAATTGTTTAAGAACCTACTCTGATATAGAATTGCAATTTTCTGATTCTTTCTATCTATTTCTGTCTATTTGTAATCTTACTCAAAATTTTGTGTACTTTTGCCTTTTGATTCAGGTAAAAGAGCTCCTTTCAAGATTTACTGTGAAGTAGGTCTAGTTTTGATGAACTCCCTCAGCTTTTGTTTGTCTGTAAAATCCTTTGTTTGTCTTTCATATCTGAATGATAACTTTGCTGGATATAATTTCTGCTGAGAAATCTGTTAATAGCCTAGTAGGGGGTCCTTTGTAGGTTACCATTATTTTTCTCCCTGGCTGCCTTTAAAATTCTTTCTTTGTCATTGACTTTTTTTTTAAACATCTTTATTGGAGTATAATTGCTTTACAATGGTGTGTTAGTTTCTGCTTTATAGCAAAGTGAATCAGTTATACATATACATATATCCCCATATCTCTTCCCTCTTGCATCTCCTCCATCCCACCCACCCTATCCCACCCCTCTAGGTAGTCACAAAGCACCGAGCTGATCTCCCTGTGCTATGTGGCTGCTTCCCACGAGCTATGTATTTTACATTTGGTAGTGTATATATGTCCATGCCACTCTCTCACTTTGTCCCAGCTTACCCTTCCCTCTCCCCGTATTCTCAAGTCCATTCTCTAGTCAGTCTGAGTCTTGCCCCTAGGTTCTTCAAGACCTTTTTTTTTTTTTTAGATTCCATATATATGTGTTAGCATACAGTATTTGTTTTTCTCTTTCTGACTTACTTCACTCTGTATGTCATTGAATTTTGACAATGTTTTAATATGTGTCTTGCAGAAGGTCCTTTTGCATTGATGCAACTAGGTGTTTTCTTAGCTTCATGGACTTATATATTCAGTTTCTTCCCCAGGCTTGGGAAGTTCTCAGCTATTATTTCTGTCTTTAAATTTTTATTGGAGTATAGTTGCTTTACAATGTTGTGTTAGTTTCTACTGTACAGCAAAGTGAATAAGATATATCTATATATCTATATATCTATATATATATCCTCTCTTTTCTGAATTCCTTCTCATTTAGGTCACCACAGAGCACTGAGTAGAGCTCCCTGTACTATACAGTAGGTTCTCATTAGTTATCTATGTTATACATAGTATCAATAGTGAATATACGTCTATGTCAATCTCCCAGTTCATCCCACCTCCCTTTCCCCCTTGGTATCTATATGTTTGTTCTCTACATCTGTGTTTCTATTTCTGCTTTGAAAGAAGATCATCTATACCATTTTTCTAAATTCCACATATATGCGTTAATATACGATATTTGTTTTTCTCTTTCTGACTTACTTCATTCTGTATGACAATCCCTAGGTCCATCCACGTCTCTACAAATGACCCAATTTCGTTCCTTTTTATGGCTGAGTAGTATTCCATTGTATATATGTACCACACCTTCTTATCCATTCTTCTGTTGATGGACATTTATGTTGCTTCCATGTCCTGGCTATTAAATAGTTTAGCTATTATTTCTTTAAATAAGCTCTCTTCTCCCTTCTCCCTCTCTTCTCCTTCTATGATAACAATTACCCTAATGTTGCCCTTCCTAAAAGAGTCAGATAGCTCTCATAGAATTTCCTTATTTTTAAGATATCTTATTCCTCTTTCCTCTTCTACTTGTATCCTGCCTAGATTTCTACCTTTGAGTTCACTAATTCTCTCTTCCATATGGTCTGCTCTATTTCCAGTGCTTTCTAATGCCTTCTTCATCTCATTTGTTGAGATCTTCAGCTCCCAAATTTCTGTTTGGTTCTTTTTTAGAGTTTCAATCTCTTTGGTAAAGTCCTTCAGTTCATTATTTTAATTCCTGAGTTCATTGAACTGCATTTCTGAATTTTCTTGTAGTTCATTGAGCTTCTTCATAACAACTATTTTGAATTCTCTATCATTTAGATTACAATATTCTGTGACTTTAAGTTTGGTTTCTGGAGAATTGTCATTTTCTTTTTGTGATACCATGTTACCATGGTTCTTCATGGTACTTGATGAGTTGTTCGTCTGCCAGTGCATTTGAAGTAGCAAGCACCTTTCTTTTTCAGGGAAAGCTTTTTTTTTTTTTAAATTTCATTCTAACAATTGAACAGATTCGTAATTAGAGATTTTTTCTTTTATATTCCAGTAGGTGGCACTATAGCACAAGTTTGGATTCTCTTACTTGAGCAGCCTTTGGTTATATTTGAGAATGGGCACTTTCCACCCTCCACCTCCTCTATTAGAGGTGTTGCCTTGTGCCCTTGATGTCACTGCTTGTGCCTCTGGGGTTGGTGTCTTTCTGTAGTTGGTGTTGCTGTCATCACTGCTTGGGGCATCAGAATGGTGGGACGACATCTGGGGTCTCCTGGCTCTACTGCTGCAAGAGTAGGGAGTGGGGGAGGAGCCAGGTCACAGTGTCTCTTCTGCAACCAGTGTTGTCAGGTTCGTAGGTGCCACTATGGCAGGCAGTGGTGGGGGTGGTGCTGGCTGGAGTTATGAGTACCTCTGTGGTTGGAGGGGCAAGATTGCAGACCCTGCTGCTGTCTGGTTCCCTGTCTGGTTCCAGAGCCACAGGCTCTGCTACAGCCAGGAAGCCAGAGTCATGTGCACTACCTCTCCTGATGCTACAGTGTTCTCTGGGGCTGTGGGCTCAGCCACCATGGCTGAGGGTGCAGGGCTGCTGGCACCACCTCCTTTGTTCCCCCGGTTCTGGCTCCTCTTTGTGTTCCAGTCCACCTGCCTTTGGATGAAGAGATGAGTGGAATTCTTCAGTGCCCTGGTGTGTTGGGCTGAGGCACCTTTGTTGAGTTATAGATGTTTTACTGGTTGTAGATTGAAGGAGAGAAACAAAGGGAGACTCTCATACCACTATGATGCTGATGTCACTCTGAAGCTTGCCTGATTTATTCTTGATATGCCCCTGTTGTTGAGGATGTGCCAAGACCAGTGTTCCAAGAGAAGGAATCTCATTTAGCACTTAGTTTCAGACTGATTGGATGCCAGATATTCAGGCAGCAGCTCTTCAAGTACACAGATACATATAGTCCTGTGGGCCCTCAATTGTATCCCTGTTGGCCTCCAGACCAGAAGATCTGGAGGTGTCCCCTGGGTGATGGTTGCAAAACACTGGGGGCTACAAATGAGTGTAAAAGCCCTTTCTGGGGAGTTTTGTTGAGCTGAAGTGAGGGCAAGGGGGTGTGCAAGGATGGTGTCTCCTTGCTTGCCCCCTTAGCCTCTAGATGTGTGGGAAACCTGGTCTGTCCCCGAAGATGCAGCTCCCGAATAGGTAAATAGGCCTTTTTCACTAGAAGACAGGGGCTATATTTCAGTCTGCTGTTTGTGCAGTACCCTGGTGGGGCTGCGTGTGACCTGCCAAGAACTGACTTTCATTTATTACAGTCCCGTGGAGTTCTGGATGATACTGGTCTATCTGGATGATAGACCCCTGGCCACCAGTGACAGACAATCAAGGGATGTCCTCTGTGTGGACTGCATACCCCCACTGTCTTTAGGTAGGCAGCTGGAGAGGGTAGAAATGGGGCTTGTTCTCTTGTTTCAGGAAGACAGCAGGAAAATGACTTGACTGTGTGTGCCTCTGGGCTTCAGCAATGCAGCATGAGAGTGCCTTGTCTGTGCACGTGCATCAGCTTTAGGTCTGGAGTGGGAGACTGCTGAGACTGCTCTTGCTCTCCAATCCCAGTCAAGGAGAACGGGAGAGGTGAGTTGGCTTTAGGCTGAGAGAAGGATAAGACTGCTCATACTTGCCAGGCCCAGCCAGGGACTGAGGGAGTGCTGCATTCGCTGAAGCTCTTCAGCTTCAGCACTGCGGTGGGATGGTGCCACAATTGCTCATCTCCAGTGAGCTCACACACCTATGCCAGCAGGTTATGTGGAGAGCACAACAATGGAATCTGCCAGCACCTCCATCTCTGGGGAGCATTTCAACCATCAATCACCAGTCCAGCTGATGCTTTCAGATCCATAAATGACTCTCCCTCACGAAAAGTCTCTTCACATAAAGCATTTTCCAAAATGCTATCATTTCACTGGATCTATTTTTAGTTTTTTAAGGAACCTCCATATTGTTCTCCATAGTGGCTCTATCACATTACATTCCCACCAACAGTGCAAGAGGGTACCCTTTTCTCCACACCCTCTCCAGCATTTATTTTTTGTAGATATTTTGATGATGGCCATTCTGACTGGTGTGAGGGGATACCTCATTGTAGTTTTGATTTGCAATACTCTAATGATTAGTGATGTTGAGCATCCTTTCATGTGTTTGTTGGCAATCTGTATATCCTCTTTGGAGAAATGTCTATTTAGCTCTTCTGTTCATTTTTATATTAGGGTTTTTTTTTTTTATGTTGAGCTGCATGAACTGCTTGTATATTTTGGAGATTAATCCTTTGTCAGTTGCTTCGTTTGCAAATATTTTCTCCCATTCAGAGGGTTGTCTTTTGGTCTTGTTTATGGTTTCCTTTGCTGTGCAAAAGCTTTTATGTTTCATTAGGTCCCATTTGTTTGGTTTTGGTTTTATTTCCATTTCTCTGGGAGGTGGGTCAAAAAAGGACCTTGCTGTGATTTATGTCACAGAGTGTTCTGTCTATGTTTTCCTCTGAGAGTTTTATAGTGCCTGGTCTTATATTTAGGTATTTAAACCATTTTGAGTTTATTTTTGTGTATGGTGTTAGGGAGTGTTCTAATTTCATTCTTTTACAAGAAGCTTTCCAGTTTTCCCAACACCAGTTATCGAATAGGCTGTCTTTTCTCAATTGTATATCCTTGCCTCGTTTGTCATACATTAGTTGACCATAGGTGAGTGGGCTTATCTCTGAACTTTCTATCCTGTTCCATTGATCTATATTTCTGTTTGGGGGGCCAGTACCATACTGTCTTGATAACTGTAGCTCTGTAGTATAGTGTGAAGTCAGAGGTCTTATTCCTGAGCTCTTATTTTCTTTCTCAAGATTGCTTTGGCTATTCAGGGTCTTTTGTGTTACCATACAAATTGTGAAATTTTTTGTTCTAGTTCTGTGAAAAATGCCATTGGTAGTTTGATAGGGATTGCACTGAATCTGTAGATTGCTTTGGGTACTGTAGTCATTTTCACAATGTTGATTCTTCCAATCCAAGAGCATGGTTTATCTCTCCATCTGTTTGTATCATCTTTAATTTCCTTCATCAGTGTCTTATAATTTTCTGCATACAGGTCTTTTGTCTCCTTAGGTAAGTTATTCCTAGGTATTTTATTCATTTTGTTGCAATTGTAAATGGGAGTGTTTCCTTGATTTCTCTTTCAGAGTTTTCATCATTAGTCTATAGGAATGCAAGAGACTTCTGTGCATTAATTTTGTATCCTGCTACTTTATCAAATTCACTGATTAGCTCTAGTAGTTTTCTGGTAGAGTCTTTAGTATTCTCTATGTATAGTATCATGTCACATGCAAAGAGTGACAGTTTTGCTTTTTCTTTTCCCATGTGGATTCCTTTCATTTATTTTTCTTCTCTGATTGCTGTGGCTAAAACTTCCAAAACTATGTTGAATAACAGACAGAGTGGGCAACCTTGTCTTGTTGCTGATCTTAGTGCAAAGGCTTTCAGATTTTCACCATTGAGGACCATGTTGGCTGTGGGTTTGTCATACATGGCCTTTATTATGTTGAGGTACATTCACTCTACGCCTACGTTCTGGAGAGTTTTTATCATAAATGGGTGTTGAATTTTATCAGAAGCTTTTTCTGCATCTAATGAGATGATCATACGGTTTTTATCCTTCAGTTTGTTAATGTGGTGTATCACATTGACTGATTTGCGTATATTGAAGAATGCTTGCATTCCTGGGGTAAACTCCATTTGATCATGGTGTACGATCCTTTTAATGTGCTGTTGGATTCTGTTTGTTAGCATTTTGTTAAGGATTTTGGCATCTATGTTCATCAGTGTTATTGGCCTGTAGTTTTCATTATTTGTGAGATCTTTGGTTTTGGTATCAGGGTGATGATGGCCTCGTGGAATGAGTTTGGGTGTGTTCCTCCCTCTGCTATAGTTTGGAAGAGTTTGAGAAGGATAGGTATTAGCTCTTCACTAAATGTTTGATAGAATTCGCCTGTGAAGCCATCTGGTCCTGGGCTTTTGTTTGTTGGACGATTTCTAATCACAGTCTCAATTTCACTGCCTGTGACTGGTCAGATTATATTTTGTGTTTCTTCCTGGTTCAGTCTCAGAAGGTTGTGCCTTTCTAAGCATTAGTCCATTTCTTCCAGGTTGTCCATTTTATTGGCATATAGTTGCTTGTAGTAATCTCTCATGATCCTTTGTATTTCTGCAATGTCAGTTTTTACTTCTTTTTCTTTCTTTCTTTCTTTCTTCCTTCCTTTCTTTCATTCTTTCTTTCTTATTCTTTCTTTCTTTCTTATTCTTTCTTTCTTTCTTCCTTCCTTCCTTCCTTCCTTCCTTTCTTTCTTTCTTTCTTTCTTTCTTTCTTTCTTTCTTTCTTTCTTTCTTTCTTTCTTTCTTTCTTTCTTTCTTTCTTTCTTTCTTTCTTTTTGGTTGCTTTGGGTCTTTGGTGCCACGCGGGGGCTATCTGTCATTGCAGTGAGCAGGGGCTACTCTTCATTGCAGTGCACGGGCTTCTCACTGAAGTGGCTTCTCTTATTGCAGAGCACGGGCTCTATGCTTGCAGGCTACAGAAGTTGTGGCGCATGGGTTCAGCAGTGGTGGCTCACGGGCTTAGTTGCTCCGAGGCATGTGGGATATTCCGAGAGCAGGGAGCAAACCCGTGTCCCCAGCATTGGCAGACAGATTCTTGTTTTGTTTTTTTGTTTTTTGTTTTCTAATATATTTATTGGAGTATAATTGCTTTACAATGGTATGTTAGTTTCTGCTTTATAACAAAGTGAATCAGTTATACATACACATATGTTGCCATATCTCTTCCCTCTTGCATCTCCCTCCCCCCCCACCCTCCCTATCCCACCCATCTAGGTGATCACAAAGAACCGAGCTGATTTCCCTGTGCTAAGCGGCTGCTTTCCACTAGCTATCTATTTTACGATTGGTAGTGTATATATGTCCATGCCACTCTCTCACTTTGTCCTAGCTTACCCTCCCCCTCCCCATAGGCTCAAGTCCATTCTCTAGTAGGTCTGTGTCTTTATTCCTGTCTTACCCCTAGGTTCTGCATGACATTATTTTTTTTATTCCATATATATGTGTTAGCATATGGTATTTGTCTTTCTCTTTCTGACTTACTTCACTCTGCATGACAGACTCTAGGTTTATCCACCTCATTACAAATAGCTCAATTTCATTTCTTTTTATGGCTGAGTAATATTCCATTATATATATGTGCCACATCTTCTTTATCCATTCATCTGATGGTGGACACTTAGGTTGTTTCCATATCCGGGCTATTGTAACTAGAGCCGCAATGAACATTTTGGTACATGACTCTTTTTGAATTATGGTTTTCTCAGGGTATAAGCCCAGTAGTGGGATTGCTGGGTCATATGGTAGTTCTATTTATAGTTTTTTAAGGAACCTCCATACTGTTCTCCATAGTGGCTGTAACAATTCACATTCCCACCAGCAGTGCAAGAGTGTTCCCTTTTCTCCAAACCCTCTCCAGCATTTATTGGTTCTAGATTTTTTGATGATGGCCATTCTACTGGTGTGATATGATATCTTATTGTAGTTTTGATTTGCATTTCTCTAATGATTAATGATGTTGAGCATTCTTTCATGTGTTTGTTGGCACCCTGTATATCTTCTTTGGAGAAATGTCTGTTTAGATCTTCTGCACATTTTCGGATTGGGTTGTTTGTTTTTTTGTTATTGAGCTGCATGAGCTGCTTATAAATTTTGGAGATTAATCCTTTGTCAGTTGCTTCATTTGCAAATATTTTCTCCCATTCTGAGGGTTGTCTTTTGGTCTTGATTATGGTTTCCTTTGCTGGCAAAAGCTTTGAAGTTTCATTAGGTCCCATTTGTTTATTTTTGTTTTTATTTCCGTTTCTCTAGGAAGTGGGTCAAAAAGGATCTTGCTGCGATTTATGTCATAGAGTGTTTTGCCTATGCTTTCCTCTAAGAGTTTTATAGTTTCTGGCCTTACATTTAGGTCTTTAATCCACTTTGAACTTATTTTTGTGTATGGTGTTAGGGAGTGATCTAATCTCATACTTTTACATGTACCTGTCCAGTTTTCCCAGCACCACTTATTGAAGATTCTGTCCTTCCTCCACTGCACATTCCTGTCTCTGTTATCAAAAATAAGGTGACCATATGTGCGTGGGTTTATCTCTGGGCTTTCTATCCTGTTCCATTGATCTATCTTTCTGTTTTTGTGCCAGTACCATACTGTCTTGATTAGTGTAGATTTGTAGTATTGTCTGATGTCATGGAGCCCGATACCTCCAGCTCCATTTTTCTTTCTCAAGATTGCTTTCGCTGTTTGGGGTCTTTTGTGTTTCCATACAAATTGTGAATTTTTTTGTTCCAGTTCTGTGAAAAATGCCAGTGGTAGTTTCATAGGGATTGCATTGAATCTGTAGATTGCTTTGGGTAGTAGAGTCATTTTCACAATGCTGATTTTGCCAATCCAAGAACATGATATATCTCTCCATCTATTTGTATCATCTTTAATTTTTTTCATCAGTGTCTTATAATTTTCTGCATACAGGTCTTTTGTCTCCTTAGGTAGGTTTATTCTAGATATTTTATTCTTTTTGTTGCAATGGTAAATGGGAGTGTTTTCTTGATTTCACTTTCAGATTTTTCATCATTAGTGTATAGGAATGCCAGAGATTTCTGTGCATTAATTTTGTATCCTGCTACTTTACCAAATTAATTGATTAGTTCTCGTAGTTTCCTAGTAGCATATTTAGGATTCTCTATGTATAGTATCATGTCATCTTCAAACAGTGACAGCTTTACTTCTTCTTTTCCGATTTGGATTCCTTTTATTTCCTTTTCTTCTCTGATTGCTGTGGATAAAACTTCCAAAACTATGTTGAAAAAGAGTGGTCAGAGTGGGCAACCTTGTCTTGTTCCTGATTTTAGTGGAAATGTTTTCAGTTTTTCACCATTGAGGACAATGTTGGCTGTAGGTTTGTCATATGTGGCCTTTATTATTTTGAGGAAAGTTCCATCTATGCCTACGTTCTGCAGGATTTTTCTCATAAATGGGTGTTGAATTTTGTCGAAAGCTTTCTCTACATCTATTGAGATGACCATATGGTTTTTCTTCTTCAATTTGTTAATATGGTACATCACGTTGATTGATTTGCATATATTGAAGAAACTTTACATTTCTGGAATAAACCCCACTGGATCATGTTGTATTTTAATGTGCTGTTGGATTCTGTTTGCTAGTATTTTGTTGAGGATTTTTGCATCTATATTCATCAGTGATATTGGCCTGTAGTTTTCTTTCTTTGTGACATCCTTGTCTGGTTTTGGTATCAGGCTGATGGTGGCCTCGTAGAATGAGTTTGGGGGTGTTCCTCTCTCTGCTATATTTTGGAAGAGTTTGAGGATAGGTGTTAGCTCTTCTCTAAGTGTTTGATAGAATTCGCCTGTGAAGTCATCTGGTCCTCTGCTTTTGTTTGCTGGGAGATATTTAATCACAGTTTCAATTTCAGTGCTTGTGATTGGTCTGTTCATATTTTCTATTTCTTCCTGATTCAGGCTTGGCAGCTGTGCACTTCTAAGAATTTGTCCACTTCTTACAGGTTGTCCATTTTATTTGCATAGACTTGCTTGTAGTAATCGCTCATGATCTTTTGTATTTCTGCAGTGTCAGTTGTTACTTCTCCTTTTTCATTTCTAATGCTATTGATTTGAGTTTTCTCCCTTTTTTTCTTGATGAGTCTGGCTAATGGTTTATCAATTTTCTTTATCTTCTCAAAGAACCAGCTTTTATTTTTATTTATCTTTGCTATCGTTTCCTTCATTTCTTTTTCATTTACTTCTGATCTGATTTTTATGATTTCTTTCCTTCTGCTAACTTTGGGTTTTTTTTTTTTTTGTTCTTCTTTCTCTAATTGCTTTAGGTGCAAGGTTAGGTTGTTTATTCGAGATATTTCCAGTCTCTTAAGGTAGGATTGTGTTGCTATAAGCTTCCCTCTTAGAAAAGCTTTTGCTGCATCCCATAGCTTTTGAGTTGTCATGTCTCCATTGTCATTTGTTTTTAGGTACATTTTATTTCCTCTTTGATTTCTTCAGTGATCACTTCGTTATTAAGTAGTGTATTGTTTAGCCTCCATGTGTTTGTATTTTTTATAGATCTTTTCCTGTAATTGATATCTAATCTCATAGAATTGTAGTCAGAAAATATCCTTGATACAATTTCAATTCTCTTAAATTTACCAGGCTTGATTTGTGACCCAAGATATGATCTATCCTGGAGAATGTACCATAAGCACGTGAGAAATATGTGTATTCTGTTGTTTTTGGATGGAATGTCCTATAAATATCAATTAAATATATTTTGTTTAATGTATCATTTAAAGGTTGTGTTTCCTTACTTATTTTCATTTTGGATGGTCTATCCATTTGTGAAAGTGGGATATTAAAGTCCCCTACTATGTTTGTGTTACTGCTGATTTCCCCTTTTATGGCTGTTCGTATTTCCCTTATGTATTGAGGTGCTCCTGTGTTGGGTACATAAATAATTACAATTGTTATATCTTCTTCTTGGATTGATCCCTTGATCATTATGTACTGCCCTTCTTTGTCCCTCCTAAGAGTCTTTATTTTAAAATCTATTTTGCTTGATATGAGAATTGCTACTCCAGCTTTCTTTTGGTATCCATTTGCGTTGAATATCTTTTTCCATCCCCTTAATTTCAGTCTCTATGTGTCTCTAGATCTGAAGTGGTTCTCTTGTAGACAGCATATATATGGGTCTTGTTTTTGTGTCCATTCAGCCAATCTGTGTCTTTTGGTGGGAGCATTTAGTCCATTTACATTTAAGGTAACTATCGTTATGTATGTTCCTATTCCCATTTTCTTAAGTGTTTTGGGTTTGTTATTGTAGGTCTTCTCCTTCTCTTGTGTTTCTTGCTTAGAGAAGTTCCTTTAGCATTTGTTGTAAAGCTCGTCTGGTGGTGCTGAACTCTTTCAGCTTTCGCTTGTCTGTAAAGGTTTTAATTTCTCCATTAGATCTGAATGAGGTCCTTGCAGGGTAGAGCAGTCTTGGTTGCAGGATTTTCTCCTTCATTACTTTAAATATGTCCTGCCAGTCCCTTCTGGCTTGCAGAGATTCTGCTGAAAGATCAGGTGTTAACCTTATGGCGATTCCCTTGTGTGTTATTTGTTTTTTTTCCCTTGCTGCTTTTAATATGTTTTCTTTGTATTTAATTTTTGACAGTTTGATTTATATATGTCTTGTCGTATTTCTCCTTGGATTTATCCTATATGGGACTCTCTGTGCTTCCTGGACTTGATTAACTATTTCCTTTCCCATATTATGGAAGTTTTCAGCTATAATCTCTTCAAATATTTTCTCAGTCCCTTTCTTTTTCTCTTCTTCTTCTGGGATCCCTATAATTCGAAAGTTGGTACATTTAACATTGTCCCAGAAGTCTCTGAGACTGTCCTCAGTTCTTTTCATTCGTTTTTCTTTATTCTGCTCTTCAGTAGTTATTTCCAGTATTTTATCTTCCAGGTCACTTATCCATTATTCTGCCTCAGTTATTCTGCTATTGTTCCCATCTAGAGTATGTTTGATTTAATTTATTGTGTTGTTCATCATTGCTTGTTTCATCTTTAGTCCTTCTAGGTCCTTGTTAAATATTTCTTGCATTTTGTCTATTCTATTTCCAAGATTTTGGATCATCTTTACTGTCATTATTCTGAATTCTTTTTCAGGTAGACTGTCTATTTCCTCTTCATTTGTTAGGTCTGGTGGGTTTTTATCTTGCTCCTTCATCTGCTGTGTGTTTTTCTGTCTTCTCATTTTGCTTATCTTACTGTGTTTGAGGTCTCCTTTGTGCAGACTGCAGGTTCGTAGTTCCCATTGTTTTGGTGTCTGTCCCCAGTGGCTAAAGTTGGTTCAGTGGGTTGTGTAGGCTTCCTGGTGGAGGGGACTAGTACATGTGTTCTGGTGGATGAGGCTGGATCTTGCCTTTCCTTTGGGAAGGACGATGTCTTGTGGTGTGTTTTGGAATGTCTGTGAACTTATGATTTTAGGCAGCTTCTCTGCTAATGGGTGAAGGTTGTTTTCCTGTCTTGCTAGTTGTTTGGCCTAGGGTGTCCAGCACTGTAGCTTGCTGGTCGTTGAGTGACACTTATTGCTGTTTTTGAAATGGAGACCTCTGTGATATTTTCACCGTTTGATATTATGTGGGGCTGGGAGGTCTCTTGTTGACCAGTGTCCTGAAGTTGGCTCTCCCACCTCAGAGGCACGGCACTGACTCCTGGCTGCAGCACAAATAGCCTTTCATCCACACAGCTCAGATTAAAAGGGAGGAAAAGAAGAAAGAAAGAAAGAAAGAAAGAAAGAAAGAAAGAAAGAAAGAAAGAAAGAAAGAAAGAAAGAGAAAGAAAGAAGAAAGGAAGGAAGGAAGGAAGAAGGGAGGGAGGGAGAGCGGGAGGGAGGAAGGAAGGAAGGAAGAAAGGAGGGAAGGAAGGAAAGAAAGAAAGAAAGAAAGAAGATAAAATAAAAAATTAAAATAAAAAATAATTATTAAGAAAAAAAATCTTTTAAAGAAAAAAAAAAAAACGGACTGATAGAACCCTAGTACAAATGGTGGAAGCAAAGCTATACAGACAAAATCTCACACAGAATCATACACATACACACTCACCAAAAGAGGAAAAGGGGCAAAAATAGTAAATCTTGCTCTCAAATTCCACCTCCTCAATTGGGATGATTCTTTGTCTATTCATGTATTCCACAGATGCAGGGTACATCAAGTTGATTGTGAAGCTTTAATCCGCTGCTTCTGAGGCTGCTGGGAGAGATTTCCCTTTCTCTTCTTTGTTTGCACAGCTCCCGGGGCTCAGCTTTGCATTTGGCCCCGCCTCTGCGTGTAGGTCACCGGAGGGCGTCTCTTCTTTGCTCAAACAGGACAGGGTTAAAGGAGCAGCTGCTTTAGGGACTCTGGTTCACTCAGGCCAGGGGGAGGGAGGGGTACGGAGTTCAGGGCAAGCCTGCGGCTGCAGAGACTAGTGTGACGTTTACCAGTCTGAGGCGCACTGTGCTGTATTCTTCCAGGGAAGTTGTCCCTGGATCCCGGGATCCTGGCAGTGGCAGGCTGCACAGGCTCCCCGGAAGGGGGGTGTGGATAGTGACCTGTGCTCGGACACAGACTTCTTGGTGGTGGCGGCAGCAGCCTTAGCATCTCATGCCCGTCTCTGCAGTCCGCCCTTTTAGCCGTGGCTGGCGACCATCTCTAAAGCTCCTTTAAGCAGTGCTCTTAGTCTCCTCTCCTCGCTCACCAGGAAACAAATAGGGAAGAAAAAGTCTCTTGCCTCTTTGGCAGGTCCAGACTTTTCACTGGACTCCCTCCCGGCTAGCCATGGTGCACTAACCCCCTGCAGGCTGTGTTCACGCCACCAACTCCAGTCCTCTCCCTGCGCTGCGACCGAAGCCCAAGCCTCAGCTCCCAGCCCCGCCGCCCCGGCGGGTGAGCAGACAAGCCTATTGGGCTGGTGAGTGCTGGTCAGCACCGACCCTCTGTGTGGGAATCTTTCTGCTTTTCCCTCCACACCCCTGTGGCTGCGTTCTCCTCTGCGGCTCCGAAGCTTTCCCCCTCCGCCACCCACATTCTCCGCCCATGAAGGGGCTTCCTAGTGTGTGGAAATCTTTCCTCCTTCACAGCTCCCTCCCACTATTGCAGGTCCCATCCCTATCCTTTTGTCTCTGTTTATTCTTTTTTCTTTTGCCTTACCCAAGTACTTGGGGACTTTCTTGCCTTTTGGGAGGTCTGACGTCTTCTGCCAGTGTTCAGTAGGTGTTCTTTAGGAGTTGCTCCACGTGCAGTTGTATTTCTGGTGTATCTGTGGGGAGGAAGGTGATCTCCACGTCTTACTCTTCCGCCATCTTCCCCTCGTCTGTTACCTCTCCTTTTTCATTTCTAATTCTATTGATATGAGTCTGCTCCCTTTTTTTCTTGATGAGTCTGGCTAATGGTTTATCAATTTTGTTCATCTTCTAAAAGGACCAGCTTTTTGTTTTATTTATCTTTGCTCTCATTTCCCTCATTTCTTTTTCTTTATTTCTGAGTTGATGTTTATGATTTCTTTCCTTCTGCTAACTTTGGGGTTTCTTTGTTCTTCTTTCTCTAATTGCTTTAGGTTGAAGGTTAGGTTGCTTATTTGTGATGTTTCTTGTTTCTTGAGGTAGGCTGTATTGTTATAAACTTCCCTCTTAGAACTGCTTTTCCTGCATCCCATAGGTTTTGTGTCATCGTGTTTTCATTGTCATTTGTTTCTAGGTATTTTTTTTATTTCTTCAGTGATCTCTTGGTTAGTTAGTAGTGTATTGTTTTGCCTCCATGTGTTTGTATTTTTTACAGGTTTTTTCCCCTATAATTGATATCTAGTCTCATAGCATTGTGGTTGGAAAAGATACTTGATATTATTTCAATTTTCTTAAGTTTACAAAGGCTTGATTTTTGACCCAAGATATGATTTATCCTGGGGAATTTTCCTTGAGCACTTGAGAAAAAAGTGTATTCTGTTTTATTTTTGATGGAATATCCTATAAATATCAATTAAGTCCATCTTGTTTAATTTGTCATTTGAAGCTTGTTATTCCTTATTTATTTTCATTTTGATTGATCTGTTCATTGGTGAAAGTGGGTTGTTTATGTCCCATAGTATGATTGTATTACTGTTGATTTTCCCTTTTATGGCTGTTAGAATTTGCCTTATGTATTGAGGTGCTCCTATTTTAGGTGCATATATACTTACTATTGTTATATCTTCTTCTTGGATTGATCCCTTGATCATTATGTAGTGTCCTTCTTTGTCTCTTGTAATAGTGTTTATTTTAAAGTCTATTTTTTCTAATATGAGAATTACTATTCCAGCTTTGTTTTGATTTTCCTTTGCATCAAATAGCTTTTTCCATCCCCTCACGTTCAGTATGTATGTGTCCCTAGGTCTGAAATGGGTCTCTTGTAGAGAGCATATATATGGGTCTTTTTTGGTATCCATTCAGCCAGTCTGTGTCTTGATTGGGGCATTTAATCCATTTGCATTTAAAGTAATTATTGATATGTATGTTCCTATTACCATTTTCTTAATTGTTTTGGGTTTGTTATTGTAGTTCTTTTCCTTCTCTTGTGTTTCCTGCTTAGAGAATTCCTTTAGTGTTTGTTGTAAAGCTGGTTTGGTGGTGCTGAATTCTCTTAGTTTTTGCTTGTCTTTAAAGGTTTTAATTTCTCTGTTGCATCTGAATGAGATCCTTGCTGGGTAGAGTAATCGTGGTTGTAAGATTTTCCCTTTCATCACTTTCAATATGTCCTGCCACTCCCTTCTGGCTTGCAGAGCTTCTGATGAATGATCAGCTGTTAACCTTATGGGGATTCCCTTGTATGTTATTTGTTGCTTTTCCCTTGCTGCTTTCAATATTTTTTATTTGTATTTAATTTTTGATAATTCGATCAATATATGTCTTAGTGTGTTTCTCCTTGGACTTATCCTGTATGGAACTCTTTTGCACTTCCTGGACTTGATTGACTATTTCCTTTCCCATATTAGGGAAGTTCTCAACTATAATCTCTCAAATATTTTCTCAGTCCCTTTGTTTTTCTCTTCTTCTTCTGGGACCCCTGTAATTCGATTGTTGGTGTGTTTAATGTTGTCCCAGAGGTCTCTGAGACTGTCCTCAATTCTTTTCATTGTTTTCTCTTTATTCTGCTCTGCAGTAGTTATTTCCACTCTTTTATCTTCCAGGTCACTTATCTGTTCTTCTGCCTCAGCTATTCTGCTATTGATTCCTTCTAGAGAATATTTAATGTCATGTATTGTGTTGTTCATCACTGTTTGTTTTCTCTGTAGTTCTTCTAGGTCCTTATTAAACTTTTCTTGTATTTCCTCCATTCCATTTCCAAGATTCTCGGTTATCTTTACTATCATTACTCTGAATTCTTTTCCAGGTAGACTGCTTATTTCCTCTTCATTTGTTTGGTCTGGTGGGTTTTTACATTGCTCCTTCATTGCTGTGTATTTATCTGTCTTCTCATTTCCTTAACTTACTGTGTTTGAGGTCTCCTTTTCTCAGGCTGCATGTTCGTAGTTCTTGTTGTTTTTGGTGTCTGCCCTCAGTGGGTAAGGTTGGTTCAGTGAGTTGTGTAGGCTTCCTGGTGGAGGGGACTGGTATCTGTGTTCTGGTGGATATGGCTGGATCTTGTCTTTCTGGTGGGCAAGACCATGTCTGGTGGTGTGTTTTGGAATGTCTGTGAACTTATGATTTTAGGCAGCCTCTCTGCTAGTGGGTGAAGGTTGTGTTCCTTTTTTGCTAGTTGCTTGGCATGGGGTGTCCAGCACTGGAGCTTGCTGGTTGTTACATGGAGCTGGGTCTTAGTGTTGAGATGGAAGTCTCTGGGAGAACTCTCACTGATTGATATTATCTGGGGCCAGGAAGTCTCTGCTGGTCCAATGTCCTGAACTCGACTCTCCCTCCTCAGAGGCTCAGGCCCAACCACTCGCCTGAGCACCAAGACCCCAGGTACGTGAGGAGTTTCTTACCTTTTGGGAAGCCTGAGTTCTTCCAGCATGCGGTAGGTGTTCTGAAGGAGGTGTTCCACATGTAGGTGCATTTTTGATGTGTTTGTGGTGAAGAAGTTAATCTTCATGTTTCAGTCCTCCACCATCTTGAAGGTCCATCCTGCATATACATTTTTGTTATAACTTTTTCTTTTCTTAACAGCTCTATTGAAATATAATTCATATGCCATAAAATTCACCCATGTAAAGTGCTCAATTCAATGACTTTCAGTGTGTCTACAGTGTTGTGTTACTAACCATCACCACATTTGATTTTACACTTTTCATCACGCTCCAAAAACCTCATAGCCATCAGCAGTCATTACCCGTCCCCTCCCGAAGTCCTTGACAACCATTACAGTCTCTTATAGATTTGTTTATTCTACATATTTAATGTATGATATCATATCATATCTGGCCTCTGTGACTGGTTATTTTAATCTAGTGTGATGTTTCCATCATTTGTTCCTTTTGTAGAATGTATCAGTGCTTCATTTGTTTTTATGGCTGAAAAATATTCCTTTGTATGGAATATATGTATGTATTTTGTTTACCCATTCATTAGTTGATGGGCATTTAGGTTCTTTTCACCTTTTGCCTATTATGAAAAAAACTGCAATGAACATTCACATGCCAGTCTGTGTGTGGATTTGTGTTTTTATTTCTCCTGGATATATACCTCAGTGTGAAATTTCTTGGTCATATGTGAACTCTATGTTTAACATTTGAGTAACTGCTAAACTGTTTTCCAAAGCAGCTGTACCATTTTACATTCCCATCAGCATTGTATGAATGTTGCAGTTTCTTCTCATCCTCTCTAACAAACACCTATTATTGTCTGTCTTCTAGTTGATGTAAAGTGTTATCTCATTGTGATATTTATTTCCCCACTGACTAATGATGTTGAGCATCGTTTTATTTGTGTATTGGTTTTCCTTGTATCTTTGGAGAAATGTCTTTTTAGACCTTTGCCCATTTTTAAATTGGGTTATCTTTTTATTATTGACTTGTAAGATTTCTTTATATATTCCAGATAAAAGTCCCATATCAGGTATATTATTTACAAATATGTTCTCCCATTCTGTGGGCTGTTTACGTGTTCTTAGTAGTATCATTTGCAGTATAAAAATTTATATTTATATGAAGTCCAATTCATCTAGTTTTTCTTTATTAACTTGTGCTTTTGGTGTCCTATATAAGAAACATTTGCTTAACCCGAGGTCATGAAGGTGCACTCCTATGTTTTCTTCTAATGTTATTTTAGTTTTAACTTTTATATTTAGTTTTATAATCTATTTTGAGTTATTGTGTTTGCCTATGGAGTGACATAGGGGTCCAACTTAAGTATTTTGCACATGGATATCCACTTTTCCTAGCATGATTCTTTGAAACGTATGTTATTTCCCTATTGTATAGTCTTGACACCTTTGTTGAAAATCAATTGACAATTGATATGTGAGTTTATTTCTGGACTCTCGGTTATATTCCATTGGTGTATACATATATTCTTATTCCAATACCACACTTTCTTGGTGATTGTTTCTTTGTAGTAAGTTTTGAAACCAGGAAACATGAGTCCTCCAACTTTGTTCTTCTTTTACAAGATTCTTTTGCCTATTCTAGCATATTCTTTAGTATCCATATAAATTTTAAGATCAACTTGTCAATTCCTACAAAGAAGACAGATAAGATTCTGATTGAGTTTGCACTGACTCTGTTGATGAATTTGGAGAGTATGATCATAAAATTATTAAGTCTATTGACTCATGAACATGGGATGTGTTCAATTTATTTAGATCCTCTTTAATTTTTCTTGACAATACTTTATAGTTTTCATTGTGCAAATTGTGTACTTCTTTTTCTAAATGTATTCCTAAGTATCTTACTCTTTTTGATGATATTGTGTGTTTCCTTAATTTCATTTTTAGACTGTTTATTGCAAGTATATGAAAATACAATTGATTTTTGTATATCGATCTTGTATCCTGCAAACTTTCTGAATTAATTCTTAGTTATATTATTATAATATTTTTGTATTGTAGATTTTTCAGTGGATGACTTAGGATTATCTGTGTACAAGATAATGTAGTCTGTGAAAAGAGATAGTTTTATTTCTTCCTTCCCAATCTATATTTCTTTTGCTTGCCTAGTACAATGTGGAATAGAAATGACAAGAGTGTTCATTCTTCTCTTATTGCTGACATATTCCCTTTTAAACCACTTTATTTCTGTAAGGTCAATAGTGGTGTCCTCCCTTTCATTCCTAATATTAGTCAGTTGATTCTTCTCTTTATTTCCTAGTCAGTCTAGCTATTGGCTCATCAGTAATTGTGATCTCTTTAAAAGAAACAAGTTTTGCATTTGTTGATTTTTATCTATTGTTTTTCTAATTCCTATTTATTTTATTTACCCTCTAATCTTTTTATTTTCCTTTCTTACACTTGCTTTGGATTTAGTTCTTTTCATAGTTTAATAAAGTGGAAGATGATTTGAGATATTTCTTCTTTCATTCAGGCAATTGTAGCCATATATATTTCCTCTAAGCTTTCCTTCAGCTGTATCATATAGGTTTAGTATATTGTATTTTGTTTTCATTAATGCTAAAGTATTTTCTAATTTACCTTGTGATTTCTTCCTTGACCAATTGATTATTTAGGAGTGTGTTGGTTACTTTTCACTTATTTTTCAATTCCCCAAATTTCCATGTTATTGATTTCTAATATGATTTATTTGTAGTCAGAGAACATAATTTTTGAATTCAATACTTTTAAATTTTATGGCCCAGAATATGGTCTATCCTGGAGAATGTTCCATGTGTACTTCAGAAAAGATGTGTATTCTGCTGTTGTTGGGTGGAGTGTTCTATAAATATGTTAGGTCAAGTTTGTTAGTAGTGTTGCATAAGTCTTCTATATCCTTGTTGATCTTCTGCTTAGCTTTTCTATCCATTATTGAAAATGGTTGTACTGAGTTGAAGAGTGTTCCTCCAAAATTCATATCCATCCAAAACCTGTGAATATGTCTTTATTTGGAAATAACATCTTTGTAAATATAATCAAGTTAAGATGAGATCATACTGGATTAGTGTGGGTTCTAAATCCAATATGACTGATGTCCTTATAAGACAGACATTTGGACACAGAGACACAGGCACACAGAGGAGAAGATCATGTGAAGATGGAGGCAGAATTGGACAGATGCATCTACAAGCCCAAGAATGTCAAGGATTGCTGGCAATCACCAGAAGCAAGGACAGAATCAAGGAAGAGGTTCTCTCTCAAAGACTCCAGAAGGACCCAAACCTATAAACAACTTGATTTCTAATTTCTAGTCTCCAAAACTGTGAGAGAATACATTTTCATTGTTCTAAGACACCAAGTTTGCGATATTTTATTACAGCACTACAGCAGCTTTAGGAAACTAATACAATGGGTGCTGAAATCCCAAGTATTATTGTTGATTTATCCATTTCTCTCTTCAAGTCTGTCAGTTTTTGTTTCATGCATTTTGGAGCTCTATTATTACATGCATATGCTTATGATAGTAACAGCTGTTGCTTTA
Source organism: Phocoena phocoena (assembly GCF_963924675.1). Taxonomy (NCBI): domain Eukaryota; kingdom Metazoa; phylum Chordata; class Mammalia; order Artiodactyla; family Phocoenidae; genus Phocoena; species Phocoena phocoena. The sequence continues at coordinate 72,336,370 of NC_089240.1, read as the reverse complement.
ACATCTATTTGGTTTGATATTATTATAGCCACATCAGCTCTCTTATGGTTGCTGTTTTCGTGGTATATACTTTTCTATCTTTTTGCTTTCAATCTATTTATGTCTTTGAATATACAGTGTGTTTCCTGTAGACAACATATAGTAGGATCTTGGTGTTTTTTATCCTTGACAATCAATGCACTTTATTTGGAATGTTTAATCCATCCACATTTAAGGTTATTATTGATATGGTTGGATTCATTTCTACCATTTTACTTTTTGTTGTTTATATGTCTTGTGTCTTTGCACTTTAAATACGTCTTACTCTTTCTGGTCTCTATTGTTTCTGTTAAGGAGTCAGCTGTTAATCTTATTGGAGGTCCCTTGTGTGAAATGAGTTATTTTCCTCTTGTTCTTTTCAAGCTTTTTACTTTGTCTTTGTTTTAAAAAAATTCACGACTATGTCTCTGGTTGAAGGTCTTCTTGAATTTATCTTACTTCGGTTCATAAAAGTTTTAAGGTATGTAGAATAATGTTTTCATCAATTTAGGAAGTTTTCCACCATTATTTCTTTAAAAAAATATAGGTACTTAATGGTATCCCACATATCTCTGTGTCCCTCTTCATTTTTCATTCCTTTTACTCTCTGTTCTTCAGATTTCATAATCTCTATTGATCTATCTTCAAGGCCACTGATTCTTTTGCCAGCTCAAGTCTACTCTCAAGTGCCTTTAGTGAATTTTTCATCTTGATTATTTTATGTTTCAAATTTCCATTTTATTCCATTTTATAATTTTTAAATGATGTTCTCTATCCGATATTCTCTATCATTGTCATCATCCTTTCCTTTAATTATTTAAGCCTGGTTTCCTTTTTTATTTTACTGTTTTTATTTTTTATTGAAATATATTTGATTTACAATGTTGTGTTAGTTTCAGGTGCACAGCAAAGTGAAAAAGAATATATATATATATATATATATATATATATATATATATATATATATATATATAATGGACATTAGGTTTTTTTCCACATCTTAGCTATTGTGAATATATATATATATATATATATATATATATATATATATATATATATTCTTTTTAGATTCTTTTCCATTATAGGTTACCACAGGATATTGAGTAGAGTTCCCTGTGCTGTACAGAAGGTCCTTATTGGTTATCTATTTTATATATAGTAGTTTGTATCTGTTAATCCCAAACTCCTAATTTATCCCTCCCCCATTTCCCCTTGGTAACCATAAGTTTGTTTTCTATATCTATGAATATATTTGTTTTGAAAATAAGTTCATTTGTATCAATTTCTTAGATTCCACATATAAGCGATATCATGTGATATTTGTTTTTCTCTGACTTACTTCACTTAGCATGATAATCCCTAGGTCCACCCATGTTGCTGCAAATGGCATTATTTCATTCTTTTTTACAGCTGAGTAGTATTCCATTGTATATATGTAACACATCTTTTTTATCCATTCATATGTCAGTGGACATTTAGGTTTTTTCCATGTCTTGGCTATTGTGAATAGTGCTGCTATGAACATTGGGGTTTGTGTATCTTTCCAAATTATGGTTTTCTCTAGATATATGCCCAGGAATGGGATTGCAGGATTATATGATAATTCTATTTTTAGATTTTTTAAGAAACTTCCATACCTTTCTCCATAGTGACTGCACCAATTTACATTCCCACCAACAGTTTAGGAGAGTTGGTTTTTTCTCCACACCATCTCAAGCATTATTATTTGTAGATTTTCTGATGGTGGCCATTCTGGCTGGGGTGAGGTGATACCTCATTGTGGTTTTGATTTACATCTCTCTAATAATTAGTAATTATTAGACCATGTGTATGTCTGTTGACCATGTGTATGTCTTCTTTGGAGAACTGTCTATGTCATGCCCATTTTTCAGTTGGGTTGTTTGTTTGTTTGATATTGAACTGTATGAGTTGTTTGTGTACTTTAAAATAATCCTTTGTCAGTCACATCATTGGCAAATATTTTCTCCCATTCTGTAGGTTGTCTTTTTATTTTGTTTATGGTTTCCTTTTCTGTGTAATAGCTTTTAGATTTAATTATGTCCCATTTGTTTATTTTTGTTTTTATTTCTATGACTCTAGGAGATGGATCCAAAAAAATATTGCTGCAACTTGTGTCAAAGAGGGTTCTACCTATGTTTTCCTCTAGGAGTTTCATGGTTTCTGGTCTTATCTACAGGTCTTGAATCTATTTTGGGTTTATTTTTGTATATGGTATTAGAGAATGTTCTAATTTCATTCTTTTACATGTAGCTGTCCAGTTTTCCCAGAACCACTTGTTGAAGAGATTGTCTTTTCTCCATTGTATATTCTTGCCTCCTCTGTTGTAGATTAATTGACCATAAGTATATGGCTTTATTTTTGGACTCTATTCTGTTCCATTGATGTGTATTTCTGTTTATGTGCCAGTACCATATGGTCTTGATTACTGTAGCTTTGTAGTTTAGTCTGAAGTCATGGAGCCTGATTCCTCCAGCACCATTTTTCTTTCTCAAGATTACTTTAGTTATTCAGGGTCTTTTGTGTTCCCATATAAATGTAAAAATTTTTGTTCTAGTTCTGTGAAAAATGCCATTGGTAATTTGATAGGGATTGCATTGAATTTATATGTGTCCTTGGGTAGTACAGTCATTGTAACAATACTGATTCTTTCAATCCAAAAACATTGTATATCTTTCCATCTGTTTGTGTCATCTTCAATTTCTTTCATCAGTGTCATTTGCCTCCTTAGGTAGGTTTTTCCTAGTTCTTTTATTCTTTTTTGATGTGATGGTGAATGGGATTGTTCCATTAATTTCTCCTTCTCCTATTTTGTAGAAATGCAGCAGACTTCTCTATATTAATTTTGAATCCTGCAACTTTACTGAATTCGTAGATGAGGTCTAGTAGTTTTCTGGTAGTGTCTTTAGGATTTTCTATGTATAGTATCATGTCCTCTGCAAACAGTGATAGTTTTACTTCTTCTTTTACAATTTGGATTTTAAAATTTCTTTTTATTCTCTGATTGCTGTGGTTAGGACTTCCAAAACTATGTTGAATAAAAGTGGTGAGAGCGGTCATCCTTGCCTTGTTCTTGATCTGAGAGGAAATGCTTTCAGTTTTTCACCATTGAGTATGATGTTAGCTGTGAGTTTGTCATATATGGCCTTTATTTTGTTGAGGTGTATCCCCTCTATGCCCACTTTTTGGAGAGTTTATTTTTTTATCATAAATGGATGTTGAATTTTTTCAAAAGCTTTCTCTGCATCTACTGAGATGAGCATATGATTTTTATTCTTCAATTTGTTAATGTGGTGTATCACATTAATTCATTTGCAGATATTGAAAAATCTATGCATTCCTGGGATAAATCCCACTTGATCATGGTGTATGATCCTTTCACTGCATTACTGGATTCAGTTTGCTAGTATTTTGTTGAGGATTTTTGCATCTATGTTCATTGGTGATATTGGACTGTGATATCTTTTTTCTGGTTTTGATATCAGGGTGATGGTGGTCTCATAGAATGAGTATAGAAATGTTCCTTCCTCTGCAATTTTTTGAATAATTTCAGAAGGATAAGTATTAGCTCTTCTCTAAACGTTTGGTACAATACACCTGTGAAGCTATCTGGTCCTGGACTTTTGTTTGTTGGGAATTTTTAAATTACTGATTTAATTTCAGTCCTGGTAATTGGTCTGTTAATATCTTCTATTTCTTTCTGTTTCAGTCTGGAACCAGGCAGTTAATATTGAGTGCTTTTGTGTATGTTTAGATGAACATTTCCTATTTCTTTGCATGTCTAATAATTTTTTGTTGAAAACTGAACCTTTTAGATAATATATTGTATTGATTCTGTATACTGATCTCTCCCACAAGGGTTGTTGGTGTTGACTTGGCTGTTTGCTTATTTGTTTAGTGACTTGGCTGAACTAACTCTGAAAAGTCTGGGGGAGATAGCAGCTGCTACTCACCTGACATGCCCACTGTAGCAGCTCTCCTATGACACAAAACTATGTGGGAAAGGGGGACTCATTCTTCACCAGGTGACCCACTGGGATCCTCCCTACATGGTGGAAGTTGAAGGTGGGAGGATAGGCACTGTGAGGATGCCACCACCTGCTGGATGTTGACCTTCTGTACCACAGAGCTGTGGAAAATGGAATCTTCTATTGTTCACCAGCTGTGAAAACTACCCAGAATATCTCTTACATCCCAGGAATCTGGGGGAGGTAGGAAGTTCTATTCTGTTGCCAAGCTCTCTTAAATAGCTTTTCTACAAGGTAGAACTGTGGAGGGACAGGTGAAGTCCCTAGCTCAAATGCCACTGCCTCCAACTCTTCCTGCAGTGTTCCATAGATTTTGTTGATTTTGTGCTCCTCAATTTTTTGTAAGACTTTGGTCATTCTTCAGAGATTATAAATGATTGTCTTTACTAATTTTGACTGATTTAAGATACATCTCTTCAGGATATAGTTTTCCCCAAGCTTCTCATGCCACCATTCTTGAAGTCCCATCTCTGCATATATTTTTCAAAAGTAGAACATTATTGAAAACCTTCAGTGGATAAAATAGGTCATTACCAGAGGAGTTAAAGGTAAGCTACATTACTCTTGGGTATATGAAAAGTGAATATAATCTGAGTTAAAGGGAGAAGATATGTCTGTTTGACTTATTTTCCCACCTCAAGTTTTGAACAGAAGTCCATGTCATATATTGAATAAATAACATGTTAGCAGAATGCCTCTAAACTTTCCAACATTTGGGATGTTGCTATATCTTTTAGCAAACATCAGACTCTTAGATGCAAGAATTCTTCATCATTTATGAGATTCTATCTACAAATTCCAAATATTTATCTTTTTTAAAAATTAAAATTTTATATATGTAAGGTGTACAATATAATGATTTGATATACATAGTGAAATAATTACTACAGTGAAGCTAGCTAACAAGGGTAGAAAAGTAGGGGAAATGGGGAGATGTTGGTCAAAGGTTAAAAAATAGTTACATTTATGTAGGATGAATAAATCTAGATACCTAATGTACAGCATGATGATTATAGTTAATACTGTATTGAATACTGGAAATTTGCTAAGAGAGTAGATTTAAGATGCTCTCACCACATAAATCTGTCAATAGTTACTTATCATATATTGCTTCAGGTGGCTGCTTCAGGTTTATTTATTGATAAACACTTGTTCACTAAGATGATGCTCAGGCTGATTTTTTTCACTTCAAATGTAGACCATCCCTTAATTTCCAACAAATACAAGGCTTTAGCTTTAACTAAAGGTTACTAGAAACTTGGAGGTAACAGAAGGATAATACTATATAGAAAAAGAGAACATAAAACTGAATGTCAAATATCAATAAACCCTTTCACAGAAGGCCTGCAGTCGGCCATCTGTTTTCTAGCTCTTTGTCAGCTGTCATGTGCCCTTTCACTAACAAGAGTTCCTTTTGACCAGTCTTCTCTCTTATGTCTTGAAGCCCAAATTTCCCTAATTACAGAAAAAGATGGAGTTGTCTTTACAGTCCAAGGTCTATCTCATCTCCTTCCACAGGATGATTGAGAGTGGTAATATACATTTTCTTCAATGGTCCTCCCCTCTTTATCCAAGCAAATCTATAAAAAGAGTCAATTCTTAAATAAAACTATGTACAAGATACAGACAGGTTAGATCTGACTGTGCAACACCAAACAGCCCAGTGCCTTTATAGAATTTTCTTCAACATCAGGTGAAAATAATAGATCTTTCACACTCCTTATGCCAGGATCAGGTCTGGTATTTCTATTTCTTATTAGCAAATAAATGGGGAAAATATATCCCACTTCCAAAGGAAAAAAATACGTGGGATAAAAGATATCCCACTTCCTAAGGAAAAAATAACTCAAATATGCAGCCCTAGCTAAATATATATTTAGAAAAGAAAATATAAACTCTCCAAGGAGAACAGTCTCCTAAAAATAAAACCAATTTACAATACTAAATAGAATAGCCATCTGAGTGTCTGGATTTGGTTTCATTTCATAGTCCAGGGTTCCTCAAGAAAAATGAAAAGGCATTTGTCTTACATCTGTCTGACTAAAAATATTCAATAAAGGAATCCCCTTCCCAGAAGAAAGGATAATTCCAATTTCCCCCAAAAGTTCCAATTTCCCCCCAAATGCAGAAAACTTTTTTTTTTTTTTTTGTGGTATGCAGGCCTCTCACTATTGTGGCCTCTCCCGTTGTGGAGCACAGCCTCCAGACGTGCAGGCTCAGCGACCTTGGCTCACAGGCCCAGCCATTCCGCGGTATGTGGGATCCTCCCAGACCGGGACACGAACCGTGTCCCCTGCATCAGCAGGCGGACTCTCAGCCACTGTACCACCAGGGAAGCCGAGAAAACATTTTTATTCACCCAAATTGGATACAACTCAACCAAGTGTTTGTCAACAAACAAATAGATAAAGAAGATGTGATATATATAATGGAATAATACTCAACCATAAAAAATTCTGAAATTCTGCTGTTTGCAGTAATGTGCATAGACCTAGAGATTATGATGCTTAGTGAAATAAGTCAGACATAGAAAGACAAATACTGTACAATATCACTTATATGTGGAATCTAAAATATAATACAAATGAATGTATATATAAAACAGAAACAGACACACAGATATAGAAAACAAACTCGTGGTTACCAAAGGGGAGAAGAAAGGGTGAGGGACAAATTAGGGGTATAGGTTTAACAGATAAAACTTCTATGTATAAAATAGATAAACATCAAGGATATACTGTATACCATAGGAAATTAGAGCCATTATCTTGTAATAAGTTATGATGGAGTATAGTCTGCAAAAAATACTGAATCACTATGCTGTACACCTGAACCCAACATAACATTGTAAATCAACTATACTTCAATAAAAAAGAAACAAAATAAACCAAAAAACTTAAGAAACATATATGAGATGAATGACTTTATTTTGTCCAGTGGGAGGAAGGAACTTTAACTGGAGGAAGGAATTAAAGAGGAGGAAGTCATTCAGGTGATCTGATTCTTGCCAGTTCTGTATTTCTGGTCAACTTTGGATACCTTTGAAAAAAAAAAAAAACAGAAACTGGGTATCTTACACTCTAGAAATTTATAAACAAAAATTATATTTGTCTCATTACTACTCTTTAATTATGTTACAAAGGCTCCTTAAATTGCCTTCCCCTGCTTCCTGACTTTTTAAATAGTTTTGTGCTTTTAATCAAGAGTGAATCTTACTATAAGTATTTAACTAACACTGATAAATATGTGTACTTTGTTCACATATTTCTCTACCTACATTTTTACGTTATATCATAAATTTGGGAATTAAAACAAGTAAAAACTATTCTCAATATGATTTTATCTTCACCTAGTTTTTCTTGCTTTCTAAGAGTCCCTAGTATAGTGTGTGCTTTTTGAATAGAAACAAATTAATAGAATTTATATTTGCTGTTGAAACAATAACCAAGACTTTCAAAAGATACTTCAGGCTAGGAGTTCCAGTGCTATTAAATAGGAGTGGTGAGAGTGGGCACTCTTGTCTTGTTCCTGATCTTAGAGGAAAAGCTTTCTATTTTTGACCACTGAGTATGATGTTATCTGTGCCTTTGTTATATATGGCCTTTATTGTATTGAGTTTGGTTCCTTCCACATTCAATTTGTTGAGAGTTTTTATTATGAAAAGATGTTGTATTTTGTTAAATGCTTTCCCCCCATCTATTGAAGTAATCATATTTTTGATTGTTTCATTCTATTAATATGGTATAACACATTTATTGATTTACATATGTTGAACCATCCTTGCATCTCAGAGATAAATCCCACTTGGCCATGCCCTATGATCCTTTTATTGTCCTGTTCAATTCAGTTTGCTCGTGTTATGTTGAGAATTTTTCCATCTATATTCATTAGGGGTATTGGCCTGTTGTTTTCTTTTCTTGTAGTGTCCTTATGTGGCTTTGGTATCAGGGTAATACTTGCCTTGTAAAATGTGTTTGGGAGTACTCCCTCCTCTTTTATTTTGTGGAAGAGTTTGAGAAGTATTGACATTAATTAAAGAATTCTTCATTATATGTTTGTTAGAATTCACCAGTGAAACCGTCTTGTCCTGGGCTTTTCTGTGGTGGGAATTTTGATAACTGATTCAGTCTCCTTACTTGTTACTGATCTGTTCAGATTTTCTATTTCTTCATGGTTTACTCTTGGTAAGTTGTATGTTTCTAGGGATTTGTACATTTCTTCTAAGTCATCCAACTTGTTGGTGTATAATTGTTCATAGAAGTCTCTTATGATCTTTTATATTTCCAGAGTATCAGTTGTAATGTCTCATTCTTCATTCTGATTTTATTTACTTGAGTCTTCTCTCTTTGTTTCTTAATTAGCCTAGCTAAATGTTTGTCGATTTTATTTATCTTTTCAACAATCAACTTTTAGTTTCATTTGTCTTTTCTAATGCTTTCTGGTCTCTATTTCATTTTGTTCTGCTTTACTTTCTACTGCTAACTTTGGGTTTAGTTTTTTCTTTTTTTTCCTAGTTTCTTGAAGTGTAAAGTTATGTTGTTTTTTTGAGACCTTTCTCTTTCTTTAATGTAGACATTCATCACTATTAACATCCCTCTTAGAACTCCTTTTGCTGCATTCCATAAGTTTTAATATGTTGTGTTATTAATTTTCATTTGTTTCAATATAATTTTTATTTGCTTTTTTTTTATTTGCTTTTTGACTTCTTTGACCCACTAGTTGTTCAGGAGTGTGTAGTTAACTTTCTGCATATTTGTGAATTTACTAGCTTTCCACCTATTATTGATTTCTAGTTTCCTACCATTGTGGTTAGAAAAGATATTTGATATGATTTTAATCTTCTTCAATTTGTTAAGACTTGTTTTGTGGATAATGCTCCGTGTGCACTTGAGGTGAATGTATATTCTGCTGCTGTTGGATCAAATATTCTGTGTATGTCTGTTAGATCCATTTGGTAAAGTATAGTTCAAGTCCAATGTTCCCTAACTGATTTTCTGTCTAGATGATCTATTCATTGTTGAAAGTGGGTATTGATGTCTCCTATTATTCTTGTACTGTTATCTATTTCTCCCTTCAAATCTCTTAGTATTTGCTTAATATATTTAGCTGCTCTACTGTTTGGGGTACATATACTTACAATTGTCATATCCTCTTGATGAATTGACCTCTTAATCATTATATAATGATTTTCTTTGTCTCTTATTACCATTTTTGGCTTAAAGTTTATTTTGTCTGGTATAATTATAGCTACTCCTGCTTTCTTTTGGTTTCCATTTGCATGAAATATCTTTTCCATCTCTTCACTTTGAGCTTTTATGTGTCCTTAATGCTGAAGTCTCTTATATTCAGCATATAGTTGGGTCCTGGTTTTTTTTGTTTTTGATTTTTATCTATTTAGTCACTCTGTGCCTTTTGGCTGGATAATTTAATCTATCTCATTTAGAGTAATTATTGATAGGAAAGGAGTTACTAATGCTGTCTTATTAATTGTTTTCTGGCTGTTTTGTTGTTTCCTTGCCTTTTCTTCCTCTCTTGCTGGCTTCCTCTGTGAATGATGATTTTCCATAGAAGTATGCTTTAATTCTCTTCTCTTCGTCTTTTGGGTATCTACCATAAGTTTTTGCTCTTTGTTTACCATGTGGCTTACATAAAGCATCTTTTCGGGATAACAATCTATTTTACATGTATTACAACTTTACTTCTATCACATATAAAATCTTTACCATTTTACTCCCTCTCCTTTTTATGTTTTTGATATCTCAGTATACCTCTTTGTATATTGTATAATCATTAACAAATTATTGTGGCTATAGTTAATTTTTAAAATTTATTTATTTTTGGTATGTTGGGTCTTCATTGTTGTGCAATGGCTTTTTCTAGTTTCAGTGAGGGGGCTCTACTCTGTGCTGCAGTGTGCAGGTTTCTCATTGCAGCGGCTTCTCTTGTTGCAGAGCATGGGCTCTGGGGGCGTGCAGGCTTCAGTAGTTGTGGCACACGGGCTTAGTTGCTCTGTGGCACGTGGGATCTTCCTGGACCAGGGCTCGAACCCATGTCCCCTGCATTGACAGGTGGATTCTTAGTCACTGCACCACCAGGGAAGCCTATAGTTAATTTTTAATGCTTCAGTTCTTTAACCTTTATAGTCATGTTAAGTGGTTAACACACCACTATATTCTAGTATTAATGTATTCTGGATATGTCTATATACTTAATTTTACCAGTGTTATATATTTTAATATGTCTTCATGTTAATAAACAGAAAACCTTTGTTTCAACTTGAATAATTCCTTTCAACTTTTTTGCAATGTAGGTCAAGTGAGGTGAACTTCCTCAGCTTTTCTTTTTCTGGGAAAGTCTTTATCTTGCCTTTCCTCTCTGATGGACAACTTTGCTCAGTATAGTATTCTTGGCTGACCCTTTTTTTTCTTTCAGCACTTTTAATATATCATCCCACTTTCTCCTGGCCCACAAGTTTTCTGTTGAGAAATCTGCTCATAGCCTCATCAGGGTCCCCTTGTATGTGATTTATCTTTTCTTTTTTTAAAATTGTCTCTTCATCTTTGATTTTAAGCAGTTTTAATAGAATGTGTCAGATAATTTTGGATTAAAATTTTGGCATGACTTGCCATCTTCATGAACTTGAATGTCCAAATTGCTCCCCAGATTTGGGAAGTTCTCAGACATTATTTCTTTAAATAAACTTTCTGCCTTCTGCACCCTCTCTCTCTTCTCCTTCTGAGAATCAATTAATTTGAAGATTGTTTCTTTTTATGGTATCCCATAATTCACATAGGCTTTCTTCACTCTTTTTCATTCTTTTCTCTTTGTTCTCTTCTGGGTAATTTCACAGGTCCTGTCTTCTATTTCATAGATTCTTTCTTCAGCTTGATCCATTCTCAATGTTGATGCTAGTTATTGTATTTTTCATATCATTCATTATATTCTTTATCTCCGGAATTTCAGATTTTTAATGATTTATATCTCTTTCTGAAACTTCTTATTTTCTTCATGTATAGTTATTCTGATTTTTTGAATTGCCTTTCTCTATTTCTTGTAGCTCATTGAGCTTGCTTAGGAGAGCTATTTTAATTTTTTCATTGAGTAAATCATAAATCTCTATATCCTTGTTTTTTGTTAATATCAAATTATTGTGTTCTTTTGGTGGTATCATGTTTACTTGATCTTTTAATCTTCCTTGAGTTCTTTCCCTGCTGTCTTTGCATTTGAAGTAGCAGTCACCTCCTCCAGTCTTTACTGACTGACTACAAGAGAGAAATACCTTTTATCAGCTCTGCTAGGGATTCTCAGGCTTTCTTAGACCTTTTCTATTTATACATTTGCTCCACACAATTTGCTCCCCCTTGCAGCAGAATTCTTAAGCTTGTATGTGTTCTTTCGATCCTACAAAGCCAGCCAAAGTGCTCACAGCCTCCTTTTAGCTGTACTGAGGATGGTGCTAAATGCTCAAGCTTGTGGTCTCCCCCAAGCTCAGAGATTTGGGCTGAATTTCTGCATGTACTCACTGCCCATCTACAAAAGCTCACTCTCACTGATGTGGGACCATGCACAGGGAGCTTGCCATGGTTGTAAAGTGTGTGGGTGAGACACATGTAACTCTCATGGTGTCAATGGGCCAGTTAGCAGGATCCACAAGTGAGGCATCCCCAAGTTGCTCATGGGATGACTCCCAAAGGAGTCCATGATGTGTTTAGTAAGAATCAGTGTCCCTTTGAAATGTTGCATTCTGAACCCTGACTGCTCTTCGCCCAACCACTCAATACCCCCAGTCATGCAGTCCATAACTTAGTATTTTGGATGGGGCATGAGAGGAATGGATTTTTTTGACAGGACTCCATATAGCTGGGGAAGCCAGGCACCCACTCACGTGCTCTCACATTTTCCTGCAGGAGAAATCATAGACTGAGAATGGCTCTCTTGGCACTGAGATGTATTGCCTTGGGGGAGAGGTAATATAAATAATATAACTGTTTCTCTTACCCTCTCCAATGCACCCTATCTCTGATTTTTTCATGCCTATGGTGTGTTTCAGCTTCTCTGCTAGATTCCTGGACTTCCACAAAAGCTACAAAGCTACATAATATTGGCATCTGAGTGGGGTTCAGATTACCACATTTTCTAGTGTAAATCTCCCATGGATAATGGGTCAGACTAAAGCAAATATTTGTTCCCCTTGGAAGAAATACTGGGCAGTGACTAAACAAATGAGCAACTTGATTCAAAACCCTAAGGACCAGGTTTCAAGCTATTCTATTAAAAATTTTTAAACTTTCAATTCCCTACTCATATGAAGTTTTTTCAAGTGACACATAGTCACTTCAAGTGACACACATAGCACTGGACACATAGTCCAGTGCTCTATATGGTCCACTTTAAATGACCAAAGGCATGAAGTTGTTACCACTTCTAACAAGAGGCTAGTAGATCTCCTGACTGGGGCATTATTCCTAATATCCATTCTAAATGTGTCTGACAGGAGAAAAAGACATGGTAAGTTTGAGTAAGTGTAGCTATTTCCTTTTTAAGTCATAATGAATTTGCTTTAAAAATGTTATATTAGAAAGGATGGAAGCTGGATAGCAGTGGTTAAGAGCTGTAAGCAGCTCTTAGAATCTCAGCTCTGCCACTTACCAGTTGTGAAAACTTGGGCAAGTACCTTAACTTCTCTAAGCATCATTTTTCTCAACTGTAAGTGGAAACAACAACTACAACAACAGTAACAAACATGTCACATAGTTTGAAGACGTTCATTGTGAGAATTAAACAAGAAAACAGAAGTAATTACCAGTATAGTGCCTGGCATAAGCATTAAATAAATGGTAGTTATTTTTTTGTAGCAGGATCAAATTCTGAGATAACTAAGGTTTTGCTTTCCTGAATTTTTCTGCTTCTATGAGACCCTCCACCTACTGAATTGTTGGTTTTCAAAGCATCTGGAGACATGTTTCACCAAAAAGAATGAGAATACAAAGGAACCCAAAGAGAAAAAGTCATCTCAGTTTCTAAATAGATTTTTTTTAACTCTTCAAAGAGATAATAGCTTTTAAAGTCAAGGCACTTTTGAATCGCAAAAGCTAAGCTTTCTGAGAAGGAAGAGTTATTTATTTTGTTTGTTTTAGTTTCAAAAGCTTGATTTTGAATCAAGAACCTAAGGGCTTTTGCAGCCTAAAGGACTGCTGTAAAACTTTTTTCTAAAGTATGTGTTTATACAATAATATACTAAAATATATAGCTATGGTTCTCACAGTGTGGTCCCTGGACCAGCAGTATCAGCATCACCTGGGGGCTTGTTAGAAGTACAAAACCTTGGGCCCCAACCCAGACCTACTGAATCAGAAACTCTGTGGTGAGACCCAGCACTGTGTTTTAAGAAGCCCTCCAAGTGATTCATATGCATGCTCGAGTTGGAGATACACTGGCATATAGTATTAACATAGATAAAGAAAGCTTACATGATGAATTTAGAACTAGCTTTCTCACTCAAAATGAACTAAAGCCAACTGGCAAGGAGTAAAGAGAGAACTGGACTGCTGTAATAAATTACCACACACTGTGTGGCTTAAACAATAGAAATTCCTTTCCTCACAGTTCTAGAAGCTGGAAAGTCTAAAATCAAGGTTCCCGTAAGGTTTGGTTTCTAGTGAGGACTCTCTTCCTGATTTGTAGACAGCTGTGCTGTTCTCACATGGTCTTCCTCTAATTGCAAGGGAGGGGAGAGAGTGAGCTCTCTGGTATCTCTTCTTATAGGGAAAATAATTCTATTGGATCAGGGCCTCAGCATTATGCCTTCATTTAACCTTAATTGTCTCCATAAAAGTCCTATGTATCTCCAAATAAAATCACATTAAGGGTTAGGGCTTCAACAGATGAATTGGGGGTGGGGACACAAACATTCAGTCCATAACAGGAGATTAACAAACTAATGATTAACAAGTTAATCTTTGGTCTGGACAATAGGTTATCTGCCCTATGTTGCCCTTCTGTGTTGAAACCTGGTTGTGGGTGTTGGTGGAGGTAATGAAGTAAAAAGGAAACCAAAATACATTTAGGGGATCAGAGGACTCAGATCAGAGAAGACCTGTGACTTTCTTCACAAGATGTAACCCAGGGGGACTTCAATTCTTGTAGAGAGGTCTCAGGTCTAGTGTAGCTTTGGATCATTAGAGTAATGGTGATTGTAAAGTATCTACATAGATGGGCCTAAAGACTATCAAATGACAAAAGTAAAACAATTTAGTAACGAGTTTGATATCCTTTATTCAAGGGAAAACAGTCCATGGATTGGAGGAGTACAGTGCCTCACAAACAGTGGAGTGCTGTTCCTGATGGATTGGGGGTAAGAGCAATTTTACAGAACAACAGGAGAGGAAACTTGGAAACAGGGCATGATTGGCTATGGGGCTGGCGATTTCCTTATAAGGCTAGCAGGTCCTAATATCTAGGGTAAGCTAGTTAAAGCTGAATTAGATGATTGTGATTGGTGTATGTTCCTTGACAAGTGTTTCCCATAGTGTAGGCTGACTAGGATTTATATTTGTGATGTGGGCCAGGCCACTGGGGAAGCCTCCAATTTGCAGGTCTCAATATACAAATCAACTTTATCAGGACAAAGTCCTTTTTCCTCCCGCAAGCAGAGAGAGAGAAATTGAGAGTTCATATGTCCTTTCCATCCAACACATATACACAAGGTATACATGAGACCCAAGAGGATGCCATTGAACTTGAAGGGGCCTCAAATTTGGGAAGAGAAGGAAGCAGAGTAAAGGGCCTGCCAGCAAGAGAAACTAAAGAGGACTAACCCCTTAAATTTCTCAATGGAAGCCAGAATTGCAGAGACATCTACAGAGAACCAGACACTCTCCCCCAAATGATATGTAAGTTCTACCACCTCTAGAACTTATAATATCTCAAGGAAAATTGGATAAGGAGGAGGGACAGAATCTTTAACTGACCACACTTAAATCGAAAGAGCTGGGTAATGACTAGGTTCATTTTATTTATTTATTTAGCTAATAAGAAGGGAGCTCAGAGTCATAAAAATGAGTTGTAGCAAACAAAAGAGGGTATACTTTTTACACACCTGAATTTATGGCTGAAAATCATCAACTGGTGGATTATTATTATTGTTACTAATAGTACTAGCAGCAGCAAGAGTAGTCCCCTCAACATAAAGGTGAAAATTACTGGGCTTCACCTGAAACTGAAATAGATGCCACATGAATATACAATGGCATATCATTGCTAAATTTTGTGAAGAGAATAACACAATTTGAACATGCAATTACAAAAATTTTCTCAGTTTTGCTTCCATCTAGGATGTTATCAGGAATTTCAGTTTTACACTTCATTTTTTAGGTTGTCAGATACTACCAGATGCATGTACCTGACATTACAAACACATTTATGATTAGCTATTCATATTTGTATATGTATACATACACATATAAACAAATTATGTAAGTTAATAAAAAAGTCATATAGTACAACAATTTCTAAGCAATGTCTTGTCACTAATAACAATAACTGAGTTTTCCAACAATATTATAAAATCCATCTACATTCTTTAGTCTTGTCCAGTCTCCTTCCAAGGCCTTCTGAAACTTACCAAGCCTTTGCAACTTTGGAAATGAAGTTATCTTGGACCTCACCTTAGGCCACAGTTCCAAGCCACTACAGACTCGATTGGCCTCTACCATCTATACCTTATTGGCAAACCAACCATCAAAATGGAAGGGGAAATTCTATTTGCGTACTGGACTTTCGTATTAGGAACCAATTCTTTTTTTTTTTTTTTTTTTTTTTTTTGCGGTACGCAGGCCTCTCACTGTTGTGGCTGCTCCCGTTGCGGAGCACAGGCTCCGGATGCGCAGGCTCAGTGGCCGTGGCTCACGGGCCCAGCCGCTCCGCGGCATGTGGGATCTTCCCGGACTGGGGCACGATCCCGCGTCCCCTGCATCGGCAGGTGGATTCTCAACCACTGCGCCACCAGGGAAGCCTTTGGAACCAATTCTTAATAATTTTTATTTGGGAATTAATTCATACTTAAAGGTAAGCAAAGAATAAAACAAAGAACACCTGGACACTCTTTACTCAGATGTATCTATTGTTAATATTTTACCCCTTTTGCTTTGTATTTGTGTTCTCTCTCAATAGACAGAGAGAGAGAGACAGAGACAGACAGAGAGAGAATAGATAGATATTGATATACATATAGATAATTTCATAATATTTTAAAAGCTATTCAGGGGTAAGTTATATTCATCATGGTTCTAAAAATATAATTACATACTTCTATCTAATGTATCTTTCATATTCCAATGTTGTCAATTGACCCAAAAGTATCCTTTATAGCATTGCTCTCCTCCAACTGAGGATCTAGTCTAGCATGTGGTATCACATACAGTTGTCATATCTTGTTAGGCTTCTTTAATCTGGAATGGTTCCACAGCCTTTCTTTGACCTTTGCTTATCGAGTTAAGTAAGGTGTTGCCTGATTTCTCCCTGGTATAATTACTGGGTTTTTTTCTCCTTTGCAACTAGTAAGCAGTCTGTGAGGAGTCACTTTAAGGTCATGCAAATATCCTA
Source organism: Phocoena phocoena (assembly GCF_963924675.1). Lineage (NCBI taxonomy): Eukaryota > Metazoa > Chordata > Mammalia > Artiodactyla > Phocoenidae > Phocoena > Phocoena phocoena. The sequence goes on along the minus strand of NC_089240.1, from coordinate 72,319,703 downwards.
CTCCTCATCGTAATTTCTGTCAAGCTCCAGCCTCCATTGATGATTCTTGCATAATCCAAACTTTACTATGATTGATGTAAAATGATTTTTCAACTGCAGTACTCCCTCTTACACTTACCAGCTAACCCTCAGAATTCTAGTTTAAGAAAGAGCCCTTATCCCATTTTAATTTATATATTTATCTATTTTTATCAGTGTAGACTCGTGAATTTTTATTTTTATTAATGGTTTACTTAATTATTTTGGTGCTCATATTGTCTCAGATTTGGCCAGTGGAAGCCTTTTCAAGCATCCTTGCAATGTACACCCAATAAAATAAAAATATCGATACTATATTTTTGATATAACAAGATGTTCCAGGTTTATCTTGTGTCTACCCTATCCTAGCCTTGGAATTAGGCATTTCTCCAAATATCTTTGAGAAACAGTTTTTTGTTGCTGTAGTTGTTGTATTACATGTTTTGAGAAAGTTAATGTCTCAGGATTTAGTGATTATATTGTCAATCTGTTTTTCTCCCATCTTTTCACATTTTAATGACATTCCAGTAAGAAAGAGTTGCTCCCACTGGGTGGGAAGACATTAACTTGGAAATTCCCCATTAAGAACTCTTCTTACTACATTACATAGACCTGAATTAGCGCCATCTCTAATTTGTGGGTGCAAGGTCGTGTGTCTCAAAAGAGACAAAGAGTATCTATTCCATTTTTAAGTTTGAGTACCTGTAAAGTTTTGAGTGTGAATGCCTACTGAATATATTTAAGCATATATATTCACCAACATATAATGCAAGAATACAGAAGCTACATTAAGCTGTTTCCTGTTTCCTCCAAATTGTGTGGCATGAGTTTTATTTAAATCTTTAGGAGGAAAGACAAGATGAAAGTAAGTGAGAGAGTGTAACTTTCAATGTTTAAAAATCTTTTTTGGTGCAATCTTACATAGAGAGAGAAATGAAAACCTGGATGTTTTGTTGTGTTGGCTGGGGCTCCAGGTGTGTTGTGCATCACCATACTGGAAGAGAAAGACTCATTACAAGCCAAAGTTCTAGACAAGTAAAGATTCTGTATGAAACAATTTAGTTATAGCAAATTCTTTTTCCTGAAGCAATCTAAGGAGGTAAGGATGGCTGCATATCACTTATGGGAAGGCAGAACAACTGTGATTTGGCTGATGAAGTGCCCTAACCATAGCATTTCTGGCTCCAGGAATAGTCTATGCTAGCAATAACTATCTCTTCTGAAGCTATGAGAGGCTAAGAAAATGCATATGAGCTCTTTGAGGCATAAAGATGAGGAAGCTCCATTTCCAGGGAATCATTTTTCTCTGTCTTGGAAGAGAATAGCCAGGCTATTCAGAAAGCAATGAAAAAGGGGAGGCTTGGAAGTTGCCTGCACACTGGCGTGCGCACTGGCTACAGCCAGCCCTCTCTAATCTTGGGGAGGAGTGCACTGTCATTCACAGGAAATTAAAATTTCAAAGGATGAATTTAGCTATGTAGTAGCAAATGTGCTTCAGTCAAAAGGCTATTGCCATGTGGCTGAGAATATTTTCATTATTAATTCTCCCCCCCCCCCGCCTTTTTTGTTGGTTCAGGACTTGTGTAAAACAATGCAGGATGAAATTCATAGGAAAAAAATGCAACATTTGATAGTGTTATTTCTCCTGGTCCCAGCAACTACCTTTGACCAATGAGAGACAGCAATGTGTCTCAAAACAACTTCAAGCCTAAGAAATTATACCTTATGCAAACCAAACCTAAGAAATAACTTCAGCATTAGCTAGGAGGTCACATTGTGGCATTTAACTTACTACAGTGCCCCCAGATAATCATGGAAATGTAGTAGCTCGTTCTCTGCAGTTCTGCATGAGAAATATGTTCAATGTTAATTTCCAGAATAAATATATATTTTTTTGAGGACAGCAAATCTTCGCCCTCATCAGTTTCTTCCTCGGAGCATTAATTAAGCAACCATATCCTATCTTGGATTAGCTCCCAAATGGCCAGCGTCTATGCCACCAGGGTGAGTTTCAATTGCCACCTGCCTGTCCAGGAGGCTCTCCAAAATCAGCAAGTGGGTCTGATCCAGGCACCTTTCAAATTACTGTTTCTGCCCTGGATCTCACAGTGTGTGAAATTTTGTGTGCACCCTTTAAGAATGGAGTCTTGAAAGATGGTGGTGTAGGAAGACGCTGTTAGCATCTCCCCACAACTAAGGTGCCTGCTGGACACTGGTGGGGAACCCTGACACCAAAGGATAAGGGAGGAACCACCAAGTAAACCATTAAGACATGGGGGGGCTAATAGGAGAGCAGAAGTGGAGGCCAGACTGGATTGGCACCCCTGAGGCCTGGGAGATCAGGAGAGGCAGGCATGAGAGGCCCTCTGGGAGGAGTGGGAGAAGAGCAGAGGGTGATTGCACCTCCCACTCGGGCCCAAGAAACCTGCTGAGTTCCCAAGCCAGCCCCCTGCCCTCCAAGGCCCCCCTCAACCCCTGGCCATATTGGTCCTGGGGGCATAGGATGGAGGCTGAGGGGAGAACAGGAGAGACAGGCAGAAGGGGCCTGCCAGACTTAAGGAGGAGCGGGAGAGGAGCAGAGGGCATTTTCCCTGTCCACTCTAGTCCAGGAAACCTGCTGGTTTCCCAGGTGAGGTCCCTCGTCCCCTGAGACCAAGGGTGGGGGGCACACCTGGGCACCTTCTGTTCCATTGAGCCTAAGCACCACCCCCCACAGCCCCCAGGACCCTTTCCAGACATGTGGGTCCTAAGAATAAGCCCCTCCCACTGCCCAAAGCTCGCCCTTGATTCAGTCCTGCCCTCCACAGCCAAGGTCTTTTCCCCAATTTTTTTTCTTTTTCCTCCTCTTCATTTTTACTATTGTGATACTGTTGTATCTTCCAGTTGTTCATTCATCTATATTTTTATTTTTATATTCTTTCTAACATATCTGTTAGTTTCCTAGTCTAATTTTATTTTTTACTTCCTTATTGTTCTCTCTTTTTTATCCCACCGCACGTGGCTTGCAGATCTTGGTTCATGAACTGGGAGTCAGGCTGAAGCTCCTGGAATTGGAGCTCAGAGTCCAAACGACCGGATTAACAGAGAACCTCAGACCCCAGGGAATATTCATTGGAGTGAAGTCTCATGGAGGTCCTCATCTCAGCACCAAGATCCAGCTCTACCCAACAGCATACAAACTCCAGTGTTGGAAGGCTCAGGCCAAATAACCAGTAAGACAGGAACACAATCCCACTCATACAAAAAAAAATGAGAGCAAAAAATTATGTCACACATGAAGGAACAAGGTAAAAATCTATGAGACCAAATAAATGAAGAGGAAATAAGCAATCAACCTGAAAAAAAAATTCAGAGTAATGATAATAAAGATGATCCAGAATCTTGGAAATAGTAAGAAGGCACAGACTGAGAAAATACAAGAAATGTCTAACAAAGATCTAGACGAACTAAAGAACAAAAAAACAGAGATGGGGGAAGGATTCAAGATGGCAGAAGAGTAAGATGTGGAGATCACCTTCCTCCCCACAAATACATAAGAAATGCATCTACGTGTGGAACAACTCCTACAAAACACCTACTGAACGCTGGCAGAAGACCTCAGACTTCCCAAAAGGCAAGAAACTTCCCACGTACCTGGGTAGGGCAAAAGAAGAAGAAAAAACAGAGACAAAAGAATAGGAACGGGACCTGCACCAGTGGGAGGGAGCCGTGAAGGAGGAAAGGTTTCTACACACTAGGAAGGCCCTTCACGGACAAAGACTGTGGGTGGCGGAAGGGGGGAGCTTCGGAGCCATGGAGGAGAGTGCAGCCACAGGGGTGTGGAGGGCAAAGAGGAGGGATTCCCACACAGAGGATCGGTGCCGACCAGCACTGACCAGCCCGAGAGGCTTCTCTGCTCACCCGCCAGGGCGGGTGAGGGCTGGGAGCTGAGGCTCGGACTTCAGAGGTCAGACCTCAGGGAGAGGACTGGGGTTGGCTGTATGAACACAGCCTGAAGGGGGCTAGTGCACCACAGCTAGCCGGTAGGGACTCTGGAAAAAGTCGGGACCTGCAGAAGAGGCAAGAGACTTTTTCTTGCCTCTGTTTCCTGGTGCGCAAGGAGAGGGGATTAAGAGCACTGCTTCAAGGAGCTCCAGAGATGGGCGTTAGCCACGGGTATCAGTGTGGACCGCAGAGATGAGCATGAGATGCTAAGGCTGCTACTACTGCCACAAAGAAGCCTATGTGCAAGCACAGGTCACTATCCACACCTCCCCTCCCGGGAGCCTGTGCAGCCCGTCACTGCCAGGGTCCCATGATCCAGGGACAACTTCCCGGGGAGAACACACAGCATGCCTCAGGCTGGTGCAACATCACACCAGCCTCTGCCGCGGCAGGCTCACACTGCACTCCGTACTGCTCCGTCCCCCTGGCCTGAGTGAGCCAGAGCCCCCAAATCAGCTGCTCCTTTAACCCCATCCTATCTGAGCGAAGACCAAACGCCCTCAGGGGACCTACACACAGAGGTGGGTGCAAATCCAAAGCTGAAACCAGGAGCTGTGCAAACAAAGAAGTGAAAGGGAAATCTCTCTCAGCAGCCTCAGGAGCAGTGGATTAAATCTCCACAATCAACTTGATGTACCCTGCATCTGTGGAATACCTGAATAGACAAGAGTTATCCCAAATTCAGGAGGGATACACATATATACATACATATATTTCCCCCCTTTTTCTCTTTTTCTGAGTGTGTATGCTTCTGTGTGTGATTTTGTCTATATAGCTTTGCTTTTACCAATTGTCCTAGGGTTCTCTCTGTCCGTTTTTTGTTGTTGTTTTAGTTAAAAAATTTTATTCTTAATAATTATTTTTTATTTTAATAACTTTATTTTACATTATTTTATTTTATTTTTTCTTCTTCTTTCTTTCTTTCTTTCTTTTTTCCTCCCTTTTATTTTGAGCCAAGTGGAGGACAGGCTCTTGGTGCTCCAGCCAGGTGTCAGGGCTGTGCCACTGAGGTGGGAGAGCCAAGTTCAGGACACTGGTCAAAAAGAGTCATTCCAGCTCCACATAAAATCAAACGGTGAAAATCTCCCAGAGATCTCCAACTCAATGCCAAGACCTAGCTCCACTCAATGACAAGCAAGATACAGTGCTGCACATCCTATGCCAAACAACTAGCAAGACAGGAACAAAACCACATCCATTAGCACAAAGGTTGCCTAAAACCATAATAAGGCCACAAAAACCCCAAAACTCACCACCAGACATGGACCTGCCAACCAGAAAGACAAGCTGCAGCCTCATCCACCAGAACACAGGCACTAGTCCCCTCCACCAGGAAGCCTACACAACTCACTGAACCAACCTTAGCCACAGACATCAAAAAATGGAAACTATGAACCTGCAGCCTGCAAAAAGGAGACCCCAAACAGACTAAGTTAAGCAAAATGAGAAGACAGAGAAACACACAGCAGATGAAGGAGCAAGGCAAAAACCAAGCAGACCTAACAAATGAAGAGGAAATAGGCAGTCTACCTAAAAAAGAATTCAGAATAATGATAGTAAAGATGATCCAAAATCTTGGAAAAAGAATGGAGAAAATGCAAGAAACATTTAACAAGGGCCTAGAAGAACTAAAGATGAAACAAGCAACCATGAACAACACAATAAATGAAATTAAATATTCTTCAGAAGGGATCAATAGCAGAATAACTGAGGCAGAGGAACGGATAAGTGACCTGGAAGATAAAATAGTGGAAATAACTATTGCAGAGCAGAATAAAGGAAAAAGAATGAAAAGAATTGAGGACAGTCTCAGAGACCTCTGGGACAACATTCAATGCACCAATATTCGAATTATAGGGGTCCCAGAAGAAGAAAAGAAAAAGAAAGGAACTGAGAAAATATTTGAAGAGATTATAGTTGAAAACTTCCCTAATATGGGAAAGGAAATAATTAATCAATTCCAGGAAGCACGGAGATTCCCATACAGGATAAATCCAAGGAGAAACACACTAAGACACATATTAATCAAACTATCAAAAATCACATAAAAAGAAAAAATATTAAAAGTAGCAAGGGAAAAACCACAAATAACAAACAAGGGAATCCCCATAAGGTTAACAGCTGATCTCCCAGCAGAAACTCTGCAAGCCAGAAGGGAGTGGCAGGACATATTTAAAATGATGAAGGAGAAAAACCTACAACTAAGATTACTCTAACCAGCAAGGATTTCATTCAGATTTGACAGAGAAATTAAAAAGTTTACAGACAAGCAAAAAATTAGAGAATTCAGCACCACCAATCCAGCATTACAACAAATGCTAAAGGAACTTCTCTAGGCAGGAAACACAAGAGAAGGAAAAGACCTACAATAATAAACCCAAAAAGTAAGAAAATGGGAATAGGATCATACATATCGATAATTAACTTAAATGTAAGTGGACTAAATGCTCCAAACAAAAGACATAGATTGGCTGAATGGATACAAAAACAAGACCCATATATATGCTGTCTACAATACACCCACTTCAGATCTAGGGACACATACAGACTGAAAGTGAGGGGATGGAAAAAGATATTCCATGTAAATGGAAATCAAAAGAAAGCTGGAGTAGCAATTCTCATATCAGACAAAATGGACTTTTAAACAAAGAAGAGACAAAGAGACAAAGAAGGACACTACATAAAGATCAAGGGATCAATCCAAGAAGAAGATAAAACAATTGTAAATATTTATGCAACCCAACATAGGAGCACATCAATATATAAGGCAAAAACTAACAGCCATAAAAGGGGAAGTCAGCAGTAACACAGTCATAGTAGGGGACTTTAACACCCCACTTTCACCAATGGACAGATCATCCAAAATGAAAATAAGTAAGGAAACACAACTTTTAAATGATATATTAAACAAAATAGACTTAATTGATATTTATAGAGCATTCCATCCAAAAACAACAGCATACACATTCTCAAGTGCTCATGAAATATTCTCCAGTATAGATCATATCTTAGGTCACAAATCAAGCCTTGGTAAACTTAAGAAAATTGAAATCATATCAGGTATCTTTTCCGACCAAAATGCTCTGAGACTAGATATCAATTACAATAAAATAAACTGTAAAAAAATGCAATCACATGGAGGCTAAACAATACACTACTTAATAACCAAGAGATCACTAAAGAAACCAAAGAGGAAATCAAAAAAATACCTAGAAACAAATGACAATAAAAACAAGATGACCCAAAACTTATGGGATGCAGGAAAAGCAGTTCTAAGAGGGAAGTTTATAGCAATACAATCCTACCTTAAAAAACAGGAAACATCTCAAATAAAAAGCATAACCTTACACCCAAAGCAATTCTAGAAAGAAGAACAAAAAAACTCCAATGTTAGCAGAAGGAAAGAAATCATAAAGATCAGATCAGCAATAAATGAAAAAGAAATAAAGGAAATGATAGCAAAGATCAATAAAAGTAAAAGCTGGTATTTTGAGAAAATAAACAAAACTGATAAACCATTAGCAAGACTTATCAAGAAAAAAAGGGAGAATATTAAATTCAATAGAATTAGAAATGAAAAAGGAGAAGTAATAACTGACACTGCAGAAATACTAAGGATCATGAGAGTTACTACAAGTAACTCTACACCAATAAAAAGGACAACCTGGAAGAAGTGGACAAATGCTTAGAAAGGCACAACCTTCTTAGGCTGAACCAGGAAGAAATAGAAAATATGAACAGACCAATCAGAAGAACTGAAATTGAAACTGTGATTAAAAATCTTCCAACATACAAAAGCCCAGGACCAGATAGCTTCACAGGGGAATTCTATCAAACATTTACAGAGGAGCTAACACCTATCCTTCACAAACTCTTCCAAAATATAGCAGAGAGAGGAACACTCCCAAACTCATTCTACAAGGCCGCCATCACTCTGATACCAAAACCAGAGAAAGATGTTACAAAGAAATAAAACTACAGGCCAATACCACTGATGAACATAGATGCAAAAATCCTCAACAAATTACTAGCAAAGAGAATCCAAAAGCACATTAAAAGGATCATACACTATGATCAAGTGGGGTTTATCCCAGGAATGCAAGGATTCTTCAATATATGCAAATCAATCAATGTGATACACCATACTAACAAATTGAAGGAGAAAAACCATATGATCATCTCAATAGATGCAGAGAAAGCTTTCAACATAATTCAACACCCATTTATGATAAAAACCCTCCAGAAAGTAGGCATAGAGGGAACCTTCCTCAACATATCAAAGGTTATAAATGACAAACCCACACCCAACATCGTCCTCAGTAGTGAAAAAATTAACCATTTCCACTAAGATCAGGAACAAGACAAGGTGGCCCACTCTAACCACTATTATTCAACATAGTTTTGGAAGTTGTAGCCACAGCAATCAGAGAAGAAAAAGAAATAAAAGGAATCCAAATTGGAAAAGAAGAAGTAATGCTGTCACTGTTTGCAGATGACATGATACTATACATAGAGAATCCTAAACATGCTACAAGAGAAATACTAGAGTTAATCAATGAATTTGGTAAAGTAGCAGGATACAAAGTTAATGTACAGAAATCTCTGACATTCCTATACACTCATGATGAAAAATCTAAAAGTGAAATTAAGAAAACACTCCCATTTATCACTGCAACAAAAAGAATAAAATATCTAGGAATAAACCTAACTAAGGAGACAAAAGACCTGTATGCAGAAAATTATAAGACACTGATGAAAGGCATTAAAGATGATACAAATAGATGGAGAGATATACCATGTTCTCTGATTGGAAGAATTCACTTTGTGAAAATGACTCTACGACCCAAACAAAGCTACAGATTCAATGCAATCCTTATCAAATTACCACTGGCATTTTTCACAGAAGTAGAACAAAAAATTTCACAATTTGTATGGATACACAAAAGACCCTGAATGGACAAAGCAATCTTTTTTTTTTTTTTTTCAGTATGCTGGCTCCCCAGAGTTGTGGCCTCTCCCATTGCAGAGCACAGGCTCTGGAAACACAGGCTCAGTGGCCATGGCTCACAGGTCCAGCTGCTCCACGGCATGTGGGATCTTCCCGGACCAGGGCACAAACCTGTGTCCCCTGCATCAGCAGGTGGACTCTCAAACACTGTGCCACCAGGGAAGCCCGACAAAGCAATCCTGAGAAAGAAAAACGGAGCAGGAAGAATCAGGTACCCTGACTTCAGACTATACTACAAAGCTACAGTAATCAAGACAGTATGGTACTGGCACAGAAACAGAAATATAGATCAATGGAACAGGATAGAAAGCCCAGAGATAAACCCATGCACATATAGTAACCATATCTTTGATAAAGGAGGCAAGAATGTACAGTGGAGAAAAGACAGCCTCTTAAATAAGTGGTCCTGGGAAAGCTGGACAGGTATATGTAAAAGTATGAATTTAGAACACTGCCTAATGCCATACACAAAATTAAACTCAAAATGGTTTAAAGACCTAAATGTAAGGCCAGACATCATCAAACTCTTAGAGGAAAACATAGGCAGAACTCTCTGTGACATAAATCACAGCAAGATCCTTTTTGACTCACTTCCTGGAGAAATGGAAATAAAAACAACAAAAATAATGGGACCTAATGTAACTTAAAAGCTTTTGCACAACAAAGGAAACCATAAACAAGATGAAAGGACAACCCTCGGAATGGGAACAAATATTTTCAAATGAAGCAACTGACAAAGGATTAATCTCCAAGATTTACATGCAGCTCAATATCAAAAAAGCAAACAACCCAATCCAAAAATGGGCAGAAGACCTAAATAGACATTTCTCCAAATAAGCTCTACAGATTGCCAACATACACATGAAAGGATGCTCAACATCATTAATCATTAAAGAAATGCAAATCAAAGCTACAATAATGAGATATCACCTCACACCAGTTAGATTGGCCATCATCAAAGCATCTACAAACAATAAATGCTGGAGAGGGTGTGGAGAAAAGGGTACCCTCTTGCACTGCTGGTGGGAAAGTAAATTGATACAGCCACTATGGAGAACAGTATGGGCATTCCTTGAAAATCTAAAAATATTCATTGCAGCTCTATTTACAACAGCCGGGACATAGAAGCAATCTAAGTGTCCATTAACAGATGAATGGATAAAGAAGACATGGCACATGTATACAATGGAATGTCACTCAGCCATAAAAAGAAACGAAACTGAGTTATTTGTAGTGGTGTGGATGGACCTAGAGTCTGTCATACAGAGTGAAGTAAGTCAGAAAGGGAAAAACAAATACCATGTGCTAACACCTATGTATGGAATCTACAAAAAGAAAAAAATGGTCATGAAGAACTTAGGCGCAAGAAAGGAATAAAGATGCGAACTTACTAGAGAATAGACTTGAGGATATGGGTAGGGGGAAGCGTAAGCTGAGACAAAGTGAGAGAGTGGCATGGACATATATACACTACCATACGTACAATACATAGGTAGTGGGAAGCAGCCACATAACAAGGGAGATCAGCTTGGCTCTTTGTGACCACCTAGAGGGGTAGGATAAGGAGGGTGCGAAGGAGGGAGATGCAAGAGGGAAGAGATATGGGGACATATGTATATGTATAACTGATTCACTTTCTTGTAAAGTAGAAACTAACACACCACTGTAAAGCAATCATACTCCAATAAAGATGTTTAAAAAAAGACACAGATGAACAACACAATAACTGAAATGAAAAATACATTAGAAGGAATCATTAACAGAATAAGTGAGGCAGAAGAACAAATAAGTTAGCTGGAAGACAAAATAGTGGAAATTACTGCTGAGGAACAGAATAAAGAAAAAAGATTGAAAAGAATTGGAGACAATCTCAGAGACTTCTGGGACAACACTAAATGCGCCAATATTTGAATTATAGCATCCTAGAAGAAGAAGAGAAAAAGAAGGGTCTGAAAAAATATTTGAAATGATTATAGTCGAAACCTTCCCTAATAGGGGAAAGGAAATATTCACCCAATTCCAGGAAGTGCAGAGATTCCCATACAGGATAAACCCTAGGAAAAGCACATAAAGACACATATTAATCAAAGTAACAAAAATTCAATTCAAAGAAAACATATTAAAAGCAGCACGGGAAAAACAAATAATGACATACAAAGGAATTCCCATAAGGTTAACAGCTGATTTTTCAGTCTGCAGGCCAGAAAGCAGTGGCAGGATATCCTTAAAGTGGTGAAAGACAAAAACCTACTATGAAGATTACCCAGCAATGATCTCATTCAGATTTGACAGAGAAATCAGAAGCTGTTCAGACAAGCAAAAGCTAAGAGAATTCAGGACCACCAAGTCAGCTTTACAACAAATGCTAATGAAACTTCTCTAGGTGGGAAACACAAGAGAAGAAAAAGACCCACAAAAACAAACCCAAAACAATTAAGAAAATGGTAATAGGAACATACATATCGATAATAACCTTTAATTTAAATGGATTAGATGCTCCCACCAAAAGACACAGACTTGCTGAATGGATATAAAAACAAGACCCATATATATACTGTCTTCAAGAGATTCATTTCAGAGCTAGGGATACATACAGGCTGAAAGTGAAAGAATGGAAAAAGATATTCCATGCAAATGGAAATCAAAAGAAAGCTGGAGTAGCAATATCCATATCAGATAAAGTAGACGTTAAAATAAAGACTGTTACAAGAGATAAGGATGGACACTACATAATGATCAAAGGATCAATCCAAGAAGAAGATATAACAATTATAAATATTTATGCACCCAACATAGAGCACCTCAATACATAAGGCAAATGCTAATAACCATGAAAAGAGAAGTCGACAGTAACACAATAATAGTAGGGGACTTTAACACCCCAATTACGCCAAAGGACAGATCACCCAAACAGAAAATAAATAAGGAAACACAAGTTTTAAATGACACAATAGACCATATAGATTTAATTGATATTTATAGAACATTCCACCCAAAATTGGCAGAATACACTTTCTTCTCAAGTGCACATGGAATATTCTCCAGGATAGATCACATCTTGGGTCACAAATCAAGTCTTGGAAAATTTAAGAAAATTGAAATCATATCAAGCATCTTTTCTGACTACAGCACTATGAGACTGGAAATCAATTACAGAAAAAAAAAACTGTAAAAAACACAAATACATGGAGGCTAAACAGTGCACTACTAAATAACCAAGAGGTCACTGAAGAAATCAAAGAAGAAATAAATAATACATAGAAACAAATGACAATGAAAACATGACGACCCAAAACCTATGGGACACAGCAAAAGCAGTTCTAAGAGGGAAGTTTATAGCAATTCAATCTCACCCCAAGAAACAAGAAAAATCTCAAATAAACAATCTAACCCTCTACTTAAAACAACTACAGAAAGAACAAAGAAACGCCAAAGTCAGTAGAAGGAAAGAAATCATAAAGATCAGAGCAGAAATAAGTGAAATAGAAGAGAAGAAAACAATAACAAAGATCAATAAAACTAACATTTGGTTCTTTGAGAAGATAAACAAAATCGATAAACCCTTACCAAGACTCATCAAAAAAAAAGGGAGAGGAAGCAAAACAATAAAATAAGAAATGAAAAAGGAGAAATCACAACTGACACTGCAGAAATACAAAGGCATTAAAAGACTACTGCAAACAACTATATGTCAATAAAATGCACAACCACAAAGAAATGGACAAATTCTTGGAAAGGTACAATTTTCCAAGACTGAATCAGGAAGAATTAGAAAATATAAACAGACTTATCACAAGTAGTGAAATTGAAACTGTAATTTAAAATCTTCCAAGAAACAAAAGTCCAAGACCAGATTGCTTCACAGGCGAATTCTATCAAACATTAAGAGAAGAGCTGACACCGATCCTTCTCAAACTCTTCAAAAAAATTGCAGAGGGAGAAGCACTCCCAAATTCATTCTACGAAGCCACCGTCACCCAAATACCAAAACCAGAAAAAGATATCACAAAGAAAGAAAATTATAGACCAATATCACTGATGAACATAGATGCAAAAATCCTCAACAATATACTAGCAAACAGAATCCAACAACACATTAAATGGATCATACACTATGATCAAGTGGGATTTATCCCAGAGATGCAAGGATTCTCCATTATATGCAAATCAGTCAATGTGATACACCACATTAACAAATTAATGTATAAAAACCACATGATCATTTCAATAGATGCAGAAAACGTTTTTGACAAAACCAACACCCACTTACGATAAAAACTCTCCAGAAAATGGGCAATAGAGGGAAGCTACCTCAACATAATAGAGCTCATATAGGACCAACCCACAGCAAGCATCATGCTCAATGGTGAAAAACTGAAAGCATTTCCGCTAAGATCAGGAACAACACAAGGATGTCCACGCTCACCAACTAGTAGAACTAATCAATGAATTTGGTAAGGATACAAAATTAATGCACAGAAATCACTGGCATTCCTATACACCAACAATGAAAACTCAAAAAGAGAAATTAAGGAAACAATCCCATTTACCATCACAACTAAAACAATAAAATACCTAGGAATAAACCTGCCTAAGTAGGGTAAAGACTGGCACTCAGAAAGCTGTAAAACACTGATGATAGAAATCAAAGATGACATAAACAGATGGAGAAATATACCATGTTCTTGGATTGGAAGAATAAACATTGTGAAAATGACTATACCACCCAAAACAATCTACAGATTTTATGCAATCCCTATCAAACTACCAATGGCATTCTTCACAGAATTAGAACGAAAAATTTTACAATTCGTATAGAAACACAAAAGACCCCGAATAACAAAAGCAGTCTTGAGAAAGAAAACCGGAGCTGGAGGAATCAGGCTCCCCAACTTCAAACCATACCACAAAGCTACAGTAATCAAGATGGTATGGTACTGGCACAAAAACAGAAATATAGATCAATGGTACAGGATAGAAAGCCCAGAGATAAACCCATGCACATATGGTCACCTAGTTTATGACAAAAGAGGCAAGAACATACAATGCAGAAAAGATATCCTATTCAATAAGTGGTGCTGGGAAAACTGGACAGCTACATGTAAAAGAATGAAATTAGAACACATCCTAACACCATACACAAAAATAAACTCAAAATGGATTAAAGACCTAAATATAAGAGCAGACACTATAAAACTCTTAGAGGAAAACATAAGAGAAACACTCTTTGACATAAACCACAACAAGATCTTTTTTGACCCACCTCCTAGAATAACAGAAATAAAAGCAAAGATAAACAAATGGGACTTAATTAAACTTAAAAGCTTTTGAATAGCAAAGGAAACCATAAACAAGACAAAAAGATAGCCCACAGAATGGGAGAAAATATTTGCAAATGAAACAACAGACAAAGGATTAATCTCGAAAATATACAAGCAGCTCATGGAGCTCAACATCAGAAAAAACAATCCAATTAAAAAATGGGCAGAAGACCTAAATAGGCATCTCACCAAAGAAGACATACAGATGGTCAAGAGGCACATGAATATATGCTCAACATCACTAATTATTAGAGAAATGCAAATCAAAACTACAATGAGCTATCATCTCACACCAATCAGAATGACTATTAACAAAAAAATCTAGAAATAATAAATGCTGGAAAGGGTGTGGTGAAAGGGAACCCTCTTGCACTGTTGGTGGGAATGTAAGTTGATGCAACCACTATGGAAAACAGTGTGGAGGTTCCTTAAAAACAAAAAATAGAACTACCGTATGACCCAGCAATCCTACTACTGGGCATATACCCTGAGCAAACCATAATTCAAAAAGAGTCATGTACCACAATTTTCACTGCAGCACTATTTACAATAGCCAGGACATGGAATCAACCTAAATGTCCACCAACAGAGGAATGGATAAAGGAAGTGTTGCACATATATACAATGGAATATTACTCAGCCATAAAACGGAATGAAATTGAGTTATTTGTAGTGAGGTGGATGGAGTCTGTCATACAGAGTGAAGTAAGTCAGAAAGAGAAAAACAAATACTATATGATAACACATATATATGGAATCTAAAAAAAAAAATGGTCCTGATGAATGTAGTTGCAGGGCAGGAATAAAGATGTAGACATAGAGAATGGACTTGAGGGCACAGGGTGGGAGGGGGAAGCTGGGACAAAGTGAGAGTGACATCAACATATATACACTACCGAATGTAAAACAGTTAGCTAGTGGGAAGTAGCAACATAGCACAGGGAGATCAGATCGGTGCTTTGCAATGACCTAGAGTGGTGGGATAAGGAGGATGGGAGGGAGGCTCAAGAGGGAGGGGATATGGGGACATATGTATGCATATGGCTGATTCACTTTGGTGTACAAGAGAAACTAACACAGTATTGTTAAGCAATTATACTCCAATAAAGATCTATTTTTTTTAAAAAAGAGTGGAGTCTCTTTCCCACAGCCCTCTGTCTGTCCTGAAAGTAAGCCTCATTGCCCTTCAATGCCAAATATCTGGGGGTTTGTCTTCCCAGTGCAGGACCCCCAGGCTTGGAAGCTCGATGTGGGGCTCAGACTCCTCACTCTTTAAGAGAACCTCAGCAATTGCAACTGTGGGTCGCCTACCCAGGGGTATTGGTCTTGACCATATTATGTTTCCACCTTTCCTACTTGTCTCATCGTGGTTCCTTCTTTATCTTTAGCTGTAGAAGTTCTTTTCTTCTAGTCTTCAGGTCACTGTCATGGATAATTGCTCTGCATATAGTTGCAATTTTGGTGTGGTTGTGGGAAGAGGTGAGTTCAGGATGTTCCTACTCTACCATCGTGGTCACTTTCCCAAGAGCCAGTGTTTTAGTTTTAGTCTGAAGGCAGGAAAAAAACGCTGTCCCAAATCAAAGGGAGTCAGGCAGGAGGAGTTCCCCCTTTCTCAGCCTTTTTGTTCTATTCAAGTCTTCAACTGATTGGGTGAGTCTCACCCATATTAGAGGGGGCAATCTACTCTACTCAAACAGTTCAAAATATTAATTTCATCCACAAATACCCTCACAAATATACCCAGAATAATGTTTGACAAAATATCTGGGCACCCTATGGCCCAGTCAGGTTGACACATAAAATTAACCTTCATACTACTGAAAGCAATCTATAGATTCAATGCAATTCCTGTTAAATCTCAATGTCATTTTCTGCAGAAATATAAAAGAATTCTACAATTCATATGGAATCTCAAAGGATTCCAGACAGCCAAAACAATCTTGAAGAAGAAAGTTTGAGGACTCACAATTCTTGATTTCAAAACTCACTATAAAGCTACAGTAATCAAAACAGTGTCATATCGTCATAAAATCACACATATATACCAATGAAGCAAAATAAAGAGTCAAAAAATTAATCCTCGGGGCCTCCCTGGTGGCGCAGTGGTTGGGAGTCTGCCTGCTGGTGCGGAGGACAGGGGTTCGAGCCCTGGTCTGGGAGGATCCCACGTGCCGCGGAGCAACTGGGCCTGTGAGCCACAACTACTGAGCCTGCACGTCTGGAGTTTGTGCTCCGCAACAAGAGAGGCCGCGATAGTGAGAGGTCCGCGCACCGTGATGAAGAGTGGCCCCCGCTTGCCACAACTAGAGAAAGCCCTCACATAGAAACGAAGACCTGACACAGCAAAAATAAATAAATTAATTAATAAATTCCTACCCCCAACATCTAAAAAAAAAAAAAAATTAATCCTCATATATATAGTCAAATGGTCTTTCACAAGGGTACCAATATACAATGGGCTCCCAACAAACGGTGTTGGGAAAACTAGATATCTACATCTGAAAGAAAGAAGTTGTGCACTTACCTTACATCATATGCAAAAATTAACTCAAAATGGCTTAAAGACCTAAACATAAGGACTAAAAGTATAAAACTCTTACAAGAAAACATAGGAGAAAAACTTTATGACATTGGATTTGGAAATGATTTCTTGGATATGACACCAAAAACATAGGCAACAGCATCAACAAAAAATAGACAAATGGAACTACATCAAACTTAAAAGCTGCTTATCAAAGGAAATAACAGAATGAAAAGGCAAACTGTGAAATGGGAGAACATATTTGCAAATCATATATCTGATAAGGGGTTAATATCTAGAATATAAAAAGAACTCATGTGACTCAACAACAAAAAAATAACCCCATTAAAATATAGGTTACAAAGAAGATATACAAATGGCCAACAACAAGCATATGTAAAGATGTTCAACATCACTAACCATTAGAGATATGCAAATCAAAACCACAGTGAGATAGTGCCTTATTAGGATAGCCACTATCAAAGACTGACAAACAAACAGAAAATAACAAGTGTTGGCAAGAATGTGGAGAAATTGGAACCCTTGTGCACTGTTAATGGTATATAAAATGGTGCATCTACTATGAAAACAGAACAAACATTCCTCAAAAAATTAAAACTAGAACTACCATACGATCCAGCAATCCCATGTATGGGTATTTAACCAAAATAATTGAAAGCAGGATCTCAACAAGATATTTGCATACCCATGTTCATTGTAGCATTATTCACAATAGCCAAGAGGTGGAAGCAACCCAAATGTCTACTGACAGATGAATATATAAAGAAAATGTATTATATATATGCAATGGAATATTATCCAGCCTTACAAAAGAAGGAAATCTTGTCACATATACAAGATGGATGAATCTTGAGAACATTATGTTATGTGAAATAATCTAGTCACAAAAAGACAAATACAGTATGATTCCACTTATATGGGATAAAGTAGTCAAATTCATAGAGATTGAATGTAAACAGAAGGGCCCTGGTGATTTCTAGGATCTGGGAGAGGGGGAAAGGGGGAGTTGTTTTTTAATGTGTATAGAGTTTCAGTTTTGCAAGGTGAAAAAGGTATGGAGACTTGTTTTATAACAATATACTTAACGTTACTGAACTATACACTTAAAATGGTTAAGATGGTAAATTTCAAGTTCCATTTTATCACAATTTAAATAAAAATTTTTAGGGAACTTATATTGTTCTATGAAGAGTCACTATGGAGGTGCAGGGGGTCTTGACACCCCCAAAGGAGCCCAGACCTAATTGGCAGATTGTACAAGTTATATTGCTGGGGGGTGGCCTTTAGGGTAGAGAGGGATAGTAAAACTTTAATCCTGGTGGAGTTTTAATTTTAGTTTTGTTATTCATGGGTAATATAGAATTAATGTGTTATCAAAAATAAAGCTCAAACCCCTTTAGAATTTATTATTAGAGGATCATGTTTAATGGTATTCACCTTTGCTTTCAATCTAGCCTCATTTTTAATGGGATGGGACAAGATTGAAACTGGAAATTTTATTGAGTCCTTTATTCAAGAGCCTAACATTTTGTATTTTGTCAGAAGGTAGGTTGAAATATGAATCATTTTTCACTGTGTATTAGGAAGAGACAGTACATTTTATAATGCTGTTTTCATAGGAGACTAACCCATTAGCACAGCTCACGAGTCAGTAAAAGGTGTGGACAAGGACCATGGATACCCAAAACATTTTCTGGTACTAAAACAATAGATTGTAGTTCAGCTAATTGAGCTGACTCTTGGTTCCATACTTGGTCAGGGATGTCCCCATGAAGGGATAGAAAACAGCTGTCTCCAGTGGGCTCTATCACTTGTGATAGTGATTCTACCATATTTAAATTTACAAACTTCTTTTCTTATTCCCCAACATGTCCCAGCCCTGCAAGTGGCTGATGGCTCCAGGAGAAGGGTGACCTCCTCTAGCATCATAGTCTTGGTCAAGGCACTGAAGACAAGAAGAAATCATTTTCTCCTACAAATAAAAATGCCAGATGGCTCAGATCTGGCTTTACCCTAAATATGTCTTTTTTTTTTTTTTTTTGCGCTACGCGGGCCTCTCACTGTTGTGGCCTCTCCCGTTGCAGAGCACAGGCTGCGGACGTGCAGGCTCAGTGGCCATGGCTCACGGACCCAGCCGCTCCGTGGCATGTGGGATCCTCCCAGACCGGGGTATGAACCCCGTGTCCCCTGCATCGGCAGGCGGACTCCCAACCACTGAACCACCAGGGAAGTCCTAAATATGTCATTTTAATTTTAGCCAGGAGGCTTCTGTGGCTGTGCCAAGCTGGTGGGGCACTGCCATCATGACCCAAGGCATGATGGGCAACTGCATCCAAAGTGTTACTGGTTTAGAACCAATGAGCTTCATGTCCAATAAGGTCTAATATACAGCTAGCAATTGTTTTATTAAAGTATATGTAGGAGCTGATATAGTCCAGAGGTTCTGGGAAGCATGAGTAAGTGTGGCTAAGGCTTTATCTAGAAAAGAGTGGCCTGGTAACATTAAAGGAAGTGCTTGTTGCATAGCACAGCCTCTAGGACTTGTTGGTGAGGCAGGCCCCATTTATAATGAGGAGACACACAAGTAATGAAATTTGTAAATGGGAATATGTCCAGCTCAAAAATCCAGTTAAGCCCAAGAAATGTTATTACAAAGCTCTTTAATGAGTATTTGTATGTCTACATAGAATGTTATTAATGAAATTTCATACCTATATTCTGGGAGGCAACTGGATATGATTAAGGGCTTGTATGCATCATCTATGTGTGAGGGCTGGACCTTTCAGGTATCATGGAGTACCAAGTAAGGCTGTATTGTGTTCCTTTGAAGAGGAATGGAAATTGAGGCTGGAAAGCTGTTGAAAGAGGCACTGCAAGATGGGAATAAAGACACAGACCTACTAGAGAATGGACTTGAGGATACGCGGAGGAGGAAGGGTAAGCTGGGACAAAGTTAGAGAGTGGCATGGACATATATACACTACCAAACTTAAAATAGGTAGGTAGTGGAAAGCAGCTGCATAGCACAGGGAGATCAGCTCCATGCTTTGTGACCACCTAGAGGGGTGGAATAGGGAGGGTGGGAGGGAGGGAGACACAAGAAGGAAGAGATATGGGGACATATGTATATGTATAACTGATTCACTTTGTTATAAAGCAGAAACTAACAAACACACCATTGTAAAGCAATTATACTCCAATAAAGATGTTAAAAAATAATAATAATAAAAATTTTAAAATATAGAAAGAAAAATCTTTAAAAAAAAAAAAAGGAGGCACTGAATAGAACATGTTAGCCAAATCTATCATAACAGAGTATTTTTCAATAGCCTACCGAATAGAATTTGTATTTTCGATGTTTGGAATTGGAATTTTATAGCTAACACTGTGATAAGAAGTATTATAAATCATAATCAGACTCCATTCAACTTTACTTTATCTTAATATAGGTCAAATGGTACTTGCCAAAGGAAAAAAAACATTGGAATAATTATACCCTCCTTCAAAAGTCTGGTCTCTAATTTGGTAACTCTTATTATAGTTGAAATTGTTGAGTCCTATGGCAAATATATAGTGTGTCATTTAGTGAGATTGACAATTAGGGCTGAAGATTGAATTGTAGATAATTTATTATATCTGGTCTGGACTATAGACATAAAATCAATTATGCTCCCTTTCATTTATTATGGAATCTTATAATAAACTTTGAATTTTAGTCTAAGGACTTTTATTTAGCAGAACAAATTTTGTGTCATTATTACAATGATTTCTTTCTTTACTCAGTAATTTCTTCTTTTCCTTTTGTAATTTAGGATTTTGGGGGGTATTTTTTTTTTTTTTTTTTTTTTGCAGTACGCGGGCCTCTCACTGCTGTGGCCTCTCCCGTTGCGGAGCACAGGCTCCGGACGCGCAGGCCCAGCGGCCATGGCTCACGGGCCCAGCCGCTCCGCGGCATGTGGGATCTTCCCGGACCGGGGCACGAACCTGCGTCCCCTGCATCGGCAGGCGGACCCCCAACCACTGCGCCACCAGGGAAGCCCTTGGGGGGTATTTTAATTTAATTTAATTTAAATGTTTTCTTCTCTGAGGAATCCCAATGTATATCAGAATATTGCAACAGAATTGAGTACAGCCACTGAAACATAAGTACATTTGACCTTGTAGGGCTCTAATGAACCATCTGCCATTGGAGGCATGGAGTCCTGAAAGCCGCATAGAAACTCTTCCTCATAAAAGTAACCACCCGGAGGATTCCTAGCCCCTTTATAGGCAGCGTTCTGGAAATGCAGAGGTCAATGCCTGGACAAGATAAAGTCATGTGGATCTTTTCTCTCCAGTGAATGGGCCTGGTACCTCCTAGGGTGTGGTCATGGGTCAGGCTCCTCAGCTTCTATTCCATTTTATGCTCCTCCAACTCTATCTAGTGTCAGGGTCCTCAGTCCTGTTTCCTCACTTGTAATGTCAGGCTTAGACCTACTAAATTTGAGGCAAATGCTTGGTAGAACCCAGCAGACAGAAGCTGCAGTCCTCAAGGTGCTAAAACAGCATTACACTTCCTTCAGTCCTAAGTGAATCAGGGCCATGCTAGGTCCTGCTTAGAATTGGGAATATTCCTCTCTCTACAATTTGAGTTGCACATTATTGCCTAATCACTGAGGTAGCTCTACTTAAGCTCTATATCTCAAAAAACTTCTTTCACCTTGATGCTAGATCTTCACTCTCTCTAGGGCTTAAACATAGTATATGAATCCAGACTGGAGAATAAATGTCAGGCATTCCCCTCCATGTTCTTCTCCTCTTCCATCCACTCAGCAAGTCCTTCAAGCAGACCTCCTTTTCCTAGGCTCTTTCCACATGCAAAAAGATGATCAGTGCATCAGTGAGCCCAGACACTTATCATTTAGGCTCAGCCAGGGCCCCTAACGACAGTCAAGAGTAATTCATTTTCTGTCGCTGATGAAGTGCCATATGAGTGACAAAAATAAATAGTACTATTACTGCTGGTACAGTTTAGTTACCCAATTCTGATAGCACAAACCAAACCAAACCAAAACATTCTATGAGCATATGATCAATGCACGAACTGGACATTGTTTGGACTTGATTAGGTGAATTTTTTCTTGGTCTTGTTGGTACTAAAATCTATTAGTGATACTCATTTACCAGGTTTCAGGTTATAGTCTCACAGTGAAGAGAGAGTATGTGGGTTCTATCCATAACTGAAATGAGTATAACCCTTTCCTTATGTTTTGGGACATCTAGAATATGGCCCTGCTCATTAGCAGATCAAATAGACTTGAAGTTCAGAGAAAGGTACAAAACATTAATTTTGGGGGTTGTCTTTCAGTTCATTCAAAGTCATTGCATATAGATATCTGTGAATTCCCTTTCATTTTGATTTCTCTCCCTCCTAATTTTTTATACCTCTTCCTCCCCCCACAGTTCCAACTCTAGTGTCATGGTCACAGGAATAGTCATTCCTGACTCCATCTTGGGGGTGTTTTGATAGCTATTCATAGGCTTATGTATGGAGAAGTTTAGGTTGTTCAGCTTCTTTTAGGAATGAGCTAGGTGTATAAATAAATAAAATAAAAAAATACCTATTTACGCAGATTTTAAAATGCTTTTTCTTTTGCTTCAAGTATGAGTGCTTTCCAAATATAACTGAGGATTTGTTTTTATATTTATGAAATGATTTGATGTTTCGCTTCTGTTTCTTATTTCTCATTTAAAAATAAATCTTGTAGCCAGCTTTTTAAAAAAGCAGAGCTCTGCAAAAACATTATCATTAGCTAGAGACTGGCATTAAGGGTCTCAAGGGATTGCCAATGGAATAGAGTGCTTTTGCTTCTACAGTTACTGCTTAACCTCACCCAGTTGAACATCCCCACCATTCGATGGTGAGCATGTAGAGCCCTGTAGGTAATTGCCAACATTACTATCTAACCAGTGCTACTGAGTAATTTTCTTGGAGACTCCAAGGACCATTATCAATACCAGAGGAGACAAAGACCTCTTCATTAACTAATCCAATTCCCTTGGCTCAGGCCTCCCTACTCTAATTAACTGCTGGAAACATCTACAATTCAGAAGTGCTAAATGAATAACCCATTGTTTGCTATGAAAACTAACAAGTGGCTAAATGGGGTGCTTAATATTTTCTGAAATGAGGCCTTAATGTAGATATAAAATTTCCAGAAATATTGAAATAAAAAAATGTAAATACTTTTCAGGAGAGTGGGAGAAACATAGGAACATATACATAAAATTGTATATTTTATAGCATTCTTTATAAGTGAAGCCACTCAGTACAGGAACCTAGAAATACTGTATGTATTATTTACTTTGTCCATAAACATATCATGTTTGATTTATTTAGAGATTTGAAGACCCAGGAAAATGTATCAGGATATTTGTGGAAAAGATTTCTCCTAACTTTTATTTTTCTTTTTGAAATTTCAATGCTCTTGAATTTGGGGGCAGTGAATAAAGGAGGTGATACTTTTCATCAGAAATATTTTTAGTTGTCTTCAAGTATTCACAACATATTTTGATTTTTGAGTTGGAATGAATTGGGTTTGGAAGAAATAGTCAGTGTAATAAATTGCTGAGGTGGATCAGGAAGGAGAAAAACTTAATGTGGATTGAGTACCTACTATGTGCTAGCAATTTCCTAAATACTTACCTCACTTAGTTCTTTGCATAACCATGCACTATAGATGTTATTTTCAATTTTCAGGTGAGGAAATAGCCTCAAAGGGGATGAGAGCCTTGTCATGGTCACACATAATGTAAGAAGGAACATTTTCCCCTAAGCTTGTGGGTCTCAGATCATAATGTGCATAAGAACCACCTGGGAGGGCATGTTAAATACAGATTCCTATGAAAATATTAAGATATTCTGAATAAATACATTTGGGGCATGGCCCAGGAATCTGAACTTTTACAAAATAATCTCATAACTCTGATGTAGGAACTCCTGTAACACAGTTTGAGAAACACTGCCCTAATCTATATTTCAACAGACAAAAGATAGTTTTAAGGGGGGCAGCCTGACCTATATACATGTTTCACTTATTTGAAAGAGTACTCTTGAACTTTAAAAGCCAGGGCATATTTCTGACTCTGGTATACTGATTTTTCTTCAGTATTATTAGTGTGTCCTTTTCCTTTTTTATTTCAGTATAGTTGATTTATAATATTATGTTAGTTTCAGGTCTACAGCATAGTGATTCATTATTTTTGCCGACTATACTCCATTATTGCTTATTACAAGATAATGGCTCTAATTCTCTATGCTATATGGTACATATGTCTTGCTTGTATATTTTATACATAGCAGTTTGTATCTGTTAATCCCATACCCCTAATTTGTTCCCTCCTTCCCTTTCTCTTTTGGGAAACACAAGTTTGTTTTCTATATCTGTGAGTCTGTTTCTGTTTTGCATATATGTTCACTTATTTTACTTTTTAGATTCCACATATAAGTGATATCATAAAGTATTTGTCTTTCTCTGTCTGATGTATTTCACTTAACATAATATTCTCTAGGTCCATACACATTGCTGCAAATGGCAGAATTTCATTCATTTTTATAGCTGAGTAATATTCTATCATGTGTATGTGTGCGTGTGTGTGTACATACATACTGCATCTTCTTAATCCATTTGTCTGTTGATGGGCACTTGTGTTGCTTCCATATCTTGGCTATTGCAAAATAGTGCTGCTATAAACATTGGGGTGTATGTAATCTTTTGAATTAGTGTTTTAATTCTGCATATATACATGCACAGGGGTATGAAATCTCTGGATCATATGTTAGTTTAATTTTTAGATTTTTTAGCAACCTCCATAATGTTTTCCACAGTTGCTGCACCAATTTACATTCCCACAAACAGTGTATAAGGGTTCCCTTTCTCCACATCCTTGCCAACATTTGTTATTTGTAGACTCTTTGATGATAGCAATTCTGACAGGAGTGAGGTGATATTTCATTGTTGCTTTGATTTACATTTCTGTAGTAATTAGCAATGTTGAGCATCTTTTCATGTGCCTGTTAGCCATCTACATGGCTTCTTTGGAAAAAAATGACTATTCGGGTCTTCTGTCCATTTTTTCATTAGGTTGTTTCTTTTTTGATATTGAGTTGTATGTGCTGTTTGTATATTTTGGATATTAACCCCTTGTTGGTCACATGATTTGCAAATATTTTCTCCCATTCCATAGGTTGATTTTTTGTTTTGTTGATGGTTTCCTTTGCTGTGCAAAACTTTTAAAGTTTAATTAGGTCCCATTTGTTTATTTTTGCTTTTGTTTCTTTTGGCTTAGGAGACTGATCCCCAAAAATATTGCTATGATTTGTCAAAGGGTCCTGCCCATGTTCTCTTCCAGGAGTTTTTATGGTTTATGTTCTTATATTTATGTCTTTAAACCATTTTGAGTTTATTCATGTATATGGTATGAGGAAATGTTCTAATCTCATTGTTTTACATGTGGCTGTCCAGTTTTCCTAGCACCACTTGTTGAAGAGACTGTCCTTTCTCCAGTGTATATTCTTGCATCCTTTGTTTATAGATTAATTGAACATGGTGTGTGGGTTTATTTCTAGGCTCTCTATTCTGCTCTACTGATCTATGTGTCTGTTTTTATGCCAGTACCATACTCTTTTGATTACTGTAGCTTTGCAGTAAAGTCTGAAGTCAGGGAGCATGATAACTGCAGCTTTCTTCATTTTTTTAAGATTGCTTTTGCAATTCAAGGTCTTCTGTGGTTCTACGTAAATTTTAGGATTATTTGTTCTAGTTCTGTGCAAAATGTCATGGGTGAAGGGATGGAAAAAGATATTTCATACAAACTGAAACAAAAATAAGGCAGTGGTAGTAATACTCATATCACACAAAATAGACTTTAAAACAAAGGCTGTAACAAAAGACAAAGAAGGACTTAATATAATGATAAAGAGATCAGTACAAGAAGGGGATATTAAATTGATAACATATATGCACCCAATACAGGAGCACCTAAATATCTAAAGCAAATACTAACAGACATAAAGGGAGAAACTGACAATAATACAATAATAGTAGGAGACTTTCACACCTCACTGACATCAATGAAGAGATCATCCAGACAGAAAAATCAGTAAGGCAACAGTAGTCTTAAGTGACACAATAGACCCACTGGACTTAATAAATATCTATGGGACATTACATGTAAAAACAGCAGAATACACATTCTTTTCAAGTGCACATGAAACATTCTTCAGGATGGATCATATACTAAGTCATAAAACAAGCATCAACAGATTTTAGATGATAGAAATCTATAAGTGCTTTTTGCATCAAGAGGAACTCTCAGTCCAGACTGAGGCAGATAGTATATGGAAATGACCTGGAAGATAGAAAGATTGCGTTTTACCAAAGCTTCCTACATCAACTGCCACATACTCCTGCCTGGCTTGTTTGCTTGAAATGAGATGTCTAACCCCAAACAGGTCTGGGTGCTGATGAAAGCCAAGCCCCAGTAATGATTCTAAAATTTCTCCTCTATGCTCACTAACCTTACCCCCAAAATAGGCTACATACAAAAAATTTATAATCAAATTAGTATCAGAGTTTTCAGTAGCAAAACTGAAAGCTAGAAAACAATAGAGCAATAACTATAGTAATAATAATCAGAGTGAAAATGTTTTTCAACCTGGAATTTTATAAATGGACTCAATCAAACATGAAGGTATTTTAAAAAGATATTTTCAGACATTCAAGGACTTAAAAAACTATCTCTCATTGTTTCTTCTCTAGGAACCCACTAGAGGATCTATTCCAGCAGTCACCAAGCTTTTTGTTACCAGGGACTGGTTTCATGGAAGACAAATTTTCCACAGACCAGGTGTGGGGGTGATGGTTCAGGCACTAATGCGAGTGATGGGGAATGATGGGGAGGAGCAGATGAAGCTTTGCTCGCTCGCCCACCGCTCACCTCCTGCTGTGTGGCCTGGTTCCTAACAGGCGGCAGACTGGTACTGGCCCACGGTTGGGGGCTGGGGACCCCTGATCTATTCCACACACAAAAAAAATAAAAGAACAAACCAAGAAATTTATTTTTCCTTCAATGTAGGATGTAGGATTTTTCCTTCAATATAGGTCATAGTAGACCAGCGCTAAGAGCAAATCAAGGCAACAACCCAAGAAAAGAAGATAAACTTTCAAACCATGCTTTTAAACATAGTAGAGAGCATACATTGGTGAACAAGTGATTCATGGCTTTTGCCATTATGAGCTTATAATTTGGAATGTTTTTCCCCCGTATTCCTGAATAACAGCTGTTGAGTCATTTTCTCTAGGTCCCCACCCACTGAAACACCAGGATCAGCCTTTCCTTTTTATCCTGTCTCCTTTGAATTCTGAGATGTATCAACACCATAGGTTTAGGTGAAGAAATAAGCACAGGATGTGAGTTTAGTAAAAAGTGGACCTCTGTGGACCATAGTTATTTAAATAAAACTTTTTCAAAGGCTAGAATAAGTACAATCATAGAATTCTATGTTAGCATATTGATAACGCCTGGAATGTGCCCTGAAAGAACGAACATGGTAACCTATTGGAGTGATGGGATTCTGGGTAAATCATTTATTTTAATAAAATATTATTTGCATAGTAATAAGACATGGAGGAGGAATATGAGCAGCAAGGATAAGAAATTCTAGAGAGGGAAGAGCTTTTCCTAAGAGAGTTGATGATCACCAGCCACTTCTGGGTGTGGGATGAGGGTTGAGCTTGGCCATGGCAAAGGGAATTTATTGGACAAAGAGAAACTAGAAGATCTTATAGTGCTTGTGCAATATTGGCATGTGAATTGGAAACTGGAAGCTTGTTTCCCCTCAGGAAGTGCTGATTTCCCTGCAAATTTTGTTGGCTTGGGACATGGGCTTGAAGCTTCTAAATGGGCAGAGAAAAAGTTCCTGATATCTCCTGATACTTAAGAGATAAAATCCTGTTTGGGAGTTGTTTACTACAAACACATAGCCAGTCTCCCCTTCAAGATATCTGACAGGTTTTGAAGCTGTATGATACAGGAGACTAAATAACTAAACTCAAAACCTCCAATGGGCAAAAGAGAACCTCTGTCACTCTTTTTGGGTTGAGGATACAGAGACTTGACAGACTTTCAATCAAAACACAAGAGAAACTCCATTTTAACTCCAAATGGATGGTTAAACTTCCTTGGTCCCCTTGGGTTGCCCTGAGGTGGTGGCAAGGCATGGCTGACAGGTATGGCCATCAGTTTAGCATGAGCCCTGGCTTGCCTGTTTTCACATTGGGTTCTCCTTCCTCTTCTTCTTGATCTCAATTATTAAATACCCCTAAAGGCCACCTCTAGGAGTTGGGGCAGAGGGGTTTGTGGGCCCAATTGTAACTTTTCCAGTCAAATGCTCTACCACTGAACTATACCTTCTCTTAATTGTAATTTTGGAGTTTCCGCCTAACATCAGTGGCAGACTGGCTGATACAACGTTGTCCCAGCAGGGATTGACCCTCAGGAGTAGATCAATCAATGTTAGTAAATTTTCTAAAAGCCTCCACAAAAATAAAATAAAAACAAGGGAACTCCTAAGGAACAGGAATAAACCAGATATGAACCTAATCTTACTAAAACTATAGCACAAACCCAGCTTATATCAATCTCTTATTTTATTTATGTAATTAGCTTCTTACCCCATCTTCCAAGGAAAGAGAGAATCACATCTGATGAGTGATATCATCATTTTATATACAATGTTTGACATACAATAAAACACTAGTAGACAGAGGCAGGATTATTTGGCTTATAATCATGGGAAAAATAAACAATACCATGATCACAGATCATCTGAATGTTGGAGCTAGCTGATGAGGACTGTAAAATTATAATTAACAGACTTAAGAAAATAGATTAAAAGATGGACAAAATGGATGAAAATATAGAAAAATTCATCAGAGAATTGGAATCTATTTAAAAATAATGTTCTGAAGAAGACATACAAATGGCCAACTGGTACACCACCACAATGAGATATCACCTCACACCTGTTAGAATGGCTATTATCAAAAAGACAAGAGATGAAAAATGCTGGTGAGGATGTGGAGAAAAGGAAATATTTGTGCACTGTTGGTGGGAATGCAAATTGGTGCAACCACTATGGAAAACAGTATGGAGGTTTCTCAAAAAACTAAAAATAGAACTACCATATGATTCAGCAATTCCACTTCTGGGTATCTCTAAAGAAAATAAAAATACTACAAAAAGGTATATGCAATCCCATGTTCATTGCGGCATTATTTATAATAGCCAAGATATGAAAGCAAACTAAGTATTCACTGATGGATGAGTTGATAAAGAAAATGTAATATATATATGTATATATATATATATATATATATATGATTCATATATATGAATGATTCAGCCATAAAAAGAAGGCAATCTTGCCATTTGCAACAACTTGGAGGGGCCTTGAGAGCATTATGCTAAATGAAATGTCAGACAGAGAAAAAAGAAATACTATATGATCTCACTTATATGTCTAATCTGAAACAGCAACAACAACAAGCTCAAGAATACAGAGAACAGAGAAGAAATTGGTGGTTGCCAGAAGCATAGGTGGAGAGTGAGTAAAATGTAAAAACTTTCAGCTATAAAATAGTCATGTGGATGTAATGTACAGCATGGTGACTATAGTTACTAACACTGTATTGTATATTTGAAAGTTACTAAGAGAGTAGATCTTAAAAGTTCTAATAAGAAAAATAATTTGTAACTTTGTATGTTGATGGATGTACTTACTGTGGTGGTCATTTTGCAATATATACAAATATTGAATCATTATGTTGTATGCCTGAAGCTAATATAATCTGTTAATTATATCTCAGTAAAACAAAACAAAAGTGCTGCTTATATGATATTTTTTGAAAAATCAAACTGACATTCTAGAACTGAAAAATACAAATCTGAAATTAAGAATTCATTGGACTCAATTAACAGCAGACAGGACACAATAGGAAAAGTGATTAGTAAGCTATGAAGACAAGCTAATAAAAAATACCCAAACTTAAACACAGTTAAAAAATGGAAAGCAAAGATAAGAATGAAAGAAGACCATTCTCTACGTCTGCATATTTATTCCTGTCCTGCCCCTAGGTTCTTCAGAACCGAAAGTGAGACACAAAAATTTTAATATACAAGAAAGAGAGGATAAAAGAAAATGTAAAAAAATATATATTTAAAGATATTATTGACAAGAATCTTTCCAAAACCCATGAAACACATTATCTAACAGCTTCTAGAAACTCAGAAAACCCCAAAGAAAAACATTACCTAGGCACAATATAGTTAAACCGGTGGCACATATATACAATGGAATATTACTCAGCCATAAAAAGAAACGAAATTGAGTTATTTGTAGTGAGGTGGATGGACCTAGAGTCTGTCATACAGAGTGAAGTAAGTCAGAAAGAGAAACACAAATACTGTATGCTAACAAATATATATGGAATCGAAGAAAAAAAAGGTCATGTAGAACCTAGGGGCAAGACGGGAATAAAGACACAGACCTACTAGAGAATGGACTTGAGGATATGGGGAGGGGGAAGGGTAAGCTGTGACAAAGTGAGAGAGTGGCATGGACATATATACACTACCAAACGTAAAATAGATAGCTAGTGGGAAGCAGCCGCATAGCATAGGGAGATCAGCTAGGTGGTTTGTGACAACCTAGAGGGGTGGGATAGGGAGGGTGGGAGGGAGGGAGACGCAAGAGGGAAGAGATATGGGAACATATGTATATGTATAACTGATTCACTTTGTTATAAAGCAGAAACTAACACACCATTGTAAAGCAATTATACTCCAATAAAGATGTTAAAAATAAATAAATAAAATTGTCTCAAAATAAAAAAAAAGAAAAAAAGTAGCTAGAGGAAAAAAGATGCATTCCCTTAATAAAATTAATAACTGATTGATGAAAGGTGCTAATCAGGAGGATTCAAAATGGCAGCATAAGAAGATCCTTTTCCCATGGACACACACACAAAAAAGTCTCCAACTACATGTGGAATAATTCCCTCTGAAAGGAGTCTGAAAATAGGATGAACAGAGTCTCCACCACAAGGTGTAAAAAAGATAGCATCAAGACATGTAGGAAAAACAGAGATACGGTCATGCCAAGGAAAAACCACACCCCAGCTGTGGCAATACACAATTGGGAAGAAGCACAAAGGTATGATTATTTTTCCTGAAAACTGAGGAATTTGAGCTATACAACAGGCTCCCCAAACCTTAGACCTCGCACAGGAGAGATGAGCCCCCAAAACACCTGGCTTTGAAAGCAATGGGGAAAACTATAGAACTACAGGGAACAGAAAACCACTCTTAAAGGGCTTGCACACAAACTCACTTGACCCAAAGCCAACACAAAACACCACATTGAAAGGTGCATGGACTATAGGTGAAGGGGACCCACTTACTAATCTTGAAATGTCTGCCAGAGAGGCAGAAACCAGTTGTGATGCTCCCTGGGGACTGAGACACTTGCAGGAGTCTTTTTTTTTTTTTTTGCGGGACGCGGGCCTCTCATTGTTGTGGCCTCTCCCGTTGTGGAGCACAGGCTCCGGACGCACAGGCTCAGCGGCCATGGCTCATGGGCCCAGCCGCTCCATGGCATGTGGGATCTTCCCGGACCGGGGCACGAGCCCGTGTCCTCTGCATCGGCAGGCGGACTCCCAACCACTGTGCTACCAGGGAAGCCTCAGGAGTCATTTTTGTGATCTCAGGCAACCTTGCTAATACCTGCACTGGTAGGTGCCATTTTGAAAATCTTCATCTAAACTGTACCTTGGTCGGGTCTCACAGCTAGCCA
This sequence comes from Phocoena phocoena, assembly GCF_963924675.1. Lineage (NCBI taxonomy): Eukaryota > Metazoa > Chordata > Mammalia > Artiodactyla > Phocoenidae > Phocoena > Phocoena phocoena. Next base: position 72,287,937 of record NC_089240.1, on the reverse strand, counting down.
GGTAAAAATCCTGCCCAACAGTACCCAGCAGCAATGACATCCAAACCCCACAGCTACTTTGGGGTCCAGCCCCAGCCACCAGAGCTCAGCAGCTGCAATAGCCAGAGCCCACAGCCACACACCAGACCCAACAGCCATCATGGCCAGGCTGTGCAGCTGTTCTGGTGGCCAACCCCAAGCAGCAGTGTGCCATAGCCTCATACAGCAGCAGTCACAGCCCCATCACAACAGGAGGGTACATGCAGTCCACATAAGGGACACCCTTGAGTGCTGGCTTTGGTGGCTGGGTGGGCTTGCACTTCTGAGCCCCACAGGACATCTCTTATGTGAGGCCACCCCTTTAAGACTGTGAGAGATAGCTGAGTTACCTAATACATGGAAACAGAGAGGCAAAATGAGGAGATAAAAGAATATGTTCCAAATGAAAGAACAAGACAAAACATCAGAAAAAGAACTAAACAAAGTAAAGATAAACAATCTACCTGATAAAGAGTTTAAAGTAATGGTCACAAAAATGCTCACCAAACTCAGGAGTAGAGTGGACAAATGCAGAAGAACTTCAAAAAGAGATAGAAACTATAAGAAAATGCCAAGCAGAAATTATAACTGAACTGAAAAATACACTAGAGAGTTCAACAGCAGATTGGATGAGGTAGAAGAAATCAAGAAGCTTGAAATCGTATCAAGCATCTTTTCCAACCACAAAGGTATGAAGCTACAAATCAATCACAAGAATGAAATGGGAAAAACCCACAAAAACATGGAGATAAAACAACATGCTCTTGAATAATCAATGGGTCATCTAAAAAATCAAAGGAGGAGGAGGGATCAAAATGGCAGAGTAAGAAGAAAAGGATTTCACCTTCCCCCATGAACACATCAAAATTACATCTACATGTGGAATAATTCTCATTGAAAACTAACTGGAAACTGGCAGAAGGATTCCTATACAACCAAGGTTGTAAGAAAGATACACATGTAATCATACAGGAAAGAAAAAAAAGTAATCAGGTCAGGACCTACACCCCAGGAAAGGACTCTGATTAAAAGTGAGATTACATGGGCACATACCTGCTCTGTGGAGTGAGCAGTTCAAGTCAAATAATGGGCACCCCAATCCTGGGATCCTACATGGAGGAGAAAAAACCCTTGCCTGGTTGGAGGTCTGCTGGGACAAATAGAAGGGCTGTGGGAAGCCTGGACTCCACTGTAAGGATTATACATGCTGGCTAGCCCCCGAGGCAGGGCAGAGAGAGGCTGTTCTAGAGGCTGCCAGGTTCCCGTGACAGCCTTGCCATATGCCCCAGCACAAGATGAACACATGCTCTGGTCCCAAAATAAACCCACACACTATGTTCAATTAATCTATAAACAAAGGATGCAAGAGCATACAATGGAGAAAAGAAAGTCTCTTTGGCAAGTGGTGTTGGGAAAGTAGGACAACCGCATGTAAATCAATGAAGTTAGAACACACCCTCACACCACACACAAAAATAAACTCAAAATGGCTTAAAGACTTAAATATAAGACATGACACCATAAAGCTCCTAGAAGAGAACATAGGCAAAACATTCTCTGACATCAATCGTACCAATGTTTTCTTAGGTCAGTCTCCCAAGGCAATAGAAATAAAAACAAAAATAAACAAATGGGACCTAAACAAACTTACAAGCTTGTGTACAGCAAAAGAACCATAAACAAAACAAAAAGACAACCTATGGAATGGGAGAAAATATTTGCAAATGATGCAACCAACAAGGGCTTAATTTCCAAACTACACAAACAGTTCATACAACTCAATAACAAAAAAAGAAAAAACCAAGCCATTCGAAAAATGGGCAGAAAACCTAAATAGACATTTCTTCAAAGAAGACATACAGATGGGCAATAGGCACATGAAAAGATGTTCAACATCGCTAATTATTAGAGAAGTGCAAATCAAAACTACAACAAGGTACCACCTCACACCAGTCAGAATGCCCATCATTAAAAAGTCTACAAATAACAAATGCTGAAGAGGGAGAAAAGGGAACCCTCCTACACTGTTTGTGGGGATGTAAATTGGTGCAGCCACTAAAGAAAACAGAATGGAGGTTCCTCAAAAAACTAAAAATAGAGTTGCCATATGATCTGGCAATCCCACTCTTGGGCATATGTCCAGACAAAACTATAATTTGAAAAGATAAATGCACTCCTATGTTCACAGCAGCACTATTCACAATAGCCAAGACATGGAAACAAACTAAGTGTCCATTGACAGATGAACAGATAAAGATGTGGTACATATAAACAATGGAATCTTACTCAGCCACTAAAAAGAAGGAAGTAATGCCATTTGCAGCAACATGGATGGACCTAGAGATTATCTTACTAAGTGAAGTAAGTCAGAAAAAGAAAGACAAATACCATATGTTATCATTTATATGTGGAATCTAAAATATGACACAAATGAACTTATCTATGAAACAGAAACAGACTCACAGACATAGAGAACAGACTTGTGGTTGCCAAAGGGGGAGTATGTGTGTGTGGTGGATGAATTGGGAGTTTGAGATTAGCAGATGTAAACTATTACATATAGAATAGATAAACAATAAGGTCCTGCTGTATAGCACAGGGAACTATATTCAATATCCTGTGATAAACCATAATGGAAAAGAATATGAAAAAGAATTGTATATATATGCATAACTGAATCACTTTGCTGTACAGCAGAAATTAACACAACACTGTAAATCAACAATATTTGAATAAAATAAATTTTAAAACATGCTCTGGTCCCACTCACTCCATGCTACAGTGCGGCACTGGATCTGAGGTGGCCACAACTGGAGAAAAGACAACCGTGGGATGCATTGGCAATCCAGTCCCAGAGCAGAAACCTAGGTGAGGTGGCCATGGCCATTGTTGGCACTTACTCAAGCAGCACCCCTGAAATCTGACAGCAGCTATTCCACCACAGCTCACCTCTTAATACACTCAGAAAGACCACATGTGGGTCCCACCTGCCCTGAGGATTTGTTCCACAACAGGGCAGGAATGGTGGAGGCTGCATTGAATGATCAGCTGTGAGAGACAGCAGGACTTGCCCCCGAGGCAGCATGGAGACAGGTCTGCATTAGAGACTGCCAGTTTTCCTACCACCACATAGCCATGCCCCAGCCTGAGCTGAGCGAACACTCTGGCTCCTGTCATTCCATGCCACAGCATGGCACTAGATCTGGGGCAGCCACAACCGTGGAAAAGACTCAAACATGGGGTGCAAAGGTGATCAAGTCCCAGAGTGGAGCCCAGGTCGAGCAGCATGGCCACTGTTGGCTATTACTCAAGCATCACCCAGAAGCAAGCTCAGATCAATGAGAGTGACCACTCCACCACAGCTCACCTCCTAATACATGCCGAGAGTCCATGCAGGCCCCACCAGCCCTGCAGAGTGATACTACAACAAGGCAGGGTGCTGCAGAGGCTAGGGGCAGTGTCTGGCTGTGAGGGACAAAGGGGACTTGCATTTGAGTCTGCATCAGAGTGGAGCCATGGGCTCCTGCACAAGCAGCAAATTGGAACTCTCACATGGGCCCCACTTGCTTCGGCACTCCCATCCTCTAGGGCAAGGGTCCCAGTGTGGGAAGAGGGAAAACTACACCTAAAGGGAAGAGAGTCAGCTCAGGCCCAAACCTCAGGGCTTCTGCTCCAGCAACTTGTGATTGGACCTTGTCCCCAACAAGGCAGTAAGAGCCACTGAGCAGAGAGGAAGTCCTGCCTCACACCTGACACCACCTCTAGCCATTCTATCTCCAGTCACACCCCCTACTAAAGTGATAACTCACAGCACACATTGAGGAAAGAAGTGACTGGCATCTACATCAAAACCAGCCCTCCCACCAAAGGCACTGGACGTATTCAGTCTACATAGGGAAGCTCCCACATAAGAACACCAATTCCAGACCATAATAAGTAACTGTTTAACCTAATTATTAGTGAAATGAAAATCAAAACAACAACGACGTATCACCTTACTGCTGTCAGAATGACTGTCAACAAAGTGTCTACATATAACAATGTTGGAGAGGATGTGGAGAAATGGAACATTTGTGCACCATTGTTGGGAATGTAAATTGGTGCAGCCACTATGGAAAACAATATGGAGGTTCCTCAAAAAACTAAAAATAGAACTACCATATGATCCAGCAATTCTACTCCTGGGTACATAACTGGGAAAAAAATGAAAACATTATTTTGAAAAGATACATGCAAAACAGAAACAGACTCACAGACATAGAAAACAAACTAATGGTTACCAAAGGGGAGAGTAAGGGAGGGAGGATAAGTTAGGAGTATGGGATTACTAGATACAAACTACTATACATAAAATAGATAAGCAACAAGAATTTGCTATATAGCACAGGGAATTAGATTCAGTATCTCGTAATAACCTACAATGGAATATAATCTGAAAAAATTAACGGAATCACTTTGCTATACACCTGAAACTGACACAATATTGTAAATCAACTATACTTTCATAAATAAAAGAAAATATACCTGCACCCCAATGTTCACAGCAACACTATGTACAATAGCCAAAATATGGAAGAATTCCAAGTGTTCTTCAAGAGAAGAATGGATGAAGAAGATGTGATATATATATATATATATATATATATATATATATATATATACAGGGGAATGTTAGCCATAAAAAAGAATGAAATTCGGACATTTGCAGCAACTTATTTGGACTTAGGGTGTATTATGCAAGTGAAATAAGTCAATTTGTCTGTGTTCTTTTGAAAAATATCTATACAGATCCTCTGCGTTTTTAAACCAGATTGTTTTTGCCTATTGAATTATGTGTTCTTTATATATTTTGGGTACCAATCCCTTATCACACATACAATTTATAAATACATTCTCCCATTCATTAGGTTGTCTTTTCATTTTACTGATGGCTTTCTTCACTGTGCAAAATTTTTTTAGCTTCATGTAGTCCCATTTGTTTATTTTTGCTTTTGTTTCCCTTGCCTTTGGAGTCAGATCTACAAAAACATTGCTAAGACCAATGTCAGTGAGGTTACTGCCTATATTTTCTTTTAGGAATTTTATGCTTTCAGGTCTTACATTCAAGTCTTTACTCCATTTTGAGTTAATTTTTGTGTGTAGTGTATGTTATTATTCTATTTTTTTTTCTTTTGCATGTGGCTCTCCAGTTTTCCCAGCACCTTTATTAAAGAGACTCCCCTTTCTCTATTGTAAGTTCTTTGCTACATTGCTGTAGATCAGTTGTCCATATGTACATGGATTTATTTCTGGGCTCTTAATTCGGTTCCATTGATGTATGTGCATTTTTTTTTTTTTTTTTTTTTTGCATTACGTGGGCCTCTCACTGTTGTGGCCTCTCCCATTGCAGAGCACAGGCTCCGGATGTGCAGGCTCAGCAGCCATGGCTCACGGGCCCAGCCACTCCGCAGCATGTGGGATCTTCCCGGACCGGGGCACAAACCCACGTTCCCTGCATCGGCAGGCGGACTCTCAACCACTGCGCCACCAGGGAAGCCCTGTGCATTTTTTAATGCCAGTATTGTACTGTCCTGATTACTATAGCTTTGTGATATAGTTTGAAATCATGGCACACGATGCATCCAGCTTTGTCCTTCTTCCTCAACATGGTTTTGGGTATTCTGGGTCTTTTGTGGTTCCATACAGATTTTAGTATTGTTTGTTTTATTTCTGTGAAAAATGCCTTCAGAATCTTGATAGGTATTGTGTTGAATCTACAGACTGCTTTGAGTAGTAAGGACATATTAATAATATTAATCTTCCCAAACTATGAACACAGAATATCTTTCCATTTATTTGTGTCTTCTTCAATTTCTTTCATCAATGTCTTATAATTTTTTGTGTGCAGGTCTTTCACCTCTTTGGTTAAATTTATTCTTAGGTATTTTATTCTTTTTGATGCAATTGGATGTGGGATTGTTTCCTTAATTTCTCTTTCTGATAGTTTCTTATTAGTGTATAGAAATGCCACAAATTTCTGTATGTTGATTTTGAATACTGTTATGTTCCTTAATTCATTTATTAATTCTAACAATGTTTTCGGTGCAGTCTTTAGGGTTTTCACACATATCATCTCTAAACAGTGACAGTTTTACTTCTTCCTTTCCAATTTGGATGTCTTTTTTTTCTTGCCTAATTGCTCTGGCTAGGACTTCCAATACTATGTTGAATGAAAGTGAAGAGTGGGCATCCTTGTCTTCTTCTTGATGTTAAAGTTTTCAGCTTTTCACCACTGAGTATTGTATTAGCTGTGGGCTTGTTGTATATGGCCTTTATTATTTTGGGGTATGTTCTTTCTGTACCCACTTTGTTGAGAGTTTTTACATAAGTGGATGCTGAATTTTATCAGATGCTTTTTTCTGCATCTATTGATATAATCATATGATTTTTAATCCTTCATTTTGCTCATGTGGGGTAGCACATTTATTGATTTGTGGATGTTGAACAATCCTTGCATACCTGAGATAAATCCCACTTCATCATTGTTTATGATCCTTTTAATGTACTGTTGAAGTTGGTTACTAATAGTTTGTTGAGGTTTTTTTGCATCTATGTTCATTGGGGATATTGGCCTGTAATTTCATTTTTTAGTGGTGTCCTTGTCTGGTTTGGGTATCAGAGTAATGCTGGCCTTGTAAAATGAGTTTGAAAGTGTTTCCTCCTCTTCTGGTTTTTTGTTTGTTTGTTTTTGGAAGGTTTTGAGAAGGATTGGTGATTGGTATTAATCTGTGAATGTTTGGTAGAATTCACCAGTGAAGCTGTCTGGTCTTGGACTTTTGTTTGTTAGGAAGTTTTTGATTACTGACTCAATCTGTTACTAGTAATAGATCTGTTCAAATTTTCTATTTTTTCATAATTTGATCTTTAAAGATGGTACATTAATATGAATTTAATCATTTCCTCTGTGTTGCCCAATTTGTTGGCATATAATTGTAGTTGTTGCTTATGATCCTTTGGATTTCTTTGGTGTCACTTGTAACTTGTCTTTTATTTCTGATTTTATTTGAGTTCTCACCCTATTTTTCTTTATGAATCTAGCAAACTTGTTCTTGATTTTGTTTATCTTTTCAAAGAACTGGGTCTTGGCTTTATGGTCTTTTCTATTGTCTTTTTAGTCTCTATTTTATTTATTTTTGCTGTGATCTTTATTTCCTTCCTTCTACTAATTTTGCATTTTGTCTGTTCTTTTTCTAATTCCTCGAGTTGTAAAGTTAGGTTGTTATTTTATACTTTTTGTGTTTTTTGATGGAGGCATTTACTACAATGAACTTCCCTCTTATAACTGACTTTGCTGCATCCCATAAGTATTGTTACATTGTATTTCTATTTTTATTTGTCTCTAGGTATTTTTTAATTCTCTTCTGCTTTTTATCATTGACCTATTGGTTGTTCCATGTTGTTTACTCTCCACATATTTATGAATTTTCCAGTTGTCTTCTTGTAATTTATTTCTAGTTTCATACTATTCTGATCGGAAATGATGCTTGATATGATTTCAATCTGCTCAAATTTGTTAAGACTTGCTTTGTGTCCTAACATATATCCTAGAGAAGGTTCTATGTGCACTTGAGAAGAATGTGTATTCTGTTGCTTTTTGATCGACTGTTCTGTGTGTAATTATTAAATTCATTTGGTCTAACATGCTATTTAAAACCAATGTTTCCTTATTGATTTTCTGTCTGGATGATCTATCCATTGATGAAAGTGGAGTATTAAAGTCTTCTATTATTACTGTACTGATGTTTATAGCTCTCTTTATGTCTGTTAATATTTGCTTTATATATTTAGGTTATCCTACATTGCATGCATAAATATTTACAAATGCTATATCCTCTTATTGGTTTAACCCTTTTATCATTCTGCAGTGACCCTCTCTGCCTTTTATTGCATTCTTTCTTTTAGAGTCATTTTGTCTGATAAAAGTATCACTACCTCAGATTTTTCTTGATTTCCATTTTGAGAGCATATAATTTTCCATCCCTTAACTTACAGTCTGTATGTGTTCTTATGTCTGAAGTGAGTCTCTTGTAAGCAATACATAGATGGTTCTTGTTTTGTTCATCCATTCAGCCTCTGTATACCTTTAGGTTGGTGAATTTATTCCATTTTACATTTAAAGTAATTATTAATAGGTATGTACTTATTACCATTTTGTTCATTGTTTTCTGGCTGTTGTGTAATTTCTCTGTCCCTTTCTTCTTCTCTTGTCTCTCCATTTGTGGTTTGATGGCTTTCTATACTGGTATGCTTAGATTCCTTTCTCCTTATATTTTTTACATTTACTACAGGTTTTTGCTTTGTGATTACCATGAGGCTAACATATAACAAGTTATATTTATAAGTTGGACTTTTAATAGGAAATTGACAAGCTAATCCTAAAACTTATATAGAACTGCAGAGGATTTATAATTGCCAAGAAATCTTGAAGAAGAACATGTTTATTATAAAATATTAAAAATTAAGAGAATATGATATTGGAGCAAAGATAAACCAATTGTACAGAAAAGAAAATCCAAAAATAGATCTACACATATGTAGTATCCTGATTTATGACAAATCTCTACTGCAATTCGACAGAATAAAGGATGACCTGTTCAATAAATGTTGAGGAATCAATTGCATACCCATAGGGAAAAAGTGAGCCTTGACACCCTATCTCACATCAGAAACAATAATTAATTCAAAATGAATCATAGATCTAACTATGACAATTAAAAAATAAATAAATATTTTAGATGAAACCATAGGGAAATGTTGTCATGCCCTTGAGTCAGGCAAAAACTTGTTAAACTTGAAAAATAAAATTAATCATAAAAGAAATTAGATTTCATTAAAATTAAGAACTTCTGTTAATTAAAAGACACTCGTGTGAGAGTTGAAGAGGCAAACAATGAGTGGAGGAAAACACTTGCAATACATAAAATCTTATAAAGAATTCAAAATCAGAATAAATATTCATACAAATCAACAAGAAAAAACACCATAAATTAAAAATGGGTAAAAGACTTAGACAATTCACAAATTTCTAAATGACCAATAAGAATATGAAAATATTCTCAATATCATCAGTTAGCAGAGAGACACTAATTAAAATCACAATGTAAAAGTTCTGATTATGATTTTGGCTGTACAAATATATACATGGGATAAAATTGCATAGAACCACACACAGACACACACACATACACACATACACAAATGAGTGTATGTAAAAACTAATGAAATTTGAGTACGGTTTCTTGTTAACCATATTGTATCAATGTCAATCTCCTGTCCAAAAAATACTTGTACAAGACTGTTCTTGGCAGTTTTATCTGTAATGTCTCAGCCTGGAATCAGCCCAAACGTACATCAACAGGAGGATAGATAAACAAATATTCTGTAGTCATACAATGGAATACTTCTTAAGAATAAAAAGGATGACTGATGGCATGGATGAATCTCAAAAACATGTTGAGCCAAAGAAGCCAGACATAATATTATATAACTCCATTTATATAGATTTCTAGAACAGGCAAAACAAATCTATAGTGATAGAAATCACAATAATAGTTGTCTCTGGCATGGATGGAATTTAATTTAAAGGGGTATATAGGAACATTCTGGGGTGGTAAAAATGTTCTATACCTCGATTTAAAAGGTAAATAAATATGTGTGTATATTTGTCAATACTCATCAAACTGTACATCTAAGACATATTCATTTTATTGTAAAATAACTTATACCTCACTTTTAGAAAAAGAAAACATCAGGAAAGAGGATGACATGAGGCCCAGGAAAGAGGGGATCTAACATAACCAAAAAGGGAAAGAATCTCTAACATAATGCCAAAAAGAAGTCCCGGGTTGATGGCTAAGCAGGGAATATAGAGGGCAGCCCGTCTAGATTGAGCAGGAGGACAACGGCCTCTAGAAGAGAGGTTTCCCAGGAAAACTGGAAGCGGTGTATTGCCTAATGTATTTGACCACTTGGAAAATTATATTAATATGTAACAGACCTGACAGACCATGAAGAAATAATTAACAATAGATACACAGATTAAGAATAATTAAAAATATTGGGAAATCACTTTCTCTAGAGGGGGATTATAAAATACAGGAAGCATAATCATAGTACATTACCTGTCTCCACAGATAATGCTTACATAGTCATAATAATGTAAACACTGGCTACTGTGTTTTTGAAATATGACCTAGCTATTCTGTGAAGGTGAGGGCAAGAGAAGTGTGTTTGTGTGTGTCAGTGTGTTGGAAGAGAGCTAAATTTCATCTACCATGTTCAGAAATCAACAGTTGTTGAAGTGAAAACTTTAAGTAGTATATTATCTAGAAATATGAAGTTATAACCAAAAAACAACTAAAATAGCAGAAAATTCTTGCCTCTAAAGACTAAGAATTCAGTTCTGCAGGAGTGGGCAGGATCTTTTTTTATTATGTCTTTAGTAATATTATGCATATAATTTATGTTGAAAATGCAAGTTAACTTTAAAAGAAAAGTGACTTGTAGGTAGATGATGCTCCCAAAGATGCATACATACTAATCACCCAAACCTGTGAATATATTATGCTACATGGTAAAGAGGAATTAAGGTTGTAGATGGAATTAAGGTTGCTAATCAGTTGACTTAAATTTTTTAATTTTAACATCTTTACTGGAGTATAATTGCTCTACAGTGGTGTAATAGTTTCTGCTTTATAACAAAGTGAATCAGACATACATATACATATATCCCCATATCTCATCCCTCTTCAGTCTCCCTCCCACACTCCTTATACCATCCCTCAAGGTGGTCACAAAACACCGAGTTAATATCCCTGTACTATGTGGCTGCTTCCCACTACCTACTGATTTTACATTTGGTAGTGTATATACGTACATGCAACTCTCTCACTTTGGCCCAGTTTACATTTCCCCCTTCCCGTGTCCTCAAGTTCATCCTCTATGTCTGCAACTTTATTCCTGTCCTGCCCCTAGGTTCCTCAGAATCTTTTTAGATTCCATATATATGTATTAGCACGTGGTATTTATTTTTCTCTTTCTGACTTACTTCACTCTGTATGACAGACTCTAGGTCCATCCACCTCACTACAAATAACTCAATTTCGCTTCTAGTTATGACTGAGTAATATTCCACTGTATATATGTGCAACATGTTTACCCATTCATCTGTCAATGGACACTTAGGTTGCTCCCATGTCCTGGCTATTGTAAATAGTGCTGCAATGAACACTGTGGTACATGACTCTTTTTGAATTATGGTTTTCTCAGGGTATATGCCCAGTAGTGGGATTGCTGGGTCGTATTGTAGTTCTATTTTTAGTCTTTTAAGGAGCCTCCATACCATTCTCCAGAGTGGCTGTATCAATTTACATTCCCACCAACAGTGCAAGAGTGTTCCCTTTTCTCCACACCCTCTCCAACATTTATTGTTTCTAGATTTTTTGATGATCACCATTTTGACCAGTGTGAGGTGATACCTCATTGTAGTTTTGATTTGCATTTCTCTAATTATTAGTGATGTTTAGCATCCTTTCATGTGTTTGTTGGAAATCTGTATATCTTCTTGGTAGAAAGGTGTATTTAGGTCTTCTGCTCATTCTTAGACTGGGTTGTATGTTTTTTTTATACTGAGCTGCATGAGCTGCTTGTAAATTTTGGAGATTAATCTTGCCAGTTGCTTCATTTGAAAATATTTTCTACCATTCTGAGGGTTGTCTTTTGTCTTCTTTATGGTTACTTTGCTGTGCAAAACTTTTAAGTTTCATTAGGTTCCAGTTCTTTATTTTTGTTTTTGCTTCCATTTCTCAGGGAGGTGGGTCAAAATGGATCTTGCTCTGATTTATGGCATAGAGTGTTCTTCCTATGAGTTCTTCTGAGAGTTTGATAGTGTCTGGGCTTACATTTAGGTCTTTAATCCATTTTTAGTTTATTTTTGTGTATGGTGTTAGGGAGTGTTCTAATTTCATACTTTTACATGTACCTGTCCAGTTTTCCCAGCACCACTTACTGAAGAGACCGTCTTTTCTCCACTGTATATTCTTGCCTCCTTTATCAAAGATAAGGTGACCATATGTGCATGGGTTTATCTCTGGGCTTTCTATCCTGTTCCATTGATCTATATTTCTTTTTTTGTGCCAGTACCACACTGTGTTGATTACTGTAGCTTTGTAGTATAGTCTGAAGTCCAGAAGCCTGATTCCTCCAGCTCCATTTTTCTTTATCAAGATTGCTTTTCTTATTCAGGGCCTTTGGTGTTTCCATAAAAATTGTGAAATTTTTTATCCTGGTTCTGTGAAAAATGCCATTGGTAGTTTGATAGGGATTGCATTGAACCTATAGATTGCTTGGGGTAGTATAGTCATTTTCACAGAGTAGATTTTTCCAATCCAAGAACATGGTATATCTCTCCATCTGTTTGTATCATCATTAATTTCTTTCATCAGTGTCTTATAGTTTTCTGCATGCAGGTCTTCTGTCTGCTTAGGTAGCCTTATTCCTAGATATTTTATTCTTCTCTTGCAGTGGTAAATGGGAGTGTGTTCTTAATTTCACTTTCAGATTTTTCATCATTAGAGTATAGGAATGCCAGATATTTCTCTGTATTAAATTTGTATTAAATTTGTATCCTGCTACTTTACCAAATTCATTGACTAGCTCTAGTAGTTTTCTGGTATCATCTTTAGGATTCTCTATGCAGAATGTCATGTCATCTGCAAACAGTGACAGCTTTATTTCTTCTTTTCCAATGTGGATTCCTTTTATTTCTTTTTCTTCTGTGATTGCTGTGGGTAAAACTTCTAAAACTATGTTGACTAAGAGTGGTGAGAGTGGGCAACCTTGTCTTGTTCCTGATCTTAGTGGAAATGGTTTCAGTTTTTCAACATTGCGGATAATTTTGGCTGTTGGTTTTTCAAATATGGCCTTTATTATATTGAAGAAAGTTCCCTCTATGCTTACTTTCTGCAGGGATTTTATCATAAATGGGCATTGAATTTTGTCAAAAGCTTTTTCTGCATCCATTGAGATGATCATATGGGTTTTCTCCTTAAATTTGTTAATATGGTGTATCACATTGATTAATTTGCATATATGGAAGAATCCTTGCATTGCTGGAATAAACCCCACTTGATCATGGTGTATGATCCTTTTAATGTGCTGTTGGATTCTGTGTGCTAGTATTTTGTTGAGAATTTTTGCATCTATGTTCATCAGTGATACTGCCCTGTAGTTTTCTTTCTTTGTGGCATCTTTGTCTGGTTTTGGTATCAAGGTGATGGTGGCTTCGTAGAATGAGTTTGGGAGTGTTCCTCCCTCTGCTATATTTTGGAAGAGTTTGAGAAGCATAGATGTTAGCTCTTCTCTAAATGTTTGATAGAATTCCCCTGTGAAGCCATCTGATCCTGAGCTTTTATTTGTTGGAAGATTTTTAATCACAGTTTCAATTTCAGTTCTTGTGTTTGGTCTCTTCATATTTTCTATTTCTTCCTGGTTCAGTCTCAGCAGTTGCGCATTTCTAAGAATTTGTCCATTTCTTCCAGGCTGGCCATTTGATTGGCATAGAGTTGCTTGTAGTAATCTCTCATGATCTTTTTTATTTCTGCAGTGTCAGTTGTTACTTCTCCTTTTTCATTTCTAATTCTATTGAATTGAGTCTTCTTCCTTTTTTTCTTGATTAATCTCGCTAATAGTTTATCAATTTTGTTTACTCAAAGAAACTGTTTTTAGTTTTATTGATCTTTGTTATCATTTCCTTCATTTCTTTTTCATTTATTTCTGATCTGATCTTTATGATTTCTTCCTTCTGCTAACTTTGTTTTTTTAAAACTTCTTCTTTCTCCAATTTCTTTAGGTGCAAAGCTAGGTTGTTTATTTGAGATGTTTCCTGTTTCTTAAGGTAGGATTCTATTGCTATAAACTTCCCTCTTTGAACTGCTTTTGCTGCATCCCATAGGTTTTGGTTCATCGTGTCTCATTGTCATTTGTTTCTAGGTATTTTTTGACTTCCTCTTTGATTTCTTCAGTAATCACTTCGTTACTAAGTAGTGTACTGTTTATGCTCCATGTGTTTGTATTTTTTACAGATCTTTTCCTGTAATTGATATCTAGTCTCATAGTGTTGTTGTTGGAAAAGATACTTGATATGATTTCAATTTTCTTAAGTTAACCAAGGCTTGATTTGTGACTCAATATATGATCTATCCTGGAGAATGTTCCATGAGTGCTTGAGAAGAATGTGTATTCTGTCATTTTTGGATGGAACGTCCTATAAATATCAACTAAGTCCATCTTGTTTAATGTATCACTTAAAGCTTGTGTTTCCTTATTTATTTTCATTTAGGGTGATCTGTCCATTGGTGAAAGTGGGGTGTTTAAATTTCCCTACTATGATTGTGTTACTGTCGATCTCCCCTTTTATGGATGTTAGCACTTGCCTTATGTATTGAGACGCTCCTATGTTGGATGTATAAATATTTACAACTGTTTTATCTTCTTCTTGGATTGACCCATTGTTCATTCTGTAGTGTCTTTCTTTGTATGTTGTAATAGTCTTTATTTTAAAGTCCATTTTTTCTGATATGAGAATTGCTACTCCAGCTTTCTTTTGATTTCCATTTTCTTGAAATATATTTTTCTATCCTCTGACTTTCAGTGTATGTGTCCCCAGGTCTGAAGTGGGTCTCTTGTACACAATATTAATACAGGACTTGTTTTTGTATCCATTCAGCCAGTCTATGTCTATTGGTTGGAGCATTTAATCCATTTACATTTAAGGTATTTATCGATATGTATGTTCCTATTACCATTTTCTTAATTGTTTTGGGTTTGTTATTGTAGGTCTTTTCCTTCTCTTGTGTTTCCTGCCTAGAGAAGTTCCTTTAGCATTTGTTGTAAAGCTGGTTTGGTGGTGCTGAATTCTCTTAGCTTTTGCTTCTCTTTAAAGGTTTTAATTTCTCTGTTGAATCTGAATGAGATCCTTGCTGGGTAGAGAAATCTTGGTTGTAGGTTTTTCCCTTTAATCACTTTTAATATGTTTTGCCTCTCCCTTCTGGTTTGCAGTGTTTCTCCTGAAAGATCAGCTGTTAACCTTATGGAGATTCTCTTGTATGTTATTTGTTGCTTTTCCCTTGCTTCTTTTAATTATTTTTCTTTTTATTTAATTTTTAATAGTTTGATTAATATGTGCCCTGGCATGTGTCTCCTTGGACTTATCCTGTATGGGACTCTCTATGCTTCCTGGACTTGATTGACTATTTCGTTTTCCATATTAGGGAAGTTTTCAACTATAGTCTCTTCAAATATTTTCTCAGTTCCTTTCTTTTTCTCTTCTTCTTCTGGGATCCCTATAATTCTCATGTTGATGCATTTAATGTTGTAACAGAGGTCTCTGATACTGTCCTCAATTCTCTTCATTCTTTTTTCTTTATTCTGCTCTTTGGTAGTTATTTCCACTCTTTTATCTTCCAGGTCACTTATCCATTCTTCTGTGTGAGTTATTCTGCTATTGATTCCTTCTAGAGAATTTTTAATTTAATTTATTGTGCTGTTCATCATGGTTTGCTTGCTCTTTAGTTCTTCTAGGTCCTTGTTAAACATTTCTTGTATTTTCTCCATTGTATTTCCAAGATTTTGGATCATCTTTACTGTCATTACTCTGAATTCTTCTTCAGGTAAACTGCCTATTTCCTCTTCATTTGTTTGGTTTGGTTTGTTTTTGCCTTGCTCCTTCATCTGCTGTGTGTTTCTTTGTCTTCTCATTTTCCTTAACTTACTGTGTTTCGGGTCTCCTTTTCGCAGGCTGCAGGTTCATAATTCCCTTTGTTTTTGGTGTCTGCCCCCAGTGGCTACAGTTGGTTTAGTGTGTTGTGTAAGCTTCCAGGTGGAGGGAACTGGTGCCTGTGTTCTAGTGGTTGAGGCTGGATCTTGCCTTTCTGGTGTGCAGGACCATGTATGGTGTTGTGTTTTGGGGTGTCTGTGGCCTTATTGCTATTTTAAGCAGCCTCTCTGCTAATGGGCGGGATTGTGTTCCTGTCTTGCTAGTGGTTTGGCATAGGGTGTCTATCACTGTAGCTTGCTGGTCGTTGACTGGAGCTGCGTCTTAGCATTGAGATGGAGATCTCTGGGAGAGCTTTGGCCATTTGATATTACATGGAAGTGGGAGGTCTTTGGTGGACCAGTGCTCTGTACTCAGCTCCCCCACCTCAGAGGCATAGCCTTGACACCTGGTCGTAGCACCAAGACCTTGTCAACCACATGGCTCAAAAGAAAAGGGAGAAAAAAGAAAGAAAGAAAAAAGAAAATAAAATAAAGTTATTAAAATAAAAAAAATAAAATTATTAAAAATAAAAATATTAAAAAGTAATTTAAAAAAGAAAGAAGAGAGCAACCAAACCAAAGAACACATCTGACAATGATAATAAGGGTTAAAAACTATACTAATAAATAAATAAATAAAGGACAGACAGAACCCTAGGACAAATGGTAAAAGCAAAGCTATACAGACAAAAAGCAAAGCTATTTCACACAAGAAAACATACACATACATACTCCTAAAAAGAGTAAAAGGAAAAAATATATATATGTCTGTATATAAAAAAAAGGAAGAGAGCAACCAAATCAATAAACAAATCTACCAATGATAATAAACTCTAAATACTAAACTATGATAAACATAAAACCAGAAACAATTATTTGCAGAAAGCAAACCCTAAGTCTACAGTTGCTCCCAAAGTCCACCCCCTCAATTTGGAATGATTCGTTGTCTATTCAGGAATTCCACAGATGCAGGGTACATCAGGTTGATTGTGGAGATTTAATCTGCTGCTCCTGTGGCTGCAGGGAGAAATTTCCCTTTCTCTTCTTTGTTTGCATAGCTCCTAGGGTTCAGCTTTGGATTTGGCCTGGCGTCTGCGTATAGGTCGCCTGAGGGCGTCTGTTGTTTACTCAGAAAGGATGGGGTTAAAGTAGCAGCTGATTAGGGGGCTCTGGCTCACTCTTTCCTGGCGGAGGGAGGGGTATGGAATGCGGGGCAAGCCTGTGGCGGCAGAGGCCAGCATGATATTGCACCAGCCTGAGGTGCCATGTGTTCTCCCGGGGAAGTTGTCCCTGAATCACGGTACCCTGGCAGTGGCAGGCTGCACAGGCTCCCAGGAGGGGAGATATGGAGAGTGGCCTGTACTTTCACACCAGCTTCTTGGTGGTAGCATCAGCAGCCTTTGCGTTTCATGCCCGTCTCTGGTGTCCGTGCTGATAGCCGCATCTCACAGCCATCTCTGGAGTTCGTTTAGGTGGTGCTCTGAATTCCCTCTCCTCGCACACCCTGAAACAATGGTCTCTTGTCTCTTAGGCAGGTCCAGTCTTTTTCCTGGACTCCCTCCCAGCTAAGTGTAGCTCACTAGCCCCCTTCAGGCTGTGTTCACGCCTCCAATCCCGGTCCTCTCCCTGTGATCCTACCGAAGCCGAGCCTCAGCTCCCAGCCCCCGCCAGCCCTGGCGGGTGAGCAGACAAGCCTCTCCGGCTGGTGAGTGCTGGTCGGCACTGATCCTCTGTGCGGGAATCTCTCCACTTCGCCCTCCGCACCCCTGTTGCTGTGCTCTTCTCCGTGGCTCTGAAGCTTCCCCCCTCCACCACCCACAGTCTCTGCCCGCGAAGGGCCTTCCTAGTGTGTGGAAACTTTTCCTCCTTCACAGCTCCCTCCCAGAGGTGCAGGTCCTGTCCCTATTCTTTTGTCTCTGTTTTTTCTTTTTTCTTTTCCCCTACCCATGTACCTGGAGAGTTTCTTGCCTTTTGGGAGGTCTGAGGTCTTCTGTCAGCGTTCAGTAGGTGTTCTGTTGGAGTTGTTCCACATGTAGATGTATTTCTGATGTATTTGTGGGGAGGAAGATGATCTCCACGTCCTACTCCTCACCATCTTGAAGGTCTCCCCCCAGTTGACCTTAAAATAGGGAGATTATTCTGGACTATCTGGGCAGGTCCATTGTAATCACAAACATCCTTAAAAGTCAAAGGGGGTGGCAGGAGAGAGGTCAGAGTAATGTGAGGATGTGAGAAATACTCAATTATTATTTTTTACTTGGAAGATAGAGGAAGGGGCCACCAGTGTAGGAATGCAGTGGCCTTTATAAGCTGTAAAAGGCAATTACATGGAGTCATTTCTAGAGTCTCCAGATGGGAAGGCAACCCTGCCAATACCTTGATCTTAGCAGTGAGACCCATTTCAGACAAATCTACAGAGCTGTACGATGATTAGTTTGTCTTGGTTTAAGTCATTGTTTGTGGCAATTTGTTGCATGAGCAATAGAAAACTAACATAGTGACAAGGTGGAGAAAAAAAACCCAGAGTAATATCTGTATATTTATATGTACATTTTCTCATGTACATTAAATGATCTTGTCTTTTTTGTGTGTTTAGGATTAGCTCCCAAACAGTATATTACACAAATCCCCTTAATAAGAGCAATGCTGATCAAAGGTATTAAGGCAGTCATATACACATCTGTTTCATAATGACAATGATATTCTACTCCATACAAGTAATCAACTATGGCATAAAATTATTTCAGATTCATACGCAAGATTATACCACAGTAAATAAATTCTAATTTACTTAAGCTCCCATTAACTAATATAATAATTCACTAGTGGGTTATGCCACTGTAATGGATGTATTACTTCTACATGATCACCAAACAAATGTGTTATGTTCATTGTTTTATAATCAAGGTTTAGTGCAGTGTCATCAACATATTGTTAATGAAGGTAATTAAAGACTTTTCTGCACCTCAGTATCAAAAACACTAAAGGAGTCATATAACACTTACATGAGAAATCTTATCTCTCTCCTATGTAAGGTATTTCCTTTTCAAATCTTTTGTAATTCAAAGGCCCGAGAAACATATAAAAGGAGCTGTCTAGATATTCTATAACTAGTCAAGTAGATGAAAGAGGTTAAACCTTTTAGGATGATTGTTTTCAAGTAAGAAATATAGATGATGATATGATTGTTCAGATCTTTATTTTCGCTGCTAAGATTCAATTAATTTGCAGTGTCTATATATATATATACATATATATATATATATATGTATGCTTTGATGATTAAATCAATAAATTCATTTAGGCTGTTTGTCATTATGGCTGGTGAAGAATTCTAGCAGTGGCCGGCATGATGTGATGAAGAAAGTCTCCTGGAAAGCTTAGTAATTGTCTCAAAGGAGACCTTGCACTTTTTTGTTTGTTTGTTTCTTTTCTTTTTTAACATCTTTATTGTAGTATAAATGCTGTACAATGGGATGTTAGTTTCTGCTTTATAACAAAGTGAATCAGTTATACATATACATATACATATGTTCCCATATCTCTTCCCTCTTACATCTCTCTCCCCGCCATGCTCCCTATCCCACATGGCTAGGTGGTCACAAACCACCGAGCTGATCTCCCTGTGCTATGGGGCTGCTTCTCACAAGCTATCCATTTTAAATTTGGTAGTGTATATATGTCCATACACCTCTCTCACTTCATCTCAGCTTACCCTTCCCCCTCCCCATATCCTCAGGTCCACTCTATAGTAGGTCTATGTCTTTATTCCTGTCTTAGCCCTAGTTTCTGCATGACCTTTTTTTTCTTAGATTCCATATATATGTGTTAGCATACAGTATTTGTTTTTCTATTTCTGACTTACTTCACTCTCTATGACAGACTCTAGGTCCATCCACCTCACTACAAATAACTCAATTTCATTTATTTTTATGGCTGAGTAATATTCCATTGTATATATGTGCTACGTCTTCTTTATCCATTCATATGATGAACACTTAGGTTGCTTCCATGTCCTGGCTATTGTAAATAGAGCTGCAATGAATATTTTCATACATGACACATTTTGAATTCTGGTTTTTTCAGGGTACATGCCCAGCAGTGGGCATGCTAGTTCGTATGGTACTTCTATTTTTAGTTTTTTAAGGAACCTCCATAGTGGCTGTAACAATTTACATTCCCAGCAACAGTGCAATAGGGATCCCTTTTCTCCACACCCTCTCCAGCATTTATTGTTTCTAGATTTTTTGGTGATGGCCATTCTGATCAGTGTGAGATGATATCTCATTGTAGTTTTGATTCACGTTTCTCTAATGATTAATGATGTTGAGCATTCTTTCGTGTGTTTGTTGGCAATCTGTATACCTTCTTTAGAGAAATGTCTATTTAGGTCTTCTGCCCATTTTTGAATTGGCTTCTATGTTTTTTTGATATTGAGCTGCATGAGCTGCTTGTAAATTTTGGAGATTAATCCTTTGTCAGTTGCTTCATTTGCAAATATTTTCTCCCATTCAGAGGGTTGCCTTTTGGTCTTGTTTATGGTTTCCTTTGCTGTGCAAAAGTTTTTATGTTTCATTAGGTCTCATTTGTTTATTTTTGTTTTTATTTCCATTTCTCTAGGAGGTGGGTCAAGAAAGATCTTGCTTTGATTCATGTCATAGAGTGTTCTGCCTATGTTTTCCTCTAAGAGTTTGATAGTGTCTGGGCTAACATTTAGGTCTTTAATCCATTTTGAGTTTATTTTTGTGTATGGTGTTAGGGAGTGTTCTAATTTCATACTTTAACATGGATCGGTCTAGTTTTCCCAGCACCACTTATTGGAGAGGCTGTCTTTTCTCCACTGTATATTCTCGCCTCCTTGATCAAAGATAAGGTGACCATACCTGCGTGGGTTTATCTCTGGGCTTTCTATCCTGTTCCATTGATCGATCTTTCTGTTTTTGTGCCAGTACCATACTGTCTTGATTACTGTAGCTTTGTAGTATAGTCTGAAGTCCAGGAGCCTGATTCCTCCAGCTCCATTTTTCATTCTCAAGATTGCTTTGGCTATTTGGGGTCTTACATGATTCCATACAAATTGTGAATTTTTTTTGTTCTAGTTCTGTGAAAACTGCCAGTGGTAGTTTGATAGGGATTTCATTAAATCTGTAGATTGCTTTCAGTAAGTGAGTCATTTTCACAATGTTGATTCTTCCAATCCAAGAACATGGTATATCTCTCCATCTATCTGTATCATCTTTAATTTCTTTCATCAGTGTCTTATAATTTTCTGCATACAGGTCTTTTGTCTCCTTAGGTAGGTATATTCCTAGATATTTTATTCTTGTTGCAATGGTAAATGGGAGTATTTTCTTAATTTCACTTTCAGATTTTTCATCATTAGTGTATAAGAATGCTAGAGATTTCTGTGCATTAGTCTTGTATCCTGCTACTTTACCAAATTCATTGATTAGCTCTAGTAGTTTTCTGGTATCATCTTTAGAATTCTCTATGTATAGTATCATGTCATCTGCAAACAGTGACAGATTTACTTCTTTTCCAATCTGGATTTCTTTTACTTCTCTGATTGCTGTGGCTACAACTTCCAAAACTATGTTGAATAAGAGTGGTGAGAGTGGGCAACCTTGTCTTGTTCCTGATCTTAGTGGAAATGGTTTCAATTTTTCACCATTGAGGACGATGTTGGCTGTTGGTTTGTCATATATGGCCTTTACTATGTTGAGGAAAGTTCCCTCTAAGCCTACTTTCTGCAGGGATTTTATCATAAATGGGTGTTGAACTTTGTAGAAAGCTTTCTCTGCATCGATTGAGATGATCATATGGTTTTCTCCTTAAATTTGTTAACATGGTGTATCACAGTGCGTATATGGAGGAATCCTTGCATTCCTGGAATAAACGGCACTTCATCATGGTGTATGATACTTCTAATGTGCTGTTGGATTCTGTTTGCTAGTAGTTTGTTAAAGATTTTTGCATCTATGTTTATCAGTGATATTGCCCTGTAGTTTTCTTTCTTTGTGACATCTTTGTCTGGTTTTGGTATCAGGGTGATGGTGGCCTCGTAGAATGAGTTTGGGAGTGTTCCTCCCTCTGCTGTATTTTGGAAGAGTTTGAGAAGAATAGGTGTTAGTTCTTCTCTAAATGTTTGATAGAATTCGCTGTGAAGCCACGTGGTCCTGGGATTTGGTTTGTTGGAAGAGTTTTAATCACCATTTGAATTTCAGTGCTTGTGATTCATCTGTTCATATTTTCTATTTCTTCCTGGTTCAGTCTCGGCAGGTTGTGTATTTCTAAGAATTTGTCCATTTCTTCCAGGTTGGCCATTTGATTGGCATAGAGTTGCTTGTAGTATTCTCTCATGATCCTTTGTATTTCTGCAGTGTCAGTTGTTACTTCTCCTTTTTCATTTCTAATTCTATTGAATTGAGTCTTCTCCCTTTTTTTCTTGATGAGTCTGGCTAATGGTTTATCAATTTTGTTTTTCCTCTGAAAGAACCAGCTTTTAGTTTTATTGATCTTTCCTATCATTTCCTTCATTTCTTTTTTGTTTATTTCTGATCTTTATGATTTCTTTCCTTCAGCTAACTTTGGGATTTTTGTTCTTCTTTCTCTAATTACTTTAGGTGCAAGTTTAGGTTGTTTATGTGAGGTGTTTCCTGTTTCTTAAGGTAGGAATGTATTGCTATAAACTTCCCTCTTAGAACTGCTTTTGCTGCATCCCATAGCTTTTGCTCCTCGTGTCTCCATTGTCATTTGTTTCTAGGTATTTTTTGACTTCCTGTTTGATTTCTTCAGTGATTTCTTGGTTATTACGTACTGTATTGTTTAGCCTCCATGTGTTTGTATTTTTTACAGATGTTTTACTGTAATTGATATCTAGTCTCATAGCACTGTCGTTGGAAAAGATACTTGATATGATTTCAATTTTCTTAAATTTGCCAACGCTTGACTTGTGACACAAGATATGATCTATCCTGGAGAATGCTCCATGAGCACTTGAGAAGAGTGTGTATTCTGTTGTTTTTGGATGGAATGTCCTATAAATATCAATTAAGCCCATCTTGTTTAATGTATCAATTAAAGCTTGTGTTTTCTTATTTATTTTCATTTATGATGAGCTGTCCATTGGTGAAAGTGGGGTGTTAAAGTCCCCTACTGTGATTGTGTTACTGTCAATTTCCCCTTTTATGACTGTTAGTATTTGCCTTATATATTGATGTGCTCCTATGTTGGGTGCATAAATATTTACAATTGTTATATCTTCTACTTGAATCGATCCCTTGATCATTCTGTAGTGTCCTTCCTTGTCTTTTGTAATAGTCTTTATTTTAAAGTCTATTTTGTGTGATATGAGAATTGCTACTCCAGCTTTCTTCTGATTTCCATTTGCATGGAATATCTTTTTCCATCCCCTCACTTTCAGGCTGTATGTGTCCACAGGTCTGAAGTGGGTCTCTTGTAGACAGTATATATATGGGTCTCGTTTTTGTATCCATTCAGCGAATCTGTGTCTTTTGGTGAGAGAATGTACTCCATTTACATGTAAGGTAATTATCGATATGAATGTCCCTATTCCCATTTTCTTAATTCTTTTGGGTTTGTTATTGCAGGTCTTTTCCTTCTATTGTGTTTCTTGCCTAGAGAAGTTCCTTTAGCATTTGTTGTAAAGCTGTTTTGGTGGTGCTGAACTCTCTCGGCTTTTGCTTGTCTCTAAAGGTTTTAATTTCTCCATCATATCTGAATGAGATCCTTGCTGGGTACAGTAATCTTGGTTTTAGGTTTTTCTCCTTCATCACTTTAAATATGTCCTGCCACTCCCTTCTGGCTTGCAGAGTTTCTTCTTAAAGTTCAGTTGTTAACCTTATGGGGATTCCCTTGTGTGTTATTTGTTGTTTTTACCCTTCCTGCTTTTAATATGTTTTATTTTTATTTAATTTTTGATAGCTTGATTAATATGTGTCTTGGCGTGTTTCTCCTTGGATTTATCCTATATGGTACTCTGTGCTTCCTGGACTTGATTAACTATTTCCTTTCCCATATTAGGGAAATTTTCAACTATAATCTCTTCAAATATTTTCTCAGTCCCTTTCTTTTTCTCTTCTTCTTCTGGAACCCCTGTAATTCGAATGTTGGTACATTTAATATTGTCCCAGAGGTCTCTGAGACTGTCCTCTGTTCTTTTCATTCTGTTTTCTTTATTCTGCTCTGCAGTAGTAATTTTGACTATTTTATCTTCCAGGTTACTTATCCATTCTTCTGCCCTAGTTATTCTGCTATTGATCTCTTCTAGAGAATTTTTAATTTCATTTATTGTGTTGTTCATCATTGTTTGTTTGCTCTTTAGTTCTTCCAGTTCCTTGTTAATTGTTTCTTGTATTTTGTCTATTCTATTTCCAGGATTTTGTATCATCTTTACTATCATTATTCTGAATTCTTTTTCAGATAGACTACCTATTTCCTCTTCATTTAGTTGGTCTGGTGGGTTTTTATCTTGCTTTTTCATCTGCTGAGTGTTTTTCTGTCTTCTCATTTAGTTTAACTTACTGTGTTTGGGGTCCCCTGTTCGCAGGCTGCAGGGTCGTAGTTCCCAGTTTTTTTGGTGTGTGTCCCAGTGGCTAAGGTTGGTTCAGTGGGTTGTGTAGGCTTCCTGGTGGAGGGGCTAGTGCCTGTGTTCTGGTGGATGAGGCTGCATCTTGTCTTTATGGTAGGCAGGTCCACGTCTGCTGGTGTGTTTTGGGGTGTCTGTGGCCTTATTATGATTTTAGGCAGCCTCTCTGCTAATGGATGGGGCTGTGTTCCTGTCTTGCTAATTGTTTGGCATAGGGTGTCCAACACTGTAGCTTGCTGGTCATTGAGTGAAGCTGGGTCTTGGCGTTGAGATGGAGATCTCTGGGAGATTTTCGACATTTGATATTACATGGAGCTCGGAGGTCCCTTGTGGATCAGTGTCCTGTAGTTGGCTCTCCCACCTCAGAGGCACAGCACTGACGCCTGGCCGCAGCACTAAGAGCCTTTCATCCACATGGCTCAGAATAAAAGGGAGAGTAAATAGAAAGAAAAAAGAAAGAAAGAGGATAAAATAAAATAAAGTTATTAAAATAAAAATAATTTTTAAGAAGAAAAATTTTTAAGCAAAAAAAATATATAAAAACAGACTGACAGACCCCTAGGACAAATGGTGAAATCAAAGCTATACAGACAAGATCTCACACAGAAGCATACACATTCACATTCACAAAAAGAAGAAAAGGGGAAAAAATCATAAATCTTGCTCTCGAATTCCACCTCCTCAGTTTGGGATGATTCATTGTCTATTCATGTATTGCACAGATGCAGGGTACATCAAACTGACTGTGGAGATTTAATCCACTGCTTCTGAGGCTGCTGGGAGAAATTTCTCTTTCTCTTCTTTGTTCACACAGCTCCCAGGGCTCAGCTTTGGATTTGGCCCCACCTCTGCATGTAGGTCGCCGGAGGGCGTCTGTTCTTCGCTCAGACAGGACGGGGTTAAAGGAGTAGCTGATTTGGGGGCTCTGACTCAGTCAGCCCGGGGGGAGGGAGGTGTATGGATGCGGGGAGAGCCTGCTGCGGCAGAGGCCAGCGCGATGTTGTACCAGCCTGAGGCATGCCATGCATTTTTCCCGGGGAAGTTGTTCCTGTATCATGGGAACCTGGCAGTGGTGGGCTGCACAGGCTCCTGGGAGGGGAGTTGTGGATAGTGACCTGTGCTTGCACACAGGCTTCTTGGTGGTGGCAGAAGCAGCCTCAGCATTTCATGTCCGTCTCTGGGGTCCATGCTGATAGCTGCGACTCGCGCCCATCTCTGGAGCTCCTTTAAGCAACACATTTAATCTCCTCTCCTCGTGCACCAGGAATCAAAGAGGCAAGAAAATGTCTCTTGTCTCTTCGGCAATTCCACACTTTTTCCTGGATGCCCTCCCAGCTAGCCATGGTGCACTAACCCCTTCAGGCTGTGTTCACACCACCAACCCCACTCTTCTCCCTGGAATCTGACCAAAGCCCTAGCCTCAGCTCCCAAACCATGCCCGCCTCAGCAAGTGAGCAGACAAGCCTCTCGGGCTGGTGAGTGCTGGTCAGCACCAATCCTCTGTGCAGGAATCTCTCCGCTTTGCCCTCCGCACACCTGTTGCTGTGCTCCCTCCGCAGCTCCGAAGCTTCCCCCCTTCGCCACCCACAGTCTCCACCTGCAAAGGGGCTTCCTAGTGTGTGGAAACCTTTCCTCCTTCACAGCTCCCTCCCACTGGTGCAGGTCCCATCCCTATTATTTTGTCTCTGTTTTTTTCTTTTTTCTTTTGCCCTACCCAGGTTCGTGGGGAGTTTCTTGCCTTTTGGGAGGTCTGAGTTCTTATGCCAGTGTTCAGTAGGTGTTCTGTAGGAGTTGTTTCACGTGTAGATGTATTTCTGATGTATCTGTGGGGAAGAAGGTGATCTCTGCACCTTACTCTTCTGCCATCTTGTAACTCTCTCCCGGGCCTTGTTTTTTTTTTTTGTTTTGTTTTTTTTGTTTTTTGCGGTATGTGGGACTCTCACTGTTGTGGCCTTTCTCGTTGCGGAGCACAGGCTCTGGACGCACAGGCTCAGCAGCCATGGCTCATGGGCCCAGCCGCTCCGCGGCACGTGTGATCTTCCCAGACCAGGGCACGAACCCATGTCCCCTGCTTCGGCAGGCGGACTTTCAACCACTGTGGCACCAGGGAAGCCCTGGCCTTGTGTTTTGATGTACCTATGTTTAGAAATTTTGAGTGTGTTATATTATTATTATAGAATAATATAGTTATTATAAATGTCAGGTCATATAGTTATGATGTCTTTAACCCTGGAAGGGATCATAAAGATCATGTAGTTCACTGTAAGATGAGAGTGCTGAGGTTTCAAGTCTCTGGAAGAAATTTGATCAGATATTTTGGCATTTATTCATGACATCTGACTGGTTTCTAAATGACTTTGTTAGAGTAGATCTCCAAGTCTCAAATCGTTCAGGGTTCTAATGGTTTTGGATAGGTTTGGAGGCCTAGAAAGCATTCTAGATTCTAGTAGTGTGGATTGGAGAGATACTGGCATAAGTACCTCCAGGGTTTAGAATGTACCCATTAGCCTCATGAAGTTTGATGGCAAGGATTTATAAACTTCAATGGTGGCACACCCCAGGGGGATCAAAAGTAATTCATTTTTTCTTTACTATGTCATTGTAGCAGGGAATAAAAAGATCCTATGTTAACCAAGAAAAATTAGGCCTCTCCATTTCCAGCCCTGAAAATGAGAGTAATCCTGAAAAGTGCAACATTTTGGCTTCCTCAGTGAATGACTTGGCAGCACACAAATAATATACCAGTGAGGGTTAAGCTTCTCAGGATGAATCATCTCTATTTTCAGCATTAGGAATCCATATCTCTGATACTCCCCAGGGTAGCCTACTAGGAGCCAGCTTAAAAAAAAATGTTAAGGATTTCACTTTCAATTTTATCTACTGCTGTACTGTGTCTTTTCAAAAGACAGGGTACTATCTTAAGTAGCGAGAGAATGGCAGGGACATATGTTCATTCCACAGCTCACACAAGCATGAAACTACACTTTATATGTCTATTTAAATCCATACCAAAATGCGTGAAAGAGTTCATTCTTTATTTGACAGTTAGCTTTGGAAAGGCTGTCTCCTTAGGAACCATCACTGTAATTGATATTCAGATGTGTGTATCAGTTTGAACAGATCAAGAGATAGTTCTCATACTTTACGAGATAGCTATTAAGTAAGACCACCACAAATAACCTCTAGTGTAAATAAATGAAACTGTAGGTATTTCTAGTGGATTCATCCTTCTTTTGATTTCAAAGTAGAAATTTTGATCATGTCATGACATGCATGAGGAAATTTATGCATTTGATTACTCTGGAAGAAAAGGTTATTGAAGAATGCTTCATTTTATGCCATGTATGCCTTCTGTAAAAAATTATCAATTGTATCTTTAATTTGGACACATTTTTGGTGTAAAAAAATACATGATTTCATGCAACCCAGACAGAATATACCATATCAATATTATTGTGAAGTGAGATTCTTCAGGGCTTGAATAAGTTCAGAAATACAGAAAAAATTTTCAGGCCATATTATACAAAAACAGTTGATCATATGGTGACCATATGTCAATAAATATTTTAAAAAACATTTAAATCAATTGTGTATTATGTAGGCACTTAATTTGCCATTTGACTAAGTTTATTATTCCAAATTAATGTAATTCAACAGAAATTTATTGAATATAATGTTTTCTGTATCTTTTTCTCTTGATTCCAAATAAATTAATCCTATTTCTTCTTGCATCCAGAGCCCTACTATCATTTTAGGTAAAAGTCTTCTGTAAATTATCATTTTCTTACTAGTATCATTCTTCTAAAACAGCTATACTTTAGTCCAGGTGGACAAGGATATGAAGATAAAGCAGGCAAAGAACCAAGATGAGGTAAGAAATAAAATGAACTTCCTGAAAGCTCTTAAGGGGAAGGGGCTGTTTCATATACTTTATTACAGTCAGAAAGCAAGTGATCAGTAACTGTGACTGCATTATTATAATATTTAATTTTCCTATGAGGTCAGAATATGATTTATCCTTATTATCCTCAGTTAACAGGTAAGGAAACTTTGGTTATTCCCAGACACTCTTCCATATGAATTTTAAAACTCATTTAGTTCACGGTTTCCCTGGTGGCGCAGTGGTTGGGAGTCCGCCTGCCGATGCAGGGGACACGGGTTCGTGCCCCGGTCCGGGAAGATCCCACGTTCCATGGAGCGGCTGGGCCCGTGAGCCATGGCCGCTAAGGCTGCACGTCCGGAACCTGTGCTCCACAATACGAGAGGCCACAGCCGTGAGAGGCCCGCATACCGCAAAACAAAACAAAAAAAAAATTATTTAGTTCAATCGCAAGGGAAGTCACATTCAGGTTCTGATTGGAACTCAACCTAAAAATTACTGACTTGTTATTGGTAGTAGAGGGAAAAAGTACCACTACATAAGTATGCATGTATCAGGATATTATAGGCAGCCTGACTTTTAATTGTACAAAAATTGGAAGTGATCTGAATGACCACCCAATAGAGGAATACATTGTGGTGTATCCAAACTACAGATTTTTGTGATTCTAGTCAAAAGAATGCATTATATCTCTATATCTTGACCTGGATGGATGTACAAGATATTTTATTAAGTGAAAATGCAATTTAAAGAGTAATGTGTATAGTATGATCCCATGTTTGTAAGAGAAAGGTATGGAAAAGCACATACCAGGCTGAGGACATTGGTTATGTCAGTGGAGTGCATATGGAGAGGAGTTGGGGAAAGAATAGTGTTTATTTTTTATATTTATTTTTTATACATATTACAATGATCATATATTATTTTTGTAATTAAAAAGAAATAAATCATAATGTCTTTCTAAAAACAAATCAAGCAACAATATATTATAGTGATTTTTCTCTAAATGATGGATTACGGTTGCTTATATTTTACACATTGTTTTACTTTTGTGGCATGAATAAAATTTATTTTATTGGGGGAATAATAGTTGCCTCACAGCATAGTTGTAAAGATGAAATGAAATATGAAAATGAAGCCCCTGCCAGATAGAACTCTTAATGATAGTCGCTGCCTTGGTCATAGGGGCAGTAGGTCAGAAGAGAAATAATTTGTATTTAGTTGCAGAGATAATGAAGGTAGTACTTGAGATGGGTTTTGAGGAATGGGTAGGATTTCCACATGTGAATGTGGGGTGATGGGCAAGGAGATGACAAACACAGAATGTGTTCAGGGAAATTGATTACAAGAAATGTGTTTTCAAAAATTGACAAAAGAAAAGAAAAGAGGGTGATGGTGCTTTGAAAGAATTACTTGGTCCAGGAAATGTGTTTTGAGATAGGGAAACCTAAGAACATTTGCAAGCAGAAGAGAAATAGAGATTGAAGACCAAATTTGAGAATCAGTAACTCCTTGATGGAAAAAAGCGTAGAGAATGCAGGTAGGGATGAAATCAGGACATGAGTAGAGGTGTGGCTTTGGCAAAGGGAGGTATACTTTATTAAAGACAGAACAAAACAGAGGGATGCAAAGTAATTTTTAAGCTGGATAGAAAGAAAGTTGAGAGAACTTTCATATTGGAAATCTTTAATTAAAAAAAAGTCAATAAAAGAATAAGAAGGCTAGGGTGGGGTTGAGTACTTTGAAGAAAGCTTGGAACACTTAAAATGGAGAAGACCACAAGAGAGTTACTAAAGATATTTAAAGGGATTGGTAATCAGTAGCAAAAGCCTAGCTGAGATCAAAGCACATAATCATCATGGTTTTGCAACATTTTCACTGAAGCCCTGTGCCTAAGAAGTAAGAGTGAATGGCAGCCATCATTCACAGCTGGAAATTAGTCTAGCAGGGACTGCTGGTGGTCCCCCAATATCTACTCTCCCCTTTTTCTACAGTAAAAGAACCTATAATTTTTTTATCTGGACACATGAATACCCAGAATAAAACTACATTTCCTCGTTTTATTTCCAATTAGTTATTGCCATGTGACTCTGTTCTGACTGATAAGATATGACCAGAAGCAATGCACACAAATTCCAGGTTATGCATTTAAAGAGAAAAGATACCACTTGCCCTCCTTTTTTACTCCTTCAAGGAGGTACTAGATAGAATACAGATGTAGGGTGGGTCATTTTGGACTACGTGAAGGAGGAGAGCATCCTAAAAATGATGGATCATGAAAATAGAAATAATTTGGACTCCACATGAATTCACAGAGTAAGACATACTAACTTAAGGGGAGTGAAGTAACCAAGATGGTGGCATAGGTCATTCCTGACTTTGCTTCCCCTCTCAAGAACAACTAACAACTATTCAAGAACAAGACACCATTGAGCGAATTCTAGAACACAGAGGTGAGGCTGAAGCACCCCCGTGTACCAGAGACCAAGACAAACTACATTAGAAGGATAAAAGATGTGCTACACATTTACTGCACTGCCCCTCCCGCAGACCAGTGTAGCACCACGTGGAGAGGCCTCTGATTCCTCCAGTGGGAAAAGAGAATCCAGGGGAAAACAACCATCCCCCCACCCCTGAGCATTGTGGGTCACTTTGTGGAAGTCCCTACTCGGATCTTGCCTAATAAGGATTGCAAGGGAATCTGTGGGGCTCAAGCACTAGGAATCTGATGGTGATGGAGAAGGGAGAAGGGCTTGCACTAACCAGTACACAGATCTTTGCAGACCAAGCTCATACCTGCAGTGCCCAAGTGGTAATCCAAATCAGTGGGTGGCTTTGTTCATCTGCCAAACCAAGCTGGTGGTGCACTCTCACCAGGGAACTTGGTGGGGTGTAGATCTGACTGATTCAGATCCTTAAATAAGGATTTTTGCCAGCCCTGGAGCCTGGTTTGCCCAAACGCAGGCAAAGGGCTGAGTCACAGCCACACCTGCTATGGAGAGTGACTCCCAGCCATATGTGATCAGGGGGATAGTGGAAATACCTGGAAGCTGTACAGCTCAGTAAAGCTCGAGCTGAGAGGCAAGCAGGTAGGCAGAACTGATTGCCCTCAGAGCAAAACCAGTACTGGGCATGTAGAGTTCCCCTGCTATGAATAGGCAGGAGGATTAAGTTATAGCCATGGCTGAGGGTATTTCCTAGCCCCTCCCAACCAGAGACTCTGTTTGGGAAATTGAGAGTTGATTGGAGCAGCCCCCTCCCCTTGCTGCCCAGGCAAAGAAGCTGAGACACAGCCCCACCTGCTTTGTCTCCTGGTCCCATCTGACAAGAAGTGTTGGCAAGAACACCTGAAACTGTATGGCCAAGTGGTGGTTGAGCTGGGAGAAGGATAGGCAGAGTTGATAGCTTACAGAGAAAATCCAGTTGTCCTGTTTGGTCAGGGAACTTAGGGCATAGGTCAGCTTGAGTTAAAACCAAAAGAGAGCCTTACCAAGCTTTACAAACACAGAGTTGCTTCTCCCACTGCACTTAGGGAAGCTAACTCATAGTCCCACTCATTGCTGAATACAGTCTCCAGACTGTTGGACCAGGGAACCCAGCCAGAGCATGCATGAAGCTATGTAGCCCATCCAACTGTCCTACATACAGTGGTACTTGAACAAAAGGGCACAGTCTATGGTTTTCCCTGTCTGCAGAGCAAAACCGGTGGCTTCCCCTGACCAGGGAATTCAGTGCACTCTTGCTGATTCGGGTTCCCAAACAATGAGCTGTATAGGCCCTCGTTCCTGTCCTGCTGCCTGGCCAAAGCAGGAAAACTAATTCATAATCCCATCTACTGCTGAATATAATACCCATCCATCTAGGAAGTCTGACCAAGAGAATCCAGACAACCACAGAGCCCATCCTACAGCTTCACTTGGCTAGGGAAGCACACCAGCAGTCCTATCCAGCTGTTCTCAGCCAATGGCACACCTCTCCATCCCCATCCTCAGAGCTTGAAGAGTTGTCTGACCCCAAAATAGAAAATAAATATCAGGCCCCACCTGTACAAGGCCATTATCAGCAGACACACACAGAAACCCAAACTGAGCTGATGGGTGATGATGTGTCTCTGCCAAAGCAAAACCTGTAAAATCCAGAAAAGGAGCCCAATTGCTCAAATGGGAAGATACCAACATAAAGAATCAAGGATAATGAAAAACTAGGTAAACATTACACAACCAAAGGCAACTAATAAAACTCTAATAATGTAAAGAAATGGAGATCTATGGACTATCAGATAAAGAATTCAGAATAGTCCTCTTAAGGAAGTTTAACGAACTACAAGAAGACTCAGACAGACAACTAAACAGAATTAGGGAAACAATGTAAGAACAAAATGAGAAGTTTGGCAAAGCTATAGAAACCATTAACAACAACAACAACTGCAACAAATCTGAACAGAAATCCTAGAGTTGAAAAATACAATAACTGAAGAATTCAGTAGCGAATTTCAAAAGCAGACTTGACCATGCAGAAGAAAGAATCATTCACTTGGAAGATAGCACATTAGAACTTATCCACTCAGAGGAGCAAAAAGATAAAAGAATGAAAAAGAGTGATGAAAGCCTACAGGACTTATGGGACACAATGAAAAGGAACAATATTTGCATAATGGGAATTCTAGAAGGAGAAGAAAAAGAGAAAGAGAAAGAGACAGAAAGTATATTTAAAGCAATAATGGCTGAAAACTTCTCATACATGGGAAGAGCAAAGCACATCCAGATCCATGAGGTCCAAAGGACCCCAAATAGTTTGAACATGAATAGGGCTTATATTGAGAGACATTATATTGATAATTAAATTGTCAAAAGTCAAAGAGAAAGAAGGAATTTTAAAAGCAGCAAAAGAAATTACATATATGAGAACCTCCATGAGATTATCAGCAGATTTTTCAATAAAAGTATTTCAGACAAGGAGAGAATGAGATGGCACATTCAGAATACTGAAGGAAAAAAAAATAACAAAAGAAGACACCGGAGTAGAAGGACATTCTCTCACTCCCTCTTGCTAGAGCACAGGAATCACAACTAACTGCTGAACATTCATTGACAGGAAGACACCAGAACTCACCATAAATGATATCCCACGTCCAAAGAAAGTCAAAGGAGAAGCCAAAATGAGACAGTAGGAGGGGTGCAATCACAATAAAATCACATCCCATAACTGCTGGGTGGGTGACTCACAAACCGGAGAACACTTACACCACAGAAGTCCACCCACTGGAGTGAAGGTTCTGAGCCCCATGAAAGGCTTCCCAACTTGGGGGTCTGGCAAAGGGAGGAAGAATTCCAAGAGAAACAGACTTTGAAGGCTAGCAGGATTTGATTGCAGGACTTCTACAGGACTGGGGGAAATGGAGACTCCACTCTTGGAGGGCACACACAAAGTAGTATGCACACTGGGATGCAGGGGAAGGAGCGTTGACCCCATAGGAGAGTGAATCAGACCTACCTGCTGGTGTTGGAGGGTCTCTCCAGTGGCAGGGTGTGGCTGTGGCTCACCGTGGGGACAAGGACACTGGCAGCAGAAGTTCTGGGAAGTACTCCTTGGCGTGAGTCCTCCCAGAGTCTTCCATTAGCCCCACCGAAGAGACCAGGTAGGCTCCAGTGTTGGGTCACCTCAGGCCAAACAACCAACAGGGAGGGAACTCAGCCCAACCCATCAGCAGACAAGCAGATTAAAGTTTTACTGATCTCTGCCCACCAGAGCAACAACCAGCTCTACACACCACCAGTCCCTCCCATCAGGAAACTTGCACAGGCCTCTTAGATAGCCTCATGCACCAGAGGACAGACAACAGAAGCAAGAACTACAATACTGCAGCCTGTGGAACAAAAACAGCATTCACAGAAAGATAGACAAGAGGAAAAGGCAGAGGGCTGTGTACTAGATTAAGGAACAAGATAAAAGCCCAGAAAAGCAACTAAATGAAGTGGATATAGGCAACCTTCCAGAAAAAGAATTAAGAATAATGGTAGTGAAGATGATCCAGGCCTTGGAAAAAGAATGGGGACAAAGATCAAGAAGATACAAGAAATGATTAACAAAGACCTAGAAGAATTAAAGAACAAACACCTAGAAGAATTAAAGAATAAAAAAAGAGATGAACAATACAATAACTGAAATGAAAAATACACTAGAAGGAATCAATAGTAGAATACCTGAGGCAGAAGAATGGAAAAGTGACCTGGAAGACATAATGGTGGAATTCACTGCCGTGGAACAGAATAAAGAAAAAAGAATGAAAAGAAATGAAGACAGCCTAAGAGACTTCTGGGACAACATTAAATGCAACAACATTCACATTATAGGGGTCCCAGAGGAGAAGAGAGAGAGAAACAACATAATAAAATATTTCAAGAGATTATAGTCAAAAACTTCCCCAATATTGAAAAGGAAATACCCACCCAAGTCAAAGAAGCACAGAGAGTCTCAGGCAGGATAAACCCAAGGAGAAACACACTGAGACACATAGTAATCAAATTGGCAAAAATTAAAGACAAAGAAAAATTATTGAAAGAAGCAAGGGAAAAAGGACAAATAACATACAAGAGAGTTCCCATAAGGTTAACAGCTGATTTCTCAGCAGAAACTGTACAAACCAAAAGGGAGTGGCATGACATATTTAAAGTGATGAAAGGGAAGAAACTGCAACCAAGATTACTCTACCCAGCAAGGATCTCATTCAGATTTGACAGAGAAATCAAAAGCTTTACAGACAAGCAAAAGCAAAGAGAATTCAGCACCACCAAACCAGCTCTACAACAAATGCTAAAGGAACTTCTCTAAGTGGAAAACACAAGAGAAGAAAAGGACATACAAAAACAAACCCATTATAATTAAGAAAATGGTAAGAGGAACATACATATTTATAATTACCTTAAACGTGAATGGATTAAACACTCCAACTAAAAGACACAGGCTTGCTGAATGGATACAGAAACAAGACCCATATATATGCTGTCTAAAAGAGACCCATTTCAGACCTAGGGACACATACAGAGTTAAAGTGAGGGGATAGAAAAAGATATTCCATGAAAATGGAAATCAAAAGAAAGCTTGAGTAGCAATACTTGTATTAGATAAAATAGACTTTAAAATAAAGAATGTTACAGGAGACAAGGAAGGAGAATACATAATCATAAAGGGATCAATCCAAGAAAAAGATATAACAATTATAAACACCCAATGTAGGAGCACCTCAATACATAAGGCAACTGAAAATAGCTCTAAAAGAGGAAATCAACAGTAACACAATAACAGTGGGGGATTTTAACACCTCAATACACCAATGGACAGATCATCCAAACAGAAATTTAATAAGGAAACACAAGCTTTAAATGACACAATAGAGCAGATAGATTTGCTATTTATAGGACATTCCATACAAAAACAGCAGATTACACTTTCTTCTCAAGCGTGCACAGAACTCTCTCCAGGATAGATCACATCTTGGGTCACAAATCAAGCCTCAGTAAATTTAAGAAAATTGAAATCATATCAAGCATCTTTTCTGACCACCACGTTATGAGATTAGAAATCAATTACAGGGAAAAAAACACAAAAAAATACAAACACATGGTGGCTAAACAATATGTTACTAAATAGCCAAGAGATCACTGAAGGAATCAAAGAGAAAATCAAAAATTACCTAGAGACAAATTACAACAAAAACACAATGATCCAAAACCTATGGGATGCAGCAAAAGCAGTTCTAAGAGGGAAGTTTATAGCAATACAAGCCTACCTCAAGAAAAAAGAAAAATCTCAAATAAACAATCTAATGTTACACCTAAAGGCACTGGAGAAAGAAGAAGAAGAACAACAAAAAAGTTAGCAGAAGGAAAGAAATCATAAAGAACAGAGCAGAAATAAATGAAATAGAAACAAAGAAAACAATAGCAAAGATCAATAAAACTAAAAACTGGTTCTTTGAGAAGATAAACAAAGTTGATAAACCATTAGCCAGACTCATCAAGAAAAAGAGGGAGCATACTCAAATCAATAAAATTAGAAATGAAAAAGGAGAAGTTACAAGAGACACGGCAGAAATACAAAGCATCCTAAGAGACTACTACAAGCAACTCTATGCCAATAAAATGGACAAGCTGGAAGAAATGGACAAATTCTTAGAAAGGTATAACCTTCCTAGACTAAACCAGGAAGAAACAGAAAATATGAACAGACCAATCAAAAGTAATGAAATTGAAACTGTGATTAAAAATCTTCCAACAAACAGCAATCCAGGACCAGATGGCTTCACGGGTGAATTCTATCAAACATTTAGAGAAGAGTTAACACCTATCCTTCTCAAACTCTTCCAAAAAATTGTGGAGGAAGGAACACTCCCAAACTCATTCTATGAGGCCACCATCACCCTGATACTAAAACCAGACAAAGATACTACAAAAAAAGAAAATTACAGACCAATATCACTGATGAATATAGATGCAAAAATCTTCAACAAAATACTAGCAAACAGAATCCAACAACACATTAAAAGGATCATACACCATGATCAAGTGAGATTTATCCCAGAGATGCAAGGATTCTTCAACATATGGAAGTCAATCAATATGATACACCGTATTAACAAATTGAAGAAGAAAAGCCATATGATCATCTCATTAGATGCAGAAAAAGCTTTTGACAAAATTCAATACCCGTTTATGATAAAAACTCTCCAGAAAGTGGGCATACAGGGAACCTACCTCAACATAATAAAGGCCATATATGACAAACCCACAGCAAACTTCATTCTCATTGGTGAAAAACTGAAAGCATTTCCTCTAAGATCAGGAACAAGACAAGGATGTCCACTCTTGCCACTATTATTCAACGTAGTTTTGGAAGTCGTAGCCATGGCAGTCAGAGAAGAAAAAGAAATAAAAGCAATACAAGTTGGAATAAACGAAGTAAAACTGTCACTATTTGAAGATGACATGGTACTATACATAGGGAATCCTAAACGTGCCACCAGAAAACTCCTAGAGCTAATCAATGAATTTGGTAAAGTTTTAGGATGCAAAATTAATGCACAGAAATCTCTTGCATTCCTATACACTAATGATGAAAAATCTGAAAGAGAAATTAAGGAAACACTCCCATTTACCATTGCAACAAAAAGAATAAAATACCTAGGAATAAACCTACCTGGGGAGACAAAAGACCTGTATGCAGAAAACTATAAGACACTGATGAAAGAAATTAAAGATGATACAAATAGATGGAGAGATATACCAAGTTCTTTGATTGGAAGAATCAATATTGTGAAAATGACTATACTACCCAAAACAATCTAGATTCAATACAATCTGTATGAAATTACCAATGCCATTTTTTTAAAGAACTAGAACAAAAAATATTAAAATTTGTATGGAGGCACAAAAGACCCCAAATAGCCAAAGCAGTCTTGAGGGAAAAAAAAAAATAGCTGGACGAATCAGACTCCCTGACTTCAGACTATACTACAAAGCTAATCAAGTCATCAAAGACAATATGGTAATGGCCCCAAAACAGAGATATAGATCATTGGAACAGAATAGAAAGCACAGAGATAAACCCACGCACCTATGGTCAACTAATCTATGACAAAGGAAGCTACGATATACAATGGAGAAAAGACAGCCTCTTCAATAAATGGAGCAGGGAAAACTGGACAGCTACATGTAAAAGAATGAAATTAGAACACTCCCTAACACCATACACAAAGATAAAGTCAAAATGGATTAAAGACCTAAATGAAAGAGTGGACACTCTAAAACTCTTAGAGGAAAACATAGGAAGAACACTCTTTGCCATAAATCACAGCAAGATCTTTTTTGATCCACCTCCTAGAGTAATGGAAATAAAAACAAAAATAAACAAATGGGACCTAATGAAACTTAAAGGTTTTGCAAAGCAAAGGAAACTACAAACAAGACAAAAAGACAACCCTTAGAATGGGAGAAAATATTTGCAAACCAGTCAATGGACAAAGGATTAATCTCCAAAATATATACACAGTTCATGCAGCTCAATATTAAAAAAACAAACAACCCAATCAAAAAAAAGGCAGAACACCTAAATAGACATCCAAAGAAGACATACAAATGGCCAAGAAGCACATGAAAAACTGCTCAACATCACTAATTATTAAAGAAATGTCAATCAAAACTACAATGAGGTATCACCTAACACCAGTTAGAATGGGCATCATCAGAAAATCTACAAACAACAAATGCTGGAGAGGGTGTGGAGAAAAGGAAACCCTCTTGTACTGTTGGTGGGAATGTAAATTGTTACAGCCACTATGGAGAACAGCATGGAGGTTCCTTAAAATCTAAAAATAGAATTATCATATGACCCAGCAATCCCACTACTGGGCATATAACCCGAGAAAACCGTAATTCAAAAAGACACATGCACCCCAGTGTTCATTGCAGCACTATTTACAATAGCCAGGTTATGGAAGCAACCTAAATGTCCATCAACAGAGGAATGGATAAAGAAGATGTGTTACATATATACAATGGAATATTACTCAGCCATAAAAAGGAACGAAATTAGGTCATTTGTAGAGACGTGGATGGATTTAGAGACTCATACAGAGTGAAGTAAGTCAGAAAGAGAAAAACAAATATCGTATATTAATGCATATATGTGGAACCTAGAAAACTCATACTGATGAACCAGTTTGCAGGGCAGAAACTGACACACAGATGTAGAGAACAAACGAATGGACACCAAGGTGAGAAAGTGGTGGTGGGTGGTGGTGGTGGTGTGATGAATTGGGAGATTAGGATTGACTTATATACACTAATATGTATAAAATGGATAACTAATAAGAACCTGCTGTATAAGAAAATAAATAAAATAAAGTTCAAAAATTCAAAAAAAGAAGAATGACAACAATACTCTACCCAGCAAAACTGTCCATCAGAAGGAAGGATAAAGATTTTCCCAAACAAACAAAAGCTGAGGGAGTTCATTACCACTAGATCTGCCTTACAAGAAATGCTAACAGTAGTTCTTTGAGTGGAAGTAAAAAAACACTAATTAACATCATAAAAACATAAAAAGGTAGGGCAATGCTCACTGGTAATGGTAAATACATAGTCACAATTAGACTCTGTCATTTGGTAACAGTGGTGCAATATTCACTTATAACTCCAGTTTAAATGTTAAAAAATATAGCAAAAATAACCATAATTACAATAATCTGTTACTAGTTACACAATATAAAACATATGTAAACTGTAACAACAATAACTTAAAATGTGACATTGTAGAGAAGTAAAAGTATAAAGCTTAGGCATTGAAGTTAAGTTGCTATCAACTTAAAATAAAGTGTTACAATTTTAAGATATTTTATATAAGCATCATGGTAACCATGAGGGAAAAACCTGTAGGAATTACACAAAAGAGCATAATTAAAAAGTCAGAGCATACTGATACCTCAACATGAAAAAAGCAAGCAGGATAAGAAACAAGGGAAGAGAGGGAATATATCTCAGTATAATAAAGGTCATTTATGACAAACCCACAGCCAACAAGGGGGAAGGGACAAATTAGGGGTATAGGATTAACAGATACAAACTACTATATATAAAATAGATAAGCTACAAGGATATACTCTATAGCACAGGCAATTATATGCATTATCTTGTAATAACGTGTAATGGAGTATATAATCTGCAAAAATACTGAATCACTATGCTGTACACCTGAAACTAACACAATTTTGTAAATCAACTATACTTCAATTAAAAAATACTAAGTTGACCCAAGGCAGTGAAGTAAGATCAGAGGGAAGTGCTGGCTTAGAAGACCATGATGGGCTGTCACTCTAAATATCCTCTGGACCAGTAAGTTGTACTTCTCCTCAATCCCAGGGTGAAGAAGCTACTCTCAGTGCAAACATTAGTGGACACCAATCTATTTGATGAAACTATTAGCACTGTCATTGGTGGTTACAAGAAACATTACCACAGCAGGCCTAAAAAAGGAAACAGCTTATTAATTAGCTACCCCCAATCCATTTCTCCCTTGCTACTTCCCATTATAGAAGCTAGACAGCCGAAAACTCAATTTCCTATACTCATTTGCAGATAAGAGTAACAATATGTCTCGGTTCTGTTAGTGCAACACTAAGCAGACCCTTTACTTGCACTGACCCTTTACTCTTCCTCCTTCTTTCTGCCTTGAATGTAAACATGATGTCTGGAGCTTCAGCAGCCATCTTATGACAGTAGGACAACAGACATGAAGATGAAAATCAACGTAGTAAGGAGAGCAGGTCAGAAAAAAATAGAACTTCCTTGCGTCCAGATGGCATTGTTGAACAACTAAATCAACACCAGCAATGACATACCTCTAGACTTGTTTTTATGTGAAAAAATAAGCCATTGTTTGCTTAAGCCCCAATGTTTTGCTATGTAACTTGCATCTGAACATATTCTTAATATAGAAGCTAATAGCAGCTGCCACTGAGTGGCTAAAAGTTCTACTTTGTAGAGCATGTGATGTACAACCCACCCACCCCTCATCCTTTACAGAGAATTCAGAGTATCTTGGGAGAAAATGATGGTCTGGAGTTCCTGCTGAATGGCCATGGATATTCATTATGCATTCTCTAAGGAAATTTGGAAAGGCATTATGTTAATCTGTGCCATTTGAAAACATGAACAGGTCTATATAATGAAGTAAGGTAAGTATGGACTAGGTTTGCAAACAATAAAAGTATTTGCAATTACATGGCATTTCTTTGAAATGTGGCCCTCAAGATACTCTCTAAATGCTTTCACAAATAAAAATAACTCTGATTTACTTATTGTTTCCACTTTCACATCTCAGAGATAATTTATTGCTTCAGGAGTATGTTAATTACAAGGTGCACAGATTTGCATTTACAATTCAAAAAATGTGCCAACAATCTTCTTACCCAGCCGGCTTTGAAAATGTGGCTTGTAACATACCTTGGAAACTGAGAAGCACTGCTGAGCTGGGACCATTTCTGCCAATTATTGCCGACTGGGGCAGGAGAACAAATTTAATGGCATTCTGCAACATACCACTACCAATGGAAAAAAATCCTGCCTCTCTGGATAAAATTCTAGCTTGAAATAGCCTAAAATTAGCAGATTAATATTCCATTGTAGACCACAATGAAGATTTGTTTTCAAAGTATCTTTTATATAAATTACATTTGAGTAATATTAGTTTTCAAAGGTATAAAACACTGGAGATCCTATGGTTTTAAGCCGTGCTATAGCACAAAAATGTCAAACATCTAAAAGGTGAGATAAAACAGAAATACAGGAGAAAGGTTTAAAATGACAAAGAAACATACAGCTCTAGATATCGTAACGTATAAATATCATCACCATCATCATTCTTTATTTATATATGGAGCTTAGGCGAATTCAGTCTTAACAAAATAACACGTGAACAAATACGTTACAAAAATCTATTGTTTGTATAGAAATCTCCTTACAGTTTGACATTTATCTCTTTCTGAAATGATAGAAAGTATCTCTTTCTGAAATGATATTCAAACAAGATAGATCACCAATGCAAGATATCTACTATATAAGAAATGAGCCCCTTCACTGATAGAACTAGTTTTAGTCTGATAATCCTAAATTTCTAGTTTTACTTTTCTCCTCTGTCATTGTCTGATGCATCTTTATTTAGTATTTCTCATAGTTGTTTGTGATATTTCTATTTTCTTTCTATTTCTTTCCAGACCATCGAATAAGTGGTTTTGATTTAAAAAATAATAATCAGTATATGACAGAAAGGGGATGATATTTTTAGACTACATAAAATGTCTCCAAATAATTCAGGATTTTTTCTCCAAGAGGTACAGTATGAAATAAATACTTAATGGAGCAGAGAGATGTGACTGTTTTAAAGTTAGTCTTGGTTATAAAGTGATGATATTACCATATCTAAGGAAAGGATTCATCAAAGAGAGAATTGGTCCACAATGGAAATTTAAATTATTCATAATTCAGTTACATTTTAAAAATTTTTATTGAGCACATAGGAGGTGATTTATGCACAGAATCTGTTATTGAGGAGCTTATATTTTAGTAGGGAGTGCAAAAAAGGTAAAAGAGAGAGAAAGAGAGAATATCAATGGGTTAAATGTTATGACCAATATAAACCCACAGCACCGGGGGAGTACAGAGGAAAAGTACCTAATCCAGCCTGGGACATGCAGGGGAGGAGTCTTGAAGGATATGACAGATGAGACACATGCACTGGATCTTAAAGGTAGAGTTAGAATAATTCAGGTGATTGAACGGAAGAGGTGAGAATAGGAGTAGATGGAGGGTTTTTTGGCAGAGAGTTCAGAAATAGCATGATGTGGGCATAGAAGTTCACCTGAGTCAGTGCTACTGGAGCAGAAAGAGGGAGGATGGAGACAAGCCGAGGCCAGATCATGAAGGCCCCGGACGCCAACTTGGACTTTACCCTCTGCCAATTTCTCACACTGAGGTTTTCCTAGATGTGTTAACAAGTATGCCAAGGCAGAGGACAAATTTACGAGGCATCAATTTTAACTTGATGGTATGTAATTTGAAACAATATTTCTATATTAAAATAACATATATTATCATTTACAATTCAAAATTGCCACTGAACAAGTTTAGGATAAAATACAAGACTTCAAAGAATTTTCAAACTTGTAGTGCTTGTCACCACCCTCCAACCTTCCTGCCTTCAGGGTTTTTGTGAGAGGTCATCTTTCTTGCATGGCACTTCAGAAGAAAAGTTTTAGAACCACTGTTCTAAACTATGGGCAGTCATTGAAGGATTTTAAGCAGAGGAATGATAA
This sequence comes from Phocoena phocoena, assembly GCF_963924675.1. NCBI lineage: Eukaryota > Metazoa > Chordata > Mammalia > Artiodactyla > Phocoenidae > Phocoena > Phocoena phocoena. The sequence goes on along the minus strand of NC_089240.1, from coordinate 72,244,713 downwards.
GGTGAGATTTGTGTTTTAGATCACCATGGCAATTCTGTGAAGGATGGAAGGTAGGGTGGAGCAGGGCAGGACAATAGCTTAGGAAGCTATTACAACAGTGCTGATCAGGGGTTAAACAGGGCCATGGTGGATGGAGAGGAGTGGCAGAGACCAGAAAAATTAGCATAATTTAATGACTAAATATTAGAAGTTGGGAAAAGGGAGAAATCTAGAAAATGTTCCAGTTTCTGTCTTTAATATCTGGATAGATAGGTTATAATGGGTAGAGAATCTGGCTTTAAGGAAGACATAATCACTTTATGTAGGACACGTCGAGTGTGAGGTCCTTGGTGAGACATCTAGGTCAGAACTTTGTCTGACCCAAATGGGTTACAATATATGGAACCATAGATCTCCTCAGCCCTCAGCATGGGTTTTTCCAGGGGCAGCTAGAGTCCCCAGCTGGTCAGGTTACAAACCTCAGTCTGTGCACTACCCATGCATTAACTCCAATGTGTCATAATTATTTCCATTTTCTATGTGTGCCATGCAATTAAAAAATTTGGGAAGCACCAGTCTAGTTGATGGTGCCCAGTTGGCTACTGAATATATGTGTGACACTCAGAAGAGCTAACAGAGATGCAGATATAGATTTGGGCATCATTCACACAAAGATACTAGTTAAATCCAGGGAAGTGGATAAGGTAAAGAGATGCACCAGAAGGAGTCCATAAATTACTAGTAAGAGAGGTCCAGTGGAGTGAATTCAGGGTATTTCTGTTGTGCAAGTGACATATTAAATAATAAAAATTATAATAGCTAACATTTTTGAGAATTTAATATGTGCCAGGTATTGTTCTAAGCACTTTGCATTTATTAATTAATTTAACAGCAATCCCATGAAGTAGTAAGCATTATTGCTATTCCCATTTTACAGTGGCGGGAATTGAGGTAATGAGAAGTTAAGTAGGTCACCCAAAGACCCATAACTAGGAAGCAGAAGAGCCAGGGATTGATGTTATTGACTAGGCAAATCATGCAGCTCACTCCTCTTGTTCTATATCTGTGATCCACAAGCAAGCTTCTGATTATGTTTTGACTTCCCATTTAAGCTACTGAGAGAGAATGGGCTGATCAGAGAATGAGTGATTATGATCCCTTTGACAATTATAACTCTCATTATAAAATAGTGAGCTAATGCTCTGGTTTAGATGCCAGTCTTCAGTGAAGTTGGTGAGTGTAAGTCAGCTCTTTGGAGACTAATCAGCTTTAGAATACAGACAGAATTGAACATTTGTCCTTGAAAGGCTAAGTGCCAGACCTTACACTGTGATAATTCTCAGAAAAAAATGCTACCCGTTGAGGTCTCTGGGCAGCCAAAGAACTTCTAGTAAGGCCTGACATAATTTTCTTTTGCACTTCAAACGATAGAAGCAGGAAAAAGAAAATAAAAGGCAAATTAAATGAAAGAGATATAGGTTCAGCTTTCTATATGCAAAAACGGTTGAATACAGTGATCCTGCTCACCAGGATTTACACAAGATAAGGAGGAGGCCAGACTTCAGTTCAGTAAATAGAGCAAATTGTTTGGCTGAGGTTAATATGAAAAATACTGTATTTACAACCAACTGTGTGTTGACAAAAAGCAAACCCAGTATATTTATACACGTAGTTTGCATTTGCTTTTTTACATCTGTCAATCAAATCTCCAATCAATTTGAAAAGCCAGGAGCCCAGGTCAGAGAAAGGTAAACCACAAATAATTGAAACTCAGGAAAATAATGCCATTGTTAATTGGCAAGTTGGGTAGCTCTGAATTGTTTTTCCTTTCATCTGAGAATGAAGAGGGTATCTTTCTCTTGGAAATGCTGCAAAAACCTATGCTGTCTCTGTTACACGTTCTTAAGTAAACATACTTTCAAGTAATCAAGAATTAAGGACAAAAGTACCAAAGGAAGAGGTCAAAAATTATAAAGAAAAATAACAAAATGTTAGATGGGATTTTTGTATCTCACATGTAAATATTTTCTGTTAGGCAAACTATTAAACTCTCTAAACTGTAAAGTTCTAATCTATAAAATTTGGATAATGGTAGTTACTTCAGAGGATGAAGGTTAGTTGCAATAATTTGTGTATATAAGTACCAGCACATAGTGCCTGACACATGTCAGACAATCAATAAAAAGTAAATATCATAAACTCTGTGCAAGTCTTCCCACACATATGATTATAGTCTTACTTTGAAAATGTAAGTTATCTCACTATTAACCACACACAGTGTTGACTTAGAAGTATTTAGAAAAAAGTTTTCAGGGTGTATTTAATCTCAGCATTTTCTTTGAAATGCTCTGTGGCCATTGCCTGTAAATCTCACAGTGGTGACCTACATGAACTTGTCACATCAGTGCCTGTTGTTTGTATACAGGTTTTAGTTGGTGGCATGATCCCATCTTAAAACCACTCCTGTGAAATGAAAAGTTGCTTTCCCCCCTCCCCCGCCCCATTTTCTACAATTTTCAATTCCCTTTGAATCCAGACCTGCCTTATACTGCCATCTCCTGGAAGTATCTGGTCTTGAACAACTTGATTTATTTAGTAATATTTTGCTGGTCAGTGGCCTGCTATCAGAAATCAGTATCTACATGTTGGTTTTGATCTTCCCAGGGTCCCTTCTTTTAGATAACACTGAGTAATCACTGGACAATAAGCATGCAGATTTTCTAGAGTGATTCATGACTTCATCCTAGGGCAGTGGGATCAACAGAAGCATTGCAAATGAAAATGGTCAATAAAGATTGAGCTTTTTTTTTTTTTTTTTTGCTACAGCGATTTCAGCTGGCTATACGGCTGAGTGAGACAAATGTAACTTTATATATTATCAAACCTAACACAGCTATAATATGCTAGATAATTTCCTTAGAGGATCATAGGTGGAGAAAGTCAATGAAAGTGGGAAGCTAAATATTTATCCCATTAGGAATTGTTTTCAGATGATAATCCATAGCAGTGTGGCAATGTAGAAGAATATCAAGACTTGGAGGCAGGAGACTGTGATTCTAGGTCTTATTGTAATAGATGTAATAGCTGTGTAGCCCTGTACAAGCCAATTCCTCTTTCTGGCCTCAGTTTCTACATACTGTAAAACAAGGTAGTGGAACTAGGTGATCTATAAGTTCATTACAGGGTCTCACATTCTGTGGTTTTATGAAAGGTCAAGATGACACTGTGATTAATCATATCCAGTGGAAGTAGACTGATTTATTGAAATGGTGTTGCTGAATCTTACTGAGATGGGGGAAGTGACACATATAGGTTTGCCATAATTGTTATTGAAAGAAAAGATATTGATAATAATTGGTGTATATATGAAATCTGACTGTGATTATGTCTTATGTCAAATACAAGTTTTCTGGTTCTCTTTAGATGTTACTATCCTTTTTGTTGCATTCTAGTATCAGGAGCCCCAATGCTACTATCGGAACACAGGTCAGGTTATACACTAATAGGCAACTAGGAGACAAGATTTGGGGATCAAAGATCTAAGAGACCTGTGGGTTGAAACAGTGTTGGTCCCTGATAAAACATGCTTGCTAACATGGATATGAAGGCCTAATATCCAACTTAAGCCTTAATTTGAGATCATTTATCATTTCCCTAACAGAGCAGGGTTCTAGTGGAATTGGGTCATTGGAGTACAAGGTTTGAGAGCCAGCAGAAAAGAGTCGTTCAAGGTACACTGCTATGGAGGAAAAACAAATGACCACAACCAGCTAGTTGCAGAGGTTAGAGGAGTCAAGATTGTGAATATAGACAGTTATCATTTCATGAAGCTTGAGTGTGAAGGGAAAGAGAGGGAATCCAGACTGTCAGATACAATGGAGAATGCCCCATTTTTTAGAGTCATCAAGCCCTAAGACCTTTGCAACTATCCACTCCCACGATGTAACCTGGGCAGGAGACCAATAAGTCTGTGTAAGGCTACCTAACTGAGAACCAGAGCCATTAGGGGGCAACATTGAGAAGACATATTCGCTGTACAGTAGAAACTAACACAACACTGTAAAACAAGTATACCCCAATTTTAAAAAAAGACATGTGCTCCACATTAATGGGCTGCTCTGCATCCAAGCCAGGATCTATGCTAGTTGCTGGTAACACCGAGTGGATATATCCTGATCTCAATTTCAGTGAGTTCAAAGTCCAATTTCATTTCTGTATCACTCTTCAGTAACATTACTTAGAGTCAGACCTTACATATTCAGACCTTCCTGAATTATGTCTTACTGCTTCAAAGCCATTTGCTTACTCTACCTAAAATATTATCCTTGTTTCTTTAGATTCTGGTTAACTTCTTTACAATTCAACTCAAACATCACATCCTCATGAATACTTTTCTTGTTTAAATGCCCTTTCTCTGTCTTCCCATAGCACTCTGTGCTTATCTCTATCAGTACTTATCACACTGTACTGACAAAATTGATTTATCTGTCTCCTCCAGTGAGACTTTGAGTTCCTTGAGGAATTATGGCTTCTTTATCTTTGTATCCCGGCCACCTATTCTAATGCTTCATATATAGTAGGTACTCAAGATAAATGTTTGAAAACATTTATGAATGAAGGAAAATACAGCATGCTTTACTTAATCTCATTAAACTTTTACCTGTAGAGAGCTTTATGGATCCTGATTCTTTCATTCTGTATTTCAGCCTTATTTCCACATCTTAGATAACCTACAAATCTGATCTGCATGTCTTTTAGTAGTGTCACACTACTAGAGACTTCCCTCTATGTTTAACATCGATCCATTAATCACCACTCGTTGGTAAAAAGTCTTCCAGTTATTAACCTCCGGGTAATGCTGTTACCCAGATCAGGTTATCCCAGGACCTAAACAAATATCTTGCTGAAATCCAGACTTTCTAAATCTATAACATTACTATCATCTATCTGTCTAGTGACACTATCAAAAAGGAAATGAAGCTAAACTGACCTCTAAATTGGTCACCCTTACTAAAGCATACATTCCTCTTCAGAGTTCATCCCTAATCCATCCTTCTATTTTTTTTTTTTTTTTGTGGTACGCGGGCCCCTCACTGTTGTGGCCCCTCCCGCCGCGGAGCACAGGTTCCGGACGCGCAGGCTCAGCGGCCATGGCCCATGGGCCCAGCCGCTCCGCGGCATGTGGGATCTTCCCGGACCGGGGCACGAACCCGTGTCCCCAGCATAGGCAGGTGGACTCTCAACCACTGTGCTGCCAGGGAAGCCCCTTCTCTTCTATTTCTAAACACAGGGAAGATTATGTTTTCTCAGCAATACCTCATATACATGCCTTTTCTCAGACTATTCCCTTTGAAAATACCTTCCCCCTTCTTCACTTGTTCACATTATTATTCAAGATTCCGTTCAAATTCAACTTCCTCCAAGAACCCCTGTAAGAATCCCACCCCTCATTTCACCTTTTATGATGAGGTGAAATGGGATTGTCCCTGATATGTTTCTGTAGTCTGTAAAGAAAATGAACGATTTGAGGGTAGAAGTTTGATCCTGGTGTCCTTCACAGTCAATTACAGAGCAGGGAGTAGGACAGAGATCTCTTAGTATAATAAAGTCAAAATTAATAGTTCACATAACATATGTTTACAATATTTAAATTTGTCATATAATGAATATGTGGATTGGAGGAAGAAGATTCATTTTAATGTGTCAGATATGATCTACATTAAATATATTAGGAGAGAACATACTTATAGTTCTAACCCTACCTATATCCACAGAAGATATCCAGAGATGAATCCTGAGGGACAGAAAGGAGTGATGCAAATCTATCATATGGACTATAACATTATATCCTATAAGCTACATTGCATCATAGTAAGTTATCCTTATGCTAATTCCATACCCCACCACCCTACACTAGAATATGCACTGCTTGAGTTCCAAGACTGTGTCATAATCACTGTTGTGTAATTAAATTCTTTCACTCCTGTGCGTGTTTCCATGAGAACCTAATTTCTAAGTAATTCTTAAAGTTTATATTTTATATAATGTATAAACTGATGAAAGTTTTCCGTTTGGAAGATTGACTACTATTATGTCTTCTGTATCAGTAGCAATGTCTACAATCATCTAATGAAACCATTAAATAAAGGGCCGAGTTTCCTTTAAATTTTAGTTCCTACTTCAGTTTCTACTTGGTAGTGCTACCCTCATATATCCTCACACATTAATACCTGGAACTTTCTTCCTCTAAGTTTAAATCCTGGTTCTACTACTTATTAATTGTGTGCCTTATGACAAATTACATAAGATCTCCAAGTCTCATTTCCTTATCAATAAAAGAGGGATCATAATTCTTACCTCAAAAGATTTTTACAAAAATGAATAAAATAATGTATGTATACCAAGGTGAAAAAATTATTTAAACCCCACCCTAAATATAGTTTCTCTTGCCTCCTAAGGTGTGCGTGGTTGGGGAGTGGAGTTGGTGGTGGCATAAAATTTCCATCAATAAGAAAATTGGGCTTTATTCTCTTCCCATCTGTATTAGTTTCCTGTGACTGCTATAACAAATGACCACAAACTTGATGGCTTAAAACAATACACATTTATTCTCTCACAGCTCTAGAGATCAGAAGTACAAAATCAGTATCAGTGGGCTAAAATCAAGGTGTCAGCAGGGCCTCACACCTTCTGTAAGCTCTACAGTAGAATCAATTTCTTGACTTAGTTTTTGATAATTGTTGGTTTTCTTTAGCTTGTGGCCATATCACTTCAATCTTCAAATCTCTCTCTGCTCCATCTTCATATCACCTTTTCCTCTATGTGTGTCAAATCTCATTCTGTCTTCTTCTTATGTGGATACATATAATTACATTTAGGGCCCACCTCGATAATCCAGGATAATTTCCCCATATCAAAATCATAAAGTTAACCACATCTGCAAAGTATATTTTTCTAAGTAAGGTAACATTCACAAGTTCCTGGGATTAGAACCTGGTATTTAGGGGTGCCCATTATTTAGTCTACTACATCATCCATTGCTAGGCTGGAGAGAGAGAGGGAGAGAGAGAGAAAGAGAGAGAGAAGATGGAGAAGGAGAAGAGGAGAGGAAGGGAAAGAGGAAGAGGAAGAAGAAGAAGGAGAATAAGGAAGAGGAGGGAGGGGGGAGGAGGAGAAGGAGGAGAGGAGAGGTTAATGAAGAGAATGAAATATCAAAGCATCATCTACTAATCTGTAGGTTCTTCTGAAGAGTGAGCCCCCAGCATGTGTGGACTTATGTTTTTCATATTATGTTAATTTGTCTTTGGATAAAAAATGATAGGTCTTAAGATGAGTGTTATGGACTGAATTGTGTCCCACAAAATTCATGTTGAAGCTCTAACTTCCAATGAGACTGTATTAGGGGACAGGGCATTTAAGCAGACAATTAAGGGAAATGAGGTCATAAGGGTGGGCCTTAATACAACAGGACTAGTGTCCTTATAAGAAGAAGAAGAGATACCAGGAGAATGTGATCACAGAGAAAAGACCATGTAAAGACACAAAGAAAAGGTGACATCTGCAAGCCAAGGAGGGAGACCAACCCTGTTGGCACCTTGATCTTGGACTTCCGCATCCAGAACTGTGAGAAAATAAGTTTCTCTTGTCTAAGCCATCCAAGCTGTGGTATTTTGTTATGGCAGCAGTAGCATACTAATACAATGAGTAAATAGACAGAGAACCATTGTTTTATGTAACAAAATAAGAGAATTAAGTTCAGGGAGAGTGACTCTGGAGGAGCTTGGCAAACAGAGTAGCAGGGAGATATAAGGGGAGCCTTGAGGGAGAGAGGGCTGAGCAATATGGAAGCATGCTGGAACCTGTGGAATATGATGACTGGTGAGAAATTCCTCATAGCAGTATGGCCAAAAGACTTGCAAAAAGAGGCGTGTCTAAAATAAAGTTCCAAGTTGCTCATTTTGCATCAGTGGAAAATCTCTCTTTGATTCCAAATTGCAAGTCGAGTGTGCTCTTTGCTACACAATGCTTCTACAAGCAATTTGGGAGGAAATCAAGGGATAGGAACAGAGTTCCATAACTGGCTGGATGTTAGAAAAACTATGCAATAGATTAGTGGAAGAAGGAACTCAAAAACAGATGTGATTATGATACCATAATTCCCTGAGGATTCACAGAAATTACAGGGAGAGCAGTAGACCTCACAATGTATATTAGAGGACTTGTGCCAAAATTATGGAAATTTCAAAGCACAGAATAATGTCAGCTGACATCTGGATAGCATATGCAAATTTTCCAGTACAGTGTCTGATGTTTAATAATCACCCAGAAAATGATGGTTTATTTTTCCACTTCCTTTTCTTACTACTGATGAGGAAAGGTGGGTGTGTCTAAGAGTTGAAATAAGATAAATTTTTCAATAAGTTATAGATGACCTAATATTCAGCGTAATCCTTTGTGTAGTCTCTAACACTCTGGTGTTCATAAAGAAAAAGGGACACTATATGTAAAAATAGTGAGGTACAGGGGCCTCAAAAGAGCAGTGTGAACATTTTGTAGATTTTAGGGAAACAGAAGAAAAAGAATACTTTTCTTTTTGGCATGGAAATTAGGAACCTCAAATTTTAAAATCACCCATAAATCATAAAATGAAGGCCTGCCACTGGAGAGTTCTTCAGGCTTTCTCTGTTTTCAATAGCACAAAACCATACCACAGGGAAGAAGTAGGGACTTTTTTTTCTGATTTGGCAGAACATGAGGCATCTTCAAAAACGATATGAAGCAATCATACATATTTAGACTCTTTGAAGTTTAACAGCCATGAAAGCTCCACAAACTTAAGATTGTGGACATTAAAAACAGATTCCAGAAGCCTCAGGTCTTCTCTAGAATTCTTCTGAATGGGAAGACATATGCAGTATCTCATATGAAGACTGACAGTCCAGGATTTGGGGAATGTTTCTCTAGCAAAGCCTTGGGGAATCACAGCCAGCAGGCCCAGAATCCCAAGAAATGTCAGTATAGGTAGTTAGTAAGTTCTCCATAAGAGCCTATGTCCTCTTTGACAGTTACATGGGTGTCACTCAGTAGTTCTGTCATTTCAAAGGTTCTGCCTTCTCCCCATCCCCATTCCCATGGAAGTGGAAATCCTTCCAGCTATTTCTAAGTGAAGTTTTATTACAGAACAGAAAATTATTATGAGCACCTCCAACATAACTACTGCTGAGAGATATGTTTCTTAACTGAGTCATTACCCCCGAAGGGATGAAGCAAATTCTATTTTTTTATGCTTACTTTTGAAAAATATTTTAGGACTGCTGAGGGCAGCAGAAAGAAGACCACTTACACTTGGGAAGCTGATACCTCCTCAATACTTAGATTTCTTATTTGACCAAAATCAGTTCTGTAGAGTACACCTAGTTAAGTAGCAAAACTGGCTGATTGCAGATATTGCAGCTGACACAAAAATGAAGTTTCCAGCAGGCATTACTAAAGGATTCCTCCAGCCTGAAACATTGCATGAAAAAAGTAACTTTATAAAAATAAGCTTTTAAGATGCTTAGAACTTTTATCATGGACAGATACTCAAGATAGATATAAGTGAAAAACCACAAAGAACAATGAATAATATCCCATTTTTGTTAAAAATTTTATTCATTTATTTAGCATATACACACGTGCACACACACACATGCACACCTGAGAACATCTGGAAATCCATATACCAAATTTTTGAGAAGGGTAATCTCTTATTTAAATAATCATTGAGGATTTTTTCCTGCTTATGTGTGTTTTCTATATTTTCAATAATGAGCATGTATTATACATATAATAATGTAATTGCAATAATATTTTTAAATAAATGAATTAACTGCTCAAATCCACCACCCATTTCAGGCTCCAGGTTTTACTAAGAAATTGATTAATGTTTTTCTATAGGATTTGCATATCTTTTCCACAAAACACCACATTTGTCCAACCCTTGGCTCCGTTCCCCACTTTAAAAAAATATATTTGGGGGCTTTCCTGGTGGCGCAGTGGTTGAGAGTCCGCCTGCCGATTCAGGGGACACGGGTTCATACCCCGGTCCGGGAAGATCCCACATGCCACGGAGCGGCTAGGCCCGTGAGCCATGGCCGCTGAGCTTGCGCGTCCGGAGCCTGTGCTCCATAATGGGAGAGGCCACAACAGTGAGAGGCCCACGTACCGCAAAAAAAAAAAAAAAAAATATATATATATATATATATGTGTGTGTGTGTATATATATATATATATATATTTGGTTGGTCAGTTGAAAAATATTCACTGAAGACCTCTACCATCTTGGTCCAAGAAATGGACAAATTCCCTCTACTCTCATTTCCTTACACATGGAATTTTTAAAAAATGGACACTTCCTTTGCTCAGTAGGATAGGTCGGTGTACCAATTGCTTTAAGAACTATTCTCATTGTCTCTAGACGAAAGGTTTTGACTAGAGTTTTGAAGCAAAGGAGAGGCATTGATCTCAGGAAGAAGAAAAGGCTTTTCAGCATGGAGAGGTGTCTTTGAATAATGATAACTAACATTGATTAAGCATGTATCAAGCACTTTACAAGCTTTATTTCATACAATCCTCAAAATAATGCTTTTGAGGTATGTGCAATTGTTCTTATTTTCTGGATTAGGCATTAAGCCCTTACTCTATTCCTTTCTTACCATGCTAAGGGAGCACCAGAGGGGGAGCAAGAAGCATTGGACTTCATTTCTAACAACTGTAGGGATAAATTTGGGGTGCTTTTCTCACTGTGCCCTGTGAGGCAGTCTAATTAAATCATTCCCATTTTCCAGCTGAAGAAACATATACAGAGGATATTGCTGTACAGTTAGAGAAGCAAAGAATTGATTCAAATATATTTGAAGAATTGCTTAACAGGGACAAACAACAGTTTGCAAATTGTATAGTAAGGTCTCTAAATATATCCAAATACAAATAAGAAAAAAAATTTAATTCCATGATATAGTATTAACTTACATGATTTATCTTTAAAGTAATGCTTTTGGGGTAAGTACAATTGTTCTTATTTTCCAGGTTAGGAATTGTGCCTTAGAGAGGTTAAGTGACTTTATAAATAAAATAAAATAAGAAAGAATAAAATAAGGTAAAAAATTAAAATATAACAAAATTTTTTTTTTTTTTTTAAATATAACAAAATTTTAAAAATAGGGACATGACATCTGCAAGATGGAGGGCTAGGAAGTCACAACACTTGTCTCTCACACAAAAAACTACATGAACAATAAATAAAATTAAAACTGACAAAAATAGCCCTAGAAACTCTGGACTACAATGAAGAATCAGTAGAAACTCTGAGGAGCTAAAAAACTGAAGGTGGGGCTTCCCTGGTGGCGCAGTGTTTGAGAGTCCGCCTGCCGATGCAGGGGACACAGGTTCGTGTCCCGGTCCGGGAAGATCCCACGTGCCGCAGAGCGGCTGGGCCCGTGAGCCATGGCCACTGGGCCTGCGCGTCCGGAGCCTGTGCTCTGCAACGGGAGAGGCTGCAGCAGTGACAGGCCCACGTACCAAAAAAAAAAAAAAAAAAAAAAACGAAAACCTGAAGGTGGCTACATAGAAAAGCATAGGAAGCATTTTACCTGTGTCACCACAGCCACCAGTTCAGAGAAGTTTGGCACCAGGAGGGCCCCACCTTGGAAGGATTTCAACCCATCGGTAAAAAAGAGCAGGAGAACCCCAACAAGCCTCACACCATGGATGTTTGAAGTGTTTGCCACTAAGGACTCCAAACATCTTCACCAATACTAAACCGAGTTGATGGAGCTGCCTAGAGTACCCACTGTTGTGTCTCCTCCTTGGGGCTGGAGCTGTTGTTGCAGTGAGACCTGCTCCCAAGTGTCCCAGTCACTGCTGTGCCCAGCCCTCCAGGATCAGGGCACTGTAGTGCCTTGAATCTATAGGACAAGAGCTGCTGCTGCTCTGTACTCTGCCTCCAGGTCCTATGTTGTGGCTTTGACCCACCATAATCAGAGTTGCACTGCTGCTGCTCTGCACCCTGACTTCAGGTAGTAAGTCAGGGCTGTGGCCCCATCCACACTGCTGCCACTTTGCACCCCATCCTCTGGGTGTTCCCAACATGTGGCTTTAATGGACCAGCATCAGGCCCAGCTGCTGTTGTTCTGCAACTTACCCATGTATTCTAAACCATGGCTTTGACCTACCATCACTGGGATGCACTATAGCAGCTCTGGGCCTTGCTCCTGGGATTCTAAGTCACAGCTTTGATCTGCCACCACCATAACCAAGCTGCTGCTATTCTACGACTATCACCCTGGGGCCAGAGTCTGACTTTGACCCACCTTCCCCAGGGTGTGATGCTACTACATCTTGTTCCCTGGACCCAAGCCACTGCTGCACCCTGTCATCCTAGAGTCTCTGCCACTGCTGCGTCCCCATCCCCCAGGACCAAGTCACAGTTTCAAGACCCAGAGAGCTGAGACCCAGTTCTATGGGACATCTCTACATGCCTGCACCTCAGAAAACTAGTACCATTGCCATAGAAAGTACACCTGTGCCCCAGGATGCAGGGGCTATGATACTTCTATGTGTGCCTAATTCCAGGATCCCAGTTCTGATGCCACTCAGAGTGCAAGCACACAAAATCTGGTGCCAAGAGAGAACTCCTCAACTAGAACTTCCTCCCATAAGCCAAAAAAAGAACAAGAGAACCCCAGCAGTCTTTGCCTCTGAGGACCCCAATAGCCTTAGCCACCACTGCCACCTTCAGGATCTCTGCAGTCTTTGCCAACATTGACCTCAGGTGATGGAGATGCACAGAGACCATGTCACTGTGCCACCCCAGGAACTAGAGACTGTGCATAACCCAGTCAGTGCCCTTCAGCCACCTTCAGGTGAGAGTCTTTGCCCACTGAAGCTAGTTTGAAAAGGCTGGAAGAGGTGACTGCTCCCTCAAATGTACAGACATCAATGTAAAGCCATTAGAAACATGAAAAAGCAAGAAAACATTAACACCACTAGAGACATAATAATTTCCCAAACTGACCCCAAAGAAATGGAAATGTGATAGTTAACTGAAAAATAATCCAAACTAATTATTTTAAAGAAGCTCAGCAAGAGTCAAGAGAATATAGACAATTCAATTAACCCAGGAAAGCAATGCATAAATAAAATGAGAAGTTCAATGAAGTGATAGGAATCATAAAAATGAACCAGACAGACATTCTGGGGCTGAAGAATAAAATGAATGAAATGAAAATGAAATAGAGAGCTTCAATAGTAGGGTCAACCAAGCAGAAGAAAGAATATGCAAACTTGAAGACAGATCTCTTGATATTATCCAATAAGAGGAGAAAATAAATTAAAATATGAGAGTGAAGCAAGTCTGCATGAATTATGGGACACTATCAACTGAAAGGAAACTCACATTATGGGAGTATCAGAAGGAGAAGAGTGAGAAGAGAAAAGGACAGAAAACCTATTTAAGGAAATAATGTCTGAAAAGCTCTCAAATCTGGGGAAATATTATACCATCCAGGTACAAGAAGCTCAAAGATCCCCAAACAGATTCAACTCAAAAAGATCTTTAACAATATACAGTATAATCAAACTCAAAAACCAAAGGCAGAATTCTGAAAGCAGCAAGAGAAGAAAGACTTATCACGTACAAGGCAGTCCTAATAAGATTATAGGCAGATTTCTCAGCAGAAACCTTGCAGAGCAGGAGAGAATGGAATGATATATTCAAAGTGCTCAAAGGAAAAAAAAAAACTACCAACCAAGAATACTTTATGAAGCAAAGTTGTCCCTCAGAAATGAAGTAAGGGAAAAGACTTCCCCAGACAAACAAAAGCTTAGGAAAATTATCATCCTTAGATCCGTCTTACAAGAAATGTAAAAATGAGTTATTTAAGTTGAAAAAAACCAAGGATGCTTATTAATAACATGGAAACATATGAAAGTGTAAAATTCACTGGTAAAGGTAAGCATATAGTCAAATTCAAAATAATCCAATACTGCAATGGTGGTGTGTAAATCACTTGGAACTCTATGGTATAGATTTAAGGACAAAAGTATTAAAAATAACTACAGCTCCAATATTTTGTTATTGGATACACAACATAAATAGATGTAAATTGTGGGCTTCCCTGGTGGCGCAGTGGTTGAGAGTTCGCCTGCCGATGCAGGGGACACGGGTTCGTGCCCCGGTCTGGGAGGATCCCACATGCCACGGAGTGGCTGGGCCTGTGGGCCATGCCGCTGAGCCTGCTCATCCGGAGCCTGTGCTCCGCAACAGGAGAGGCCACAACAATGAGAGGCCCGTGTACCGCAAAAAAAAAAAAAAAAAGATGTAAATTGTGGCATCAATAACATAAAACATCAAGGGAAACAAGTAGAAGTGTAGAGTTTTTGTATGCAATTTAAGTTAAATGGTTGTTTTACAAAGATTGTTAAAATTATAAGATGTATTATGAAAGCCTTAAGGTAATCACAAAGCAAAAACATAATATACACCTAAATGATAATGAGAAAATAATCAAAGAATACCACTACCATACCAAAAAACAAATCCACATCAATTCAAAAAGAAAGATAGCAAGAGAGGAAGAAAGGAAGAAAGGAACTACAAAACAATAAGAGAGAAATTAACAAAATGTCAATAATTACCCTAAATGTAAGTGGTTTAAATTCTCCAGTTAAATGATGTAGAGTAGCTGAAAAATAAGACCCAAGTATATGCTGCCTAGGAGAGACTCACACAAGCTTTAAGGACACACACATACTCAAAGTAAAGGGTTGGAAAAATATATTCTATGAAAATGGAAACCAAAGAAGAGCAGAGGTGACTATACTTATATCAAACAAAATAGACTTTACCTCCAAATCTGTAACACAAGACAAAGAGACCATAATATAATGATAAATGGGTCAATTCATCAAGAGGATATACCAATGTAAAATTTTACACATCCAATATAGAAGAACTCAAATATATCAACCAATTATTAACAGATCTACAGGTAGGCACAGACAACAATTCCATAAGAGTAATAAATGTGTGCAGATGATGTGATCTTATGTATAGAAAAATTGTGAGACTCTCCCAAAATAAAGAATGAATCAGAAAAGTTGCTGGATACAAATTCAACATACAAAAACCAGTGTGCTTACAGTATTTGTTTTTCTCTTTCTGACTTACTTCACTCTGAATGACAGACTCTAAGTCCATCCACCTCACTACAAATAACTCATTTTCGTTTCTTTTTATGGCTGAGTAATATTCCATTGTATATATGTGCCACATCTTCTTTATCCATTCATCTGTTGATGGGCACTTAGGTTGCTTCCATGTCCTGGCTATTGTAAATAGAGCTGCAATGAACATTGTAGTACATGACTCTTTTTGAATTATGGTTTTCTCAGGGTATATGCCCAGTACTGGGATTGCTGGGTTGTATGGTAGTTCTATTTGTAGTTTTTTAAGGAACCTCCATACTGTTCTCCATAGTGGCTCTATCAATTTACATTCCCACCAACAGTGCAGGAGTGTTCCTTTTCTCCACACTCTCTCCAGCATTTATTGTTTCTAGATTTTTTGATGATGGCCATTCTGACCTGTGTGAGATGATATCTCATTGTAGTTTTGATTTGCATTTCTCTAATGATTAATGGTGTTGAGCATTCTTTCACGTGTTTGTTGGCAAACTGATTTACTTTGTTATAAAGCAGAAACTAACACACCATTGTAAAACAATTATACTCCAATAAAGATGTTAAAAAATAAAGTGTGCTTCTATACACTAATAATGGACTATCTCAAATAGAATTAAGAAAGCAATCCCATTTGCAATAACATCAAAAACAATAAAATAATTAGAAATAAATTTAGACAAGAAGGTGAAAGACCTGTACACTAAAAACGTTAACAGATTGATGAAAGAAATTGACAAAGACACAAATAAACGGAAAGATAGTCTATGTTTTTGATAGAACAAACTAATTTTTAAAGTCCATACTATACAAAGCAATCTACAAATTCAATGCAATTCCTATCAAAACTCCAGTGGCATTTTCACAGAAATAGAAAAAACTATCCTAAAATTTGTATAGAACCACAAAAGATCTCAAACAACAAAAGCACTCTTGAAAAAGATGAACAGAGCTGGAGGTATCACACTTCCTGCTTGCAAACTATATTACAAAGCTATAGTAATCAAAACAGAATGGTATAGGCTAAAAGACAAGCACACAGACCAGTGGAAAAGAATAGAGCCCAGAAACAAACCATTGCATATATGGTCAGTTAATTTTTGACAAAGGCACCAAGAACATGCAATGGGGAAAGGATAATCTCTTCAATAAATGTTGTTGGGAAAATTGGATATTCACATACAAAAGAATGCAACTGGACCCCTGTCTTACACCACTCACAAAAATCAACTCAAAATGCATTAAAGAATTAACTGTAAGACCTGAAACCATAAAACTCAGAAGAAAACATAGAGAAGCTCCTTCATATTGGTCTTGGCAAGGATTTCTTGAATAAAACTCCAAAAACATGGGCAACAAAAACTAAAATAAACAAGTGGGACTAAATCAAACTAAAGAGCTTCTGCACAACAAAGGAAACAATAAATAGAAAATGTAACCTACAAAATGAGAGAAAATATTTGCAAACTCTGTGTCTAATAAGTGGTTAATATCAGAAATATATAAAGAAATCATACAACTCAATAGCAAAAAGAAGCAAATAATCTAATTAAAAATGGGTAAGGACCTGAATAGATATTTTTCTGAAGACATACTAGTAGTCAATAGGTACATAATAAGGTACTCAACATCACTAATCATTAGAAACTCTAAACCAAAACCATACTGAAATATCATTGCATACCTTTTCAAATAGTTATTATCAAAAGACAAGAGAGGGAGTTCCCTGGTGGTCTAGTGGTTACAATTTGGCACTTTCACTGTGGAGGGCCCAGGTTCAATCTGGTCAGGGAACTGAGATCCTGCAAGCCATGGCATGGCCAAAACAAAAACAAAAGACAAGAGAGATAAAAAATGTTAGTGACAATGTGGAGAAAAGAGAACCCTTATATACTGTTGGTGAGAATGTAAATTGGTATAGCCATTATGGAAAATAATATGAATGTCCCTAAAAAATTAAAAATAGAATGACCATATGATCCAGAAATCCCACTTCTGGATATATATCCAAAGGAAATAAAATCAGTATCTCAAAGAGATATCTGCATTCCAATGTTCATTGCAGCAATATTCACAGTAGCCAAGATACAGAAACAATGTAAATGGCCATCAACTGTTGAATGGTGAAAGAAAGTGTGATGTGTATATATATATATATATATATATATATAACTATAATGAAATACTGTGTAGCCATAAAATGATGGAAATCCTGCCATATGCAACAACATAGATGAACCCGGAGGACATTATGCTAAGTGAAATAAGCAGACACAGAAAGACAAACACAGTGTGCTGTCACCTATATGTGGAATCTGGGCACAAAGTTGATTTCATAAAACCAGAGAATAGGGACTTCCCTGGTGGTGCAGTCGTTAAGAATCTGTCTGCCAATGCAGGGGACACGTGTTTGACCCCTGGTCTGGGAAGATCCCACATGCCATGGAGCAACTAAGCCCATGTGCCACAACTACTGAGCCTGTGCTCTAGAGCTCACAAGCCACAACTACTGAAGCTTGCACACCTAGAGCCCATGCTCTCCAACAAGAGAAGCCACCACAATGAGAAGCCTACACACCGCAACGAAGAGTAGCCTCCACTCGCCACAACTAGAGAAAGCCCGCGCGCTGCAATGAAGACCTAATGCAGCCAAAAATAAATTAATTAATTAATTTTCAAAAAAGAAAGAAACTGAGAATGTAATAGTGGTTGCTGAGACTGCGGAGGGGGGAACATGGAGACGTGTAAGTTAAAGGGTAAAAACTTTCAGTTATAGGAAGAATAAGTTCTGAGGAGGTAACGTACAGCATGATGTCTATAGATAATAGTACAGTATCATATACTTGAAAGTTGCTGAAAGTAGATCTTAAGTGTACTCACCAAAAAAAGGAAAAAGTTAACTATGTGAGGTGATGAATGTGTTAATAATCTTGATCTCGGTAATCATTCTGCAATATATATGTATATCAAAATATCTTGCACATTTTAAACATATAAAATTATATTTGTCAATTATTCCTCAATAAAGTTGGGGAAAAACCCCAAAATAAAAATAAAATAAATTCTGATAACATCAAAAATATGAAGGAGATCTATACTTAAATGATAACTGTCTTCCTCCACGGCTTATTCAATTCACAAGCAAAATGCTCTAACATATAAAAATAAGGTAATGAAAAATACAATAATGCTTCATTCTTATTAAGCACATTTCCTGAGAGCTCAAAGTGCTTCCAAATCCATTCTCTTCTTCCCCCCACTAAAGTGAATGCAACAGTATATCTTCAAGAAATTGTAAAGAAGAAGAAGATAGCTAAAAATATATAAAGTGAATAAGGACAATAGTTAAATTCCAACACTAGGTGTTGCTCCTCTACAGGGTGGGATCCCCAATAGAAATTAAGTAGCACTGTGATCTTCATTTCAAACTTTAGAAACCTATTTTGAATTTTACCATCAACTTTGCCAAAGAAAAATTATTAGTTCAGAATAATCCCCCTCAATTATACCAACAATTACATCTCATCGTCTGAGAGATTTGTAAGGCAAGAGCTCTTGTCTGCTCCTGTTGTTTTGTGTAAGGCAAACAAGTGAAGCAAGGAGCTACTGTATTCAGTAGTGTTGTATATTGATGAAAAGGCATTATCATAAGTGTCAAGAACCTTTTGAAACTTCTTATTCATTCATTCATTTGCTCATTTATCTGATTGTCTGTAGAAAGCCATACCTACCCTGCACTACATATGTAGGGATACTCTAATTCCATGCTCTCCCCCAATCCCATTCCTCCTTGGGCTCCTTAGTTGTTCTACAGTGGTTTAAGGTGGGTTTAACCTACCACAGCTTTTGCTCTACTAAAGTACTGTTTGTTCAAAGCCTGTTTCCTCCTCTGTTCAGCCCAGGCTTTGTTTGTAACCATTGGCTAAACCAACACAAACACCTAACAATCAAAGGTACACTGGTTTAGGTGTGGGAAGAGGTGGAGGTGGAAGATGGTGTTGAAAAAGTTTCAGTTCTTATAGTTTAAAAAGTGACTTTTGGATTCGGAAATCAAGATGATGGAGTAAGAGGATGTGGAGCTCACCTCCCTCCAAAAGACACACCAAAAATACAGCTACATGTGGAAAAACTTTTATGGAAAACTAACTGGACACTATCAGAAGGACTCCTATAAAACCGAGGCTGTAAGAAAAATACACACGTAATTGGGTAGGATGGGAAGAAACAATCGGGTCAGGGCCTCTGCTGCTGGGAGGGGACTAAGAGGAAAAGGGAGATCACATGGGTAGACTCTTGCCCTGGGAAGTGAGCAGGTCAAGCCACAGACTGGCTCTTCCACTTCTGGAGTCCTACATGGAGGACACAAACCCCCTTATTGGCTTGAAAAACTGCTAGGAAAAATAAAAAGGCTAAAGAAGCCTGGACTTCACTTGCGAGGAGTGCACGGGTGCTAGCTTGCTCCCAGGCAGGGTGGAGAGGTCTGCCCTAGCTGCTGCCAAGTTTCCCACGACTGCTTCACTGCACTCCTTAGCCCGAGCCCAGCAAATACCCCAGCCCTGCAAATTCCACATCACAGTGTGGCACTAGATCTGGGGCAGCCATGACTGGGAAGATATGCAATTGTGGGCTGTCTAAGTGGAGCCGTAGATGCAAACACAGGCAGAGCATCTGACCTCTGTAGGCACACAAGCCCCACTTGCTTCAGCAGTCTACTTTTTGGGGCAAAGGTCCAGTGCATGGTGGGGGGAAGGAAAAACACACACTTAAAGGGAACAGAGCCAGTTCAAGCCTCACCTTCAGGGCTTCCACTCCAGCAACTTGGGATGAAAACCTGTCCCTGACAGGGCTGTGACAGTGACTGAGCAGAGAGGAAGTCTCACTTCACACCCTGCACAGGCTCTAGCTATTCTATCTCCAGATTTCTATCTCTACAACTTCATAAAACTAGACATCAACTACAGAAAGAAAACTGGGAAAAGAACAAACATGTGGAAATGAAACAACGTGCCACTAAAAAGCCAATGGAGCAATGATGAGATCAAAGAGGAAGCTAGAAAATACCTCAAAACAAATAAAAATGGAAACACAATTTCCCAAAATCTATGGGATGAAGAAAAACAGTTCTAAGAGGGAAGTTTATAGTGATACAGACCTTGCTCAAGAAACCAGAAAAATCTCAAATGAACAACCTACCCTAACAATTAAAATAATTAGAAAAACAAACAAAACCTGAAATCAACAGAAAGAAGGAAATAATAAAGATCAGAGAGTAAATAAATAAAATAGTAATAATAAACAATAGAAATGATCAATGAAAATAAGGGCTGGTTTTTTGAAAAGATAAACAAAATTAATAAAATTTAGCTGGGCTCACCAAAAGGAAGAGAGGACCCAAATAAACAAAATAAGAGATGAAAGAAGAGAAATAACAATACCACAGAGACACAAAAAATCATAAGAGAATAGTATGAACAGTTAAATGCATTTGCACAACAAAGGAAACTATCAACAAAGCGAAAAGACAACCTACTGAATGGGAGAAAATATTTGCAAAAGATGTGACCAATAACGGGTTAATATCCAAAATATACAAAGAGCTCATACAACTGAATATCATAAAAAACAACAACCCAATCAAAAAAATGGCAGAAGACCTGAATAGACTTTTTTTCCAAAGAACACATGCAGATGGCTAACAGGCACACAAAAAGGCACTCAACATCTCTAATGATTAGAGAAATGCAAATCAAAACCACAATGAGATATCACCTCACACCTCTTAGAGTGCCTATCATCAAAAGTCTACATATAACAAATGTGAAGATGTGGAGAAAAGAGAACCCTTGTATACTGTTGGTAGAAATGTAAATTTCCAGCCACTATGGAGAACAGTATGGAGATTCCTCAAAAAAATATAAAAATTGAACTACCATATGATCCAGCAAGTCCACTCCTGGATATATATCTGGAAAAAAATTAAAACACTAATTCAAAAAGATACATGCACCCCAATGTTCATGTACTATGAACATAGCAATGTTCATAGTATAATGTTCACTATATACAATAGCCAAGACATGAAAGCAACCCAAGTGCCCATCAGTGGATGACTATATTAAGAAATGTGGGGGCTCCCCTGGTGGCGCAGTGGTTGAGAGTCCGCCTGCTGATGCAGGGGACACGGGTTCGTGCCCCGGTCTGGGAGGATCCCACATGCCGCGGAGCGGCTGGGCCCGTGAGCCATGGCCGCTGAGCCTGCACGTCCGGAGCCTGCACTCCGCAACGGGAGAGGCCACAGTAGTGAGAGGCCTGTGTACCGAAAAAAAAAAAAAAGAAAAAAAAAAGAAATGTGATATGCAGCTGTTAGTTGGGAAGCAGCTGCATGCCACATCTTAATACAGTCATCCATATAGCTGATTCACTTTGTTATACAGCAGAAACTAACACAACATTGTAAAGCAATTATACTCCAATAAAGATGTTAAATTAAAAAAAAAGATGTGATATATATATATATATATATATATATATATATACAATGGAATATTACTCAGCCATAAATAAGAATGAAATATTGCCATTTGCACAATGTGGATGGACCTGGAGAATATTACGCTTAGTGAAATAAGTCAGACAGAAAAAGACAAATACTGTGTTATATCCCTTATATGTGTAATCTCAAAAATAATACAAATGAATATACATACATATGCAAAACAGAAACATACTCACAAATATAGAGAACAAACTTCTGGTTACCAAAGGGGAGAGGGGAGGGAGGAGGGACAAATTAGCGGTATGGGATTAAGAGATACAAACTGCTATCTATAAAATAGATAAGCAACAAGTTTATATTGTACAGCATAGGGAATTATAGCCATTATCTCCTAATAATTTACAATGTAGTATAATCTATAAAAATACTGAATCACTATGATGTACACCTGAAACTAATATAGTATTTTAAATGAAGTATACATCAATTAAAAATAAAAAATAAATTATAATAAAGTGACTTTTGACTTTCTGCCAAAGGGGGCCCCTACCTCATGATATGTTATTGCTTTGGCAAATCTCTGCACAAATGTTGGAAATGGCAGAGAAACCTTGCTCACAGATCCAGATACATAACAAGTGTTGCTAAAGTCTGAACTGCACACAACATGGTAGCTTGGGGAGGTTAATCCCGACCTCTCTCAAGGTCTAAAATACTCTGTGGTGAGCAAAATGGTCAGTACTTGCAGAGGAGTAAAGACAGATTTCCAATTTATGTAGAGCCATGCGATTAACTATATGAGCAATTGTGCCAAACACATCAAATGAAAGCCTTTAAAGTTTAAAAGAGCTTTGAGAGGGCGTCTAGTTAACCTCTCTATCTCTAGCCAGGATTATAGCAGAATTATCCCACAAAGCTAAAGCAATTATTTCTTCTTTCTTTAAAAAACTCTCCAGAGAAAGAGACGCCACAGGTACTTCGTGAGATGTTCCAGTCTTATACTTCTCATGCAAATAACTTAACCCTAATAGAATTAGGGTTACCATAGTAAACAATTTCCATTTCCATCACTTTGTTCAGTGAGCAGGGCAAACAAAGTCACCAACCAACAAGAGGCCTTGCACATGACATGCACAGCTGCTAACCAGAGAACAAATTAGATGCATATTTAGCACTGAAAATATTCTGAATAATCTTTACACACACACACACACACACACACACACACACACACACGAGTGTAATCAGCTAATAATACCGAAGCTAATCTTGAGGATGTTTGTTAGGAGTTGTTCCCATTCATAATGTTTAACATTGTCACCTTTGTCTCAGGAAATGTTCCCTGCTTTTAAAATACAATTCGTTACCTACCTGTTCTTGTAACAAAAATCCAGGCCTCACTGGAAGGACGCAGTGCCTATCAACCCTGTTCTGCATAAAGGGAGTTTCATCCCAATACACATTCCTTCACAGAAGTCACTCGCCCTTATGCAACTGCAAAGATTAAGATATGTTTTAACACATCTGAAGAAAAGGGCTGGCTTAGCCAGGGCCATTGCTTCTGCCTGACGTATGACCAACAATTGTTGGTGCACTGCATGCTACTAGGACTGCCATTCCCTTATTCTCCAGACTTCTGGGGCTGCCGCCACCTCCTCTACCAATTGTGTTTCTCCTGATCAATTTTTTTTAACATCTTTATTGGAGTATAATTGCCTTACAATGGTGTGTTAGTTGCTGCTTTTTAACAAAGTGAACCAGTTATACATATACATATGTTCCCATATCTCTTCCCTCTTGAGTCTCCCTCCCTCCAACCCTCCCTATCACACCCCTCTAGGTAGTCACAAACCACCTAGCTGATCTCCCTGTGCTATGCGGCTGCTTCCCACGAGCTATCTATTTTACGTTTGGTAGTGTATATATGTCCATGCCACTCTCTCACTTTGTCACAGCTTACCCTTCCCCCTCCCCATATCTTCAAGTCCATGCTCTAGTAGGTCTGTGTCTTTATTCCCGTCTTACTCCTAGGATCTTCATGACCTTTTTTTTTTCTTTCTTAGATTCCATATATATGTGTTAGCATACGGTATTTGTTTTTCTCTTTCTGACTTACTTCACTCTGTGTGACAGACTCTAGGTCCATCCATCTCACTACAAATAACTCAATTTCGTTTATTTTTATTGCAAGTAATATTCCATTGTATATATGTGCCACATCTTCTTTATCCATTCATCCGATGATGGGCACTTAGGTTGTTTCCATCTCTGGGCTATTGTAAATACAGCTGCAATGAATATTTTGGTACATGACTCTTTTTGAATTATGGTTTTCTCAGGGTATATGCCCAGTAGTGGGATTGCTGGGTCGTATGGTAGTTCTATTTGTAGTTTTTTAAGGAACCTCCATACTGTTCTCCATAGTGGCTCTATCAATTTACATTCCCACCAACAGTACAAGAGGGTTCCCTTTTCGCCACACCCTCTCCAGCATTTATTGTTTCTAGATTTTTTGATGATGGCCATTCTGACTGGTGTGAGATGATATCTCGTTGTAGTTTTGATTTGCATTTCTCTAATGATTAATGATGTTGAGCATTCTTTCATGTGTTTGTTGGCAATCTGTATATCTTCTTTGGAGAAATGTCTATTTATGTCTTCTGCCCATTTATGGATTGGGTTGTTTGGTTTTTGTTATTGAGCTGCATGAGCTGCTTGTAAATTTTGGAGATTAGTCCTTTGTCAGTTGCTTCATTTGAAAATATTTTCTCCCATTCTGAGGGTTATCTTTTGGTCTTGTTTATGGTTTCCTTTGCTGTGCAAAAGATTTTCATCCTCAATGGTGAAAAACTGAAACCATTTCCAATAAGACCAGGAACAAGACAAGGTTACCCACTCTCACCACTATTATTCAACATAGTTTTGGAAGTTCTAGCCACAGCAATCAGAGAAGAAAAACACATAAAAGGAAATCAAATAGGAAAAGAAGAAGTAAAGCTGTCACTGTTTGCAGATGACATGATACTATACATAGAGAATCCTAAAGATACTACCAGAAAACTACTAGAGCTAATCAATGAGTTTGGTAAAGTAGCAGGATACAAAATTAATGCACAGAAATCTCTGGCATTCTTATACACTAATGATGAACAATCAGAAAGTGAAATTAAGAAAACACTGTCATTTACCATTGCAACAAAAAGAATAAAATATCTAGGAATAAACCTACCTAAGGAGACAAAAGACCTGTATGCAGAAAATTATAAGACACTGATGAAAGAAATTAAAGATGATACAAAGAGATGGAGAGATATTCCATGTTCTTGGATTGGAAGACTCAACATTTTGAAAATGACTCTACTACCCAAAGCAATCTACAGATTCAATGCAATCCTTATCCAACTATCACTGGCATTTTTCACAGAACTAGAACAAAAAATTTCACAATTTGTATGGAAACACAAAAGACCTCTAATAGCCAAAGCAATCTTGAGAATGAAAAATGGAGCTGGAGGAATCAGGCTCCCTGACTTCAGACTATACTACAAAGCTACAGTAATCAACACAGTATGGTACTGCCACAAAAACAGACAGATAGATCAATGGAACAGGATAGAAAGCCCAGAGATAAACCCTCGCACATATGGTCACCTTATCTTTGATAAAGGAGGCAGGAATGTACAGTGGAGAATGGACAGCCTCTTCAATAAGTGGTGTTGGGAAAACTGGACAGGTACATGTAAAAGTATTAGATTAGATCACTCCCTAACACTATACAAAAAAAAAATAAGCTCAAAATGGATTAAAGACCTAAATGTAAGGGCAGAAACTACCAAACTCTTAGAGGAAAACATAGGCAGAACACTCTATGACATAAATCACAGCAAGATCCTTTTTGACCCACCTCCTAGAGAAATGGAAATAAAAACAAAAATAAACAAATGGGACCTAATGAAACTTCAAAACTTTTGCACAGCAAAGGATGACCAATGTATTTTAAGAGGGTTAACATCACCACAACTGCTCCAGAGCTCCTCCAGCTAGATTTTGTTCTTTACTAGGGTGTTTTTGTTTGGTTTTAAACTGCCAGATGGAAGCTTTTCCTCTCAGAACTGCTTTTCAACACAGTTTGAGGCAGAGCAGCAACTCAGTTGACACATAGTCTTCACAAAATAGCCCTATGAATCATACATAGGTTCAGTTTCTTCCATTGAGGATATAGACCCAAGAGACTCTCACAAATTGTGGGAGAACATTTTAAAAGGGTGTACTGTGTCAATCCCAATCTCCCAATTCATCCCACCCTCCTTCTCCTCTTGGTAACCATAAATTTGTTTCCTACATCTGTAATATATAAAATAGATAACTCATGAGAACCTACTGTATAGCACATGGAACTCTACTTAGTGCTCTGTGGTGACCTAAATGGGAAGGAGATATAAAAAAGAGTGGCTATATGTATAACTGATTCACTTTGCTGTACAGAAGAAACTAATACAACATTGTAAAGCAACTATACTCCATTAAAAATTAATTTTTAAAAAGGATTATACTGTGCATACTTGCTTAAATGCTCTCCTCTTCATAATGTCCCCATATTGGGACCTGTAGCTCTGAATCTCAGTTAGGCCAAGGGCTGCCATTGGGCCTTGTACTGCCTCTACTATTCTAATAAATGTCTGTACTCCAAGACAGAGGAGTTCTAATCTGGCTATATACCAGAAACTGCAGGAAATTGTTAAAATTTATATTTCTATGTCTTACCCCAGTCCTTCTTAATCAGAATACTCATCTTAAAAAAAACTACCTGGGTTAGAGTTTAGAGTGACATAAGCAAGAGGTGAGACTAGGCAGTTCCAGGCCCTCATTCTCCTATAGAAATATTTTTTAAAAACACAACTAGATACTGACTAAAAGAACTTTATAGGAGCTCTAAAAAATCATTCAAAGATTTACAGTAACTAAGTGAATGTCCAATCAAGAAAAAGCCACATTCAAATTGGTGAGAAATTTTGTAACATTTTTACTTGCGCTTGTCTACTCCCTCCCTGGAAATGGTTCCAAATCCCTTTCCCAGAACTGGAGAATACAGAGTTGACCAACTTTTGAAACTTTGTAACCTGTCCGTGGGCTGCCTGAGAGATTGGCCTCTGTGTAACCTAACTCAAATCTCAGGATAGGAAAAGCCACAGGAAGAAGCAGGCACAGCTGCAAATGTCAACTAATGGCTGCATGGATAAACAAAATGTTGTATATACATATAAGGGAATATTATTCAGCCTTGAGAAGGTAGGGAATTCTGACATATGCTACATCATGGATTAATCTTTAAAGACATTATGCTAAAAGAAATAAACCAGTTACATAAGGACAAACAAAGTATGATTTCACTTACATGAGGTACTTAGAGTAGTCAAATTTAGAGAAAGAGAGTAAAATGGTGGTTTCCAGGGGCTGGGAGGAGAAGGAAATGTGGAGTTATTGTTTAACGGGTACAGAATTTCCAGTCTAGGGAGATGAGAAAAGCTCTGGAAATGAATTGTGGTGATGCTTTCACAACAATGTGAATGTATTTAATGCTACTAAACTATGCACTTAAGATGGTTTTAAAATGGTAAACAAACTCCCCGGATGATTCTGAAACAGCCAGATGTTTAGGAATCACTGCTCTAAAGTTACCCCTCTTAAATCGCCTCTCCTCGGAAACTTAAGTGCAAAATGGAAGATCATGAAGAGTGGCAGGAGAAGGTTAGTAGGGAAATGTGAAAGAAAGACCTCTTTTGCCACCAAAGACTCAAATGAATGCCTGCTGCTTAAGAGCCACGTGGTATTCTAAAAGTCACTGGTGAGAAGGTTATCTCAGCTGGAATGAAAGTTGACATTTTGTGTCTTGTAGCACTAGTCACATCTGACAGATGCCTTTCTGGATTTCCCAATGAAAGCTATTTGCTATTTCCAACCCTACGGATCCTGGTTCTGCCCTGAAGCATTCTCTGAAAAGGTAGTGTATGGCTTGGATCCAAAATCGTCTACTAAGCACTTTGAAAGCCAAGCAGTGATTTCTCTGCCAGTTGCAAAGTATTTTCAATAATGTTAAATAGTCTCCTTTTCAAATCACTGTTAACTTACATAAACTAGAAAAGCTTTTCCTCTAATCAGCAAATTTCACGTCAAATAGATTAGCAAAGACCTGACACAAGATAAAACAATGTGAAGACAAAATTAGTTTTTTCCAATCACTGCCCCAAGCATTCTGTCTAATTTAAATAATCTATTAATAAGTTTACCTAGTACCAAGAGCTATCCCTAGACAAAACTGTAAAGTAGTCATAAATGTAATTTTATTTCTTCCTCGTCTCATTTTTGGTTGTTTCCTCCTTTTCAAGTCCCCCAACTCCACATGCTGCATTAGAACCTACTATTTAGAACGTCATATCTTCACAACTGGCAAAACTATTTCGTGTTACCAGATACTCAGGAGCAGTATATAAAACGAGTATTTGAAAAGAGGATTCTCTGGACATTTTAATTAATTAAGAGGAATGATTTACTAATGGTTGAATTTTAGGTACCCCAAGAAGTCACTAGGAAGGGAGAGAGTTAAGGGATGAGAAACATTTTGTCAGTATTTTTCAAGTCACACCAAGCAGCCTAAATATAACATGGCCCCACTATCATTTTCTTTAACCACAATTTTACTTATCTCACACTCATTTAAGATGAACAATCCTCTAATCAAGTTCTTACACGTTTTGCTAATTAGAAGTCTTTATTGGCCAAAAAAAAAAAAAAAATCCCAAACTCCTTTTACTGCTTGGCTCACAGGGGAAAAGAAACATGTTTTTATCTCCTCTCCCATTTATTCTTTTAAATCTCATCTCCTAGACAGGGAACATTCTATCCTTTTTCAAGGTAGCCAAGAGGCAGATGGATGAACTAAATGAGTCTTTGAGTCTCATCAGAACTCTATGTAACACTACATCATATTTTGGAATACTATGGAATTTTTCTAGGCCACTAAAAAGAGCCACAGATTTAATTTATAACATAAGACAACCTGATCAAAATACGACACCTGTGATGGCAAAAGATTTAGTGAAAATGCAGTTAGGGCACACAATTGAACCACATGCAAATGCTCATTGCCTTTGACAGAAATTTTATTTGTGTCAATAAAAAGCAAAGAACTTGTTTAGTTCAGAACCTTTTTATATCATTGAATATATATTTTAACTGCTGCTAGAACACTCAATATTTTTCCAATAAATCACTTTATTAATATACTTTCACTCTTGTTTAATTGAGGTGTAATTGATATACAACATTATATTAGTTTTAGGTACACATTATGATTCAATATTAGCATATATTGTGAAATGATCACCACAACAAATCTAGTTAACATCAGTCACCATACATAGTTACAGATTGTTTTCTCATGATGAGAACTTTTAAGATCTATTCCCTTAGCAACTTTCAAATGTGCAACACAGTATTATTAACTACAGTCACCATGTTGTGCACTACATCCCCATGACTTATTTATTTTATAACAGGAAATTCGTACCTTTTGACTCCCTTCACTCATTTGGCTAACCCCACCTCCTACTTCTGACAATCACCAATATGTTTTCTGTATCTATGAGCTGTTTGTTTTTTTTTTTTTTTTTTGCTTTTTTGTTTTTGTTTTAGATTCCACATGTGAGATCACAAAGTATTTGTCTTTTCCTGTCTGAGTTATTTCACTTAGCACAATGCCCTCGAGATTCATCTATGTTTTCACAAATAGTAAGATTTCATTCTTTTTTTGGGGGGGGGGGGATAATATGTATATCTCACATTTTCTTTATCCATTCATTCGTTGATGGACACACATTGTTTTCATATCTTGGCTATTGTAAATAATGCTGCAATGAACATGGGGATAAATATATCTCTTTAAATTAGTGTTTTCATTTCCTTTGGATAAATACCTAGAAGTGGAATTGCTGGATCAATGGTAGTTCAAACATTCATACTGTTTTCCATAGTGGCTGCACCAATTTACATTCCCACCAACAGTGCACGAGGGTTCCACATCCTTGTCAACACTTGTTATTTAACGTCTGTTTGATAATAGCCACCTTAACAGGTGTTAGGTAATATCTCATTGTGGTTTTGATTTGCATTTCCCTGATGATTAGTGATGTTGAGCATCTTTTCATGTACCTGTTGACCATCTGTATGTCTTTTTTGGAAAAAATGTCTATTTAGATCCTCTGCCCATTTTTTAATCAGATTGTTTGTTTTTTTGCCATTGAGTTGTATGAATTCTTTATATTTTTTGGAGATTAACCCCTTATCAGATATACAATTTGCAAATGTTTTCTCCCATTCAGTAGGTTATCTTTTTGCTTTGTTGATGGCTTTCTATTTATTTTCTTTATGTAACTCTGGATCTCATTTGATGCCAAGCTAGCTAAGTGACAGGGGGAAAATATCGTGAAAGACAACTAATCACACTGCCCCAACCCCACAGGGTGAAAGCTGCCTTACAATGCCTTTAAAATACCATAGCCTAACCCTTTCTTCTTGCAATTTTATTATTTTATTTTTGTCTGGGATACTGTGTAATGGTTCCTCCCAAAAACAGTTTGTTATTCGACCAGTGCCAGTCCAGCAAAATGAGAAAAATAAGGACAATATATTGAGTTTTTCATAATGCTAATCATATTACATTATTTAATAGGCTGTCTTTTATTCTAAAATTGTGTCATTTTCATGCATGTGAAATGACAATAAAAGTGAATTATAATTGTAATTATCTTAATAAGCAAAATTAAAAGTTGGCAACCTTTTGTTGGTCACTATAATTTGGGGGGAGGGTTATGGATTTTACTGGCCCATGAAAGTCCGGAATCTCAAAACCATTTCAGAAAATTACATTCATTCACATGGTTCTAGATAATATGATTTTTTCTTTCCCTTTGGATCCCTGGAGATAATTACATTTTTATTAGTGATTTATTTATGTCCCAATAAATGTTTTCTTATAGTTTTTGACCCACCCAGACTCTCACCCTTAAGTTCCACTTTTTATTTAAATTTTTCTATGATGTTTAGTAAAAACTCCAAATCTCTTCCAATCATTTAAAATTCCAAATCTCTTGCAATCATTGTACAACTGGGGTTTTTTCTTAAAAATACTTGTAGAGGGCTTCCCTGGTGGCGCAGTGGTTGAGAATCTGCCTGCCAATGCGGGGGACACGGGTTCGAGCCCTGATCTGGGAAGATTCCCACATGCCGCGGAGCAACTAGGCCCGTGAGCCACAACTACTGAGCCTGCGCGTCTGGAGCTTGTGCTCCGCAACGAGAGGCCGCGACAGTGAGAGGCCCGCGCACCGCGATGAAGAGTGGCCCCCGCTCGTCGCAACTAGAGAAAGTCCACGCACAGAAACGATGACCCAACACAGCCATAAATAAATAAGTAAATAAATAAATAAATAAAATTTAAAAAAAAATACTTGTAGAAAAACAGTATTTCAAAGTAATTCCAAATACTAACAGTAGGTGGTGCTAGTGACTTAGTGACTTTCTAACAAAATCGTTTTACCCTTAAATTTATTAATACTACAAAATGGGGGGAAAATTGGACGAGTCACAACTTGAACAAATGTCCAAAGGTTTAAGATTTTAAAAAGCCTTAAGGTTAAACTACTAAATTAATTGGTTAAAACATCAACATTTATTACTTGGGCTACAAAAAAGTAGCATATCAAATCTCTTTTCTCTGACTTCAGTGCCATTTTGAACCTGAAAATGTCATGAAAATACTTTTAGATAAAATATGGATCTAAATGTAAATTCCTGACTATTTTTATAGAGAAAAGAGCTCTTAGAATATTGCTAAGGTAACTCTCGGAAGGGCCTTTGTGGCATGTTGAAAAGTGTACATTCAAATCATTAGCATGCTCTGAATAGAAGAAATAATACGTATGAGTCACAAGCATTTGCAGTTTAGTGTGACCACTGAGAAATAATCAAGCTACTTTTTTTTTCATGTGAAATGGCTAACAAAAGTGTAACTTCCGTTTATTGTTATTCTTAGGAATAACCCGTTTAAAACTTGTGAAATTTCCATGGAAATACACCACATAAAAAAGAAACTCCTTTGGGATTCATAATGCATTAAATTTGTGTGATAATATGATAATAGCAATGGCTATTACCATTTGGTGGTTGTGCTTCTGAAAATATTTTTGGCTGAGATATATTATAATGGAGTCATAAGTTACAAGTAATCTCATTCTTTCCATTTCTTTTTTATTCACATTCTTGGAAACTGGATTTCCCAATGCATTTCTAAAATTAAACACATATGGTCCTGGGGAGTTTGAGCTAGTCTAGGCTAGGAGGGAGATGAAGAGACATGAAATAGCTCATTATTTTCTTCCAGCGTTTTTCAGCATTTAAATGTTGAACTGTTTTTGTCCCCCCTAGGGAGAACTAAACTAATGTGTCTCCATGGAAGTAGTAGAATGTTAATCATGTCAAAACTATTTAGTGCAGTTTTAAAAAACAAAGTTTTAAACATGTTTTAAACTTTTAAAACGATCATAGTCTGTCAAAATCCCATTCACGTCTCAATAAGGTACACTTATGGAAACTATTATAAGTTGACTCTTGCCTGTCTACAAATATTATACTCGAGAGGAAAAAAAAATGAAGGAATACATTTACACAAGTTTATTAAAATGAACTAGTTAATCCTCTGCCAAAAACCAGTTGCTTCACTGAATTTGGTTTTTTTTTAAGCAAGCAAGTTTAAACAGTCGAAAAAATCAAGATTCTATAGTCTATCTTGATTTGTGAAAAATCACGAAAGCATTTTCCACGTAATAAATAGAGCCATTAGGACATAATTTTTCAGTACCCTTGGGACCTTAAGACTTTACACTGGCAGAGAGAAACATTCAAATTTATAAAACTTGGGAGAATGCCATCTTTTCTTCCTAAGCATTTTGGACTATTTGCAAAATGAAAACTCTGTTCTCAAGACACTTTTGTAAATAATCCACCGAGCCCATATGGAAAGCATCATGAATTTGGAGGTGTTGCATATAATTTATTTTAATTCACCATTACAGAAGCCACCATAATGATTTAATTAGAATACAGGGGATTTTTTGTCTTGTGTTCTTCTAACTGCTTTACCTGAAACCCCTAGTTCCAGACTAATTCTTGAAATTGCCCTGAACTGTAATATGCAATGGAGTGAATTAAGTGTACAATTCCTCCTGTTACTAGAAAATGTATAAAGTTTTATGTGAGAATTCTATCAGAATTGAAAGTTTTAATTTTTTTCTAACTTGCAAAACTGACTATTGTGTTTAAAGTAGTAAAGCCTCATTTATTTCACATTATTATCTGTTTATCCTCTGAAAGTCCACGTTGGAAATATAACGCAGAGGGAATAAGAATTAACCTAAATGCTGTCATATGGAGCTCAGCACAGACACTATACCATTACTGTTAGGTGGTATGACTATGAAAATTTCAAGACCTCAATATATAAGATGACTTAAAATGTTAAGAATAACAATAGTAAGAATTTACATTCCTAGCCCTGTGAATTTTAAGCAGGAGCAAAATAGCCAAATGTCATGCTGTTGTTTTTTTTTTTTTTTTTTTTGGCGGTACACAGGCCTCTCACTGTTGTGGCCTCTCCCATTGCGGAGCACAGGCTCCGGACACGCAGGCTTAGCGGCCATGGCTCACGGGCCCAGCCACTCTGCAGCATGTGGGATCTTCCCGGACCGGGGCACAAACCCGTGTCCCCAGCATCGGCAGGCGGACTCTCAACCACTGCGCCACCAGGGAAGCCCCATGCTGTTGTTTTAATATGGTTGTCACCCAGGAAGCACATTCCCATTCTATACTATCATCACATTATTAATATGAAAATATATTTGAAAAGAGGAGGAAGAGAATGATTTAGAAAAAAACATGTTTTTACTTGGACTCATTTTGATAAGTCATTCCATTTAATATAGCACCTTAAACGCATGTATTTAATTTAATGTATGTATATAGATAATCATGGTTTAAAGGGGGCAATGGCCCTTCATTAAAGAATGGGAGGGAGGGGATAGATATTTTTGAGCACTTATTGTGAACCAGTTTCTTTGCTAGGTGCTTTATATCTATTATCTCACTTATAGATATCTATGGTTGTTATTAGTGGAAAACAATACCCTGAAAGAGTTTAAGAAAATTGATTTTTATGTTCCTGTTTTAAACAAAAACCTCAGATACTAGTAGGATATAGGACAAATGGATTTATGTAATAGGGTAGAACAAATTTGACTCCATATTGGATCTGTTTATTTTTCTTTAACCTTTGTATTTGATTGCTTTCACTACAGGTTAAGAATATTGCCTATAGCCTGAAATATATAGGATAGCCCTTTCTCAAGGCTCTGACCTTTAAAGGTATAACACTTTTCCATTCATATAGAGATAAAAAGTTGCAGAACAGAGAATAACATTTGTCTTGGAGGTTTATAGAAACATTGTGACTGGACGTATGTGGACAGCTGGTAGAACAAAGTATTCCAGCACCAAGAAGTTTGCAGCAACCAACCACACCCCCTCCCTTTTTAATATAAAATAAGCCTGAGTTCTAACTTGGGTAAAATGGTTCTTTGGAACACTAGTCCACCATCTTCTCCGTCTGCTGTCTTTCTGAATAAAGTCACTTTTCCTTGCCCCAACAACTTGTCTCTGAATTTATTGGCCTGCCCTTCCTCAAGCAGTAAGAGCCTGGACTCTTAACATTTACATTGATACTAGTGTATCAAAGTAGCTAATTTGGAGTTTAAAATAGCTATAGTTTAAGATCAGAAAATAATCCCCTTGGTGAATAATATGTGTCAAATCTGAAAGGTAAATCCTACCTGCCTAGGACTTTGAAGAGGTAGGCATACCGAGTTCAAATGGGATACATTCTAAGAAATTAACCATTTACATATAAGCAACTGTTCTCTATGGAAAAGAAAATATTTGTTATCAACCAGTATTATAAAACCCTATGACAACACTGAAGTATACAGTCCTGTCCCTGCTTAATGGAACATAAAATTGAGTTTAAACAAAGAAAACAGTGTTAAATAGAACTATATCACAATTCCTTTAGTGCAACTGCTGTTGAGTTGGATTTAATAAGTGAAGGGGAAAGGGAGAAATAATAATATATTATTTTCTTTTTGATCTAAAGGGAGCATATACAGAAGGGCCATTTTTTTTCTTTTCTTTTCTTTTTCCTCAATTTTACTGACTTACACCTATACTAAGTGAAAACTTGACCA
Source organism: Phocoena phocoena (assembly GCF_963924675.1). Classification (NCBI taxonomy): domain Eukaryota; kingdom Metazoa; phylum Chordata; class Mammalia; order Artiodactyla; family Phocoenidae; genus Phocoena; species Phocoena phocoena. The sequence continues at coordinate 72,209,673 of NC_089240.1, read as the reverse complement.
TTCACCCTGTAATCTTCAAAGGATTCTGAGCATCTCCAAGATGTGCCCCAGTGACATGTGTGTGGCCCAATTGAAGAACTCTTGGAAAATATATGAGAATACAATGTTAACCTATATATTAACACAAAATATTAATTGATTACCCTTTATTGTGTCATAAATATTATTGCCTCATCTTTTCCATCCCTCACTAGTTAGATCAGCTAGCAAGAATGGAAAATAGAATTATGAATTCTTCCTAGACAATTCTATAATTCATAATTATCCTCTTTTTTTTTTTTCTTGCGGTACGCGGGCCTCTCATTGTTGTGGCCTCTCCTGTTGTGGAGCACAGGCTCCAAATGCGCAGGCTCAGCGGCCATGGCTCACGGGCCCAGCCGCTCCGCGGCATGTGGGATCCTCCTGGACTGGGGCATCGGCAGGCAGACTCTCAACCACTGCGCCACCAGGGAAGACCTATTCTCTCTCTTTTTGATAGCTAATTTTTCTAGGAGGAATTTGTCATTTTTTTTTTACATCTTTATTGAAGTATCATTGCTTTACAATGGTGTGTTAGTTTCTGCTTTATAACAAAGTGAACCAGTTATACAGATACATATGTTCCCATATCTCTTCCCTCTTGCATCTCCCTCCCTCCCACTCTCCCTATCCCATCCCTCTAGGTGGTCACAAACCACCAAGCTGATCTCCCTGTGCTATGCGGCTGCTTCCCACTAGCTATCTATTTTATGTTTGGTAGTGTATATATGTCCATGCCGCTCTCTCACTTTGTCACAGCTTACCCTTCCCCCTCCCTGTATCCTCAAGTCCATTCTCTAGTAGGTCTGCATCTTTATTCCTGTCTTACCCCTAGGTTCTTCATGACATTTTATTTTTCTTAAATTCCATATATATGTTAGCATACGGTATTTGTCTTTCTCTTTCTGACTTACTTCACTCTGTATGACAGACTCTAGGTCCATCTACCTCAGTACAAATAACTCAATTTCATTTCTTTTTATGGCTGAGTAATATTCCATTGTATATATATGCCACATCCTCTTTATCCATTAATCCGATGATGGACACTTAGGTTGTTTCCATCTCCTGACTATTGTAAATACAGCTGCAATGAACATTTTGGTATATGACTCTTTGAATTATGGTTTTCTCAGGGTATATGCCCAGTAGTGGAATTGCTGGGTCATATGGTAGTTCTATTTGTAGTTTTTTAAGGAACCTCCATACTGTTCTCCATAGTGGCTGAACCAATTCACATTCCCACCAGCAGTGCTAGAGTGTTCCCTTCTCTCCACACCCTCTCCAGCATTTATTGTTTCTAGATTTTTTGATGATGGCCATTCTGACCTGTGTGAGATGATATCTCATTGTAGTTTTGATTTGCATTTCTCTAATGATTAATGATGTTGAGCATTCTTTCATGTGTTTGTTGGCAGTCTGTATATCTTCTTTGCAGAAGGGCCATTTTAATGTAGTTTGTCACTTTAAGCTAGTTCAGTCAAAATGGTACCAAAAAATTAACATAATCAAAATGTCATTTTAGTCTTGGTGTTCTTATGCACACATGGGCATACAGTTAAACACAGATGGAGATGACAAGGAACATTCTCATGTATTAAAATCACCATTTAGATGCCACTTTAATTATGAAATTATGTCTCATCCTTTGTTAAACTTAAGCCAGTAAGCCCTAAGCTCATTGTTTATTGGACTAAAAGTGACACTGGGTTGGGCCTCTCAATTTGAAGTTAAAGTAACAAATGAAGTATGTAATTATTGTGACTGATACCTGGTTGATGCCCAGGATATGAGTTTTACTAGAAAAGTCAGGGCTGGCCCAGTATGTGTTGGTCATAGACCTAAAAAATAATTAATGGTGGGTGCCTTTGACAGAAAATTTTGTTGATTGTAAAATCAACATTTATAACACCCTCTTATTTATGTGAATTTTTGGCTCTGGCCTGGAGTAGGAAGGACAGCAATGAGATGTTCCAGAATGTGGGAGGGAAATGGGAAGCCAAAACCAATTGGTTAAGGCATGTGTCATTTCAGGGTTCTATGGACTATAAGTTATTCAAGAGGAAAGGCCATTCTTAATTTGTCGTCTGTAACCCCACATTGCCTAATACACTAATCTGCACTGCGTACAGGTGCAATAAACATATATTGATGATGATAATATTATCTCTGAAGGGTTAAGATGACCTGAAACACAATGAGAAGCAGATGGATGATCACAAACTTTGAGAGAATGGAAAATAACCCCTTTACTGAGTCAATTGACCCACTATTGAAATATTTAAGTGCTATGTGTCATTCAAGACTGCTGCCCTCTAGGAGTCAGCCTGCTCAAATAATAATACACATTACACAAATCCAACAAAACATTTATTCCAGTTCCTTAAACAGAGTATCTCTTATTAGGCAGCATCTTAGGTATAAAAAACCGAAGTGTATTGTCAGAGCAATGGGAATTCTTAGAAAGATTTCAGGGAAACAAATCTATATATTCTACCCATTTAGTAAGGGAATATCAATATTGTATTTATTTTCAATAAATAGTGACTATCTTAGCAATAATAGTGTTCCAGAAACTACTCCTCATGCTGTACAGTGAGATCAAACATAGGCAAATGGAACACATGACAAGACAGTAGGTTCTATTTCCCCTCCTCAAACATTTAATCATCAATGATGTGAATCCAGTTCATGTCTGGCCATTGAGCAGAGGCAATGCAGTAATTTCCCAGAGAAATCTCATCAAAAAAAGTCAAATTGAATCCAAGTTTTCCAAGATTTCAATTCTTTTTGAAGATGACCAATTCCCATTATAAAAACATCTACCTTAGGGATTGTACAAGATGTTAATAGATTATGTTGTTACTCTGTTATGTGGTTTGAAAATTAAGAGAATAATCAAAGAGGCTGGATTAATAGAAAAGTAACATTTAGAAATCAAGGAAAGCTCACTGGAGCAAACTTTTATGTAGATGGAAAACAGAAAGATATCAAGAGGAAAGAATAGCTACAAGAGAGAATGCATTACTTGGAAAGTAAGTAGGACCTGGGTAGAAGGGAAGTCTTACGGTATTGGGGTATTGTGGGAATCATAATTGTGTGGTTAAGGAAATGTATGATCTTTGTTTATAGTGATGTAGTAGAGATTTTTAAAAGTCATTGTCATAGAAAAAATAATATTCTAAGGTGCCAGTATACTATGAAACAATCAGTTATACACAACTTTTTCTAAAGCTGATCTTAGGAAACATCTCATAAATTGAAACAACTTTTATGCAAAGGAAATTGCAGGGAAATAAATGTTTCATTCTTCCAAATCTACAGAAGACCATGTTCTATTCTTTATATCTGAGGAAGTGTGTTTATCCTTTCCAGGCTTTTTCACTTATGCCCTTGATCACATTTCATCTCAACATCTCTGAAGCCTTGCTCCATCAATTGCCTTCTCTCTGTCTGTGATCTTTTATTTCATCTTTTCTACCCCTTCCTTTCTCTTAACCCAAATGCATGCTTTGGTTTCCTCACCCTCAAATTAAAACAGGCAAACAAATACATTCTTGTCTTGATCTGCTGACTTCTTTGAGCTCTATTTCTCTTCCTCTGTCCCATAATTAAACTTCTCAATAATCTACACTTACCGTTTTGCAATTTGGCTACCATCCCACTTCATTTTACTTCCACTTCTTTCTTGTAACTGAAACTGCATTCTAAGCAGGGGCTCCTAAGATGATATTCACCCACAAGAATTCAGGGTTCTCAGAACTTGCATCAGAAAAAATTAAATTTTGATTTTCACTAACTCTAACTGAAAATTGACATGTGCCTCGATTATGAATATAGGTAGAAAATCACAGTAGGATTAGTAGTACCTGTGAGTCTGTCACCAACATGAACCACAGATATTTTCATATCACATAACTGTCATTGAATATATCTTAAAATACCATTTATACTCATCATTACTTTGGAATTAGGGTAGCTATTAGACTGTACATGATTGCAGTCTTCTTGTCTACAGATGCTCTGTCCACATAGATAGCCAACTATTGGACAATTCTGCTCCTACTGGTCATTCAGCCACCAAACACTGAAGTCACATGTTCTCACATTGGTGAGCCAAGTATATAAGTCACCTTCTGATATTACCTATCTATAATTGATAATGGATCAACACACAGAAGGAAGTGAGCCAAAGACCACTCCAAAGTTTAGTGTTTTTATTCAAGCTAAGCAACAACAACCTTCACACTGATATGTCTTTTGGAAAATAAAACCTAATTTTAAATTGCCTGTATTTTAAGTGCATTGTCTTGTTATTCAGTCCACTGATAAATTAGACATATGTTACTGTATCACCAAATTTTAAAATATTTTGATAACTACATTTCTATATAATTGACTTCTTTTAAAAGCCTACATATTTTATTGTATGCATTTAAATACGTTACTGTGAGAAGGGATCTCTAGGCCTTACCAGACTGCCAAAGGATCGATGGAACAAAAAAAGTTAATAACCACTGCTCTGGAGGGTCACAAATAATACTACATCCAATGGCTTTTTCTCCCGGTCAATAATGAAAACTCTTCTTGTTCTTCTGAGATTTCAGCTAAATTGAAGAATGATGAGAATTTTTCTTATTTCTAGAAATTTTTCTTCCATAGCCTTTGACACTGTTGATCATCCCCTACAACTTGTCAATCTCTCCTCCACTCGTTCACATGATATTGCAACACCCTGATTCTCATTGTATTTCTCTAGTTGTTTCTCCTCAGTCTCTCACAGATTTCTCATTCATCATACTGTCCTTCAGTTTGAAATCTCAGCATGATCTTTGACTTTTCTGTCTCTTGCAAAGCTAATGTCAAATCAGTATCCAAAACCTCTTCTTTCTTATTAATAATGTCTCTCATACATATCTCTTACTTCTCATTATCACTGCAACCACCTTAGTCCAGGTCCTCAGTGCCTAGTTCTAAAACTACTAGAACAGCCTCCTAACTGGTATCCTTCACTGAGTCTCTCTCCCAACCCATCCAACATAGTGTTTCCAGAATACTGTTTCCAATGTGCCAGTTTGATTAGATAATTACCCCTCCTTAACTTTGCCTTCAAGGTTTCCTTCAGTGTAAAACCGGTTTGCCTTCAAGGTTTCATCGGGTTCTTTGGTGTAAGCAACAAAATTCGCCGAGGAGAAAAAAAGAAAGAAAAAGCAAATACTTATTGGAAAGAGAGAGGGTTGCTCACAGAATTGAAGGACCAACTGAAGAGAATCAGACTTAGAAGTAACATAAACTAGGAAAGATCCAGAATTTCAAGCAGAAGAAGAAAATGGACGAACCAATCAACGGTTTTTCGCTCATTATTTTACTCTGCTTAAAACCCAGCCTCCAAGAGAACATTAAATGGACCTAGCTTGGTTTACATGTCCACTCCTTAGCTAGGAAGGGTAGGACACTTTGACTTAAATATCTATCAAGACTACCCATATTAGAGGAAAATTAATTCTGACACAGAATTTCTAAAAGAGGTAAAACATGCTGGACATCCCTACACAATAAATGTCCACTACAAAGGTTCTTTTCTTATATAGCCCCAACATACTTTTCAGACATGTCTCTACTCTCATACATGCTCAATGCTCCAGCCAAACTGCTCCACTTACCTTTTCATGGGTCATTCCTAATACTTTTCTAACTTGGTAACTCTGTTCATACCATTCCTTCCCTAAGGAAGTCGATCTTTCCTCTTCTTCTGTTGAAATCCTGTTCACTCTTTAAGACCTAAATCAAACATCTCTAAAGCCTGTCTGACTGAATTTAGACAAAAATCATCTCTCACTCTGTGGCCTTTGTTACTACCATTTTCTGGCAGTTATCTCATACTGCCTGTATTGTGATTGTGTTTGAACAAGTTTTACCTCCCCTACTAGCATATAAACTGTGAGGACAGAGAATCACAACATTCACCACAGGCTTTGCATACAGTAGACGGTTAATAAATACTTTGGGGGGAGGGGAGGGGCGAGGCCTTCGGACCCCACGGCTGAGGCGATGGCGGCGGCAGCGGGCCTCGGGCCTCGGGGTCTCAGGCCTCTGGGTCTCGGGCGCAGAGGAGGTAAGTGTCGTCGGCTACTGCCCGACCGGACCCGAGGTAACGCCTCGGCCCCTGCGACCAAAGGAGGCGGCGGGGCAGGGGGCGCCAGGGCCCGGGCCCGGCCGAGGGTCGGGGACGCTGGGCCGCGTCGGGGACCCGGCGCCACGGGCTGGCTGAGGCGGCCTGGGTTCCCTGGACGAGCCAGAGCTGGGTTTCTCCCCGTCACACCCCGAACCCCACTCCTGACGGGGGCCTGTGCTGCCCGAACGAGCCTAGCTCCCCTCCCTCTCGAGACCCTGACGACAGCCTGTCGTGACGTGTCGCACATTCTGACGTTTCCCTTGGCGGCCGCCCCGCCCGCCGCCGGAGGAGCGCTGGGAATGAGGGCCGCCGGGTGGAGGCGTGGAGCCGGGAGACTCTAATTGCGCCTGCCTTGCTCACACCTGGGCGCCATCCTCCCGGCACAGCCACAGACTCACCTTCGCGGGACGCCTGGAGGACAAAAGAGGGAGAGAAGAAGTGAGGCCGTGATAGACTCACAGCCTGTACAAGGTTTATTTGCAGGCCCACAGCGAATCCTAGATCAGCCTTCTTCGGTGAACTGTCAGACTGTGGCCTCACCCTGACGTTGTTGAGAATTGGTTTGAGAACTGGAAAAGGAATATGAATCAGGCCCACAATTTCCTCCCCAAGCATCTTAAGTCATTACCCACTGTTACTGTTACCTGCTAAGCAGACAGCCATTTTTAAGTAAATGTGAGTGAAATTGGTTTTAAGAGAAGAGGAACCTTTCAAAGTGACTATGGCCTTCTAATATAACATTAATTCATTTTTGCAGCATGTTTGAATTGGCCTTTGTTCTATCTTTTTTTTTTTTTTTTTTTTTTTGCGGTACGCGGGCCCCTCACTGTTGTGGCCTCTCCACTGCGGAGCACAGGCTTCAGACGCGCAGGCTCGGCGGCCATGGCTCACGGGCTCAGCTGCTCCGCAGCATGTGGGATCTTCCCGGACCGGGGCACAAACCCGTGTCCCCTGCATCGGCAGGCGGACTCCCAACCACTGTGCCACCAGGGAAGCCCTGTTCTATCATTTTTTAGTCTATCATAATAGAGAAGTTCTGGAAGTAAAATTTGATGTGGCTGGTTAATTGATCAGGATGTAATGTAATGTACACTGGCTGTTTTGAATCAGGTGAATACAATTTTGATTGTCTTTACATTTGTGTGGGTGTAACAAGAGATTTTGTATGGACAGAAAGCACACATTAAGCCTTTTAAATATACTTATGTTTTATCAATCTAAAAAAGAATAGTTTTGTAAAGAACAAATGAATGTGAGTGAAAAAATGAAAATGAATCTATAGTCTGGGTTCCTGGAATCTTACCAGTAAAATTATATTGCATTTAGAAATACAAAGTTGTGCCTCTGTTTTAAGTATAGAAGAGACATTTTAAAATTTGGCCAATAGATCCATGTGTTTTGTTAATCAGCACTAACATGTCTATTTGACTGATTGTATTTTTCTTAATGAATCAACTTTTGCCCCAGATCCACCAATTATTTCACTGTCATCTCCCAAAACCTAAGAGCAATTCTAAAGAACTTCAAAACCATCCTTTCATTCAGTGAGAATCTGAATCTCAAAGCTGTAGTGTTCCAAATAGTAATCACAGAAAACATGAAACTAACTACTCACTCAAACAATTACAAATCTTGTTTTTTCTTTCTTTTTTTTTTTGGTATGCTGGCCTCTCACTGTTGTGGCCTCTCCTGTTGCGGAGCATAGCCTCCGGACGCACAGGCTCAGCGGCCATGGCTCACGGGCCCAGCCGCTCCGTGGCATGTGGGATCTTCCCAGACCGGGGCACGAACCCATGTCCCCTGCATCGGCAGGCGGACTCTCAACCACTGTGCTACCAGGGAAGCCCTACAAATCTTTTTTGTAATGATATGTGGGGGTGTTTATGAGTACTCAGCAATACAAACACCACTGCAAGAATTTGTGACTTACCTGAATATAACTATTGATTTCCACCTATACAGCTCAGTCCAGAGCTGTGAATTTTAAACACCTAAGCAAATGAGTAAGGGTAAAATTAAATAAGATTTTATAAAGGAGTGTCCTTCCACCTTCTAGAAATGTTTTTTCCATACTGCCGGGAATATTTTTAGGGCTCTCATACTACACAGACCATTGGAAGTTTTGCAACATCTAAGTTTCTTGATACATATGGTGTGAGTTACTATGCTTATGACTGGATATAAAGGTTACACAACAAATATCCTGTAGAAACATATTTTACAATGTTTGAATTGGATGTCTTAAGTTTTTCAGCCTTTATTTTTTCGTTTAATTGGTAATAATCTTTCTATCCCTTTATCCTGATGCCTAAAAAATTTACTATTTTAAAGGATTAACAAAGACAAGGGACTTTGGAGCTGAATTGCAATTGGCTGTTACCAGAGCAAAAATTGAGAGGAACTGGGATCATAGCAGGAATTATGTAGCAGTAGAAATAACACTGAAATAAACCTTTTGTAACAAAGATGATTCTCTTGAACGTCCCCAGCTGGTTAGGGTTCGTTTCAACTGAGGGGGAGTTGGCTCTGCCATTGCATTGTTCTTGTAATTACTGATAATTACTTTTATTGTGCCATGCAATATCTACATGGTATTTTATAGCTTCACACGTAAAAACCAGGTCTCTTTCTACCAGTTCCTGAAGTATTACTTGGGGGAAATACTCAGGTGGGTGGAATTTTTTAAAGTAGAATTTCATGTTCATTTTTTTACGCATCTTATAGTCCTCTTGAACTTCATAGATATTGTGCACTCTTAATACTCAGATGAAATATGTGACAAGACCTCCCAACAGAAATCTAACAGCTGCCCCAACATACATCTCTCTTGAGGGAACCAGTGTTTCTTCCTCCATTCTACTCATTCATTTATCTGTTTATTCATTTCTTCAAAAAGTTTCATTTGGCCTACCAAAAGAAAACAGAGGGATCTATTCTGGAAGTTTCTAGACTGCAAAATTTTTTTCAGATGACAACCAGATTTTGAGCAATATTCACTTATACTAATGCTTCTGTCAGTTGCTTTTAGATGGTGCTTAGTATTAGTGACAATTAAGAGAAATGTAAAATATTATAGCCTTTTCTATGAAGCCATCCATGATCCACAGGCTTTTCTGATATTTACATAGATAAATTAATTAAGCCCAAAGTATTCCCTTCTACTCAAGGTCAAACTAGAAATATTCCAAATAGAGATGCTGATTCAGGGAACAAAACACCTATTATGAACCCTAAACTGACCCTAGGAATGTCACCAAAAAAATGAGGAAACCCCACACATGAAAACACTTCACAATGGTTCATCACAAGATTGACATTTTTGTGGGTCAACACGGCCCTGCTTAGTATTGAAGAATAAAGACCACAGCATTACATTTTTCATGTCTGGCTTATTAGAAATGTCAAGATGCTTTTGTAGTGTGTATGTACATATCTATTATGTCAGGAACAGTCAAATTTGAAAGAACTGTATTGCTTCAAGACTCCCTTCCCCACTTTCTCTCTCTCTCTCCATAGGTAGATAGATACATATAGATATAGGTGTGTATACATATAATTTACTAGTGCATTTATTCACTGTTTCCTGGGGTTTCTCCACATATTATTCTCTCGGCATATAAAGCCTAAAATTAAATACAAATTACAAGGTTTTAGAAATCATTATTTTAATCTCCTTCATGAAGACCTCTGAATTCTCTGAAAGGATTTACATTTCCTTATAACAATTTAATGCCTCTAATTAAATCTTACAGGATAATTGTAGACTATTCCAATATATTATGTATTAAAAGTTTTTAAATTTTGACTCATTGTGCTATTTTATTTCTGTGACATATTGCATATTATTTATAAATTAGGGTTTTGAATCTGCAATTGGATTTGGGTGTTAAAATACAAATTTTAGCTTAATGATTTGATTTATAGTTCCCTGACCAAATTCCCCTTTGGTGTTCTGATTTAGCAGTGTCATAAGTAGAAAATCATGAATTCTCTAAAATATTATAGTGGATTTTGCATATTATTTTTGGATTAGATGACAAGGTAAAAGTTTTATAAATCCTGGGGTATTTCATAAGAAGTCACATCCACAGTTTTCTTCTTATAGTGAAATTTAAATTATTATTGGTAAAAGAAAAAGCTTTTTATTTACAATGAAGTTACTTTACTAGAACCCAATTCCCAGATTCAGTTCCCACCACAAGATATTTGGACTAAAGATCTTAATTTCATTGCTCAGTATGTGAGTAAAACTAAGTTTTCATGAATGTCAGACACACCCAACTAAACCGGTTTTGAATTTGTACACACTTGCGTTGCTCATATTTACAAATCGCAGCATGCTCTAGTCTCTAGTACATCCATGAGTCATCAAAAATTTTTGAAAAAGACTACTAGAAATCCACCTTCTCAGCACAGATGATAATTAGAAAGGTAATTGATTTATTCAAAAGTCAGATCACTTAAAATTACATCTCATCTTTATCATCAGTTGCATTACTTCAAACATGCTTGCCTGTAAGAAATAAAATGCTTTTTTATCTCCACCTGCATGAATGGCTCTATTGTCACAAGATAATCCTTTATCCTCCAAGCATCTTCTCACAAAACACCTCCTTGTTCAGAGTTTTACCATTAAGTAGAATAACTGATTTCAACAATAGACTTAGATGTCACCCTTAAGCCTCTGTAAAATATTTTTCATTACATAGTTAAACTAAGCAGCCAGTTTTGACACCCTAATCTTCTAAACCACTGAGTTTGGGTTAATTCTACAAGGCATGGTGAGTACAGAAAACACTACACAGAAACAAGCAAGATGATTTGAAAAATTGTTAATACTTCACAAGTTTTTGTTCACCAAGTTGTTTTGCAAATGAAAATGGATTGGAGCACATTATTGAAATCATTATCCATTGATTTTTACTGAGAAAAAAGAGTACAAGATAATGGGATAAGCCTTCTCAAAGGTCTGGGCATACTCCATCCAGTCATTCATCTGTTCATTTATGCAGCCAACATATTCTGGAATCAACCACCTCTATGTGAGTCCCCGTTCTAGGTTTTGAGAACATCCTGGTAAGAAAAACTCAACAGTTACAATGCAGTGTGGTAAATGTTATGATGGGTTTAATTATGGGGTGCTGTTGACGCATGCAAGGGGAGAATTTAACCTAGTCTTGAGAAGTCAGGAAAGGCATTTTAAAGGAAGAGACATCTAAGTTTAGATGTAAACCCAGGAGTAGGGGGACCTTGAAGATGGCGGAAGAGTAAGACGCGGAGATCACCTTCCTCCCCACAGATACACCAGAAATACATCTACACGTGGAACAACTCCTACAGAACTGAAGGCTGGCAGAAGACCTCAGACCTCCCAAAAGGCAAGAAACTCCCCACGGACCTGGGTAGGGCAAAAGAAAAAACAGAGACAAAAGAATAGGGACGGCACCTGCACCAGTGGGAGGGAGCTATGAAGGAGGAAAAGTTTCCACACACTAGGAAGCCCCCTCGCGGGCGGAGACTGCGGGAGGCGGAGGGGGGAGCTTCGAAGCCGCGGAGGAGTGCACAGGAACGGGTGCGGAGGGCAAAGCGGGCAGATTCCCGCACAGAGGATCGGTGCCAACCGGCACTCACCAGCCCGAGAGGCTTGTCTGCTCACCCGCCGGGGCAGGCGGGGCTGCGAGCTGAGGCTCGGGTTTCGGTTTCGGTCGGAGCGCAGAGAGAGGACTGAGGTTGGCGGCTTGAACATAGCCTGAAGGGGTTAGTGCACCACGGCTAGCCGGGAGGGAGTCCTGGGAAAAGTCTGCACCTGCCGAAGAGGCAAGAGACTTTTTCTTCCCTCTTTGTTTCCTGGTGCACGAGGAGAGGGGTTTAAGAGCGCTGCTTAAAGGAACTCCAGAGACGGGCGCGAGCCGCGGCTAAAAGCACGGACCCCAGAGACGGGAGGGAGACGCTAAGGCTGCCGCTGCCGCCACCAAGGGGCCTGTGTGCGAGCACAGGTCACTCTCCACACCCCTCTTCCGCGGAGCCTGTGCAGCCCGCCACTGCCAGGTTCCCGGGATCCAGGGACAACTTCCCCGGGAGAACGCACGGCGGGCCTCAGGCTGGAGCAATGTCACACTGGCCTCTGCCGCCGCAGGCCCACCCCGCACGCAGTGCCCCTCCCTCCCCCCCCCCCCTCCGCCGGCCTGAGTGCACCAGAGCCCCCGAATCAGCGGCTCCTTTAAACCCGTCCTGTCTGAGCAAAAAACAGACGCCCTCCAGCGACCTACACGCAGAGGCAAGGCCAAATCCAAAGCTGAGCTCCTGTGAGCTGTGAGAAAAAAGAAGAGAAAGAGAAATCTCTCCCAACAGCCTCAGAAGCAGCGGATTAAAGCTCCACAGTCAACTTGATATACCCTACATCTGTGGAATACCTGAATAGACAAGGAATGATCCCAAATTGAGGAGGTGGACTTTAGGAGCGAGATCTATGATTTTTTTTTTCCTTTTCCTCTTTTTGTGAATGTGTATGTGTATGCTTCTGTGTGAGATCTTGTCTGTATAGTCTTGCTTCCACCATTTGTCCTAGGGTTCTATCCGTCCGTGGTTTTTAAAAAAAATTTTTTTCTTAATAATTAATTTTAATATTAATAACTTTATTATACTTTACCTTCTTTCTTTCCTTCTTTCTTTCTTTCTTTCCTTCCTTCCCTCTTTTAGACAACGAATCACCCCAAATTGAGAAGGTGGTCTCTGAGAGCAAGATTTATGATTTTTACCCCTTTACCTCTTTTTGTGAGAGTGTATGTGTACGCTTCTGTGTAAGATTTTCTCTGTATAGCTTTGCTTCCAACATTTGTCCTAAGGTTCTATCCGTCCCTTTTTTTTTTTAAATAAGGATTTTTAAATTCAATAACTTTATTATACTTTATTTTATTTTTACTGTATCTTCTTTCTTTCTGTCTTTTTTCCTTCTTTCCCTCCTTCCTTCCTTCCTCCATTCCTCACTCCCTCCTTTCTTTCCTTCTTCCCTTCTTTGCTTCTCTCTTCCTTCCTTCCTTCCCTCCTTTCCTTCTTTCTTTCCTCACACTTCTACTAATTCTCTCTACTTTTTCTCCCTTTTATTCTGAGCCGTGTGGATAAAAGGCTCTTGGTGCTCCAGCCAGGAGTCAGGGCTCTGCCTCTGAGGTAGGAGAGCCAACTTAAGGACACTGGTCAACAAGAGACCTCCCAGCTCCACATAATATTAAATGGCGAAAATCTCCCAGAGACCTCCATCTTAACACCAGCACCCAGCTTCACTCAACGACCAGCAAGACACAGTGCTGCACAACCTATGCCAAACAACTAGCAAAACAGGAACACAACCCCACCCATTAGCAGAGAGGCTGCCTAAAATCATAATAAGGCCACAGACACCCCAAAACACACCACCAGACGTGAACCTGCCCACTAGAGAGACAAGATCCAGCCTCATCCAGCACAACACAGGCACTAGTCCCCTCCACCAGGAAGCCTACACAACCCACTGAACCAACCATAGCCACTGGAGAGACATCAAAAACAGCGGGTACTACGAACCTGCAGCGGCAAAAAGGAGACCCCAAACACAGTAAGATAAGCAAAATGAGAAGACAGAAATACACACAGCAGATAAAGGAGCAAGATAAAAATGCACCAGACCTAACAAATGAAGATGTAATAGGCAGTCTACCTGAAAAAGAAGTCAGAATAGTGATAGTAAGGATGATCCGAAATCTTGGAAACAGAATGGCCAAAATGCAAGAAACAGTTAACAAAGATCTAGAAGAAATAAAGATGAAACAAGCAACGATGAACAACACAATAAATGAAATTAAAAGTACTCTAGATGGGATCAATAGCAGAATAACTGAGGCAGAAGAACGAATAAGTGACCTGGAAGATAAAATAGTGGAAATAACTACTGCAGAGCAGAATAAAGAAAAAACAATGAAAAGAACTGAGGACAGTCTCAGAGACCTCTGGGACAACATTAAAAGCACCAACATTTGAATTATAGGGGTTCCAGAAGAAGAAGAGAAAAAGAAAGGGACTGAGAAAATATTTGAAGAGTTTATAGTTGAAAACTTCCCTAATATGGGAAAGGAAAGAGTTAATCAAGTCCAGGAATCACAGAGAGTCCCATACAGGATAAATACAAGGAGAAGCACGCCAAGACACATATTAATCAGACTGTCAAAAATTAAATACAAAGAAAGCATATTAAAAGCAGCAAGGGAAAAACAACAAATAACACACAAGGGAATCCCCATAAGGTTAACAGCTGATCTCTCAGCAGAAACCCTACAAGCCAGAAGGGAGTGGCAGGACATACTGAAAGAGATGAAGGAGAAAAACCTGCAACCAAGACTACACTACCCAGCAAGGATCTCATTCAGATTTGACGGAGAAATTAAAACCTTTACAGGCAAGCAAAAGCTTAGAGAGTTTACCAGCACCAAACCAGCTTTACAACAAATGCTAAAGGAACTTCTCTAGGCAAGAAACACAAGAGAAGGAAAAGACCTATAATAACGAACCCAAAACGATTTAGAAAATGGGAATAGGAACATACATATCGATAATTACCTTAAATGTAAATAGACTAAATGCTCCTACCAAAAGACACAGATTGGCTGAATGGATACAAAAACAAGACCCTTATATATGCTGTCTACCAGAGACCCACTTCAGACCTAGAGACACATACAGACTGAAAGTAAGGGGATGGAAAAAGATATTCCATGCAAATGGAAACCAAAAGAAAGCTGGAGTAGCAATTCTCATATCAGACAAAATAGACTTTAAAATAAGGACTATTAAAAGAGACAAAGAAGGACACTACATAATGATCAAGGGATGGATCCAAGAAGAAGATATAACAATTGTAAATATTTATGCACATAACATAGGAGCACCTCCATACATAAGGCAAATACTAACAGCCATAAAAGGGGAGATCAACAGTAACACATTCATAGTAGGGGACTTTAACACCCCACTTTCACCCATGGACAGATCATCCAAAATGAAAATAAATAAGGAAACACAAGCTTTAAATGATACATTAAACAAGATGGAATTAATTGATATTTATAGGACACTCCATCCAAAAACAACAGAATACACATTTTTTTCAAGTGCTCATGGAACATTCTCCAGGATAGATCATATCTTGGGTCACAAATCAAGCCTTGGTAAATTTAAGAAAACTGAAATTGTATCAAGTATCTTTTCCGACCACAACGCCATGAGACTAGATATCAATTACAGGAAAAGATCTGTAAAAAATACAAACACATGGAGGCTAAACAATACACTACTTAATAGTGAAGTGATCACTGAAGAAATCAAAGAGGAAATAAAAAAATACCTAGAAACAAATGACAATGGAGACACAACGACCCAAAACCTATGGGATTCAGCAAAAGCAGTTCTAAGGGGGAAGTTTATAGCAATACAAGCCCACCTTAAGAAGAAGGAAACATCTCGAATAAACAACCTAACCTTGCACCTCAAGCAATTAGAGAAAGAAGAACAAAAAAACCCCAAAGCTAGCAGAAGGAAAGAAATCATAAAAATCAGATCAGAAATAAATGAAAAAGAAATGAAGGAAACAATAGCAAAGATCAATAAAACTAAAAGCTGGTTCTTTGAGAAGATAAACAAAATAGATAAACCACTAGCCAGACTCATCAAGAAAAAAAGGGAGAAGACTCAAATCAATAGAATTAGAAATGAAAAAGGAGAAGTAACAACTGACACTGCAGAAATAAAAAAAATCATGAGAGATTACTACAAGCAACTCTATGCCAATAAAATGGACAATCTGGAAGAAATGGACAAATTCTTAGAAATGCACAACCTGCCAAGACTGAATCAGGAAGAAATAGAAAATATGAACAGACCAATCACAAGCACTAAAATTGAAACTGTGATTAAAAACCTTCCAACAAACAAAAGCCCAGGACCAGATGGCTTCACAGGTGAATTCTATCAAACGTTTAGAGAAGAGCTAACACCTATCCTTCTCAAACTCTTCCAAAATATAGCAGAGGGAGGAACACTCCCAAATTCCTTCTACGAAGCCACCATCACCTTGATACCAAAACCAGACAAGGATGTCACAAAGAAAGAAAACTACAGGCCAATATCACTGATGAACATAGATGCAAAAATCCTCAACAAAATACTAGCAAACAGAATCCAAAAGCACATTAAAAGGATCATACACCATGATCAAGTGGGGTTTATTCCAGGAATGCAAGGATTCTTCAATATACGCAAATCTATCAATGTGCTAAACCATATTAACAAATTGAAGGAGAAAAACCATATGATCATCTCAATAGATGCAGAGAAAGCTTTCGACAAAATTCAACACCCATTTATGATAAAAACCCTCCAGAAAGTAGGCATAGAGGGAACTTTCCTAAACATAATAAAAGCCATATATGACAAGCCCACAGCAAACATCATCCTCAATGGTGAAAAACTGAAAGCATTTCCACTAAGATCAGGAACAAGACAAGGTTGCCCACTCTCACCACTCTTATTCAACATAGTTTTGGAAGTTTTAGCCACAGCAATCAGAGAAGAAAAGGAAATAAAAGGAATCCAAATCGGAAAAGAAGAAGTAAAGCTGTCACTGTTTGCAGATGACATGATACTATACATAGAGAATCCTAAAGATGCTACCAGAAAACTACTAGAGCTAATCAATGAATTTGGTAAAGTAGCAGGATACAAAATTAATGCACAGAAATCTCTGGCATTCCTATATACTAATGATGAAAAATCTGAAAGTGAAATCAAGAAAACACTCCCATTTACCATTGCAACAAAAAGAATAAAATATCTAGGAATAAACCTACCTAAGGATACGAAAGACCTGTATGCAGAAAATTATAAGACACTGATGAAAGAAATTCAAGATGATACAAATAGATGGAGAGATATACCATGTTCTTGGATGGGAAGAATCAACATTGTGAAAATGACTCTACTACCCAAAGCAATCTACAGATTCAATGCAATCCCTATCAAACTACCACTGGCATTTTTCACAGAACTAGAACAAAAAATTTCGCAATTTGTATGGAAACACAAAAGACCCCGAATAGCCAAAGCAATCTTGAGAACGAAAAAAGGAGCTGGAGGAATCAGGCTCCCTGACTTTAGACTATATTACAAAGCAACAGTAATCAAGACAGTATGGTACTGGCACAAAAACAGAAAGATAGATCAGTGGAACAGGATAGAAAGCCCAGAGATAAACCCACGCACATATGGACACCTTATCTTTGATAAAGGAGGCAGGAATGTACAGTGGAGAAAGGACAGCCTCTTCAATAAATGGTGCTGGGAAAACTGGACAGGTACATGTAAAAGTATGAGATTAGATCACTCCCTAACACCATACACAAAAATAAGCTCAAAATGGATTAAAGACCTAAATGTAAGGCCAGAAACTATCAAACTCTTAGAAGAAAACATAGGAAGAACACTCTATGACATAAATCACAGCAAGATCCTTTCTGACCCACCTCCTAGAGTAATGGAAATAAAAACAAAAATAAACAAATGGGACCTAATGAAACTTCAAAGCTTTTGCACAGCAAAGGAAACCATAACCAAGACCAAAAGACAACCCTCAGAATGGGAGAAAACATTTGCAAATGAAGCAACTGACAAAGGATTAATCTCCAAAATTTACAAGCAGCTCATGCAGCTCAATAACAAAAAAACAAACAACCCCATCCAAAAATGGGCAGAAGACCTAAATAGACATTTCTCCAAAGAAGATATACTGAATGCCAACAAACACATGAAAGAATGCTCAACATCATTAATCATTAGAGAAATGCAAATCAAAACTACAATGAGATATCATCTCACACCAGTCAGAATGGCCATCATCAAAAAATCTAGAAACAATAAATGCTGGAGAGGGTGTGGAGAAAAGGGGACACTCTTGCACTGCTGGTGGGAATGTGAATTGGTTCAGCCACTGTGGAGAACAGTATGGAGGTTCCTTAAAAAACTACAAATAAAATTACCATATGACCCAGCAATCCCACTACTTGGCATATACCCTGAGAAAACCAAAATTCAAAAAGAGTCATGTACCAAAATGTTCATTGCAGCTCTATTTACAATAGCCAGGACATGGAAACAACCTAAGCGCCCATCATCGGATGAATGGATAAAGAAGATGTGGCACATATACACAATGGAATATTACTCAGCCTTAAAAAGAAATGAAATTGAGCTATTTGTAATGAGATGGATAGACCTAGAGTCTGTCATACAGAGTGAAGTAAGTCAGAAAGAAAAAGACAAATACCGTATGCTAACACATATATATGGAATTTAAGGGAAAAAAATGTCATGAAGAACCTAGGGGTAAGATAGGAATAAAGACGCAGACCTACTGGAGAACGGACTTGAGGATATGGGGAGGGGGAAGGGTGAGTTTTGACAGGGCGAGAGAGAGTCATGGACATATACACACTAACAAACGTAGTAAGGTAGATAGCTGGGGGGAAGCAGCCGCATGGCACAGGGATATTGGCTCGGTGCTTTGTGGCAGCCTGGAGGGGTGGGATAGGGAGGGTGGGAGGGAGGGAGATGCAAGAGGGAAGACATATGGGAACATATGTATATGTATAACTGATTCACTTTGTTATGGGGCAGAAGCTAACACACCATTGTAAAGCAATTATACCCCAATAAAGATGTTAAAAAAAAACAACCCAGGAGTAATGAAATGAGTTGGATATTTCAGATGCAGGGAGCAAGCAGTGTGTACAAAGGACTGTAAGAAATGATTTTGAAACCTAGAATTCATTATTGCCTGGGTGTTCTCCACATATTTTTAGTCTCTACTAATGCAAAAGCCCTCCTGCTCTTTTCTTCTTGTGACAGAGCTCAGTTGGGTATTGTATTTTTTTAAACCTTAAGATGAAAATGCAATTGCAACAAAATGCCTGTAAATACAGAATACAGATAAAGTGTTTCAAGAGAGGGAACCAGCATTCATGGAACATGTATTCCTTCACAGGGTACCCCAATCCAACTAACTATGTGGAATAAAAAAGAGCCGGAGTGTGAGAAAAGTTGTTTAAATCAGAGAAGCTGATTTATTAGACAAGATACTAACCAGATCTTTTTTTTTTTTTTTTTTTTTTTTTTTGCGTTACACGGGCCTCTCAATGTTGTGGCCTCTCCCGTTGCGGAGCACAGGCTCCGGACGCGCAGGCTCAGCGGCCATGGCTCACGGGCCCAGCCGCTCCACGGCATGTGGGATCTTCCCGGACCGGGGCACGAACCCGTGTCCCCTGCATCGGCAGGCGGACTCTCAACCACTGCGCCACCAGGGATCCCCAGATCTTTTTTTTTTTTATTGCGGTACTCGGGCCTCTCACTCTTGTGGTCTCTCCCGTTGCGGAGCACAGGCTCCAGGCGCGCAGGCCCAGCAGCCATGGTTCATGGGCCTAGCCACTCCGCGGCATGTGGGATCCTCCTAGACCAGGGCACGAACCTGCATCCCCTGCATTGGCAGGCGGACCCTCAACCACTGCGCCACCAGGGAAGACCTAACCAGATCATTTTTAACGTTCTTGATGCCATTGTCTAAGTACTCCATCAAACAAATTTTCAAGTGACTTATAAGATAGCCTCTCTCACTTGTCTAGGTCACCTAATCATTTCCATTTTCAGCCATGTTGATTGTTGAGGGGCTTCAGAATGGCTTTAGGGAAGAGGCAGAGATGAGAGAGAACTGGGGAAGCATCTGACACAAATGCATTCAATCTTTAAATACGAGTCATTCTATAGGACATATCTATTGAAGTATCTATAGATGTTTATATTGGAAATAAAATATTGTTCCATTTACTATCTCTGTGATAAAAAGCATGTACTATATTTTATATGAATGATATTCATTAAATGTCAGCATCAGCTTGAGGCCCAGCCTTAGCCTGAGTAATTTCACCCCTAAGGCTTGAATCTTTCTGCCAGAGTTTCTGTAACTCTGAGTGCCTGGAGTGAAAGCTGCATGAATGGCTCTATTGTCACAAGATAATCCTTTATCCTCCAAGCATCTTCTCACAAAACACCTCCTTGTTCATTAATAAAACACCAGCTACTTCATTTACTTACCATTAGAAAATCTTGTTCCAAACTGTTTGAAATCTCCAGGGAGGGAATTAGATGCTATCAATGGAATTCCTTTTGCCATAAAGTGGGACCATCTGGGAAGGGCCTGTGGTTATTGTGCGGACACTTTAGTAGGAGACCCAAGTTTTTATATGAGTTATTTTACATTTTAGTTCATAACTTTGCATTTATATTATGGGTGTGTGCAGTTATTTTGGCCTTTACATTCCTCAAGTAATTTTAAGACAATGCTAAAAGCTGAGACAAGTTTGAAAAAAAGAAAAAAAAAGATACAGCTTTGGAGGAGTTGTTAGAGTAGAATGAATTTAGTTGGAATCAGTCTTACCTATAAGTCAGACAAGTGCATTTTTTTCATTATGAGAACTTTGATGAAGAGTTTAATAACATGAACAAGTAATCAAGGTGCTGCCTCTCCACAAATTATTATAACATCTTCT
The DNA here is from genome assembly GCF_963924675.1 of Phocoena phocoena. NCBI lineage: Eukaryota > Metazoa > Chordata > Mammalia > Artiodactyla > Phocoenidae > Phocoena > Phocoena phocoena. The sequence goes on along the minus strand of NC_089240.1, from coordinate 72,188,859 downwards.
ACCATAGTTACACAGAGACATTTCCCTACACACTCAAACTGTACTGACATTATCTAATTTAAAATCTGAAAACTCCATTGACATAGTGAGCACTTAGGAGTCAATGTCAAATAACTCTTTGTGCGGCTTTCATAAAGATGGACACAGAAAGGGGAATTGAAAAAAATCCAGGAAAATAAATTTGGAGAGAAACTTCAAATCTCAAAATTGAATAGCTATGAGACAGCATATTGTGGTCTGAAGAGCATTAAATGGGAGCCATGAATTCTGGGTTAAAGTCCTGGCATTGCCACTAATCAGCTGGGTGAATTTCTGTTGGTCTCTGTCTATAAAATGACAGATTGGAATAGATTATCTCTAAGGTCCCTTCTGGATCTGATAGGCTCTGACCAATCTATTACCTTTTTTGAGAGCTTGAATTGTTCTAATTTTTCTTGAAACATCAAATGAATAGGGCTTTATTTACCACCATGTTTTATAAAGCATCAGAAGGTGTATCTGTTCTGAGAATGGGTAGTGGGGCAAAGGATAGTTTAAGGGACATTGCTTTATTCAGTTTATATAAAATACAGCATTGCAATATAATTCTTTTTTCTTTTTTGCAATATAATTCTAGGTATGTAAAATTTCCACACAGTTTTGGCTTACTTAAATTCTTTGGTATTCTAGATGTGGGTATGAAGGCAAACCTATTCATAATTTGTTAACTAAATACCATGTCTAACCCCTTCCTCCAGCAACCACTAGGGAAAGGCTGGTGTCACTTCAGATTTATGTACTACTATTAACACACACACAGACACACAAACACAGGCACACACACAAACACAGGCACACACACACACAGACACACACGAAGAAACCGCAAGCACTTTGGCACCGAGATTTGAATGATAAGGTTTCTCTTTCTCCCTCTTCTCTCCTTTCCTCCCTCTCTCCTTCCACCCCATCTTTCTCACAAGCACTGGTTTGGCGAGGGTAGAGGAAGGGTAAGCCAAAGGTTAAGTGATGGAGCAACAGAGGAGCAGTGCCCTCTAATTAGCCCTTCAGCTATCTGATTTGAGGGTGTCATTAACGATTAGAAATTGATGGTAGAAGTGTCTGCAGAAACAAAAAATTCAGTCTTTGGCAACAATTGGTAAACGATAGAAAACAGAATGAAGTATTTGGTTCTTCAAAATAGGTGCAAAATAGCACAACTTGAAAAATGATCAATTATCCTCCCTAGAATATATCAAAAGAACATCATGGTCTCAGAAAATAATGTAGTCTGATAGGAATTGGTAAATTTTTCTCTTTGTATAAGTTTAAACTTGTGTTGAATGCCTGGTGGGGAGGGGGAAAGAGTAGAGTTTTTTAGTTAAATCTCAGAAAATGTTTTGATAAAATGTTAATGATGGATTTTAAACTGAGATTTTCTAAAAAAGCCTGATTCCCACTGTTGTAAATAAAATATTGACAGGAAATCATGAAAAAAATATATCAATAACAGCCAGACCAATGCTTTGCATGCACTAGGCTCTCAAATATGTATTAGTCAATGTATAGATTAAATTTTAGAAGTTTATAAGTTGAAAAAAATAATTAGAGTCTAGTCTAGTTTAAATTTCCACATTTTACAAATGGAGAAACTGAGGTCCAGAGAAGTAAAGTGACTTGCCAAGATTCACGTAGCTATGAATAAGTTCATGCATTGCATTTCTTATGTGAAAGATATCAAAGGCCATATTCTATCAATATTGTTTCTAAAAGATGATTATATAATAATAGATACATGTAATTATGGAAAGTTATGAAGAGCCTTGTTACAAAAAAACCCACTAATGCAATTATATAATTACTGGGATAAGTGCTTTCTAGTGATAGTTTCTTAAAGAGAGAGAGTGAGATTGGACTGTGGTCAGCAATGTCTAATCTGAAAAAAATATTTCTCTTAAGCTAAAAATGGAAACAATAAAATTAAGCTGTATGATTCAGATATCTCTTCATTAACTGCTATGAAAACTTTACTTTGGTTAAGTAATTCAATTTTAAATCAATAACCAAAGTTTTGATTCCCAATAATAGGTGGGGAGAAAAGGACTGAAAAACTTAGCAATCACCTGACCTTTGTTTCTGAGGTCAAAGTTTATTACTAATTATTTTCATTTTTCCCAGTGTCTATCCACCACCACAATGTGCATATGTCCACCTGAGTAAAATAACAGCTAACATTTATCAAGTGCTTACTGTGTGGTGTCAGGCACTATTCTACATGCATACTTTGGCTAATTCTCACATCAGTTTTATGAGATTAAGTACTATTATTGTCAGTTTATTGAGGAAATTGAGGCACCGAGAGAATAATTTGTCCAAAGTTACACAGCTCATAACTAGTTGTGTTCAGAATTAAACCTAAACAGTCGGTTTCCAGAACTTCCATGTTTAATCATTTATGTGAATAAAGTAGAGATAAGTAGAAACTTGTCTTTATTTTCTGTTCACTTTCTAATATGCTGGGCTTTCATGATAAATTAAAAATAAACAAATGTATATAAAAATGTTCATTTACATTGTAAATTGTGAAAAGAGTAAAGAATTATGATCAAAGAGAAATATTATCTTCTTCCTAAGTGACACTTTATCATGAAAAGAGTGAAATTGTACATTGTAAAAATCAAGACATGAATCTCTTCATCTACTGTGAAGCTAAAAGTTTCTAAAGCAGAAAAATGTTTTCATTTTAAAAATGATTTATTCATCTGGATGGGAAAAATAAGGTAGAACAATTGAGTATTTGGTCTTATGTAGTGAACTAAGGTAAATCAAAGCATCAGATACTTGACAAGATTTCACAAGAAATACAAAGAGAAAACACCACAAAAATAGAATTTATGATCTTTTACAATGGTCTTTAGTTACAGTATAAGAGAAAAAATATACTAAGAAAATTAACAAAGAAAAGTTCTCCCCTTCCAATCTTTTTTTTATTTTTTATTTTTTGGCAGTACGCAGGTCTCTCACTGTTGTGGCCTCTCCCGTTGCGGAGCACAGGCTCCGGATGCGCAAGCTCAGCGGCCATGGCTCACAGGCCTAGCTGCTCCGCGGCATGTGGGATCTTCCCGGACTGGGGGACAAACCCGTGTCCCCTGCATCGGCAGGCAGACCCTCAACCACTGAGCCACCAGGGAAGCCCTCCCCTTGCAATCTTAATTATGCCAATTAAGAGCACAAAATATTCAAGCATTTTAAAAGCACTCATTTACATATAAAATATTTGTACTAATTAAAAATGTTCTCATTTATTTATTCAATTAAGCTAAATAAGCTAATGCAAGATAACACACATTTCAAGATATAAATACATTATAAAATGTAAGATTTTTAAAATAAAACTGGATACTGGAGAACCTCTTCCTAGTTACTTTGTTGAAAACCTGTCTATTTGCAAGCTTGAGATTAGAAATTATGGTAAAGTTGTCCCTATTATCTCCCACATTCAGGGGCTAGTGGAAATAGTTAGCTATCCATTCCCCCTCCCCCTGCGTTTCTATTGGCCTTCTGAAGCACTTTAATCCTAAGGCTTGGTCTGAGCACCCAAATGACTTACTCTTCCTGTTACCTCTACCTGAGGGGTTTGCAAGTGAATTAAGATGACTAAATACATGTTAAATGGGGATAAGCTACTTTCTGGATACAGAAGACCCATATGGTACTCTTGGGTGGCTCTTATTTAGATCTAATAGGTGGTCCTTTCTTCTGGTTCACCCTTGCCTCCCAAGTGGGACCCAAACAGCCCACTAAGGCACTCGTGTCAGACTGCTGAGGCTTTAAACAAGCTCTTCATTTAACTTTTTCAAGCTTCAATTTCCCTATCTCAAAACTAGAGCTCTTGATGATATCTACTGGATAGATTTTTGTGAAGCGTAAAAATGAGATGATAAATGTAAAAACATTTAGAACCATGCCTGGCACATTGTAAACAGTACATTTTAACTAAAAATATAAAATAAAAAAATAAGGTGCCATTCCCTGTTGACAAAGAGCTTATAATCTACTAGGGAGACATTTATGAGAACAGTATTCATAAGATAACAAAATAAAAGTGATGGTTGAAATAAGTATAAAGTGCTGCGGAAGTAGGTGAGGGAGAGGCAAATATTTTAAGTTGTAAGTAAGCAGATGATTTCTTGAAAATCATCAAAAGGAATTTGAACATTTATATTTTGTTCTGCTATTTTCCCAAGCAAATCCTTTCTTCATAAATAAATTTCATTCCAACCTCCATATGAATCAATACATACTTTGAATTTGAGGAGTATAAAATAATATATAGCTTTATTATATTTTGAAAGCTGGAACTTGATGGAATAATACTGTTTTATTATGATGTTGCCTTAAACTCGTCTTGAAAACAGAAAGTAGTGGCAGAGTGATCTGACTATGCAATAGGCATATGGAAAATAATGTCACTAATTGAAAGGGTTTTTTCCCCTTGAACTAGCCTTTCACCAAAATATCAGATTTTAAGTATTTTGTCAAAACAGTTTCTTTATCTAAGCATCTGGATAACATCCAGTTGAAAATAGTAGAAACCTAGGATTGGTGTTTGATTTGCAACAGAAGTTTGTGCCTCCTCTTTTGAGATATATGTATGTACAGTATCTCTTTGTATGTATAACCCATATACTTATTTTTAAGTGATGCTGTTGATTCACTGAGTAGGTAAAAACAAAACACAGAAATCCTTTAGTCATTTTATCTACTCTTGACTAGAACTTTGTTATCTCAAAAAAAGGTGTGTTAGAGAAAGATGACACTGATAAACTGAAATTTTAAAATGTAACACTTTATAACTTATTTTGAATATGTTTGGAATATGCATCAGTTGGTAAACACTGAGCTGAAAGTAGATCTCAACGTGTAGGTACTTTGGAGAAGTGGCAAAATATATGATCCAATATATTGATAATTTATTGGGTTTCCTTGCATAGGAAGAACTCTAGTTCAAGGAGGGACCCTTTGTTTAGTAAATACGCTTTTTGCAGAAATAGTACTTGGCATGTGTCTTGGACCATTACTCAACTACCTGATTTGATGCTATAATTCCAGCCCTAATAACAGCTGGTCTGTGCAAGGTCCATACCTGAACACTAGAGGTTTTGTTAAGAACAGTTGACCTTTGGAAAGCATTACTAAAAATTTCCACTCTAATGCTGTATGTTCCTCTAACTAAAAATGAGAGAACAAACTTTTCAAAGTTAACATATAGTTCTGAAAAGCCCCATCTCCACATGACCTTTCTAATCCTGGGATCACCTTACATTACTATAGTGTGATCGTAGGCCAATTAGTCAATGGTAAAAAAAAAAAATTGTGGGTGGAAAATAGGAAATCATGTTTCTGAGACCACTCTGCTAAATCAGTCTACAAATTGTTTAAGCATAAAAATGTTTGAAAAGGGCTTCCCTGGTGGCATAGTGGTTGAGAGTCCGCCTACCGATGCAGGGGACACGGGTTCGTGCCCCAGTCCGGGAAGATCCCACATGCCGCAGAGCGGCTGGGCCCGTGAGCCATGGCCGCTGAGCCTGTGCTCCGCAACGGGAGAGGCCACAACAGTGAGGAGCCCACGTACCGCAAAGAAAAAAAAATGTTTGAAAAAAAAAAAAACTGTTTCTAGAAAATAATTCATTTCTATTGACAGTCATTTTCCTTTCCTACACAGCAACCCCCACCTCAGCATTTGATTGCATCAAATTCTAGATAAAGTGTTAATGTGTTATTTTTATTTTTGCCTTTTAAAATTCTGTTCCTTAGATTTGACTGTTAAACCATTATCTTTGTTGCTGCTCTCAGTTTTATACTTTCAGTGAATAAAACGATTTGCCTGATTGTATCATAAGGCCCGGTTTACTTTCATAAAATTGACACCATATAGAAGTCCATATACCTCCAGAATTTGGGCCTCAGTGAAGCCATTTAGCATGGATAACAGGACATTGGAATAAGAGTTACAAGACCTGAGGGTCTTCAGACTTTTTCAGTGACTTATTCTGTAACCCTAAATAAATTGCCTAGTTACTTTTAGTAGCTTAAAAGTAAAATTCCTCTTACTTACCTCACGTTGATGCCACACTAATTAAACAGAAAGTGTTGTAAATGTCTTTGGGAAAAATACCCTATGAATGCATAGGATATTATTTTTCCCTTTCTCTCAGCTCCATTAGGTATAGTCCGCTGATTCCCAGTTGCTATTGGTTGGTAAATGGCTAAGGGATTTTTATAGCTAACGTTTACTGAGAATTTGCTCTTTACCAAGCACTGTGCTTGGTGCTTTACATGCATTACCTCACTTAGTCCCATGATAGCCTTATGAGATGGATATTTAATTACAGGTCTATGGCAGCAGGGGAAGAGGAAATATTCCAAATTGCAACATATTGCAGAGTAAAATTGTGAAGGAAGCCCTCTATCTTTGATAACTTTTTATTTTTTCTTCTAGATAGCAACATCCCCCAAGCTCCAGTGCCTAAAATACCAAAGTGTAAATGACAATTGACAATTTAAAATGCTACCTCATTCCAGGGAATTTATATTTTAAAGAGAATAAACTTTAAACTAAAGAAATGACACTCTATCAATGACATTTTCAATACCATATAGTATGGACACTTTGCAATAAGTAACAGGAAATACAGAGAGATCAAAAATCACATCACATTAGAACTATCCACTGTTGTTGCGATTAATTTGGGGGGGGGATTGCTGTAAATATTCTCTCTATCTCTCTCTCTCCACAGTAGCCCAAAGATTCTTCTCATTTTAAAATATCGAGTTGTGTCAGAAATATGGGGTGGACATCAAAGGATTGATTGCTTGTTAATGTTGAGGCATGTCTGAGGCAAGTTTCCTGTCTCTTAGGAACACATATTCCAAAGAATTTGGTTCTTCACACTCAACAACCTTCAATTTAGTTAAAATCTGAAAAGAACCTGCATAGTCCTCATCCTCGACTAGGAAGGAAGTTGCACCAGCAAACTATGAGCAACAAAAAAGTTGTGTTATATAACTTCTTTAGGAAGTCTATCCATGTACTCACTCATCATGTTCTCCAAACTGCTCCCCACCTGCTCCCCCTCAAGCTTCAAACTTCTTATCCATAGTCTAGAGAAATAGCTTTTGCATGGTATGATGGCATCTAATGACTTAATTCATCTGTTACAAAGTCATTCATATGTGTGTGCATCACAAGCTGTACACATACCTAGGGAATTACTTAACACAATTTGGACATTATTTCCCACTTTACATATTTCCAAGATACACACTTACCAGGATGTCATTAGACTTCATATCCACATATTTAAAATCTGTTTGCATAGTCTAGGGTAGTTGCCTGGAAAACATGATATGCTTGATTTGAGAGTATGACTAAAACAAAATGTCTAGATTTCATATTATTTGCTCTTAATTATGGGAATATTGTTTTAAATTCACCTTAGAAAAGAGCAAAGGTGATTTGACTCATATATGCTAACTAATAGCAATGGCTACTGACATAACACGTGATCATCACAGGCAAATAACCAGCTCGAAGTTTCTTCTAACCTAAATTTATATGCCCCCAATACTGAGTTTCAGAAAGTTCCATTTAACCACTATCTTTGATTCTAAAGTCCATATAATTTATTGACCACTTTGTAACAGAAATAGTACCAGAAACACCCAAGAAGAATTCCGATTATGAGAGAAACACCATTGAGTCTTCCGTTTTATTTTTAATTTATTTTTATTGAAGTATAGTTGATTTACAGTGTTGTGTTAGTTTCTGGTGTACAACAAAGTGATTCAGTTATATATATATATATATATATATATATATATATATATATATATATATATAAATTCTTTTTCATATTCTTCTTCATTATGATTTATTACAGGATACTGAATATAGTTCCCTGTGCTATACCATAGGAACTTGTTACTTATCCATTCTATGTATAATAGTTTGCATCTGCTAATCTTAAACTCCCAATCCATCTCTCCCCTAACCCCCCAAACCTTGGCAATCACAAGTCTGTTCTCTATGTCTGTGAGTCTGTTTCTGTTTCATAGGTAAGTTCATTCATGTCATATTTTATATTTCATATATAAGTGATATCATATGGTATTTGTCTTTCCCCTTTTGACTTAATTCAGTTAATATGATAATCACCAGGTCCATCCATGTTGCTGCAAATGGCATTATTTCATTCTTTTTTATGGCTGAGTAGTATTCCATCATGTGTGTATGTGTATACATATATATATTCATCTCTTGATGAACATTTAGATTGCTTCCATGCCTTTGCTATTATAAATAGTGCTGCAATGAACATAAGCATGCATGTATCTTTTCAAATTATAGTTTTCTCTGGATATATGCCCACGAGTGGGATTGCTGGATCATATGGCAACTCTGTTTTTAGTTTTTTGAGGAACCTGCATACTGTTCTCCATAGTGGCTGCACCAATTTACATTCCCACCAATAGTGTAGGAGGGTTCCCTTTTCTCCACACACACCCCCAGCATTTGTTATTTGTAGACATTTTTTTGGCCATGCCTCATGGCATGTGGGATCCTAGTTCCCCAACCAGGGATTGAACCCATGCCCCATGCAATGGAAGCATGGAGTCTTAACCACTGGACCGCCGGGGAAGTCCTATTGGTAGACTTTTTAATGATGGCCATTCTGACCAGTGTGAGGTTGTACCTCATTGTAGTTTTTATTTGTATTTCTCTAATAATTAGTGATGTTGAACATCTTTTCATGTGTCTATTGGCCATCTGTATGTCTTCTTTGGAGAAATGTCTGTTTCAGTCTTCTGCTCATTGTTTGACTGGGTTGTTTGTTTCTTTTTGTTATTGAGCTGTATGAGCTGTTTTCATGTTTTGGAAATTAAGCCCTTGTCAGTTGCATCATTTGCAAATATTGTTTCCCATTCCATAGGTTGTCTTTTTTTTTTTTTATGGTTTCCTTTACTGTGCAAAAACATAAGTTTGATTAGATCCCCGTTTGTTTATTTTTGCTTTTATTTCTGTTGCCTTGGGAGACTGACCTAAGAGAACATTGGTATGATTTATGTAAGAGAATGTTTTGCCTATGTTCTCTTCTAAGAGTTTTATGGTGTCATGTCTTATATTTAAGTCTTTAAGCCATTTTGAGTTTATTTTTGTGTGTGGTGTGAGGGTGTGTTCTAACTTCATTGATTTACATGTGGCTGTCCAGCTTTCCCAACAACGCTTGCCAAAGAGTCTGTCTTTTCTCCATTGTATATTCTTGCCTCCTTTGTTGAAGATTAATTGACTACAGGTGTGTGGGTTTATTTCTGGGCTCTCTGCTCTGTTCCATTGATTCATATGTCTATTTTTATGCCAGTACCATACTGTTTTGATTACTGTAGCTTTGTCTGAAGTCTGGGAGGGTTATGCCCCCTGCTTTGCTCTGTTTCCTCAGGGTTGCTTTGGCAATTCTGGGTCTTTTATGGTTCCATATAAATTTTAAGATATTTGTTCTAGTTCTGTGAAAAATGTCATGGGTAACTTGATAGGGATCACATTAAATCTGTAGATTGCTTTGAAAAGTATGGTCATTTTAACAACATTAATTCTTCCAATCCAAGAGGGTAGACTATCTTTCCATTTCTTCAAATCATCTTCAATTTACTTTATGTTTTTTTTTTTTTTTTGCAGTATGTGGGCCTCTCACTGTTGTGGCCTCTCCCATTGCAGAGCACAGGCTCCAGACATGCAGGCTCAGGGGCTATGGCTCACGGGCCCAGCTGCTCCACGGCATGTGGGATCCTCCTGGACCAGGGCACGAACCCGTGTCCCCTGCATCGGCAGGCGGACTCTCAACCACTGCGCCACCAGGGAAGCCCCTATTAATGTTTTATAGTTCTCAGCATATAAGTCTTTCACCTCCTTGATCTGGTTTATTCCTAAGTATTTTTTGATGCGATTTTAAAATGTATTGTTTTTTTACTTTCCTTTTCTGATATTTCATTGTTAGTGTAAAGAAATGCAGCTGATTTCTGTATGTTAATCTTGTATCCTGCTACCTTGCTGAATTTGTTTATCAGTTCTAGTAGTTTTTGTGTGTAGTCTTTAGGGTTTTCTATATATAGTATCGTATATAATGACAATTTTACCTCTTCCCTTCCAATTTGGATATTTTTTTTTTTGTCTTATTGCTGGGGCTAGGACTTCCAATACTGTGTTGGATAGAAGTAGTGAGAGTGGGCATTCTTATCTTGTTCCAGATTTTAGCAGGAAGTCTTTCAGCTTTTTAACCATTGAATATTATGTTGGCTGTGGGTTTATCATAAATAGCTTTTGTTATGTTGAATTGTGTTCCCTCTATACCCACTTTGATTAAGAGTTTTTGTCATGAATGGATGTTGAATTTTATCCAATGTTTTTCTGCATCTATTGAGATGATCATGCAGTTTTTGTCTCTTCTTTTGTTGATGTGGTGTATCATATTGATTGATTTGTGTATGTTGAACCATCCTTGTGACCCTGGAATGAATCCAATTGAGTCTTCCTGAATTCAGAAACAGACACAGCAAAGCAGAGAAAACAAGGAAATATAAATATTGGTCATTAACTGAGATAATGTCCACATCATGACACTCATTCAGTCTTCTTCATTTTGAATGGTGGTTTGAGCTGTTATCTAGTGTTGAACAAATTGATGTCATGCATTTCATTTGATTTCAGCATCAGAATCATCACAATGACATGGCCAGGTGTTGTCATAAAGCTGATAGAAATAATTCATAGTGGCTCAACAGGGAGTCCAGTTCTATATTTCCATTGTATAGCACATTTCTATGAAAAGACATGTGCGTTATCTCTTTTAATGCTCAGCACAATTCTCTAAGGTTTGTCTTTTCTTTATGGATAAAGAAACTGAGGCTTGAAGAGAATAGGGGACTAGCTTGAGAGCTGTGCTTCAAGTTAGGTTCTCCTAGCAAGTATAAAACTTTGTCCTTTTCCCTACAGTTCTGCTCTCCTGTCCCAGTACTGATGCTAACTAACACCCTCAAATCACTCAGCCCAGTTGAATGTAAATTTTTCCACCTGCAAAATTGGCCATGGAATGTAGAAAGTAAGAATTGAATCTTAGTGATTTGAACCTGTGAACCAAGGAGTCTTTGAGGTAGGAGTGGGGGAGGAGTACATGAATTCATATGTCCATTGAACATAGTTTGTATAGTACGTAAATAATAGGTATTGCAATATGTGTATGTAAATGCTGTTGAGATTAATAAAATACACATTCATTCAAAACCGGTATTGAATCAATTGTAGCTTTTTGTTATTATGTATTTTCTCAATCAACAGCTACTAAAAGTGCCACCATTATCTTGGGAGAGCCACCACATTTTGCAAAGTTAAAAAGGGTCTCTATACTCAAAAAGGTTGGTAATCTCTAAACTAGATGATTTCCAAAGCACCTTTGAGCTTGAAAATTCTATGAAATTATTACTCAAATCAGGCCTTATTCGATCATTAAGACAGGATAGGACTGATTAATTGTACGCCAACTGGCTGGGTAATGATTGACCCATAGTACAATTGATCTGAGAAGTCATGTAAAACCAGCTTGAGTATATTATCATCTAAGAAATTAATCAGGGGAGGGTGGGAGAGTTGATAGGACAGTGGTTTCAAAACAGAAATATGCCTTTATGTTCCTAATTCCCACAAACATTTATTATCTTGTGATTATGAGTTGTGGTGGTATAAGTTCTGTTAACTATATTGGTATTGAGCTTTTAGGGGCTTGTAATATAAGGTCTTTATTATTCTACTACCCTCCATCCTTTTAAAAATATGTCTAGAATATGACAAATTCTCACCACTTCTTCTGATCCAAGCTACAATAATCTCTTGCCTGTGATATTACAACGCCTTACAAACTGATTTCCTTCTTCTGCCCTTGTCCCCACTATAGTGTATTCTCAACAAACAAGCCAGAATAATTTCTTTAAAACAGGAATCAGATCATGTAATTCCCCTTCTCACAACTCTCAAGTGACATAACATTCAAAGTAAAAATCCAAGTCTTTCAAATGGTCAAATGCCCTAATGATTTTCCCCTTACCTTCTACCTCTCTGTTTATTACTCTCTCCCTCCACTTGGTCCTTACATTTCAGCTGTGCCTACCTCTAATTTTGGAACTTTAGTTTCCAGGAAGTGTTGTTACTTTGTGCTGCTGTTCTCTATAGCTACCCTTCAATAAGTTAGAGTGGTCTGAACAAGTGAGGGCACTTCCTAAATGCCAGAGCTCATATCTCAGGGCAGGGCATTAACTCTTTGATAAGAACACTCTCTTTGCTATGGCTTGACTAGAAGTGGACTTCCCAGGTAACCAAGTAGTGGTGAAATTAACTAACAAGTCTCACCTGTTCATTTTATCTAGTATTTCCCAGGCACCTTTGACTTTTATGTTTTATGTTGATTTTTATTGTTTTATGATTTGAGGGTCACACTACTCTTAAAATCAGGGAAATTCAACAGACATAATGAAAAACATAGGTCTTAATTTTATGCTTGGATATTGCACATTGTTCAAACTGGTATGTACAATAGTTAGGAACAAGTTACAACATGCACTGAATTATGTGCCATGCAAACACATTACCAGGGCAGTTTCTGTAGGCACAGTTCCAGTAACAATGTGAGTTCATGCTAAGCCATATTTACTACAACACAGTGAAGTGTGAGAAACTCATAAGCAAATATTTTTCCATTAACATTTTGCTGCCATCATGTGAATATAAAACAGAGATTTCAGTCATTTTCCAGGTTCACAACTCTTACCTCAGAGAACCATCGAGTATGCAAATATCAAATCAGGTATACTTCTGCAAATAACGTATTGTACAGGGCACCTTCCAAAAACCAATCATCAAAATATAATTTAACATAAAATAAGCAGGAATTGAGAGGGAGTGGTTTGAAAACATAAGAATATATGTAATGATACGACTTTGAAAAACCTGTTTTTACATGAAACTTGATTTGAATCATCAAAGCTCAGCTATACTTAAGGGGAAAAAAGGTAGTGGCAGAAGATGATGAGAAAAGATTTGGATATGAAATGAGCCAGCTTGAATGTTATGATCACATTCTTGTGACTTTTTGTGTACAGAAATGGATTCATTGGGTGTTGATCTTTTAAAAGGGACATTTTATACAATTTCCTTAGAGCCATTAGAAAGAAAACAAATGCCATGACAAAAGAAAAAAGAAAGGAAAGAAGGAAGGAACAAGGAAGAGAAAGACAGAGGGATAAAGGAGGAAGGAGGGAAGAAAATAAAGGAAGCAGAGGAAAGAAAGTAATATTTGTTTTCTGCTAAATGCTATGTTCTTTCCATGCATGTTCTCACTTAATGCTCACAATAACTCAACAAGGTAGGTATTACTCCTTTATTTTAAGAAAGAGAAACAGGCTGAGAAAGGTTAAGTGATTTGCCTAAGGTCTTGCAGTTACTGAGTGGCTCAAAATTCAAGCCTAGGTTTGCCTGACTCTATGCCTATGTGATCATTCCCAGTATGTCACACTTCTGAGATCACTCTGACATAGAACTTTGGTTTGCAATTCATGGTCCATATGGGTCCTCCAAGTGGCCCATAGGCTATCTTATACCATTAATAAAAATAATATAACAATTCCTATTCTTCAGTTAATGTTATACATTCAGAATTTCTGTTTTTAATAAAAATGCAGACATTACCTCATTGCATCTCATCAAAAGTAGGCCTTTTCCTAATTCTGTGGAGATTTGGTTGGGTTTTCTGGAGAAAAGCAGGAGCAAATGGAGTGGGTGGTTCTTTTGCCCCATTAAATGGGCCAATCGACTGAAAATATTTTAGAACAACTTCCCCGGGTGTATTTTTAAACTACATAAAGGGGTTGTTTTAAGCTCTAGAAGTGCTTTTTAGAAATGGAGGCAAACTTACTACTGAAATAGTGTAATTTGACACAGTGAGCCAAGTTTTAAAAGTATAATTTTGTGTGGTGGCATTGTTTTGGAAAGAAGCACTCATAGTTTATTAATTGATTTCTAGGTTTACCATCAGCTTCTTGTTTATTAAATTTTTTCTCTCTTGATTTTTTAAAAATTAAAAACAATGAAACATGCACATGAAATATAATAGTTTGCTATAGCATATGGGTATGATGTTTCTTTTAGGGGTGATGGAAATGTTCTAGAATTTGATTGTGGTGATGATTTCACAACTCTGTAAATGTAATAAAACTCATTAAATCATACACTTAAAATCATACAGTTAACATGAGCAAATGTATGGTATGTAAATTATATCCTAATAAAGATGTATAAAAAAGAATTGAATGTAAAAAATCCAAATTATACAGAAGAGTACAGAGTGAAAAGTAAAAGGTACAATTTAAGATTAATTAATAAGTATATTAAATGAGAGCTTTAAAAAGAATGAAAGAATGTCGCTGTATAATGCTATGCTACACAGAGATTGGGCAATTCAATATTTCTTTCATCACAGTGATAATCTATATAGAAATAGCTAAGAGTTATCAATTATGTACTATACACCTAGTACTAAGTGTTTTACAGGTATTATCTCAATTTATACTCACCACAATCTTATGAGGTAAGTAGTATTATTAACATCTTTATTTTACTGATGAGGTAACTGAAGCAAAATGATTAATAAGTACCTTTCTAAGATCACATGACCAGCAAGTTTTGAAACCAGGGTATGTAATCCAGGTAGTTGGATTCCAGGAACCTTGCTTTTAACATTTCTAATAAGCTAATTAAATTCTACCTACCTAATTTTAAGCCCTAGCCCATGTGCCACTGCCTCTGTGAGGCCATCTCCAGGTACCTATTTTGCATTGATACTCAATACCACACAGTTTTGTTTTTAGCTTTTTGATGTATTTGTGCTTTATCTTACCAGCTAGACTCACTGAGGACAAAGAGAATGTGAATAAGCGAACCCTTTGCATCCCCCACAATGCTTAGCTCATGAACAAGCATATAGCACATGCCTAATAAATACATGTTTATTAATTGACTCTTCAGGAAAATTCACTATTATTAATATATAGCCTATTGATCCAACAACAGTAAAGAAGAGACTTGAGGCAGCTTTGTAAATTCCTCACACCAACAGCTCAGCAATTGAGGGTTTAAAACATTTAATTTGAGAACCAACATTAGTAGTGAATTGATTAAACTCATTAGGTATTTGCTCTTCTACACTCTGCCTGAGTAAACTTACTGAGGAAAATATATTTCTGGTATCAATGAAAAATATGTGTTGTGCCCACTTAATTAAGAATATGTATGTTGAAGCCTATAATAACCCACTGTTCTTCTGGGTCCAAGTGAAATGGTTTAATAATTGAAACAGCCTTCTGTGGAGGTCCTTTTGGTACTTCGTTGCCTGAGAAACTAAGATAAACATGTCTTTTGTAAAATTCCTCTGCAAAATGAAACCAAAAGCTTTACGGGATTGCAGTGTATGAAGTTCTGGGTAAAAATTAAAAAAACACGTAAACATGGTCCTTGCTTTTTGGAAGTATAATATTTTTTAAGATTTAAAAATGTTTTCTAAGGTGGATAGGAAAGATAAACATCAAACTGTTAGCAATAGCTACTACTGGGGTGTGGATTCGGATGCGGTGGGCATGTCTAATGGACCTGCCACTTTTTACAGCATATATGTCTGTAGTGTTTAAATTTTCTACAATAAGAATATGTTCATACATTATTTGTGTTATGTTAAAAAAAAACTAAACCAGTCATTTAAAATAAAAAGAAACTCTCTAGCTTTGTAATTGTTACTTTAAATGGTGACAGATTTTGATGAAAAGGAGTAAGTAGAAAGTATTTCTAGGAAAAAGTGAAGAGAAGCCCTGCTTCCCTGGCAAACTAACTCTCTCTCCTCTCTCCTCTCTCCTCTCTCTCTCTCTCTCTCTCTCTCTCTCTCTCTCTCTCTTTCTCTCTCTCTCTATCTCTGTCTTTCTCTTTCACTTTCCTCATTAAACATTCTTTCCTCTTCTCATTCCCTCCTGTCAGATTAACCGCACTTTGGAAAAAAAGAATTGAAACAGATTTTGCAAGACAAAAGATTTGCTGGTTAAATAGCTGAGCTTTTCAGTTGAACCAAAACTTTAACTGTGAATGTTGTTCTATGGTTTATATATTTTTGAGTTTGAAAATGGTGTTTAAATAAATCAAGATTTGTAGTCAGAAGAGTAATGGGAAATTTTTTCAAGTAAAAATTTAAGGAAGAGACTTTCTAGTTTTGTTTCTTGATATTAAAAAAAAGCAGGGAATCTGTATTGTCAGACTAATCCAGATGCGAAGTTCCTATTGTCTTCATTTTTTGAATTTATTTATTCACATTGATTGGTCTTCTCTGCTTGAATTATTTTTATGGATAGGTAGAATCTGTCATTTTCTAGCACCTGGTGAATACTTTCTATGTGGTTTTGTAAGAAGTCCTCACTTCAAGGCGTATTTTGTTGGGGCACAAAGCCAACTTGAGGCTCCAAGTTGATTATTTTCAGATGTTCTTTCCAAAGAAAGTGGTGTGGCCAGGAGTAACAAAAAGAAGAGAAACAGAGCCATCCTTATTGTAGCAAAGCTACATAATTCTAAATTCCCTTTCCCTAAATAAGATAAACAAGCAACTCTGTTTTATTTGCTTTCAGGAAATGAAAGAGTTAAGCAGTCATTCTCTTCCTCTCTCATCCCCACTTTGTCTCTGACCTGCCCCTAAAGGATATCATGACATACTATAGGGTTTTTTTGTCGGGCTCTAGGATGTGATCTTTCACCATGTTTACTACAAAAATCAGGGGTCCTTGCTTAGGAAACATACTTTAAACATATAATTTACATAAATGTAAAAGTACAAGAAGTGCCAATCACAGAATAGCCATGTAAAGTGATAGAACAAACTACAAATATAGGCCCTCATAGCCCACATGAATCATTCAATAGACTTCAAAAACAATCAACTTAATGACACCCTGGATTAGGAAAGTTAGGAACCCAGCTAAGACTCTCTAGCCCTTGCTGGAGAGAGACAAAGAGCAGATACACTCATCACTCCAGACCAAAAGGATGACTATCATGGTACAGCTCTTATGGCACATCTTGGCTTTCAATATACTAAGATCTTGCAGCTATTATCTTCACTTGGAATTAAGAACAAAACACAGCAAGAACAACAACAGTAAATAAAACCTGTGTCCTCAGTCAAAAATGTTTTCTCCAGAATACCTACCCATGTCTCATTCCACTCTTAAATGTATCATGAAAAGCCTCTTTTGGAGAGGAGCTTCAAGATGGCAGAAGAGTAGACGTGGAGATCACTTTCCTCCCCACAAATACTTCAGAAATACATCTACATGTGGAACAACTCCTACAGAACACCTACTGAACGCTGGCAGAAGACCTCAGACCTTCCAAAAGGCAAGAAACTCCCCATGTATCTGGGTAGGGCAAAAGAAAAAACAGAGACAAAAGAATAGGGACGGGACCTGCACAAGTGGGAGGGAGCTGTGAAGGAGGAAAGGTCTCCACACACTAGGAAGCCCCTTCCCAGGCAGAGACTATGGGTGGTGGAGGGGGGAAGCTTCGGAGCCGTGGAGGAGAGCACAGCCACAGGGGTGTGGAGGGTAAAGCAGAGAGATTCCCACAGAGAGGATTGGTGCCGGGCAGCACTGAACAGCCCGAGATGCTTGTCTGCTCACCCGCCGGGACAGGCGTGGGCTGGGAGCTGAGGCTCGGGCTTCGGAGGACAGACCCCAGGGAAAGGACTGGGGTTGGCTGTGTGAACACCCCTGAAGGGGGCTAGTGCGCCACAGCTAGCACGGAGAGAGTCCAGGAAAATGTCTGGAGTTGTCAAAGAGGCAAGAGACTTCTTCTTGCCTGTTTCCTTGTGCACAAGCAGAGGGGATTAAGAGCGCTGCTTAAAGGAGCTCCAGAGACAGGCGCCAGCCACGACAATCATCGCAAACCCCAGAGACGGGCATGACACCCTAAGGCTGCTGCTGCAGCCACCAAGAAGCCTGTGTGCAAGCACAAGTCAATATCCACACCTCCCCTCCCAGGAGCCTGTGCAGCCTGCCACTGCCAGGATCCCGGGATCCAGGGACAACTTCCCTGGGAGAATACAAAGCACGCCTCAGGCTGTTGCAATGTCCGACTGGGCTCTGCTGCCGCAGGCTCACCCCGCATCCATACCCCTCCCTCTCCCCAGCCTGGGTGAGACAGAGCCCCCATATCAGCTGCTCCTTTAACCCCATCTTGTCTGAGAAAAGAACAGACGGCCTCAGGCGACCTACAAGCAGAGGCAAAGCCAAATGCAAAGCTGAACCCCGGGAGCTGTGCGAACAAAGAAGAGAAAGGGAAATCTCTCCCAGCAGCCTCAGGAGCAGCGGATTAAATATCCACAAACAACTTGATGTACCCTCCATCTGTGGGATACCTGAATAGACAACGAATCATCCCAAATTGAGGAGGTAGACTTTGGGAGCAAGATAGATTATTTTTTCCCCTTTTCCTCTTCTTGTGAGTGTGTATGTGTATGCTTCTGTGTGAGATTTTGCCTGCATAGTTTTGCTTTCACCATTTGTCCTAGGATTCTGTCCATCCATTATTTTGTTTGTTTTTACTTTTTAGAATAATTTTTTAATAATTATTTTTTATTTTAATAACATTTTTATTTTATCTTCTTTCTTTCTTTTTCTCTTTTCTCCCCTTTATTCTGAGCCGTGTGGATGACAGGCTCTTGGTGCTCCAGCCAGGAGTCAGTGCTGTGCCTCTGAGGTGGGAGAGCCAAGTTCAGGATATTGGTCCACAAGAGACCCCCAGCTCCATGTAATATCAAATGGCAAAAATCTCCCAGAGATCTCCATCTCAACGCCAAGACCCATCTCCAATCAATGACCAGCAAGCTACATTGCTGGACACCTTATGCCAAACAACTAACAAGACAGGAACACAGCCCCATATATAAGAAAACTGGCTTCCTAAAATCATAATAAGGCCACAGACACCCCAAAACACACCACCAGACGTGGACCTGACCACCAGAAAGACAAAATCCAGCCTCATCCACCAGGACACAGGCCCTAGTCCCCTCTACCAGGAAGCTGACACAACCCACTGAACCAACCCTAGCCAATGGGGACAGACACCAAAAAAAAAAACAGGATCTATGAACCTGCCTCCTACAAAAAGGAGACCCCAAACACAGTAAGGTAAGCAAAATGAGAAGACAGAGAAACACACAGCAGATGAAGGACCAAGGTAAAAACCCAGCAGACCTAACAAATGAAGAGGAAATAGGCAGTCTACCTAAAAAAGAATTCAGAATAATGATAGGAAAGATGATCCAAAATCTTGGAAGTAGAATGGAGAAAATACAAGAAACGTTTTACTAGGACCTAGAAGAACCAAAGAGCAAACAAACAGTGATGAAAAACACAGTAAATTAAATTTAAAATTCTCTACAGGGGATCAATAGTAGAATAACTGAGGCAGAAGAATGGATAACTGATCTGGAAGATAAAATAGTAGAAATAACTACTGCAGAGCAGAATAAAGAAAAACAAATGAAAAGAATTGAGGACAGTCTCAGAGACCTCTGGGACAACATTAAATGCACCAACATTCATCTTACACAGGTGCCAGAAAAAGAAGAGAAAAAGAAAGGGACTGAGAAAATATTTGAAGAGATTATAGTTGAAAATTTCCCTAATATGGGAAAGGAGATAGTTAATCAAGTCCAGGAAGCACAGAGAGTCCCATACAGGATAAATCCTAGGAGAAACAGGCCAAGACACATATTAGTCAAATTATCAAAAATTAAATACAAGAAAAAATATTAAAAGCAGCAAGGGGAAAACAACAAAGAACACAGAAAGGAATCCCCATAAGGTTAACAGCTAATCCTTCAGCAGAAACTCTGCAAACCAGAAGGGACTGGCAGGACATATTTCAAGTAATGAAGGGGAAAAACCTACAACCAAGATTACTCTACACAGCAAGGACCTCATTCAGGTTTGATGGAGAAATTAAAACCTTTACAGACAAGCAAAAGCTAAGAGAATTCAGCACCACCAAACCAGCTTTACAGCAAATGCTAAAGGAACTTCTCTAGGCAGGAAACACAAGAGAAGGAAAAGACCTACAATTACAAACACAAAACAATTAAGAAAACGGGAATAGGAACATACATATCAATAATTACCTTAAATGTAAATGGATTAAATGCTCCAACCAAAAGACATAGACTGGCTGAATGTACACAAAAACGAGACCCATACATATGCTGTCTACAAGAGACCCACTTCAGACCTAGGGACACATACAGACTGAAAGAGAGGGCATGGAAAATGATATTCAATACAAATGGAAATCAAAAGAAAGCTGGAGTAGCAATTCTCATATCAGAAGAAATAGACTTTAAAACAAAGACTATTACAAGAGACAAAGAAGACCATTACATAATGATCAAGGGATCAGTCCAAAAACATGATATAACAATTGTAATTATTTATGCACCCAACATAGGAACACTTGAATACATGAGGCAAATGTTAACAGCCATAATAGGGAAATCGACAGTAACACGATCATCGTAGGGAAGTTTAACAACCCACTTTAACCAATGGACAGATCATCTAAAATGAAAATAAATAGGGGAACACAAGCTTTAAATGATATATTAAACATGATGGACTTAACTGATACTTATAGGACATTCCATCCAAAAACAGAAGATTACACTTTCTTCTTAAGTGTTCATGGAACATTCTCTAGGAAAGATCATATCGTGGGTCACAAATAAAGCCTTGGTAAATTTAAGAAAATTGAAATCATATTAAGTATCTTTTCTGACCACAATGCTATGAGACTAGATATCAATTACAGGAAAAAAAAACTGTAAAAAATACAAACACATGGAGGCTAAACTATACACTACTTAATAACAAGTGATCACTGAAGAAATCAAAGAGGAAATCAAAAAATACCTAGAAACAAAAGACAATGAAAACACGTTGACCCAAAACCTATGGGATGCAGCAAAAGCAGTTCTAAGAGTGAAGATTATAGCAATACAATCCTACCTTAAGAATCAAGAAACATCTCAAATAAACAACCTAACCTTACACCTAAAGCAATTGGAGAAAGAATAAAAAACAAATCCCAAAGTTAGCAGAAGGAGAGAAATCATAAAGATCAGATCAGAAATAAATGAAAAAGAAATGAAAGAAATGATAGCAAAGATCAATAAAATTAAAAGCTGGTTCTTTGAGTCGATAAACAAAATTGATAAACCATTAGCCAGACTCATCAGGAAAAAAGGGAGAAGACTCAAATCAATAGAATTAGAAATGAAAAAGGAGAAGTAACAACTGACACTGCAGAAATACAAAGGATCATGAGAGATTATTATGAGCAACTCTATGCCAATAAAATGGACAACCTGTAAGAAATGGATAAACACTTAGAAACGAATGACCTCATGAGACTGAACCGGGAAGAAAAAGAAAATATGAAAAGACCAATCACAAGCACTGAAATTGAAACTGTGATTAAAAACCTTCCACCCTGATACAAAAAACAGACAAATATGTCACAAAGAAAAAAAGCCACAGGCCAATATCACTGAGGAACATAGGTGCAAAACTCCTCAACAAAATATTAGCAAACAGAATCCAACAGCACATTAAAAGGATCGTACACCATGATCAAGTGCAGTTTATCCCAGGAATGCAAAGATCTTCAATATACACAAATCAATCAATGTGATACACCATATTAACAAATTGAAGGAGAAAAAACATATGATCATCTCAACAGATGCAGAGAAAGCTTTCGACAAAATTCAACCGCCATTTATGATAAAAACTTCCAGAAAGTAGG
This sequence comes from Phocoena phocoena, assembly GCF_963924675.1. Classification (NCBI taxonomy): domain Eukaryota; kingdom Metazoa; phylum Chordata; class Mammalia; order Artiodactyla; family Phocoenidae; genus Phocoena; species Phocoena phocoena. Next base: position 72,166,886 of record NC_089240.1, on the reverse strand, counting down.
AATAGAGGGAACTTACCTCAGCATAATAAAAGTCATATATGAAAAACTCACAGCCAACGTTGTCTTCAATGGTGAAAAACTGAAACCATTTTCACTAAGATCAGAAACAAGACAAGGTTGCCCATTCTCACCAGTATTATTCAACATAGTTTTGGAAGTTTCAGCCCCAGCGATGATAAAAGAAAAAGAAATGAAATGAATCCAAATCGGAAAAGAAGAAGTAAAGCTGTCACTGTTTGCAAATGACATGATACTATACATAAAGAATCCTGAAGACTCTACCAGAAATCCACTAGAGCTAATCAATGAATTTGGTAAAGTAGCAGGATACAAAATTAATGCACAGAAATCTCTTGCATTCCTATACACTAATGATGAAAAATCTGAAACTGAAATTAAGAAAACACTCCCATTCACCATGGCAACAAAAAGTATAAAATATCTAGGAATAAACCTAACTAAAGGAGAAAAAAAACCTGTATGCAGAAAACTATGACACCGATGAAAAAATTTAAAATAATAGAAACAGATGGAGAGATATGCTATGTTCTTGGATTGGAAGAATCAACATTGTAAAAATAACTATACTACCCAAAACAATGTACATATTCGATGCAATCCCTATCTAATTACCAACAGCATTTTTCACAGAACTACAACAAAAAATTTCACAATTTGTATGGAAACACGAAAGACCCCGAATAGCCAAAGCAGTCTTGAGAATGAAAAATGGAGCTGGAGGAATCAGGCTCCCTGGCTTCGGACTATGCTACAAAGCTACAGTAGTCAAGAGAGTATGGTACTGGCACAAACAGAAATATAGATCAATGGAACAAGATAGAAAGCCCAGAGATAAACCCACACACATATGGTCACCTTATCTTTCATAAAGGAGGCAAGAATATACAGTGGAGAAGAGACAGCCTCTTCAATAAGTGGTGCTGGGAAAACTGGACAGGTACATATAAAAGTATGAAATTAGAACACTCCCTAACACCATACACAAAATTAAACTCAAAATGGATTAAAGACCTAAATGTAAGGCCAGACACTATAAAACTCTTAGAGGAAAACATATGCAGAACACTCTATGACATAAATCACAGCAAGATCCTTTTTGACCCACCTCCTAGAGAAATGGAAATAAAAACAAAAATAAACAAACGGGACCTAATGAAACTTAAAAGCTTTTGCACAGCAAAGGAAACCATAAACAACACCAAAAGACAACCCTCAGAATGGGAGAAAATATTTGCAAATGAAGCAACTGACAAAGGATTAATCTGCAAAATTTACAAGCAGCTCATGCAGCTCAGTATCAAAAAAACAAATAACCCAATTCAAAAATGGGCAGAAGACCTAAATAGACATTTCTCCAAAGAAGATATACAGATTGCCAACAAACACTTGGAAGAATGCTCAACATCATTAATCATTAGAGAAATGCAAATCAAAACTACAATGAGATATCATCTCACACCAGTCAGAATGGCCATCATCAAAAAATCTACGAACATTAAATGCTGGAGAGGGTGTGGAGAAAAGGGAAGCATCTTGCACTGCTGGTGGGAATGTAAATTGATACAGCCACTGTGGCTAACAGTATGGAGGTTCCCTAAAAAACTAAAAATAGAACTACCATATGACCTAGCAATCCCACTACTGGGCATATATCCTGAGGAAACCATAATTCAAAAAGTATCATGTACCATAATGTTCACTGCAGCTGTATTTACAATAGCCAGGACATGGAAGCAACCTAAGTGTCAATTAACAGATGAATGGGTAAGGAAGATGTTACACATATATACAATGGAGTATTACTCAGCCATAAAAAGAAATGAAATTGAATTATTTGTAGTGAGGTGGATGGACCTAGAGTCTGTCATTCAGAGTGAATTAATCAGACCAAGAAAAAGAAATACCGTATGCTGACAAATATATATGGAATCTGAAAAACAAAACAAAAGAAAGCAAAAAAAATGGTCATGAAGAACCTAGGGGCAAGATGGGAATAAAGAAGCAGACCTAGTAGAGAATGGACTTGAGGATATGGGGAGGGGGAAGGGTAAGCTTCCCCCTCCCCCTTCCTTGAGGGGGAAGGACAAAGTGAGAAAGTGGCATGGACATATATACACTACCAAATTTAAAATAGATAGGAGGTGGGAAACAGTCGCATAGCACAGGGAGATCAGCTCAGTGCTTTGTGACCACCTAGAGGGGTGGGATAGGGAGGGTGGGAGGGAGGGAGTCACAAGAGGGAGGAGATATGGGGATATATATATGTATATATATATATATATATATGTATAGGTGATTCACTTTGTTATAAAGCAGAAACTAACACACCATTGTAAAGCAATTATACTCCAATAAAGATGTTAAAAAACAAAAGCCTCTTTTGAAGGCATATCCAATTCCCCCATTTCCTCAGTTGATTGATTCCAATGACGTATACACTCTGAACAACATCCATGCTTTTAAAGACTCCACTACTTTGTCTCTCAGCCTCAAGTAAAACTGGAATAATTGGATGGATGGTTTTAACCCTTTCTTTTCTTCCTTTCTTTCTTTCTTTCTTTCTTTCTTTCTTTCTTTCTTTCTTTCTTTCTTCCTTTCTCTTTCTTTCCTTCATCATTCCTCCTCCCTCCTTCCCTTCTTTTCCTCATTCCTTTCTTCCTTCTTTTATTCACAGGGCAAATCATTATTAAGTACTTACTATGTGTCAAGTACTGGCTAGGTGACATGTATATGAAACAGACCTGGCCCCTGCCTTCCAGGAGCTCACAATCTATGGGGGTATGCAGGCTAGTAAATTGATAATTATGATATAATGTGATAAGTACCAGGATAAGTGAAGTATGGGATTTTCTGGAAGCATGAAAATTGTACTTATCCAAAATCAAAGTAAAAAGAAAATAAAGCTGAAGCTTGGTGAATAAATATGAGTTGGTCTATTGGTTATTATATGGTAAAATGCATTTTGAGTTTATTAACTGAGTGTTTCTGTTTAGCTATTCTGTGGAAAATGAATTTGGGGAGGAGCAAAACTGTAAGAAAGGCTACCTGTTAAGAGATTGTTGCAGTAGTTCATGTAAGAAATAATGGTATTTTTATTTAAGGTGAGTATGAAAAGAAATTGATAAACTGAAGACTTATTAAAAAGATAGAATCAGGGCTTCCCTGGTGGCACAGTGTTTAAGAATCCACCTGACAATGCAGGCGACATGGGTTCAAGCCCTGGTCTGGGAAGATCCCACATGCCACAGAGCAACTAAGCCTGTGTACCACAACTACTGAGCCTGTGCTGTAGAGCCCACCAGCCACAACTACTGAGCCCATGCACCACAACTACTGAAGCCCACGCACCTAGAGCTCATGCAGTTCAACAAGCGAAGCCACCTCAATGAGAAGCCCATGCAGCGCACGAAGAGCAGCCCCCACTCACCGCAACTAGAGACAGCTTGCACGCAGCAACGAAGACCCAATGCAGCCAAAAATAAATAAAATAAATAAATTTTAAAAAGAGATAGAATCAACCTGAGTCAGCAGTTGATTAAATGTAGGAGATGAGGGAGAAGGTGGAATCAAAGATGACATCCAGATTATTAATTGGACAATTAGATAGACAGTGGTGGCATTTGTTGGGACAGGGAACACAGAAAAACCGATTTGAGATGTGAGGATAGAGTTGAGTTCAAATATGGATGTGCTGTATATGAAATGGGAGATAAATATCCAGGTGGAAGTGTTCAGTAAGCAACTGGATAGTTAATCTGGAACCTAGGAGAAATATCTAAGAGAAGTGACAGAGATTTGAGAGTCACAAACTGAGATAGTTGTTCCAATTATGAGAGTATATGAGATAATCTATGGAGAATGTGCACAGTAAGAAAAAAAGATCCAGGATACCAACATGGACCCAACTAATATACTAGCCAATTTACAGGGGTGACACATCTCCCATACTGTATATTTTCATCTGAATCCTTAATAGATTATGTACCCATTCACTCAATGAGGCTTTATCAAGTGCCTACTGTGGACCATACATAGACAAGTATAAAAAATACACATGCTGTCACCATGACAGAACTCATGGGTACTGAGAAAATGAAAGTAAGGGCTATCATGAAGGTTCCCATTTGTCTTCAACAAAAGTATTTGACAAATGGTCCGAAATAATCTTTTTAAAAAGAAAATCAAGTGTTGCAATCCAACTCTTTTATCAAAATTAATAAAGAAAAATGCAACCTAAGTGTCCATCGACAGATGAATGGATAAAAAAGATGTGGCACATATATAAAAAGGAATACTACTCAGCCATAAAAAGAAGTGAAATTAAGTTATTTGTAGTGAGGTGGATGGACCTAGAGTCTGTCATATAGAGTGAAGTAAGTCAGAAAGTGAAAAACAAATATGGCATGCTAACACATATATATGGAATCTAAAAAATAAAAAAAAGGTTCTGAAGACCCTAAGGGCAGGACAGAAATAAAGACACAGACGTAGAGAATGGACTTGAGGACACAGGGAGGGGGAAGGGTAAGGTGGGACAAAGTGAAAGAGTAGCACTGACATATATACACTACCAAATGTAAAATAGATAGCTAGTAGGAAGCAGCAGCATAGCACAGGGAGATCAGCTCGGTGCTTTGTAACCACCTAGAGGGGTGGGATAGGGAGGGTGGGAGGGAGACACAAGAGGGAGGGGATATGGGGATATATGTATACATATAGCTGACTCACTTTGTTATACAGCAGAAACTAACACACCATTGTAAAGCAATTATACTCCAATAAAGATGTTTAAAAAATAAATAAATAAATAAGAATTTAAAAAAGAAAATGAAAATATAGATATGGTTTCAATGGCATTTCCTGTAGTAGAATATAGAGATATCATGATACAATTTTTGTAAAAGACAAAATTCAACTCAGGTCTTATACCACAGCAGGTAGAGAAAATGAAACCTAGCTTGTCTGTGCCATTGCATCAGATTGCTTATGGCTCCACTCATGACATACTTCATGTCATCATTGAGAGGGTGTTTGAAGAACTTGTTTGCACTGATTAAGCACTATGCTTCAAGAAGTTTCCTGGAACCATCCTACACAATGATGACGATAATGATAATTTAGCCTTCAATTGATGACCCAGAGTCACTATATTAATCAGGTATAAAACCCTTCATACTGGGATAAACTTTGTTCAGAGAATTTTGCCTTTTTTTATTAGTTAGGATGTATATTGTTCAAGATAAAAGACAAAGTGATGACTGGAAAGTATTGTTAGCAATATTCTGTACACAGATTACCATTTTAACATCTATTGTGCTGGGTAGTCATTTATGAACATAAATATTACATTGTACCTTAAGTATAAGAAGTGTTCTGCTATAAAATATGTAAGAAATTAAAAATTTACAAAGCAAGCTGTGCATACAAATTAACAGACATGGTCATTGTTTTCTGATAAATATTAATGATTCTAAGGAAATCAAAGGAGAACTTAGTTCAAGTTAATCATTAGAATAGGTGATAGAAATATAAACAGATTATTTTAAATAACACTTTAAAAATAAGTATCAATAAGGCTTTAACTTTAATACACATTGTTGTTGGTTTCGACACTTTAGTGTAAGAATTTAGGAATTGTTTTGGTCCTTAATCATTTCATAGACAGATTTTATTTTATTTTATTTTTTGCGGTACGCAGGCCTCTCACTGTTGTGGCCTCTCCTGTTGCGGAGCACAGGCTCCGGACGCGCAGGCGTAGCAGCCATGGCTCACGGGCCCAGCCGCTCTGCGGCATGTGGGATCTTCCCAGACTGGGGCACGAACCCGTGTCCTCTGCATTGGCAGGCAGACTCTCAACCACTGCGCCACCAGGGAAGCCCAATTCTTTATGGGAACATATAGAATAGGCAAAGTGTTACAATGCAGCCTCTATAAAACTCAAAGTTGGGTACTTAAAAGAGGAGGAAGAAAGTTTCTGAAATGGGATATAGCTTCAGTATATCACGCTCTGAAGAGCTGGCCCATGACTGTCAGCAATATCTAAAATCTGAGTGGGTAGTCTGGATTAGGTTTTGCATTACTCTATAATTTAATAACTTAGTATGACTATTATGCTATGAAGATGACCTCTTTGGGGTTCATTTATAGTAGCACCATATACAAGCACTAATTTTAATTGAATAATTCTTTTTTATGATATCTACTTTTTCAGTGTATTGTCCCAAGTCTCAGATAGATCTTGGTTTGAATTCTAGCTCTGCCACTTAAAGCTGTGTGGCTTTGGACAATCAATTTAATCTTGCTTACCCTTGGTTTCTTTATCTGTAAAATGCAGATAATTACATTATCTACCTTATATAATTGTTTCGAAGATTAAATGAGGCATAGAGTGTCAAGGTTATGCATAGCACAAAATATGGTAAGCACTCGATTCATCTTATCATATCTTCTGTGATCATCTTCTGTTATCTGTCATTTCTCTTTTTGGGGGCAAAGAATTTTGAAAGAGTTAGCACAGGTTCAATCAGTAGTTTTTTCTATATCTACAAAACAGAGACTCCATCTAAAATGAAGTAAGATCATACAAGATTTAAGCCCTGAAATTAAGCAACTAAACACAGGAAATTAGGCAGCAGATGAATTAATTGGTTTGATGCTTTCTGACTCCTATATCTGGGTTTACAGTCAAGTGTTAAAATTGGACACACCCCCTATGTTTCCAGTTGTTACCTGCACTCAACATTTTTCACGCATTACCATCGTGGAGTATCTTTGCCAATTGGACCAGTTTATATTTCAATATGAACCTCATGGTGAGTGAGGGAACATCTTAGAGACTTAGAGACTCCAAAGCTATGTGAAAATCTATTAGGGCCCTTTGTAATTCACTTTTTGGTGTTTTTGAAAGAGATGGAGGGAAAATTATATTGGAGAAGAGGTAATAGCTCAGATATTTTTAATGTCACAGTATGAGCTTTAATGGGCTGGCAGAAATGTCACCTGGAATTCTCATGATCACAGAAGCAGCAGTAATTAATTATTTCACAATTCATGATGCAGACACACCCTTAATGTCTTTGTTTTCTCCACTGCATCTCATTTACTAATGATGTCTAGGCAGGAAGCTCTGCATGTAGAGGTCCATTGGTTGGTTGTTCAGTTAAGTTGAAGTGAAACTGGACGGAATTATGAGGTGTATAACTCTTATGTTGGAATTCATAACCTTTTCTTTTCCTTTTAGAAAACTTCCCTCAGATAGCTTATGTGTTTTTTTTTAATTTTTATTGGAGTTGATTTAAAATGTTATGTTAGTTTCAGGTGTACAGCAAAGTGAATCAGTGAAACATATACATATACCCACTCATTTTTAGATTATTTTCGCATATAGGCCATTACAGTGTATTGAGTAGAGTTCCCTGTGCTATACAGTAGGTCCTTATTAGTCATCTCTTTTATATATAGTAGTGTGTATGTGTCAATCTCAGTCTTCCAATTTATCCCTCCCCCTCTTACCCCCAGGTTACCATAAGTTTGTTTTTTATATCTATAACTTTATTTCTGTTTTTTGGTAAGTTCATTTGTAGCCTTTTTTTAAGATTCCACTTAGAGGGAATATCATATGACATTTGTCTTTCTCTGTCTGACTTACTTCAATCAGTATGACAATCTCTATGTTCATCCATGTTGCTGAAATGGCATTATTTCATTCTTCCTTGTAATTAATTTTTATTAGAGTATAGTTGTTTTACAATGCTGTGTTAGTTTCTGCTGTATAACAAAGTGAGTCAGCTATACATATACATATATCCCCATATCTCTTCCCTCTTGCGTCTCCCTCCCGTCCTCCTTATCCCACCCCTCTACGTGGTCACAAAGCACCGAGCTGATCTTCCTGTGCTATGAGGCTGCTTCCCACTAGCTGTTTTACTTTTGGTAGTGTATATATGTCCATGCCACTCCCTCACTTCGTCCCAATTTACCCTTCCCCCTCCCGATGTCCTCAAGTCCATTCTCTACGACTGCATCTTTATTCCTGTCCTGCCCCTAGGTTCTTCATAACCATTATTTTTTTTAGATTCCATATATATGTGTTAGCATGCCATATTTGTTTTTCACTTTCTGACTTACTTCACTCTATATGACAGACTCTAAGTCCATCCACCTCACTACAAATAACTCAATTTCATTTCCTTTTATGGCTGAGTAATATTCCATTGTATATATGTGTCACAACTTCTTTATCCATTCATCTGTCGATGGACAGTTAGGTTGCTTCCATGTCCTGGCTGCTGTAAATAGTGCTGCAATGAACATTGGGGTGCATGTATCTTTTCAAATTATGGTGTTCTTCAGATATATGCCCAGGAGTGGGATTGCTGGATCATATGGTAGTTCTATTTTTAGTGTTTTAAGGAACCTCCATACTGTTCTCCAGAGTGGCTGTATCAATTTAAATTCCCACCAACAGTGTAGGATGGTTCCCTTTTCCCCACACCCTCTCTAGCATTTATTGTTTGTAGATTTTTGATGATGGCCATTCTGACCAGGGTAAGGTGATAATTTATTGTAGCTTTGACTTGATTTCTCTAATAATTAGTGATCTTGCCCATCTTTTCAACTGCTTTTTGGCTACCTGTATGTCTTCTTTGGAGAATTGTCTATATAGATCTTCTGCTCATTTTTGGATTGGGTTGTTTGTTTTTTTGATATTGAGCTGCATGAGCTATTTCAGTACTTTGGAAATTGATCCCTTATTGGTTGCTTCATTCACAAATATTTTCTCCAATTCTGAGGGTTCTCTTTTTGTATTCTTTATGGTTTCCTTTGCTGTGCAAATCTTTTGTTTCATTAGGTTCCATTTGTTTATTTTTGTTTTTATGTCCGTTTCTCTAGGAGGTGGGTCAAAAAGGATCTTGCTGTGATGTATGTCATAGAGTGTTCTGCCTATGTTTTCCTCTAAGAGTTTTATAGTGTCTGGCCTTACATTTCGGACTTTAGTCTATTTTGAGTTTATTTTTGTGTATGGTGTTAGGGAGTGTTCTAACTTCATTCCTTTACATGTAGCTGTCCAGTTTTCCCAGCACTACTTATTGCAGAGGCTGTCTTTTCTCCATTATATATTCTTGCCTCCTTTATCAAAGGTAAGGTGACCATATGTGCATGGGTTTATCTCTGGGCTTTCTATCCTGTTCTATTGATCTATATTTCTGTTTTTGTGCCAGTACCATACTGTCTTGACTACTGTAGCTTTGTAGTATAGTGTGAGGTCAGGAAGCCTGATTCCTCCAGCTCCGTTTTTCTTTCCCAAGATTGTTTTGGCAATTCGGGTTCTTTTGTGTTTGCATACAAATTGTGAAATTTTTTGTTCTAGTTCTGTGAAAAATGCCATTGGTAGTTTGGTAGGGATTGCATTGAATCTGTAGATTGCTTTGGGTAGTAGAGTCATTTTCACAATGTTGATTCTTCCAATCCAAGAACGTGGTGTATCTCTCCATAGGTTTGTATCATTTTTAATTTCTTTCATCAGTGTCCTATAGTTTTCTGCATACAGGTCTTTTGTCTCCCTAGGTAGGTTTATTCCTAGGTATTTTATGCTTTTTGTTGCAATGGTAAATGGGAGTGTTTTCTTGATTTCAGTTTCAAATTTTTCATCATTAGTGTATAGGAATGCAAGAGATTTCTGTGCATTAATTTTGTATCCTGCAACTTTACCAGTTTCATTGATTAGCTCTAGTAGATTTCTGGTAGAGTCTTCAGGATTCTCTATGTATAGTATCATGTCATCTGCAAGCAGTGACAGTTTTACTTCTTTTCTGATTTGGATTTCTTTTATTTCTTTTTTGTCTCTGATTGCTGTGGATAAAACTTCCAAAACTATGTTGAAAAATAGTGGTGAGAGTGGGCAACCTTGTCTTGTTCCTGATCTTACTGGAAATGGTTACAGTTTTCCACCATTGAGAATGATGTTGGCTTTGGGTTTGTCATATGTGGCCTTTATTATGTTTAGGTAAGTTCTCTCTATGCCTACTTTCTGGAGAATTTTTATCATAAATGTGAGTGGAATTTTGTCAAAAGTTTTTCTGTATCTATTGAGATGATCATATGTTTTTTTCTCCTTCAATTTGTTAATATGGTGTATCACATTGATTGATTTGTGTATATTGAAGAATCTTTGCATTCCTGGGATAAACTGCACTTGATCATGGTGTATGATCCTTTTAATGTGCTGTTGGATTCTGTTTGCTAATATTTTGTTGAGGAGTTTTGCACCTATGTTCCTCAGTGATATTGGCCTGTAGCTTTCTTTCTTTGTGACATATTTGTCTGTTTTTTGTATCAGGGTGATGGTGGCCTCATAGAATGAGTTTGGGCGTGTTCCTCTCTCTGCTATATTTTGGAAGAGTTTGAGAAGAATAGATGTTAACTCCTCTCTAAACGTTTGATAGAATTCGCCTGTGAAGCCATCTGGTCCTGGACTCTTGTTTGTTGGAAGACTTTTAACCACAGTTTCAATTTCAGTGCTTGTGATTGGTCTGTTTATATTTTCTATTTCTTCCTGGTCCAGCCTTGGAAGGTTGTGCATTTCTAAGAATTTGTCCATTTCTTCCAGGTTGTCCATTCTATTGGCATATAGTTGCTTGTAGTAATCTCTCATGATCCTTTGTATTTCTGCAGTGTCAGTTGTTACTTCTCCCTTTTCGTTTCTAATTCTGTTGATTTGTGTATTCTCCCTTTTTTTCTTGATGAGTTTGGCTAATTGTTTATCAGTTTTGTTTATCTTCTCAAGTAGTCACATTTAAAATAAATAATTAATTATTTAATTTGTTTACTTTTGGCTGCATTGCGTCGTCATTCCTCTGAGCAGACTTTCACTAGTTGCAGCCAGTGGGGACTGCTGTTTGTTGCGGTACTTGAGCTTCTCATTGCGGTGGCTTCTCTTGCTGCAGAGAATGGGCTCTAGGCATGTGGGCTTCAGTAGTTGTGACATGCGGGCTCAGTAGTTTTGGCTTGTGTCTTCTAGAGCACAGGCTCAGTAGTTGTGGCGCACTGGCTTAGTTGCTCCACGACATGTGGGACTTTCTTGGACCAGGGATCGCACCCATGTCTTCTGCATTGGCAGGCAGATTCTTAATCACTGCACCACGATGGGAGTCCCTATAGTTTGCTTTTTAAGTGATTCTCTTTTAGGAATATAGGGACTTGGGATAAATTACATCAAATAAAGCAATTATATGTAGGCCCGTATAGTACATTACCACAGCAAAAAACATAACTATAAATAACTAAAAACTGTGGGTTGGAAAAAGCCTACTTTTTACAGTAAACTAGAGATCCATCAAGAATTTAAGAGGTCCAACTATTTCATGGCACCCTGTCTCCACTTCAACCACAAACGTGAAAGGCTGAAGCCTGACTTATGTTATATAAAAATAAATTTCTGAATAAAAACCCTATTTTGTCTCAGAGTAAGTGAACATAAATTCTTCTACATACCCACTGTCTCCCTATAATGCCATCATGCCATGACTAGCAAAACTATAATACATTGAAAGGACAGTTCCCTCCCCATCTCATCCACAGAATTTCTCTTACATTTTCTACTTTTTTTTCTTACAAAGCAGTCATAACTTAGATGTCATCGCATTTCATCAGTCATCTAGTAAACCATCAGAATTCATTCTGTGGGAAAGGAAGGAAAAGCAAACAAGCAAGCAAAACCTGAGCTTTCTGCAAAATTTTATCTTTTGATACCTCTAAATAAATCTTTAAGATGATCATTTAAGCTCAAAAGAAGCTATCTTCAGACTATGTTAGGGATTCTACTTTGTTTACGAATTCTACTACTACTGCTATACACACAGACATACACACACACGCTCACACACAAAGTACTATTTTTTAGCCCAGTGAGAATGAAAGAGGAAGATTCTTTTCAATCCATATTTGGTACATATTTTCCAACTTCAGGGGACACACAGCAAAAACTGAAACTGTGATAAAAATTAAAGAAAATAAAATCAAGGTTGATAGAATTTTTTAATTTGCATTGGAAGTTCATTTGTTCATATTACAAATTACACTCCAGAACTTAAGTTCTGGGAGCGATCATACAGTAAGGCTGCTGCTCCTACCCCATCCTCAAACTAAAGAAGCCAGTTGCTAGCAATGCAGGGTATGAACACACCCCTTCTCTACTCTTATTTTCCCATCTGTTTTCCCATGGTGTTCTCCTCTACTCATTTGTTCTGCAACCTGAAGTGGACCTAAGTGCTCTCAATGAATAGTCCCTTTTCAGAACTCTTGTTACTGCTCAGTTTCATATCTTTAAGCAGGTATGCTAGGTAGAAGGAAGATCATTATATTAGACATCAGAAACCCTGGATTTGAAGCCTGGTTTGATTTTTTAAATTTACTCTTTTTTTTTATATAGACTTCAATTTTTCTCCTGTATAACTAGATGGTTTAGATAATCGCTATATTTCCTTTAGACTCTTAACATTCCATGATTTGCAAGTATTTGCCTCATTTGCTTTCTGTGGTTTTCTTTCCAGTTTTCTCTTTTTTCCCTTTTCATAAATGGCTAGGTTAAATAATGGGATATCAGGAATTGAAAGCCCACTTAGTTGCTTAATTATGAAGTAAGGAGGGTTCATATTCTGAATAAATGAATCTACAAAACAGACAACTGCTCTGCAGAGTAAAATAATATCATCACTTCAGTAAATACAGTAATAATGATGACATTTAATTAGAGGCTCTTGATTAAATAGCTCACAAAACCAACACACACACATATATACACACACATGAACATTTGCTCACTCACACAAATGTGAATTACAACAGCTAACAAATGTAAGGAGAAAATATTTCTTAGGGAGCAAATGAACAATACTTGACAGTTGTGCTACACGAGATTGTCCCAGGATAACTCTCATCCAATCTAGTTTTTACTTCTTGTTGGAAAAGAATTGTGGTTTTAAGGACAAGATAACTGTCATAGGGGTCAGTTTAGGGGGCATTCCAGGTAACTTCATTTTGATGATGGTGATGATGGTGATACCAGCTACCATTTATTGAACAAGTATTATTGAACTAGGAGATGTTACTATACCAGGTCTATGGGAATATCCTTATTTTACAGATAAAGAAACTAAAACTTAAGAAGACCAAGTAAAGTTACTGAAGGTTATAAAGCTATTAAGTGACTCTGATATTACTGCAGTTCTGGTGAAAAATTATGTGTTGTTTCTACTTCATATCTAAGACTCAGTGTGGCGGATGCAATGGAATATAAAACAGCCAATTGTGGGCTTCCTTGGTGGCACAGTGGTTGAGAGTCCACCTGCCGATGCAGGGGACACAGGTTCCTGCCCCAGTCTGGGAAGATCCCACATGCCGCGGAGTGGCTGGGCCCGTGAGCCATAGCTGCTGAGCCTGTGCGTCCAGAGCCTGTGCTCCGCAACGGGAGAGGCCCGCGTACCGCAAAAAAACCCAGTCAATTGTTCCTCAGGAATCTTCCCCATGCCCCTCATTTTTTCTCTCTCAGTAGACTTTACATTACGAAGTTTATCCATTTTCTTGAGAGTTTTCGTGTAAAGTCTGCATGAACCTTTGCAATCCATCTCTATCTCCTATCACTTTTGTTGTCTCTTTGACTATCCCACTCTGTCAACATGTCTCTGTCTCTCTTAGTCACTCTCTCTCTCTCTCCCTCTCTCTCCAGATTTCTCTCTAGTGAGAGAGAAAATGAAGTCACTAGGCTGAAAAGATACATAAATGTGGAACCTAACACTACATTAGTTTACAAACCCAGTAAGAAACATCTGTGAACATGCAACTGTATGCAACTTGCTTTCCATTGGCTGTTTAAAACTCATAAATGCAGAGATTAGAATGGTGGTTGCCAGGGACTGGGGGTGAGGGAAATGTTAGTCATAGTACGATGTTTCAATTACGCAGGATGAATAAGTTTGGAGAGCTAATGTACAGCATGCTGACTATCCTTAATAATACTGTACTGTATACTTAAAATTTGCTAAGAGAGTAGATCTTAAACTTTCTCACCTCCCAAAAAAGTAACTATGTGAGGTGATAGATATGTTAATTAAGTTGATTGTGGTAATCATTTTTCAGTGTATACATGAATACACAGTGTATACCAAAATATCACATTTTACACCTAAAATATACACAATTTTAATTTTTCAATCACACTTCAATAAATCTAGGGGGGAAAGTAAAAACAAAGAAACAAAAAAAGGTGGTCAGGAAAGGTCTTTCTGAAGAGGTGATAATTGAACAGAAATCTGATAGAAGAAAGTTATCAAGCCATGCAAAAGTCTGAGGGGAGAGTTTGCACAACATAAAGGAAAACAAGTAGAAAGGATTTAAATCAGAGAATGAGTTTTTGTGTTCTTGGAACAGTACGAATGCCATGGGGGTTGGAGAAGATTGAGTGGTGGGAGCTGATGGGAAATAGGTCAGAGAGCTTAAATAATGTAAAGTCTTGTAAGCCACGGTAGACGAGTTTGGAGTTTATTCGCAGTGCAATGGGAAGCAATTGGAGTATTTAAAGGAGAGTGGCATGACATGGTGTGTGTTTCTAAAAGAGGGATCTAATTTCTATGTAGTGGATAGAATGTAGGGGGTCAAGAGTAGAAGCAAAGAGACCTGTGAAGGGCTACTGAAAGTATGTAAGCAAGTCTAGGCAAGAGTTGATAGTGGCTTGGACTGGGGATATAGTCGTGGAGATGGTCAAAAGTGTCTTGATTTTGGATAAAATTTGAAGGTAAAACTGATGCGTCTTGTTGATGGATTGGATTAGAATAAGGATGTGAAAAAAACAGAAGTGTCAAAAATGACTCCTAGATTTTTTAACTTTAGCAGTTTAGTAAATGGTAGTGACATTTATTGACTCAGGAAGTACTGGAGGAGGAGCCAGTTTGAGATGGGGATAATTGAAAGTTCTATTTGTCCATACAAAGTTTGAGTTGCCTCCAAGCAGAGTTTTCATAGGCAGTTGGATATATGAGTCTTGGGGACAGGGGGTGAGGCCAGAGATGGATATATATTAAGCAACCACTTTTTGATAGACTCTAGATTAAGAACCATGAGGTGCATACTAAAAATATAATACTAAAAGGCACTGCCAATCAGGAAACCTCAATGGAATTCATAACATACAACATAGGTCTGCAGGACAACCTTTGGAATGTTTACAAATATAAAGGTTTGTACAGGTGATTATAAATTAATATAAATTAACATGTTTACCAAGGTGGTAAAAAATGAACATTTATTTGAAGACAAGGTGAGGCTAATGTAGTTTCCTGAAAGGTCTGGGAAAGTAAGGTTAATGAAAAGGCATGATTTGCTTCTTCTTGATAAAGACCTTATAACTGAGATTGTATTGTGTAGAGTTAATTTAAATATTTGCCATTTCATACGTTTAAGATCACAAAAAGGAAGTGAGTGGTACATTTAGTGTTTGGGTTGTTTTTAATGTACTTGCCATTCTGGTTTCACTACCTTTGTTAGAGGAAAAATAGAAAACAGGTAACTCATGTAGTCTTATTGCAATTATCCAGATTCACAGTAAGCTAACCCAGGAAACTGGAACAATAAACCTGTCACTCATTTAGTCAAGTGCATGAGATCATGGAACCAATGAGAAGTGTGGCTTGAATAAGAGTTTGGGAACTACACCAATTAGATAGAGGATGCTTTACATTAAGCACTGTTCCACAGTTTTGCTTAAAAGTGGCTTCAGCTGCAACTTAACTGTTTCCTATGGGAATCAAATTTTCTCCTTTAACTTTGCCTCCATTCTCCCTCACTCACACCATGATGCAGATAAGTATGGACATACATAAAGATATCTCTAGCACACACAGCAAAAATAAGAATAAATTATACTAGAACAGTTTCTTCAATAAATGATGTTGAGAAAACTGGACAGCCACATGCAAAAGAATGAAATTTGACCATTATCTTAACACCATACACAAAAATTAACTCAAAATGGATTAAAGACTTGAATGTAAGACCTGAAACCATAAAATTCCTAGAAGAAAACATAGGTGGTAACCTCATTGACATTGGTCTTTGTGATGTTTTAGTGGATCTGACTCCAAAGGCAAGGGAAACAAAAGCAAAAATAAAAAAGTGGGACTACATCAAACTAAAAAGATTCTGCACAACAAAGAAAACCATCATCAAAATGAAAGCCCAACCTACTGCATGGGAGAAAATATTTACAAATCATATATCTGAAAAGGAGTTAGTATCCAAAATATATAAAGAAGTCATACAACTCAACAGCAAAAAAACAACAATCCAATTAAAAACTGGGCAGAGGAGTTGAATAGATATTTTTTCTGAAGAAAACATACAGATGACTAATAGGCACATGAAAAGATATTGAACATCACTAATTATCAGGTAAAAGCAAACCGAAACCATGAGATATTGCCTCACAACTGTTAGAATGCCTATTATCAGAAAGACAAGGAATAACAAATGTTGGAGAGGATGTGGAGAAATGGAACATTTGTGCACCATTTTTGGGAAGGTAGATAGGTGCATCCACTATGAAAAACAGTATGGAGGTTCGTCAAAAAATTAAGAATAGAACTACCATATGACCCAGCTATTTCACTTCTGGATATTTATCTGAAGAATACAAAAACATTAATTCAAAAAGATATATGCACCTCTATGTTCATTGTAGCATTATTTACAATAATAGCCAAGATATGGAAAATCTAAGTGTCCACTGATGAATGAATGGATAAAGAAGATTGGTATATATATATATATATATATATATATATATATATATATATATATACAATGGATTATCACAGTCATAAAAAAGAATGAAATTTTGCCATTTGCAACAATGTAGATGGATTTGAGTCTCTTAAGTGAAATAAGTCAGATGGAGAAAGATAAATACAATATGATTTCATTCATATGTGAATAATCTAAAAAAACAAAATGAGTAAACAAAACAAAACAAAACAAAAATAAACTCATAGATACAGAGAACAGATTGGTTGTTACCAGAAGGAAAAGGGGTGGAAGATGAGTGAAATGTGTGAAAGGGGTCAATTGTATTATGATGGAAGGTAACTAGACCTTTGGGAGGTTGGTGATCACTGTGTGGTGTATACAGATGTTGAATTATAATACTGTAGTGTACACCTGAAACTTGTATAATGTTATATACCAATTTACCCTAATTTTCAAAAGTATACTAGAAAGTGCTTTAGTGCGTTGAAATGAAAATATGCAATCTCTTGCGATTTACAGATTTATAGATGCATGAGAGTAACAGATGAATTTCAAGAGATCAAGGTTGGGAAGGATGTCTTCCTCTGCACCATGTTTTGTTTTGTTTTTTTCCTTTGAGGGAAGGGTGGGAAGCAGTGGGAATAAAGACTAAAAGCTTGGGAAACACTAGCATAACACCAGGCACCCCAATCTGTTTCCTTGATGATCATTATAAATCAGTAGCCATGGCTTAGTCTTTAGTTGCTATCTTAACATCTACTTTGTTTTCTGCCACTCTCCAGGCAGTGTACTCAACTCTGTGCTCCTCTTGGTTCCTTGCTGCTGTTTATAGTAAGGACCATATCTTATTCATCTCAGTAGCTCCAGCACTTAGAACAGAGCTCTGCCTTGAGCAAGTATTCTAATGCTTGTCTTGAGTCCTACTTTGTGCCAGGAATTATTCTCAGTGTTACAAAACAGGGGACAAGACAGACAAGGTCATTACCCCAAAAAAGCATAAATTCCAGATGGAGGGTGGAGTAGGGGGAATGAATAAGAAAATAAGTATAAAATATCTCAGTGAGTGATATGTTATGAGAAAACTAATGTAGGGTATTGAGGTAGAAAGAAAGAAGCTTATCATTTTAGTTAGGATAGTTAAGGAAAGGCTTCTCTGTGGGGAGATTTTAGCATAAACTTGAATGAAGTTAAGAGGAGGAGTCATGTGGAGATCTGCAGAGATGGTTGTGAGGTTGTATTATAGGCATAGGGAACAAGTCCAAAGGCCCTAAGGCCCCTAAGGCATGCATACTGTGCCCTTAGAACAGCAAGGAGCCCAGTGCAGTTGAAGCACAAGCAGGGCAGGAAAAGTGCTAGGTGGTAAGGTTGAAAAGGTTGGGGGTCAGATCATGTAAGACTTATAGGCAAGTAAGTGTAATGGGAAGGCAGTAGAATATTGGGCTTTGAGAAAAGGAGGGAGGGAGTATGAGCTCATCTAATTTGTACTCTGGCCAATGTGTGAGGAGCTGACAAGAGTGGGGGATAGGGAGTGGGCATAAGAGGAATCCAAGAGATCAACTAAGAGGCTAGTGCTGATGGTAGCTTGGACTAAGTAGTTGTGGTGAAATTGGTGAGGAATGGTCTGATTTGAGATACATTTTGAAGGTTATCCAGCATTTACTGAGATTTCACAGTTCCTTATTTCCCAGCTCTCCTTGTTACTGCCACAACTGCTGATCAAACCATGGACTCATCTTTGCCTAGGAATGGTTGACTCCTGAAGTTTTAAACTTTATTATCCCACTCTATGACTATAATAACCTCTAACCTTTCTGTTCTCTCCTTTCCTTCCTTCTGCGACACTCATATTCCACCTTATGAATATCTCTGGTCTTTTGAGTCCCCATAGCTTTTCTGTCAGGTTACCAGACTCCTTTGATCTTTCCTTCCTCCATCCCTCAGCCCAGACAGCACCATCCACCATCTCATCTACTATCTGACATCCATCCACAAGACCCTTCCTTCTATCTATCCCTCCTTTCAAGTCACCTACAAACTCCCATGCCTCCAGTCTCAGCAAAATATCTCACCTCCTTCATAAGCCACTAGGCTATAATCTCTAAGTAAATCATTCCATACTTATAGACTTATCTACATCCATACCCATTTTCTCCTGTTTTCCATCTTCCTGTTCCAGTCTAAATAATCCCTTTGCCTGTGCTTTGTATATTATCCTCTCCCATTTTTTTAGAACCCAAAGTCCATCACATATCCCCTCCCTCAAGCTTCCCCAGAGAATTCCCCCCCCAATCCTCTATTCTCTCTGTCATATGTCTTACTTTCTCTATAGCCATTGTGTAGAAATAGTACTTTAAATTCACCACTGCTTCTCTCTCATTGTCTGTCCACTCTTCAGCCTCCTTGGATTTGGCTTCCACATTGTAACTCCACTGAAATTTCTTTTTTTTTTTTTCAGATGGAGACTTTTTATTAGAGTATATGGTATACTCACAAAAGATGCAAAAACCATAGATCATTAGATTTTCACAAAGTAAATACATCCTGGTACGCAGAACCCAGATCAGGAAACAAAATACTACCAGAATCCCAGAAAGCCCTTCATGTCTCTATCAATGTAATAACTCCCCAGCAGTTATCCTACCCACACTTTTAATATCATAGATTGTTTTGCTTCTATCTGAACTTTATATAAATGGACTCCTACAGCATGTGCCTTTATGTATCTGTCCCCTTTTCTCAACATTATTTTTATGAAAAGCATCCATGTTGTTGCAAGTAGTTGTAGTTTGCTCATTTCCATTGCTGTATAAAATTCCATTATGTAAGTATCATCATAACTCACTTATGTATTTCTACTGTTGGTAAGACATTTGGGCTGGTTTTTTTGTTTTGTTTTGTTTTGTTTTGTTTTTTGTGCTGTACGCGGGCCTCTCACTGTTGTGGCCTCTCCTGTTGTGGAGCACAGGCTCCAGACATGCAGGCTCAGCGGCCATGGCTCACAGGCCCAGCTGCTCAGTGGCATATGGGATCTTCCTGGACCGGGGCACGAACCCGTGTCCCCTGCATCGGCAGGCGGACTCTCAACCACTGCGCCACCAGGGAAGCCCTGGGCTGTTTTTGATATTTGTATATTACAGATAGTGCTTCTGTGAATACTCTCAACTGGGTCTTTTGGTGAACATGCCTATATTTGTAGGATAAATTCTAAGAATAGAATTGGTGAGTCAAAAGGTGCATGCCTTCAGCTAAGCAGGCATTTTTCCAAAGTGGTCTCCACCATCAGTGTTCCAGAATTCCAGTTGCTCCTTATCACCATACTTCATGCCATGTCTTTGACATTTTAGCCATTTTGGTAGGTCTATTCATGAGTGCAATGTGGTCTTAGTTTGCATTTCTCATGACTAGTGTTGTTGAGCACTTGTTAATATATTTGTTGGCAATTTGGATAAAGCGAGTCAATTTTCATGAATATTAAGTAGGTAACATAGGTGGTATGTGAAGATGGCAGATATCCTACAGGTGATAATTAGATGACTAAAATTGAGTAAACACTGCTTTCATTAAAGAATCTTTTACTAATTGATATATTCTATTTCTTTAACAAACCTTTTGCTCTGGTAAATTCAATTTAATAAAAGCTTATTGAGAGCTCATTATGAATAACCTCTTATGCAAAATGGAGTCAGGCCACCAAGGTCTATGTCATTGAAAGCTGCCCAGAGGAGACCACATCTAAGCCGAGTCTAGAAGTAGGAGCAGAGTCTGACCGTGGGGCAGAAAGTGGAAGCTAATGTACTGGAAAAGCTTGAGTAAAACCTGTAAGTGTGAATGTGTATGAAACTTTTAGGAAATTCCAAATTTGCAGGTGTGGCTACCATAACTGATAAAGAAAATTGCCAACTAGCTTTCCGTAGGGAGTAAAGACTTGAAAAATGACACAACATTAGCCTCCAGAAGAGCCAAGGGTCCAGAGTAAGCTGGGCTCAGGGTTCTCCACTGAAATTTCTTTTGCTAGGGTCACAATGGGACTTCCAGCTGCCAAACTGAATGGAGAAATTTTAGTGTTTCAATAAAAAACATACATTTTTGTCCAGCATACAAGTCCCTTGATGCTGTGGCCCTTACTTACATTTCTAGGTTCATCTCCCTACCTCCATCTACAAACCCTACTCTCCAACCACGCTCAACTATTTGCAATTCAAGTGTACAATGATTTTTTGCCCCCAAATTTTTGTATATGCCATTTCTCCCTACTAGAAATCTCTTCTGTACCTGATGAACTTCTGTTTCAAGACTGGACTTAATGTAACAACCAGATGAAAGGTTATGAGATCTCCCTAGTCAAAGATTAACACTTCTCCTGTACTACCATAGTGCTTTATACATACAGCACTCATCATATCACTGTAATATTTCATTTACAAGTCTTTCTTCCCTCCAGTCTGTGAGACCCTGGTGGCAGAGAGGAGACAACATTCTAATTATATCTTTATTTCCTCAGAACCTAGAATGACATATATTTGATGTTTAGTAAATATTGATTAATAAACAAATGAATTACTATTATTAGTAAAAATTTATTCAGCATCTACTGTTCTCAGGCACTGTGCTAGGTACAGGATAAGTCAAACAAAGTATATGACATGATTTTGGTCCTCAAGTGGACTCTAATCTAATTAAGGTAACAGAATGAATAAAAAAACAGATATACAAATAAATAACAACATAGGTACCCTGCAGTAAGTGCCAAATGTGATAAGGACAAGAGCTATGGGACTATGAATGAAGGAGGACTATGAAGAAGGAAGAAGTTGTCTGGGCTGGAACAGTCACAGAAATCTTGAACATGGTCTCAAAAGATTGACAGAATTTTGTTAAATAAAGTGAAGAAATGACTGTTTTGACAGAAAATATGGAATGAACAAAGACACCAAGGCAGGGATTCAAGTGCTGTGTTCAGGGAACTGGAAGTAGAAATATCTTATAAGAGTGGAAACTTCAAGACATAGTTCTACCACTTTCTCACTGTATTATCTTGAGCGTTCTCACCAGTAAAAGTGGATTATAATGCTGCTTACCTCATAGTGTTGGGAAATTATATGTGTGTGTGTGTGTGTGTGTGTCTGACCCATAGTAAGCACTAAATAAGTACTGGCTGCAAATGCTGGAGTGGTTTTTACTTTAACCACTAGTTCATGGAACATTCCCCCTTGAGCAGAGGAGTGTCCCATATAAAATGTTGTTTTAGGAAGATTGACATGAAAGTGTTGTATAGGATAGATTTAAAGGTAGAAAGACCAGTTAACAAGCAACTGCAATAGTCAAGAAGTGAGGTTTTGAGGCTCTAAATAACATGCTTACAGTGGGAATGAAACATAATGAGGCACTGCAAAGAGTCTAAAGGACTTGGTGATTAGATATTGGAGGTAAGGGAAAGAGAAGAGTCAGTGGGACGCCAACATTTTTAAGACTGGCTGAGATAATGATAGTGATACTGACAATGTTGGGTTAGTTGACAGGGGAAAACAATATCCTATTTTTGGTTTAATTTTTACCTTTGATTTCCAGTGAGGGTGATTTTTTCCCAGATATTCACTAGTTATTTGTATTTTTGTGAATTATTTGCTCAAGCATTTTACTCATTTTTAAGTATTACCATATTATTTGATGTTTTAAATCAAGGCCCTTTAAAAAACCCTTATCAACCAACATTTCAAAACTTATATGCTATTTCTACAGTCTCTGTGGAGGAAGAACACACATTGCTGATCTTCATGTTATATGCATTTTATAACCTTTTAACCATTAACTTTTCTCCTCTCTGTTGGCCATGAAGCTCTATGTAGCTGTGACTGATTATACTCCCTTCTGTTCATTTACTTTTCACTCAAGGAGGCAAAGTTATGCCAGTCATACTACCCTCCCACCAAGGACAACTCCATTATACCATCCTAATATTCCTCCTGAAACAAAATGATAGGATCATTTGGTCCTTCATACAAGGGACAGAATAAGTGGCAGTGTTAAGCCGTTTCACTTTGTTTTATGATACAAAGTTCTGCTTTGTTGACTTATTTTAATATTTCTAAATTGTTAACCTTTCATTTTGCTGCCTCTTTTGGAAATGATGACATTACAGGTATTGCTGAGTGGATACAAATGTCTACCCAGTTTTAAAAAATGTATTAGAATAGGCTTGCAAATAGTCACTCGACCAGGGCAAGGAACAACTTACTCCAAGCAAATAGAGAAGAATGATAATTGCCATTATTTTACTACTTATGTGTGTGCTGCATAGAAAATGGCCTGAGAGTGTGGTGGGGAGAGAAGGTGTGAACTGTTCACAATATTTTCTATTTATTTTAATGTTTTACACTTACATTAAAATTTGTTAAATTTCTTACTTGCCTCCTTTGAAAAAAGAACATGCACCAACATTTAAACTACTTCCAAGTCTCTCTTGGGAATAAGAAGTCTTATTCTTATAAGACTGTTTATAAGTCTTATAAGAACAGTCTGCAGCTGTTTCTTATGCTTTCATTCCACTGACTATTTTTGTCACAGTCTTCTCACCTCTGTGCTATCCTGTTACTCCTAAGGCATATTGTGTGTGTTCAAACTGCTCTTACCCATCACCCAGTGCCGTGTTCTTCCCTTGTGTGTTTGGGGCTTTGAGGGGGGTCGTTTTGCTTTGTTGGCTAGGAAATCTTGGACAAGTGATTTTCAATTCAAGTGCTTTGCTGTTCTAGTACAGCAAGCTGCATTTGTGATGTAATTATGAAGGAAGCATGCTTTTCTTGACTAGCAGAGGCTGGTGAGATGTGGCATGGAAAATTATATTGTTTATCGACTCAAGGTCGGGCTAAAGCAATTCGTGGATTTGGCAGCAAATATTGCTGACAACAGCAGGAAGACTACCTCATCTGGAACAGTGTGTGAATATCGTTTATGATTTCTAAGCTAGCTCTCCTTTTACATAGAGTGAATTTCTTTGTTCTAACATTGTTTCAAAAAAGGATTTCACCCAGCAGGCTAGGCATAGCTATTCTGCTACATTTGTTACACTGAAATCTCCTCACTATGTTTCTAAAAATGTTTACATTGAAAAGAAAATGTCATTTCAACATGAAACATCACACAGGAGCAGCAAAACTTGAATTGGAAACTATGGATGACCCTTCTGGCACAGCTGAGTTGGAAAAAACAGTCACACTGCTGAAATGGCAAAGCTTTCAACTTGATGTGATTCATGAGGCATTGGTTTATAGTGCAGACAATGGAATAAGAGACCGGGTTATTTACTCTTGCAGTAAGTGATGTTAGGGGCTGTTGGGGGTAGGGAACAGAGGTAAGTTCTAAGAAAAGTAGCCCCTACATGGAGCTTAGGTGTCCCTCTGTGAAAGCTTAAGATAACATGTTTCTTCAAAATCATGTAATCATTACCTTGGAAAGAGCCTTAGATGTTCACTAGAGCTTATCAGAATAATGACCTACTGTAGGGGCTCCTTAACTATTTGTTTCATGATGGCCTTGATAAATGGATGAATGCATAAATACACCACATGCAAGAATCCCTTCTACAGAGTTTACTGCCAGGTGGTCATCCAGCATCTGTCTGACTACTTCAAGTGACAAGAAACTCACCACCACCTGAGTAATCCATTCCAACTTTGAATAACTCTGATTATTAGAAAGCTTGTCCTTATAGAACTAAAATGAGTCTCCTTGTGCCTTCTACCTATTTATCTCTCCTACTGGTAATGCTTGGAGTCATGAAAAGTAAATTTAATTCTTCTTCACTAGCTCTTAATATTTTGGAAGGCTATCATTATCTCATCTTCCCCACTCCAAGTTTTCTCCAGTCCTCGTATTGGTTCCAATATTTCTACCCTCCTCAGTAACTTTCATATGGGCATACTGTTCCAGATGTGATTGGACACAAGTAAAGTAGGACTATTGTATTTCTTGTTAATAATAATAATAACTAGTGTATGAATGTTTATACTTAACCCAGTGCCAAGCGTTTTACATGGATTTTCTCATTTTGCAAGAGCCCTATGGGGAAGGTATCATCATCATCATTATTATTTATTATTTATTATTATCCCGATTTTACAGATCTAGACACTAGGCTCTTACTAGTGCCACCTAAAATTCTATTCACTTTTTTGTTTTGTTTCATTTTGTTGTATTAGTTGGTTCAAAGGATGCTTGTGATCAGTAAAATTCTATATCTTTTTCCCCATGAATTGCTGTCAAGTTTCTCTCAGGTCTCTGATTTTCTAAACTAAACACAGAACTTTACATTTGTACTTACTACATTTCTTTTTATCAATTTCATATCATTTTTTTTCCTCTTCTTTTTTCTGGATGGGTGTGCATTTTTTCTAGCATTTTCATAAAGTTCTATTTTGATCTAAACATTCAACATCTTTTACAATATTGAGTTTATCATTCAGAATGTTTACTATCCTTCCCAGCTTTGTTACTTTTACATACATGATAAACTTGCTTTCTGCATCTTCATCCAAATAATAATAAAAATGCCAAAGAGAACAGCGTTCTGTACGACAACATTTTAGAGGTCTTTCCAGAATAACACAAATCAACCCTGTTGAAGTTCAGTTGTTCAATCCAGCTTTTCTTTTGTCTTATTTACTAGGACATCATGAGACACTTTGTCAAATGACTTGTTGAGAATAAGATATACTATATCTGGGGCATTTCCTTTACTACTTATCTTGTCACCCCATCAAGGAAAGAAACTCAAGAAAATAGACTCAGTTGGTATGACTTGTTACCAACAGACCTTTGCTGTCTCCTAGAGCTCTTCTAAGTATGCATAAATCATCCACAATATTATATTCTTGACTTCTTTAAGGATCAAGGTTAAATCTGGTTGTCAATAATTTCCAGAATCAAACACTCCAGGCTTTTGGCATCTACAGATTTTCATGATTTGCTCAAGATTACTGAGAGTGGTTCAGCAATCCAATCAGTAAAGTTTTTTCTATCTAATTTGTCTGAGTTGAGTTAAACCTACAAAATGGGGCTCAGCGATACCTTGCTATTGTCTCCTATGTCTCATTCTTCTCTTCTTTAGTTACTTCAAAGATATAGGCTGATTTTTGTATTGACTTCTTAATTCTCTTCCTGTCCTATCTTGTTTTTCACTGGGCAAGACAAATATATACTTTGTTGGCAATTATCTAAACAAAAATGGATTCTAAATGAGAATGTTCTCAAGATAAGAGGAATTTTTAAATATTTAGATGGTGCCATCTTCTCTCACTTTTATTTACAATCAAGGGAGAATAAATCTAATGTCATCTAATCACATAAGCACACTAAACAAATTGGATTCTATGAACCATTGTAAATCAAAATCTATGTTTATAAGAAAGGAAAACATTGGAATAGGGGAAGTCACCAAAGTAAAAAGTGAGACACCAAAACATTGTGAAATAAATCCAATAAAATAACAAAAGAAGTCTCAAAAGCAAGCAGAAAAAACTATGAGACATAATAGAGACAAAGATCTTACAGTTGATGATGAATGGACACTGGAAGGAACAACACTCTAATGAATTAAAAGTCAAAAATAATTGAGTTATTAGATATCTCAGAAATCACAATGAGAGACTTGGGAATAATGAAAGTAAATTTTTATAGAAATTGAGGGAAAACCTGAAGTGACTTCTTGGCCATACAATTTCCATAGTAGCAATACTAGTATTTCTTCTCCCTGGAATTCTTTTTCCCAAATTCTAAAGGGATGAATAATGTCTTGTATCTGAAAACGATTTTATTTATCTTGCTCTTAATTCATGTGCAAAAGGGTCCCAATCAACAAGAATGTGGTAGGACTGAGCGTGTCATAAGGATGAATGCCTGGAGCATGAAGAAATATATAATGAGAATGTGGTCCCAAAGCTAGATAGCAGGCAGTTCTATTCCATTTGGCCCCAGACCACTAGTGAAAACCCAAATCATGGTGTCTTAATCCTTCTAACACACAAATGCATAATTACATACACTTCTAATTCTTCCCTGACTTCCAGGGACCCCATCATCTTTTGGTCTTAGTTACAGGACCTGACATCCAATTGACTGAGGTTTACCCTCCTCACCAGTTTCTCAAAATTGTCTTACCCTAAGTTATTCACACTCATGTAGAGAAGCTTTAATTATCTTCTATTTTTTGGAATCTGCATTATTATTTTTCTTCCATGAATAGGAATATTTGAGAACTGACTGTGCTATTTAACTACTAATCCATGTTTGTTTCCTCCCATCTTAGGCTGTACTTCCACAAGACCTCTTTGCTGAGCTCTGAGTCAGATAATCTTTTAAAAAAGAGACGGCATGACCTTTCATAAAATACATGATTATGGTTGTACCTATCTGAGATAAATGTCTGGTGTGTGACTGTTTTCACAAACCTAGAAAAAATTGGCTGAGAACATGCTTGGGTGTGGCACACCATCAGCTAATTACTAACACTTTGTCTGAAATTTCCCTTAATGTGGTAGAACATTCCAGTTGGAAACAAATTTCTAATGAAGTGTTTGGTAGGACAAAGGCAGTTCTTAAATTTAGGAACTCACCCTAAACAACAGTGCCCCACCTAGTCCCTTAATAAAAACTTTATTTGCTAAATCTTACACAGGTTATGTGTTTATCTTTTAACCAGTAAGATAACATGTCAGTTTCTCATAATTTGGTAAGCTGTTCCAGGAGCTATTATGAACATTGAGAAAATATTATGTCTTAGTTCAAAATTTAGAGAAATAAGAAAATACCTAGACATATAGAAATAACTGTGAATGACCTTTGGTGTTAACTTTAATAGTAACTGAGTCAAAGATAATTTCTTAATGTTCAATTTTCAGTACCCTTATGGGCAACCATTCTACTCAATCCATGTTACTGTAACAGATAAGAATCATTCTCAAATAGCCTACAGTCAGCTTCCTTTTTCAAACCAAATAGAGATGTTAATTAAAAATAAAACATCTTTCACCCATTTGTGAGATTTACTTTTATTTTTTAGAATAGATTTCTTTCAAGCTTTTTCTGACTAAGCACAACACTTGATTACATTTGTGCCTTTAATTGGTGTGTCAGTGCAGAAATGAATCAAATAGGCCTTTGACCTCTTTCAAAATAATTACTTTTTCAGTGATTTTAAGAAGTTAATAAAACCATGCTAGAGATAAGGCACTAGGAAAAAGGAGAAGCTAGATAAATACTATCTTCAGAATTGAGTTCTTTCAGCAGTTCCTAAAACTGCAACCTCCATGATGTGGAAAATTAATAGTCATTTATTTCCTTTCTCATTAAGTAAAGCATATGAAGCACTTAATTCAATAGCATGTGCCTGGTGATTACTTAGGTAAAGATGATAATAATGACTATTCTTTATGCAAGAAGCTTTCCTGCAGTAACCTTCAAAGTCAACTTTCATCTTGAGCTATTTCTCCTAGTGAACACATATAATTAGCATAGATTGCAATATATGTTTTTCACTACACATCTGTACTATTAGTATCTCATTAATCTGTATTCTCCTTTAAGATGATTTTAAAAATTAGGGGAAAATATATGCTTTTTAGAAAACACATTCAACAAATGGTAACTATTATTAGTAGTATTAATGTCTAATGAAGTAGTGTCCAATTCAGTAATCTGTATGTTCTCCTCAAAGAACAAAATATGTGTTTCTTTGGGAAAGGTACAGTGAGTTGGGCACACTCATACACTAATGGTAGATGTGCAATTTTGTGTATTTCCAAAGGGCAAATCAAAAATCTTTAACAAAATAATATATACCATTTTACCCACTACAGTTAGTTTATTCTAAGGATATAATTATGAAAGGCACAAAGCCTTCTTTATAGGAATATTTATAAAATCTGTTTATAATATCAAAGTAAATGTTTAGCAATAAGA
This sequence comes from Phocoena phocoena, assembly GCF_963924675.1. Taxonomy (NCBI): domain Eukaryota; kingdom Metazoa; phylum Chordata; class Mammalia; order Artiodactyla; family Phocoenidae; genus Phocoena; species Phocoena phocoena. The sequence goes on along the minus strand of NC_089240.1, from coordinate 72,138,116 downwards.
GATCCATTGACTAAAGTCTGATACAATTTTATTACATGGCTATTAAAAACTTGAAATGTAATATGTGTTGGCATTGAAATATTTGTGAACTATTGCTAGTTGAAAAAACAAATAACAAGACAGCATGTTCAGATTACTATATGATTTAAAATCCCTATGCATATGCATGAAAGGAGACTGGAATGACATTTGTCTTTAGGTAGTGGGATTATGGATGGTTTAATTTATATTTTTCGTTCCTGCGTTTTCCCAGTTTTCTACAATAAGCATGTATTATTTTAGAAATTAAGGGGAAAAATATACCAACTGGTTGCTTTTACCTGTGAAAGCATGGGCATGGAAGATGCCTGGAGGAGTTTCTACTCCAGCTTTATGATTCTTCAGCTTCCCTTCCTCTGTATTATAGAAGGTGCTGAGGAGCATTAAGTGGACTGGGGAGAGGAAGTGGGTTAAAGCTGCTGGACTATTGCTACCCTAAGTCTGACTCCCTCATTCAAGGCAGGCCCTTAGTAATCTCTCACGATAATTTGTATTTCTGCAGTGTCAGTTGTTACTTCTTTTTCATTTCTAATTCTGTTGATTTGAGTCTTCTGCCTTTTTTTCTTGATGAGTCTGGCTAATGGTTTATCAATTTTGTTTATCTTCTCAAGAACCAGCTTTTCATTTTATTGATCTTTGCTATTGTTTCCTTCATTTCTTTTTCATTTATTTCTAATCTGATCTTTATGATTTCTTTCCTTCTGCTAACTTTGGGGGTTTTATTGTTCTTCTTATTCTAATTGCTTTAGGTATAAGGTTATGTTGTTTATTTGAGATTATTCTTGTTTCTTGAGGTAGGATTGTATTGCTATAAACTTCCCTCTTAGAACTGCTTTTGCTGCATCCCATAGGTTTTGGGTCATCCTGTTTTCATTGTCATTTGTTTCTAGGTATTTTTTTGATTTTCTCTTTGATTTCTTCAGTGATCTCTTGGTTATTTAGTGGCATATTGTTTAGCTTCCATGTGTTTGTATTTTTTACAGTTTTTTTTCCTGTAATTGATATATCGTCTCATAGCGTTGTGGTTGGAAGAGATACTTGATACAATTTCAATTTTCTTCAATTTACCAAGGCTTTATTTATGACCCAAGATATGATCTATCCTGGAGAATGTTCCCTGAGCACTTGAGAAGAAAGTGTATTCTGTTGTTTTTGGATGAAATGTCCTATAAATATCAATTAAATCCATCTTGTTTAATGTGTCATTTAAAGCTTGTGTTTCCTTATTTATTTTCAATTTGGATGATCTGTCCATTGGTGAAAGTGGTGTTTAAAGTCCCCTACTATTACTGTGTTACTGTCAATTTCCCCTTTTATGGCTGTTTGCATTTGCCTTATGTATTGAGGTGCATAAATATTTCCAATTGTTATATCTTTTTCTTGCATTGATCCCTTGATCATTATGTAGTGTCCTTCTTTGTCTCTTGTAACATTCTTTCTTTTTTTTTTCCCTTTTTTTTTTTTTTGCGGTACATGGGCCTCTCACTGTTGTGGCCTCTCCCATTGTGGAGCACAGGCTCCGGATGTGCAGGCTCAGCGGCCATGGCTCAGGGGCCCAGCCGTTCCATGGCATGTGGGATCCTCCCGGACCGGGGCACGAACCCGTGTCCCCTGCATCGGCAGGCTGACTCTCAACCACTGCGCCACCAGGAAAGCCCCATTCTTTATTTTAAAGTCTATTTTGTCTGATGTGAGAATTGCTACTCCAGCTTTCTTTTGATTTCCATTTGCATGGAATATCTTTTTCTATCCCCTCACTTTCAGTCTATATGTGTCCCTAGGTCTGAAGTAAGTTTCTTGTAGACAGCATATATACAGGTCTTGTTGTTGTATCCATTCAGCCAGTCTATGTCTTTTGGTTGGCTCCTGAGAAATACCTCACTGGCTCCACCTCTGCCAGATGTGCTACCTTTTCCTGGACAGGGACCCTGGTCTTAAACTGTGTCTGTTTTCCTGCTCTGCTTAACAATGCTGGTCAACAAAATTCCCTCTACTGTCCTTCCTGAAACCTTTAGAGCTTAAGGACAACTCTAGCAAGAAAGCCTTGCTTTCCATCTTCTTAGATCCTCCCTCCCCTCTCTAAAGAGTTAAAGGCACTTACCAGACAGAATAACCACCACCACCCCCCCCGCACTCGGGCCACCTAATTAGCCTCTCCCTGTATTACCACCGAGAGAAACAAGAGCATAGAAGAGGGGCTTCCCTGGTGGCCCAGTGGTTAAGAATCCACCTGCCAGTGCAGGGGACACAGGTTCGAGCCCTGATCCAGGAAGGTCTCACATGTCACAGAGCAACTAAGCCCGTGTGCCACAACTACTGAGCCCTTGTGCCACAACTACTGAAGCCTGTGTGACGAGAGCCCATGCTCCACAACAAGAGAAGCGACCATAATGAGAAGCCTGTGCACTGCAATGAAGAGTAGCCCCCGCTCTCTACAACTAGAGAGAGCCTGCATACAGCAATGAAGACCCAAAACGGCCAAAAATAAAATAAATAAATTTATTTTTAAAACAAAGAACATAGAAGAGGAATAAAGCTTTTTATAATTCTCTCACTGCTTTTACCATAAGTGTGGGAAAGAGAGGTGGCCACACATGACATCACATACCCCCATTTTCCAGAGCAAAAATTTTGTAACTGTTGGAAATGCAATGGACTTATCAAAAATACCTGAAATCAGTTACTTAATGTAAATCATGCTTCTATTTGTTCTGTGACAGTGTGAAATTCACATTTTCAATAAGATAGAGCATAAAAGCTGAGCACTATTACATCTGTGGAATCAATCAGTCTAACCACTTTAGCTAAACCATGGATGTGTCACATAACAAAACCCATACTCACATATCATGTGTTGTACTAACTTGGGGAGGAAGTTGGGTGTGAAATTCAGGGGATATCTGTTACTCTCTGATGCTACAAATGGTATTTTTGCACCTCATGTTACACTTTTCATTACTACGTTGGCTCCTTAAAGCTGCCTACTTTTTAAGTCCTTGATGCATGTGCCAGAACCCCTGAGGGGACTGTAACAAGGACAGAGAATATGTGGTCAAGAAATAATTCATTTAACATGTTAAATCTCTGGTAAAAAAAAAAAAGAGTCCTAAAACTACATCTTTCAAGTTTCCAGTTCTAATAGAATATGTTCACCTAAACCATACACTCATAAAATTTAATAAATACTTGTCTTATTTCCACCCACTCTGTATTTTCCTAGCCTGGAAAGATTTTTTATGGAAGTCTCTATACCTTAGATAATTTTCTCATCTACCCTATAACTTTCCCCAGAAATTTCTATTCTGTTGTCCTTGACATAGTGACTAAACTCAGATATAGTGTTCCAGTTACATACATTATGGTTTTGTATTAAACAATGTTAAAGCTTTGTAGTTTTTTCCTAATACATTTATTATGTTTTTAAGACAATCCATTCTCAATATTTGTTGAGATGTAATAGACACATAACATTATATTCGTTTCAAATGTACAACATAATGATTCAATATTTGTATATATTGCAAAATGATCACCACAATAAGTCTAGTTAACATTCATCATGACAGGTAGTTACAAACTTTTTTTCTTAAATGAGAACTTTTCAGATCTACTCTCTTAATTTTCAAACATACACTACAGTATTATTAACTATAGTCACCATACTGTACATTACATGCCATGACTTATTTTATAACGGAAAGTTTGTACTTTTTGACGCCCTTCACTCATTTTGCTCATCTCTAACCCCTGCCTCTGGCAACCACCAATGCTGTTATTCTCTGTATCTTTGAGATTGTTTTGTTTTGGTTTTGTTGTTGTTTTAGATTCCACATATAAGTGAGACCACACAGTATTTGTCTCTCTCTGTCTGACTTATTTCACTTATTTTTTTTTTACATCTTTGTTGGAGTATAATTGCTTTACAATGGTATCTTAGCTTCTGCTTTATAACACAGTGAATCAGTTATACATATACATACATTCCAATATCTCTTCCCTCTTGCGTCTCCCTCCCTCCCACCCTCCCTATCCCACCCATCCAGGTGGTCACAAAGCACCGAGCTGATCTCCCTGTGCTATGCGGCTGCTTCCCACTAGCTATCTACCTTATGTTTGGTAGTGTATATATGTCCATGCCTCTCTCTCGCTTTGTAAAAGCTTACACTTCCCCATCCCCATATCCACAAGTCCATTCTGTAGTAGATCTGTGTCTTTATCCCTGTCTTACCCCTAGGTTCTTCATGACATTTTTTTTTCTTAAATTCCATATACAGGTGTTAGCACACAGTATTTGTTTTTCTCTTTCTGACTTACTTCACTCTGTATGACAGACTCTAGGTCTATCCACCTCATTACAAATAGCTCAATTTCATTTCATTTTATGGCTGAGTAATATTCCATTGTATATATGTGCCACATCTTCTTTATCCATTCATCCGATGATGGACACTTAGGTTGTTTCCATCTCTGGACTATTGTAAATAGAGCTGCAATGAACATTTTGGTACATGACTTTTTGAATTATGGTTTTCTCAGGGTATATCCCCAGTAGTAAGATTGCTGGGTCATATGGTAGTTTTACTTGTAGTTTTTTAAAGAACCTCTATACTGCTCTCCACAGTGACTTTACCAGTTCATATTCCCACCAGCAGAGCAAGGGTGTTCCCATTTCTCCACACCATCTCCAGCATTTATTGTTTCTAGATTTTTTGATGATGGCCATTCTGACTGGCGTGAGATGATATCTCATTGTAGTTTTGATTTTCATTTCTCTAATGATTAATGATGCTGAGCATTCTTTCATGTGTTTGTTAGCAGTCTGTATATCTGCTTTGGAGAAATGTCTATTTAGGTCTTCTGTGCATTTTTGGATTGGGTTGTTTGTTTATTTGATATTGAGCTGCATGAGCGGCTTATAAATTTTGGAGATTAATCCTTTTTCAGTTGCTTCATTTGTAAATATTTTCTCTCATTTTGAGGGTTGTATTTTGGTCTTGTTTATGGTTTCCTTTGCTGTGCATAACCTTTGAAGTTTCATTAGGTTCCATTTGTTTATTTTTGTTTTTATTTCCATTTCTCTAGGAGGTGGGTCAAAAAGGATCTTGCTGTGATTTATGTCATAGAATGTTCTGCCTATGTTTTCCTCTAAGAGTTTGATAGTTTCTGGCCTTACATTTAGGTCTTTAATCCATTTTGAGCTTATTTTTGTATATGGTGCTAGGGAGTGATCTAATCTCATGCTTTTACATGTACCTGTCCAGTTTGCCCAGCACCACTTATTGAAGAGGCTGTCCTTTATCCATTATACATTCCTGCCTCCTTTATCAAAGGTAAGGTGACCACATATGCGAGGGTTTATCTCTGGGCTGTCTATCTTGTTCCATTGATCGATCTTTCTGTTTTTGTGCCAGTACCATACTGTCTTGATTACTGTAGCTTTGTAGTATACTCTGAAGTCAGGGAGCCTGATTCCTCCAGCTCCGGTTTTCATTCTCAAGATTGCTTTGGCTATTCAGGGTCTTTTGTGTGTCCATACAAATTGTGAAATTTTTTGTTCTACTTCTGTGAACAATGCCAGTGGTAGTTTGATAGGGATTGCATTGAATCTGTAGATTGCTTTGGGTAGTAGAGTCATTTTCACAATGTTGATTCTTCCATCCAAGTATACAGTATATCTCTCCATCTATTTGTTTCATCTTTAATTTCTTTCATCAGTGTCTTATAATTTTCTGCATACAGGTCTTTTGTCTCCTTAGGTAGGTTTATTCCTAGATATTTTATTCTTTTTGTTGCAATGGTAAATGGGAATGTTTACTTGATTTCACTTTCAGATTTTTCATCATTAGTGTATAGGAATGCCAGAGATATCTGTGCATTAATTTTGTATCCTGCTACTTTACCAAATTCATTGATTAGATCTACTAGTGTTCTGGTAGCATCTTTAGGATTCTCTATGTATAGTACCACGTCATCTGCAGACAGTGACAGCTTTATGTCTTCTTTTCCAATTTGGATTCCTTTTATTTCCTTTTCTTCTCTGATTGTTATGACTAAAACTTCCAAAACTATGTTGAATAAGAGTGGTGAGAGTGGGTAACCTTGTGTTGTTCCTGATCTTAGTGGAAATGCTTTCAGTTTTTCACCATTGAGGATGATGTTGGGTGCGGGTTTGTCATATATGGCCTTTATTATGTTGAGGAACGTTCCCACTATGCCTACTTTCTGCAGGTTTTTATCCTAAATGGATATTGAATTTTGTCGAAAGCTTTCTCTGCATCTATTGAGATGATCATATGGTTTTTCTCCTCCACTTTGTTAATATGGATTATCACATTGAATGTTTTGCATATATTGAAGAATCCTTGCATTCCTGGTATAAACCTCACTTGATCATGGTGTATGATCCTTTTATTTTTTTTTAATTTATTTATTTTTAAACATCTTTATTGGGGTATAATTGCTTTACAATGGTGTGTTAGTTTCTGCTTTATAACAAAGTGAATCAGTTATACATATACATATGTTCCCATATGACTTCCCTCTTGCATCTCCCTCCCTCCCACTCTCCCTATCCCACCCCTCCAGGCTGTCACAAAACACCGAGCTACTATCCTGTGCCTTGCGGCTGCTTCCCCCTAGCTATCTACCTTACTACGTTTGTTAGTGTGTATATGTCCATGACTCTCTCTCACCCTGTCAAAGCTCACCCTTCCCCCTCCCCATATCCTCAAGTCCGTTCTCCAGTAGGTCTGCGTCTTTATTCCTGTCTTACCCCTAAGTTCTTCATGACATTATTTTTCCTTAAATTCCATATATATGTGTTAGCATAGGGTATTTATCTTTTTCTTTCTGACTTACTTCACTCTGAATGACAGACTCTAGGTCTATCCATCTCATTACAAATAGCTCAATTTCATTTCTTTTTAAGGCTGAGTAATATTCCATTGTATATATGTGCCATATCTTCTTTATCCATTCATCCGATGATGGGCGCTTAGGTTGTTTCCATCTCCGGGCTATTGTAAATAGAGCTGCAATGAACATTTTGGTACATGACGTGTATGATCCTTTTAATCTGCTGTTGGATTCTGTTTGCTAGTATTTTGTTGAGGATTTTTGCATCTATGGCCATCAGTGATATTGGCTTGTAGTTTTCTTTCTCTGTGACATCCTTGTCTGGTTTTGGTATCAAGGTGATGGTGGCCTCGTAGAATGATTTTGGGAGTGTTCCTCCCTCTGCTATATTTTGGAAGAATTTGAGAAGGGTAGTTGTTAGCTCTTCTGTAAATATTTGATAGAATTAGCCTGTGAAGCCATCTGATCCTGGGCTTTTTTTGTTGGAAGATTTTTAATCACAGTTTCAATTTCAGTGCTTGTGATTGGTCTGTTCATATTTTCTATTTCTTCCTGGTTCAGTCTTGGCAGGTTGTGCATTTCTAAGAATTTGTCCATTTCTTCCAGGTTGTCCATTTTATTGGCATAGAATTGCTTGTAGTAATCTCTCATGATCTTTATTATTTCTGCAGTGTCAGTTACTTCTCCTTTTTCATTTCTAATTCTATTGATTTGAGTCTTCTCCCTTTTTTTCTTGATGAATCCAGCTAATGGTTTATCACTTTTGTTTATCTTCTCAAATATCCAGCTTTTAGTTTTATTGATCTTTGCTATCATTTCCTTCATTTCTTTTTCATTTATTTCTGATCTGATTTTTATGATTTCCTTTTTCTGCTAACTTTGGGGTTTTTTTGTTCTTCTTTCTCTAATTGCTTTAGGTGCAAGGTTAGGTTGTTTATTCGAGATGTTTCCCATTTCTTAAGGTAGGATTGTATTGCTATAAACTTCCCTCTTAGAACTGCTTTTGCTGCATCCCAAATGTTTTGGGTCGTCATGTCTCCATTGTCATTTGTTTCTACGTATTTTTTTATTTCCTCTTTGATTTCTTCAGTGATCCCTTGGTTATTAAGTAGTGTATTGTTTAGCCTCCATGTGTTTGTATTTTTTACAGATTTTTTCCTGTAATTTATATCCAGTCTCATAGCATTGTGGTTGGAAAAGATACTTCATGCAATTTCAATTTTCTTAAATTTACCAAGGCTTGATTTGTGACACAAGATATGATCTATCCTGGAGAATGTTCCATGAGCACTTGAGAAAAATGTGTATTCTGTTGTTCTTGGATGGAATGTCCTATAAATATCAATTAAGTCCATCTTGTTTAATGTATCATTTAAAGCTTGCATTTCCTTATTTATTTTCATTTTGGATGATCTGTCCATTGGTGAAAGTGGGGTGTTAAAGTCACCTACTATGACTGTGTTACTGTCGATTTCCCCTTTTATGGCTGTTAGTATTTGCCTTATGTATTGAGGTGCTGCTATGTTGGGTGCATAAATATTTACAATTGTTATGTCTTCTTCTTGGATCGATCCCCTGATCATTATGTAGTGTCCTTCTTTGTCTCTTCTAAAAGTATTTATTTTAAAGTCTATTTTTTCTGATATAATACTTGCTACTCCAGCTTTCTTTTTGTTTCCATTTGCATGGAATATGTTTTTCCATACCCTTACTTTCAGTCTGTATATATCTCTATGTATGAAGGCGGTCTCTTGTAGACAGCATATATAAGGGTCTTGTTTTTGTATCCATTCAGCCAATCTGTGTCTTTTGGTGGGAGCATTTAGTCCATTTACATTTGAGGTAATTATCGATATGGAAATTCCTATTCCCATTTTCTTAATTGTTTTGGGTTCGTTATTGTAGGTCTTTTCCTTCTCTTGTGTCTCTTGCCTAGAGAAGTTCCTTCAGCAGTTGTTGTAAAGCTGGTTTGGTGGTGCTGAACTCTCTCAGCTTTTGCTTGTCTGTAAAGGTTTTAATTTCTCCATCAAATCTGAATGAGATCCTTGCTGGGCAGAGTAATCTTGGTTGCATGTTTTTCTCCTTCATCACTTTAAATATGTCCTGCCAGTCCCTTCTGGTTTGCAGAGTTTCTGCTGAAAGGTCAGCTGTTAACCGTATGGGATTCTCTTGTGTGTTATTTGTTGTTTTCCCCTTGCCGCTTTTAATATGTTTTTTTGTATTTAATTTTTGACAGTTTGATTAATATGTGTCTTGGCATATTTCTCCTTGGATTGACCCTGTATGGGACTCTCTGTGCTTCCTGGACTTGAATAATTATTTCCTTTTCCATATAAGGGAAGTTTTCAACTAATCTCTTCAAATATTTTCTCAGTCCCTTTCTTTTTCTCTTCTTCTTCTGGAACCCCTATAATTCAAATGTTGGTGCATTTAATGTTGTCCCAGGGGTCTCTGAGACTGTCCTCCGTTCTTTTCATTCTTCTTCTTTATTCTGCTCTGCAGTAGTTATTTCCACTATTTTATCTTCCAGGTCACTTATCCGTTCTTCTGCCTCAGTTATTCTGCTATTGATCCCATCTAGAGTATTTTTAATTTCATTTATTGTGTTGTTCATCATTGTTTGTTTCATCTTTAGTTCTTCTAGGCCCTTGTTGTATGTTTCTTGCATTTTGTCTATTCTATTTCCAAGATTTTGGATCATCTTTACTGTCATTATTCTGAATTATTTTTCCAGTAGACTGCCTCTTTCCTCTTCATTTGTTAGGTTTGGTGGGTTTTTATCTTGCTCCTTCAACTGCTGTGTGTTTTTCTGTCTTCTCATTTTGCTTATCTTACTATATTTGGGGTCTACTTTTTGCAGGCTGCAGGTTTTTAGTTCCCGTTTTTTTCGGTAACTGTCCACAGTGGTTAAGTTTGGTTCAGTGGATTGTGTAAGCTTCCTGGTGGAGGGGACTAGTGCCTGTGTTCTGTTGGATGAGGCTGGATCTTGTCTCTCTAGTGGGCAGGTCCACATCTGGTGGTGTGTGTTGGGGGGTCTGTGGACTTATTATGATTTTAGGCAGCCTCTCTGTTAATGGGTGGGTTGTGTTCCTGTCTTGCTAGTTGTTTGGCATAGGGTGTCCAGCACTGCATCTTGCTGGTCGTTGAGTTAAGCTGGGTGTGTGTGTTGAGATGGAGATCTCTGCGAGATTTTCTCTGTTTGATGTTATGTGGAGCTGTGATGTCTCTTGTGGACCAGTGTCCTGAATTTGGCTCTCCCATCTTAGAGGCACAGTGCTGACTCCTGGCTGCAGCACCAAGAGCCTTTCATCCACACGGCTCAGAATAAAAGGGAGAAAAAGTAGAAAGAAAGAATTAGTAGAAGTAGAAAGAAAGAAAGAAAGGAGGGAGGGAGGGAAGAAAGGAGGAAGGAAGGAAAAAAGGAAAGAAAGAAAGAAGATAAGTAAAATAAAATAAAGATAAAATATAATAAACTTATTAATATAAAAAATAATTATTAAGAAAAAAATTTTTTAAAAAAACAGACGGGTAGAACCCTAGGACAAATGGTGGAAGCAAATCTCACACAGAAGCATACACATACACACTCAGAAAAAGAGGAAAAGGGGGAAAATCATAAATATTGCTCTCAAAGTCTACCTCCTCAATTTGGGATGATTCGTCGTCTACAGTAGGGAAGGAAGGATAGAAAGCAAGCAAGAAAGAAGATAAAGTAAAATAAAATAAAGTTATTAAAATTAAAAAAAAATTATAAAAAAAATGGACCGATAGAACCCTAGTACAAATGGTGGAAGCAAAGCTATACAGACAAAAATCTCACACAGAAGCATACACATACACACTCACAAAAAGAGGAAAAGGGGAAAGAATCATAAAACTTGCTCTCAAAGTCCACCTCCTCAATTTGGGTTGATTCGTTGTCTATTCATGTATTCCACAGATGCGGGGTACATCAAATTGATTGTGGAGCTTTAATCCGCTGCTTCTGAGGCTGCTGGGAGAGATTTCCCTTTCTCTTCTTTGTTCTCACAGCTCCCAGGAGCTCAGCTTTGGATTTGGTCCCGCTTCTGCATGTAGGTCGCCAGAGGGCCTCTGTTCTTCGCTCAGACAGGACGGAGTTAAAGGAGCAGCTGCTTCGGGGACTCTGGCTCACTCCGGCTGGGGGGTGGGAGGGGTACAGTGTGCCGGGCGAGCCTGCGGCGGCAGAGGCCAGCGTGACATTGCACCAGCTTAAGGCACACCATGTGTTTTCCTGGGGAAGTTGTCCCTGGATCCTGGGACCCTGGCAGTGATGGGCTGCACAGGCTCTCCGGAAAGAGGGTGTGGATAGTGACCTGGACTCGCACACAGGCTTATTGGTGGCGGCAGCAGCAGTCTCTGCGTCTCATTCCCATCTCTGGGGTCCACGCTTTTAGCCACGGCTCGCGCCCGTCTCTGGAGCTCCTTTAAGCAGCACTCTTAATGCCCTCTCCTCGCACACCAGGTAACAAAGAGGGAAGAAAAAGTCTCTTGCCTCTTCGGCAGGTCCAGACTTTTCCCCGGACTCCCTCCCAGCTAGCCGTGGTGCACTAGCCCCCTTCAGGCTGTGTTCCCGCCAACCCCAGTCCTCTCCCTGAGCTCCGACTGAAGCCCGAGCCTCAGCTCCCAGCCCCGCCTGCCCCGGCGGGTGAGCAGACAAGCCTCTCAGGCTGGTGAATGCCAGTTGGCACCGATCCTCTTTGCGGGAATCTCTCCACTTTGCTCCCCGCACCCCTTTGGCTGTGCTCTCCTCCACGGCCCTGAAGCTTCCCCCTGCCCCCGCCACCCTCAGTCTCTACCCGTGAAGGGGCTTCCTAGTGTGTGGAAACCTTTCCTCCTTCACAGCTCCCTCCCACTGGTTCAGGTCCCATCCTTATTCTTTTGTCTCTGTTTTTTCTTTTTTCTTTTGCCCTACCCAGGTACGTGGGGAGTTTCCTGCCTTTTGGGAAGTGTGAGGTCTTCTGCCAGCGTTCAGTAGGTGTTCTATAGGAGTTGTTCCACATGTAGATGTATTTCTGGTGTATCTGTGGGCAGGAAGGTGATCTCCGTGTCTTACTCTTCTGCCATCTTCCCCTCGTTCCCCCTTTTTCACTTTGTATAATGCCCTCAAGGCTTATCTATGTTGTCACAAATGGCAAAACTTCCTCCCCTTTCATGGCTGAATTATATTCCATTGTGGTGTGTGTATGTGTGTGTGTGTATACCACATTTTCTTTTCTTTATGCATTCTTCCATTCATGGACACTTAGGTTGTTCCCAACTAACACATTTCTTAATAATGTCTATATTTCCATAATGAGTCCCTAATCCTTTACCAATATTTTGGACTTCGTGTAATTTTCTTGCAAACTCATTTATTCTTACTTGTCTGCAATGAAACTCATACTTTGTTATCTGCTCAGACTTGGGAGGGTTTTCTGAATTTCTCACCATAGTCCTGGCAATGCACCACCTAGATAGACATCAAGTATCTCTCACAAATATGGAGGCATGGAGGCAGTGTGTTGTGGAAGAAAACTCTAAGGGTCACGATGTCACAGTTCTTAGCACTAGCTCTGCTGCTAGCTAGCTGTATGATATTGACAAAGTCACCTGAGGTCTCTTTCCTCCTCTGTTAAGTAATTTCCTCAAGGACTCCTGCTTCCATATTTATTAAGTTCTCTAGTAGTAAGGAGAAACATTGTTCCCATCTATTGGATAGTCCCAAGTTCTCAGTCTTTTAATGAGTTAAATGTATGTCTCCTTGAAAGTGAGATGCATTTCTTTGGCTACAAAATAATATAAGATTCAACAAAGAATTCAGAAAATGAATCACAATCAAACATAAGATACAATGCAAGAAAGTATTTAAACTTTTGCTTTAATTCACATATTTGGATGATTTTCTGTCAAGAGAATGTGAATACAGGGTAAGAATGATTAAATCTATCCAAACCTACACGAGAATTTATCTACTTACTTCAAATACTGGGTAGATCAACCTAGGTAGATTTTTATCCTTATGGGCTAAAATCAGCTAGAAAAGGAAAAATCTTTATCTGAAAGGTTATCCTTTGTATTTGAAAATGTTGTTTCTGATTGTGTATTTTCTTGGATGGAAACATAGGCATCAGCAAGATTTACACCTGATTTATTTTATTGTTGGCTCTTATATTTTCCATATTGGAAAATCTCAACCTTGAACAATATTGCTCTAAAGAATCCCTTATCAGCCAGTTTTTAGAATTAACAGTTCAATCCCCCACCAGGAATAATGACATAAATAGTGACTATATTCCCCAGCTAGCACACAACAGCCAGTTGAATTCATGATGTAGCTGAAGTTTATTATCAATAGATTCTTTAAAATTGTAACAGAGAACACTTTGGGGGAATGGCCCAGAAAAGGTCAGTTGAAAACTAGAAGAAATTTTAGTCAAAGCCAAGATTTGGAGAGGCAGGTTGTCTGGAGTGTGCTTATGGTTGGGAGTTACCTAATAGGCACCAGGAAGCTAAAGTCCACCAGGAAAAGACAAATTTAAATTTACCTCAGATGTTCAAGAGGAAGAAGTTTCCAGGAAGATAGAGAGGGAAGGAGGAAGAAGCAAAGAGAAGGAAAATAGCTCTTACTGATTAATAGGCTAGAAGGTAGCCTATCTGCCTTGACTGAACAAATTTCAATAGGATAGCATAACCATTATTCAGGTGGCATCAGCATGATAGTAAAATAGGGTGACTTTGTAACAAAATAGTCTCTTGATCATCAACTAAAATCTAGTCCTGTTAAGTGTCTTATTTCTGGTATCTCTCTTGCAGGGAGACCCTGTGGTGTTTTTCATGCATTCGTAAATCACACATGCTGCCCACATTTATGAATGGTTCTCACCTCTCTGTCTGCTGTTCCTGTTCTGGCTTCTTGGTCATTTTAAGTTTCTATAATAGCCTATGAAATCACCTTTCTTGGCTACCGATTCCTTTCCGCGGTTCCTTATGCCTCATTTAGATGGATAGCCAGGATATTATTTAACAATCATGACACTGAAGTGGGAGAAAAAACTTCCTCCTTCATCTCCTACCCATCATCTGCTCAATTATAGGACCACAAACAAAAGCACCTCATGCTTTCTGTTTCTAGTCTAATTTAAAAACTCAGATATAGCTCTTTCATTTCATTTACTTCTTGAGTCAGTTACAGGTCATCTTGCTGTAGAGATCTGTCACTGTTTCCCATGATAGTACCAGAAGCCATCACCATCATATGGCCCTCACTGGCACCCACATTATTGCACTTACAATCATTCTTCACCTGCTACCCCCACCAGACTTCTAAACCAAGTTTCAATATCTTGACTCTCATTTTCCTCGAAGTAAGTCAGTACCTTCATTATTAAGTCAACATTCTGAAAGGATATAAGTTAAGAGGTCATCCTTATTCTTTTACACTATATATGTCCTTAGCCTGAGGAGGCATCTGTTGACCCCAGCTCATCCAGTTATTGTCACACATGAGGATCATTGACGTTTATCCAAACAAACTCCAGTTCAGAGACACAGTATCTCACAGTGTTTTGCTTCAAATCTTGGACCTGCATTTTCTAAATAAGTGATTCTTGACTTCTGGCTGAAGAAAACACAGATTTCTGGGGCTTCAAAAGCTATAAGAAAGGATACTCAACATTATTAGTCACTAGGGAATTGTAAATCAATACACAATGAAATACCACTTCACACTCACTATAATGGCTATAAGAAAAAATAAACAAAATGACAAGTGTTGATAAGGATGTTGAGAAATTGGAACACTCATACACTGCTGGAGGGAATGTAAAATGGCATGGCCACTTTGGAAGGCATTTTGATGATTTCTCAAAAAACTAAACATAGAATTACCATTTAACCTAGGAATTTTACTTCTAGGGCTCTACTCAAGAAAAATAAAAACACAAATGTTCATGCAAAAATGCATACACAAAAGTTCGTCCTAGCGTTATTCATGATAGCCCAAAAGTGGTAACAACCCAAGTAATTGTTCATTAACTGATGAATGGATAAACCAAATGTTTTATATTCATACAAAGCAATATTATTCAACCAGAAAAATGTATGAAGTACTGATACATGCTAAAACATGGATGAAACTTGAAAATATTATGCTAAGTGAAAGAAGCCAGACACAAAGGCTTGTAAGATTCCATTGATATGAAATGTCCAGAATAGGCAAATCCATAAATATAGAAAATAGATTCATAGTTTCCAGGGAATGGAAAGACAATGGTGAATGACTTCCAATGGGTATTGGTTTCTTTTTCAGGGTGATGGAAGTGTTCTGGTATTGGATAGTGGTGATGGTTGCACAAATCCAAGAATATACTAAAACTACTTAATTGTATACTTTAAATGGATGAATTGTGTGGTATGTTAATTATACCTCAATAAAAAGAAAATCTATACAGACACAGTGGATTAGTGTTTGCCCGGGCTGGGGGTAGGAATAGGAAGTGTCTGCACATGGATGGGGGATTTGAGGATGGGTTGATGGAAATATTCAAAAATTAGATTGTGGTGATAATTGCACAACTCCATAAATTTATTAAAAACTACTGAAATTGTACACTTTAAATGAGTGAATTTTATGGTATGTAAATTATACCTCAATAAAACTTTTTTAAAACATTGTGAATATCTAGTCTCCTCCTACACTGATTAAATAAGAACACTTGGGGGTAAGTTCTTGTCATCATTAGTTTCTAAAAGTTCCCCAGGTGATTGTAACATGCAGCTAGAATTGAGAACCATTGTCTTAAATCATGGTTACTGGGTCAGAGAATTGATTGATTTTGAAATGGCAATTCTTTTTTTTTTAAATAAATTTATTTTGGCTGTGTTGGGTCTTTGTTGCTGCACATGGGCTTTCTCTGGTTGTGGCGAGCGGGGGTTACTGTTCGTTATGGTGTGTCGGCTTCTTGTTGTGGTGGCTTCTCTTGTTGTGGAGCATGGGTTCTAGGCTCACGGGCTTCAGTAGTTGCAGCACATGGGCTCAGTAGTTGTGGCTCATGGGCTCTAGAGCACAGGCTCAGTAGTTGTGGTGCACGGGCTTAGTTGCTCTGCAGCATGTGGGATCTTCCTGGACCAGGGCTTGAACACATGTCCCCTGTGTTGGCAGGCAAATTCTTAACCACTGCGCCACCAGGGAAGCCCAGCAATTCTTATGGCTTATAAAATGCCTGGTACCATCTCTAGTACTACATTCTCATCTCACCCCACTTGCTACTTACATAGCATTCATCCGTGTATTCAACCGGGATTTATCAAGCATCTATTGTGTGCTAAGTACTGAGCAGATCACTGAAGGCACAGCTCATAACCTAGTGAGATAGAGAGATAGAAAAGCAACAAATTGCGATAAAATGTGATAAGGGATAACTGAAATATATGCTAGTTCCAAAAGTCCAGAAAAAGGCATGACCAACTCATCCAGACATGCTGCTAAAAGCTTACAGTCAAATGATAAAGCAGATATACAAATGAATAATTCAAGTGCAGTATCATAAGAATTGCTAAAGTTTTGGGGGTGTTTTTTGTTTTGTTTTTTGTTTGTGTTTTTGTTCTTTGGTTTGTTTGTTTGCCACACCACATGGCTTGAGGGATCTTAGTTCCCCAACCAGGGATCAAACCCATGCTCCCTCCAGTGGAAGCTCAGAGTCCTAACCACTGGACTGCCAGGGAATTCCCAGGAATTGCTAAAATTTAATCATTCACAAAAGGCAATGTGAGCACCAAGTATACCTGGGAGTCTGAGGAAAACTTTACAAAGATTACATTTGAAGTGGATCTTAAAAGAGGAGAAATAGTTTGCCAGGAGAAGAGGGTGGGAAATGAGAGAGGATGATTAGCATTCACTGAGGGTTTACTTTGAACCAGTTATTGTTCTGAACTTTTAAAATTTGTTCTTAGTAAACTTCAGAAATGTTTGCAATATTATACAATTAGGTGATTCTAAATCTGAACTTTGAACCCACGAAGTCTGAATATAGATCCCCAAATCATAATCACTACATTGCTGTAGGCTGGGATTTTAGTAGCTAACAAACTTGCTACTCTGGAAAGGCAGCTAAAGTAGCAAACATCAAAATACTCACTTAAGATTTGACCACATCTCAAATTTCAGGTTGATTAATTTGCTAAGTTATTAATTAATCTATTAGTGGGTGAAAAAGTTAGTTTTGTGTAATTTGGGTAATTCCTCCCTGCATTCTTTTATTCCTGTGGTTCCAAAAATAATAAACCAAACAGAGCAAAAAAACTTAGGATATAGATTTAAATTACTGGAAAAGAATTTCTATGTCAGCTTTTAGCAGAATGTACTGTCTTTTGAATAACTTAGGAAGCGTGAGAATAGGACACATGCTATAATTATGGCTAAAGAAGGAATAGTCATCAATGTGTATAGCAGGAAAGATCAATAATAAATTAGTTCAAATATTGGTACTGGTCCCTGGAATAATCCCTTTTTAACACCTGAGTTCCTCTTTCATTTGTTACTCTTATATCTTTTTCTTTTGGTTATTATACTGTCACCTAAATTAGTTGAAGACCATAGTCCTTAAAATCTGGCTGAATTTACTTTATTATGAGAGAGTGATCTGAACTTAGGTGCAAAGACTATTTTTTAAATATAGGAGTATGATTGATTCTTAGCAACATAATTTTAGAGATTGTTAAAAGAATTTTACATGCACAGTCCATATAAAACTTATGACTACACTCAGCCTTAAAAAAAAAAGATCCTGTGGCTTGTTTTCTCTTTGGAGACCTGAGTCTAGGTTTTCTGGATATAGTTACAGAGGCCCACTGGGAGGATTGCTGTTTTTCCCCTGACTGGACCAACTTGACAAAGCAGGCCAAATTCCCTGCCAAATTGAAGGCTCCTGTAATGATGCCCACCCTCCTTTTATGCTGTCTGAATATGTTCTACCCTTCTTGGAGTAATAAGAGACTAGAATTCCTTTCTTACTTTCGGACTAGGTGAAATTAGAATTTGCTTTTGTTTCACTAATACAGTGTAAGTCTGTGTTTTCTGTGTAAAGGCCCTCTCATTTAGAGGGAGCACAACCAACTATCCCACTTTTGAAACTATAAATTGGTTTCTAATCAGACTAAGATAATCCATTAGTGCATTATTCACATTTTTGCAGGATTCTAATCACTAATTTGCATGTAATACCTAGAAAAATAACTGGCACAAAGTTGAAGATCCTCAATGAATATTTGTTGACCAGATTGATCAATGAATACATGTTTAATTGAGAACTACTTTGAACCAAGCTTTGGAAGAGGTCTTATGGAAGACTCAAGAGAAAACAGTGACTGGATCCATCTTGTAAAGAAATTTAAAAACTAGCTTGGGCAGAAAAGATTGGCACATTTTCAAAGAATTGATTAACAATGGTACAAAGCAGCATACCAGTAGGTATAAAATTAAATTTCACAAGCTAAATGTTCCAAGTACCATTAAGAGCTTTGACTGGTTTTGAGTAGATCGAATATTAAATGATTCATATTATCAATGAATGAAATGTATACCTGCATAGTCACATAAACATTAGGCCATGCTATATTTTGCAACTATAATTGAAGCTCAGTCCATATTTTTCTTTTAGCAGATAATAAATCAGCTCTTCTTTGGACTATTTGGAGACATGAATCTGAAGGTACAAAAAGATTATAAATCATTTAAATAGAAATTCAGTTTTATGATGTGCAATTTTATAGCCAGTATATTCAGCTACAGATTATAAAGGACTTCATATAAAATTTGTTTTAGTGTATAGATTTTTTATAAAGAGTTTAAAGTTAACATAACAAATGTTTGAAAGATACTTAGGGATTTTAAATCTCACTTTGTTCTTTGAGTATAACATAAACATTTAAAAAATGTACTTACATTATTAATTTGCATAGATTTCCTCCATAAACATCAAGAAACTAAAGAATCAAAGGCCAATAGCAAAAATTTCTAAATTAAGATAAACTGAATTATTCATGCATTTGATAAGCATTTTATAGAGAACCAAGCAAGTGCCAAGAAATAGTCCACGTACTTGAGATACATTAGTGATAAAAACAGACAAAAAGTTCATGTCCTCGTGGAGCTTACATTCTAGCACGGAAGGTTCATGAGACTTTAATTACCTCAGAAATGAAATGAAGATGAAAAACACTTAACCCAAAGGCAATAATAGCCTTTTAAGCACCCATGTCACTAAGCAATTTAGTAAAATGTTTAGGCTGTTATATTTCAAAAGACTGCAAGACAAATATTCATTCTTGACTCCATGTCTCTCTTTGTTCTTCTTATTCTCTTATCACTCTTTATTCTCTTTGTGTCTTTACCTACACTGTATTGCGCTGTGTGTGTGTGTGTGTGTGTGTGTGTGTGTGTGTGTGTTTGGCAGAAGATGGAAAGGAATGTTTTATATCTGTAGCTTCTGTCCCCCCTTGTTTCTTCCAATTTCTTTCTGTTTGTCTTTTTTTCTTCTGTTTCTGTCTGTCTCTCAATCTGTCTACTCTATGCCTCTTAATATATCCTCTGCTTCTGTCATTTATCTCCTTTAATCTCCCAACAATGCTTTGAGACAGATACTTTTGTTATTTCAGTTTTACAGCTGAGGAAACAAGACACAGTGTTTTGCTACTTCACAAAAATTACCCAACTGATAAGACAAAGCACAGGTAGTCTGACTCTGAATCATGGGACATTTTCACTACACCACAATGTTTCATGCTTGTCCCTTAAACAAGGAAACAAACAAAACAGGCAAGGAATCCAGTTCTAGGTAAGATGGAGTAAACACATAGCAATCATTTTCTCTTATAGATGCAACAATAAAACTTGCACATAATGCATGATACAGCTATTTTAGGTCTCTGAAAAGTAAATATCAACAGGAGGAAAAGGAAAGCACACTTGAATTTGAAATGTCACTGAACCAATTGTGAGTTTACCATTGTTTTCCTCTGGTATCCTGTAGCCTGAATTCAACGATGCCTTAAATGGAAGTGAGTACTGAGAGAGAGAAACAGACAGAGAGATAGAGACATAGATAAAGAGATCCAGGAGAAACCCACTACTTCTAGCTCAAGAAGAAAAGGGAACCCCTAAAGTTCAGAGGCTGTTGAAAAATCCTCTGGGTTTTTTCTCCATTCACTTGACTTAACCAAATCAAGTGCCTGACGAAGCAAAAATATAAATATTATCAATAGGATATAAACAAGAACCAAAGTCAAATAAAGTATTGCTTACAAGTACAAAAAATTACTCAGCGTATGAATTACCAGTTGAGATTACCAAAATCTCAACTTATAGAGGAAAAACAATTAACAAATGCCAAAGACAAAGCAACACATATTTTTGAATTATCTGACAAGGTATTTAAAGCAGCTATTATTATGGTGCTCAGACACAAAATCATAGATATTCTTAAACCAATATAAACAGAAAGAATCAGCAAAGAAACATAAAGCAAAAAGAAAAACCAAATGGAAATTTTAGAACACAAAATGCTACAATCAAAATTAAAAAAAATCACTGGAAGGGCTCAATAGTAGAAGGAAGATAACAGAGTTAGTGATTTTGAAGATAGATGAATAGAAATTATCCAATCTGAGCAACAGAAAGAAAGAAGATTGAAAAAGGTTAATAGAGCCTCAGGGACCTGTAGAACAACAAGAGGAGCTAATGTTCATGCCATTGGAGTTCCAAAAAAGGAGAAGAAACCATGTGGTGATGAAAATAGTTGAAGAACTAATGACTGACTGCTTACCAAGTTTGATGAAAGATATTAACACACAGAGTCAAGAAACTGAGCAAACTCAAAACAAGATAAAACCAAAGAAATCTATGCCCAGACACATCATAATCAAACTGCTGAGAACTAGAGAGCAGCCAGAGAAAAATGACACATTAACTACAGGAGAAAAATGATTCAAATGACTGCAGATTTCTCATCAGAAACAATTGAGGTCAGAAAGAAGTGGCCATTTTTTTTCAAGTTCTAGAAAGAAAAGAATTGCCAACCCAGTATTCTATATCTGACTAAAATATTATTCAGAAATAAAGGTGAAATAAAGACATTCTCAGATGAAGGAACACTAAGGGAACTCATAGCCAGCAGAACTGTTCTGAAAGCATGGCTAAAGGAAGTTCTTGAAACAGAAAGGAAAGGAAACTTTGAACATCAGGAAGAAGGAAAGAGTAAAACTATGGGCAAACATAATAGACAATTCTTCTCTTGAGTTCTTTAAAATATGTTAGACTGTTGAAAGCAAAAAGTATAGCATTATCTTATGCTGCTGCTAATGTATGTAGATGTAATATACATGAGAATAACATCAGAAAAGGGGGAGTATAAAGGACTTGTATGGTGGTATGGTTTCTACATTCCACTCTAAGTAGTAAAATATTAATTCTAGATATACTGTGAAATAGGTGAGTCTATATATTGTAATCCCTAAAGCAACTACTTAAAAAGTTATGTAAAGAGATATACTTAAAATACAATAGATAAAACCAAATGGAAAACTAAAAAAATATTCAAATAATCCAAAAGAAGACAGGAAATGGGAAACAGAGGAGAGAAAGATGGATGGTACAAACAGAAAATAAATAATTAAATGGTAGACCTAAATCTGAACATTATTTGGTATTTATTCTAGAGAAATGAAAGCTATGTTCACACAAATATCTATAAAAGAATATTTATAGCAGCTCTATTTATAATTGCCAAAACCTGGTAACAACCAGGATGTACTGCAATTGGTAAATGGGTATACAAACTATAGTCCATTCATACAATGAAATGATACTCAACAGTAAAAAGGAAAGAACAACTTAGATAAATCTGGAGAATATTATATGAGTAAAATAATTCAGTCTCAAAAGATTACATGCTGTTTTGTTCTGTTTATATAACATTGTTGAAAGATCAAACTACAGGAATAGAAAACAGATCAGTGGTTGCCAGGGATGGGAGTTAGGAGTAGGTGTGACTATAAAGAGGTGACAATGGAATTTTGGGGAGTGATGGAACAGTTTTGTACACTGATTGTTGTAGTGGTTACACAAATATATACATGTTATGTTACCACGTATATGTGGAATCTAAAAAATGAGAAAAATGAATATAACAAAACAGAACAAAACATAAACAGACTCACAGATATAGAGAAAAAACTAGTGGTTACCAGTGGGTGGGGAGAGGGAGGGGTGGAGGGGCAACATAAGGTTAGGGGATTAAAAGGTACAAACTACTATGTAAAAACCAAATAAGCTACAAGGATATATTGTACAGCACAGGGAATATAGCCAATACATTATAATAACTTTAAATGGAGTATAATCTATAAAAATATAGATTCACTCTGTTGTACACCTGAAACTAATGTAATACTGTAAATCAATTATACTTCAATAAAAAAATTCATAGAACTGTACACCAAAAGAAAAAAATCAATTTTACTGCATGATATTAAAAAATAAGTAGGTGATTAACTTGATACTTATATGGCCTTTATATTTATTTCTGTTAGTGGCCCTGGATAGGCTGTAAAACATCCCAAATCCTGTAGAGTCTTAAGCTAACAGATGATTATTTTTTTTTACAATAGAGCTACAAACTAAAATCAATGTCATGAATTTCCTAATTATTCTTCCCTGCTAATAATATTTGATTCTGTTCCATCCTTAGGTGAGAAACAGCTTCAATATTTCAGTATAACACTACACTATTTGCTATGGTTTCATTAAGTAATCAATCATCTGTATCACTATTATAAAGAAGAAGTTTGTATTTCAGCACATGATTAGGTTTGCTACCTAGAATTTAGTGCTTTTCCAGCCATTGAGATGGGTATTTGTTAAAATGGAGATAGTTGAATGGAAACCCATGTTTGTGGGCAGGTGGGAGCCCCAGATATATTGCTCTTAATTGACAGCGTTTATGACCTTTAACCAAACACACAGCTGTTGTTTTTGTCCCTTCCTGAAAGCACAAAGATGGCAAATAACATGGTTGCTAGTGATTCTCTTGAGAAGGTTGTGTCTATAGTTGCTTCTAATAGTTAGAAACCATTGGTTCTAGTATCATAATAATCTCACTATTTTTCTTCAATAACAGCCCTGGCTTTCTTGGGTGTCAATCTTTTATTAAGAGAGAAAATCATTTTGGCTGAAAAATTATGTGTGTGTGTATATATATATATGTGTGTATGTGCGTGTGTATAATTATATGTGTGTGTGTGTGTGTGTATATATATATATATTTAAAATCACAATAAAACAGCCCTTACATTGGATCTTCTGTTTGAGAACAGGGACTTCCACCATACTTGTCTTATGCATGGTTCTGATAAAAAGTGCATTATTATTATTTTTTTATAAATTTATTTATCTTTGGCTGTGTTAGGTCTTCGTAGCTGTGCACGGGCTTTCTCCAGTTGTGGTGAATGGGGGTTACTCTTCGTTGCGGTGTGCGTGCTCATTGCGGTGGCTTCTCTTGTTGCGGAGCATGGGCTCTAGGCGTGGGGGCTTCAGTAGTTGTGGCTCGGGGGCTCTAGAGCGCAGGCTCAGTAGTTGTTGTGCAGGGGCTTACTTGCTCTGCAGCATGTGGGATCCTCCCGGACCAGGGCTCTAACCCATGTCCCCTGCATTGGCAAGCAGATTCCCAACCACTGTGCCACCAGAGAAGCCCAAAAGTGCATTATTGATTGGAGTTAATTGTAGACATTTACCAAAACCCACAAAAAAAAAAACTATTAAAATTCTCATATCTTGGCTATTGTAAATAATACTGCAATGATCATAAGGGTGCATATACCTTTTCAAATTAGTATTTTTGTATTCTTCAGATTAATACCCAGAAGTGGAATAGCTGGATCATATGGTAGTTCTATTCTGAATTTTTTTGGGGGTAATCTTCATACTGTTTTCTATAGTGGCTGCACCAATTTACATTCTCACCAACAGTGTATGAGTGTTCCCTTTTCTCCACATCTTCTTCAACCCTTGTTATCTCTTGCCCTTTTTGATGATAGCCATTCTAACAGGCATGAGGTGATATCTCACTGTGGTTTTGATTTACATTTCCCTAATGAGTAGTCATGTTTAACATCTTTTCGTGTGCTTGTTGACCATCTGTATGCCTTCTTTGGATATAAAAACAAAACAAAAGAAAACAAAATAAATGAACAAACCAAACTAAACAAATACAAACAGACAGATTCAGAGAATGGAGTAGTGGTTTCCAGAGGAGAAGGGGGGTAGGGACAAAATGAATAAAGGGGATCAGCTGCATGGTGACAAATGGAAACTAAACCTTTGGTGGTGAGCACGCTGTAGTGTATACAGATGTCAAAGTATAATATTGTACACACAAAACTTACATAATGTTAAAAGCCAATAAAAAGTCTCAGCCCTGATTACTAAGCCTTTTAGGAGTTCTCAGTGGTAAGGAAGGAAGATGTTAAGACTGATGGGAGCTGAGACTGGCCAAAAGTGGAGAGTAGAGAAAGAGTCAGGGCAAAATGACTAGCTGCCTTTAGGGAAGAACACTGTCCAAAAAACAAGTTTCAGTAACGTGACAGAGTACATTTAAATCCATATGATCATTCATGTGTTTGTTCAGTCAATAAGTATTTATTGAGTGACTACTCCATGTCATGCACTATTCCAGGTGCTGGGGATACTGCAGTGAACCAGACAGCCAGTATTCTTCTTCTCATGGAACTTACAAGTTTAGTGGGAAGAGAAAGACACTAAATAGGTAAATAAGACCATTTCAGATAGGCATAAGTAATACTGAAGAAATGAAACAGAGAAATGTGATAGAGAGTGACTAGCATAAGAATGGGGGTAGGTTTGGGAGGGTATTTTACATATGGAGATCAAGGGGACACTTGAGCTGAGACCTAGTGATGAGAAGGAGGCAGGCATGAGAAGACCTAGGCTGAAAGAACAGCAAAGGCAAAAACCCTGAGATGAAAACAAGTTTGGCCAATGTGGCTAGATCATTAGAGAAGTAGGTAGAGGGACAGACCACTTAGGGTTTGGGGAGCCATAGTCAGCAGTTTGGATTTTGTTATCATTCCAATGGAAAGCCACTGGATAATTTATAGTGAAGATGAATGATCTAATTTACATTTTTAAGCAATTAGGATTTGCCTATTATGCAGAGAGTGGGTTTTAGTGGGCAAGAGTGGAAGCAGGGCAACCAGTTAAAGTAATAGTGCACTAATCTAGACAAGAGAAGATGGTGACTTGGACCAGGGCAGTGGAAGTGGAGATAAAGGGAAGTAGATGCATTCGGTATATATTTTGTATATATCACTGATAAGACTTGATGATGGATTATATATGGACTGTGAAGGAAAGAGGAATCAAGAAAGACTGAAGTTTGTACCCTGAGCAATTTTATTGAAGATAGAAGCATTTACAGAGGTGGGGAAGTATAGGTTCTTTTATTGAGGAAGGAGGGAGAAAAAAAAATGTTCTGTTTTGAATGTTTTAAATTTGAGATTCCTATCAGACATCTAGATAGACATGTCAAGCTGGAAGTTGAATATATGAGACTAGAAATCAGAGGAGAGGTTGGGGCTGTAGAAGTACATTTAGGAGTCACTAATATAGAAATTATAAATGAAAATATGATACAATCTCTGGGATCAGAGTGTGACAGTGGAAGATTCTAAAAAAGCATCAGTCTCAATGTTAAGATATTGTCACAGCTGCAGATCAAAGCACTCTATCTGAGTTGATACAGTAGTAGAAAAAACTATGTCCAGTCTATAGTTAAGGGGTCAATTTTATTCCCAGTGCAATAGGAAACTATTGGAGTGTTTCAAGCAAGGGAGTTATATCTGTTTTATGTTTTTAAAAGCTATATTAAAGGAATCATGTGCTGAATGGATCATATGAGGACAAGAGAAAAAGCAGTGTGTGTTAGGCAAAATTCTAATAATATGGCCCCCCAAGATTGTGGGCCTCTGAGGAAGATGTACCGTCTTTCAGTTATTCAAACTGTAATCTAGGTAATGTTGTGAAAGGGTTTTGCAGATGTATGAAGGTCCCAAATCAGCTGACCTTAAAATACAGAGATTATCTGAGTGGCTATGATGTCATCAGGTGAGCCCTTTAAAAGCAGAGTCTTCTTTGATTGGTAGCATTGCTAGCCTGAAGATGAAGGAGCCACATGGCAAAAAATGCAGGTAGCCTCAAGGACCTGACAGCAGCTCCTGGCTGACAGTCAGCGAGGAAATGGAGACCTCAGTCTTACTGAATTCTGCCAAAAACAATAATCAACTCAGAAGTGTATTTTTCTTCAGAACCTCCAGACTAGAACTCAGTCCAGCTGACATGTGAATTTCAGCCTTTTTGATACTCTGAGCACAGAACACAGTCATGTCATGCCAGACTTCTGATCTACAGAACTGTGAGCTAGTAAATTGGTGTTGTTTTAAGCTGCTAACGTTGTGGTACTTTGTTATGCAGCAACAGAAAACCAATATAAAATGTGTTAGTTTGCTAGGTCTGCCATAGCAAAGTACTACAGACTGGGGTGGTTTGAACAAAATAAATTTATTTTCTCATAATTCTGGAGGCTTACAGTCTGAGATCAAGGTGCTAGCTGGGATGGTTTCTTTTGAGGCTTCTTTCCTTGGCTTGTAGATGGGTTGTCTTTTCCCTGTGTCTTCGCATGATCTTCCCTCTGTGTATGTCTGTGTCCTGATCTATTCTTTTTTTTTCCTTTTTTCTTTTTATGGCTGTGTTGGGTCTTTGTTGCTGTTCGTGGGCTTTCTCTTGTTGCGGAGAGTGGGGGCTACTCTTCATTGCAGCACACGGGCTTCTTATTGCGGTGTCTTCTCTTGTTGTGGAGCATGAGCTCTAGGTGCGTGGGCTTCGGTAGTTGCAGCACGCAGGTTCAGTAGCTGTGGCATGCGGGCTCAGTAGTTGTGGCTCATGGGCTCCAGAGCGCAGGCTCAGTAGTTGTGGTGCACGGGCTTAGTTGCTCTGCGGCATGTGGGATCTTCCCAGACCAGGGCTCGAAACCACGCCCCCTGCAGTGGAAGTGTGGAGTGTTAACCACTATACCACCAGGGAAGTCCCTGATCTATTCTTATAAGGATACTGGTCATATTGGATTAGGGTTCACCCTAATCACCTCATTTTAACTTAATCACCTCTTTAACGACTCTGCTTCCAAATACAGTCACATTCTGAGGTACTGGGTGTTAGGATTTCAACATACAGATTTGGGGTAGGAATGACACAATTCAGCTTATAACACACGGGGAGACAAGTTAGGAGATTTTTCTGGTAGTCCAGAGGAGAAATAATAGTGACTTGGACAGGGATAATACAGTTGGAGAGAGAGAGAAGTGAATGAATTCAAGATATATTTTAATAAATTTCTGACAGGACTTGCTGACGGCTTATATGTGGATTATGAAGGAAAGAGTGAAATTATGAATGACTGAAAAGATTCTTTCCAGAGCAACTGTAAGGAAGGTAGTAGTATTTACTGAGGTGAAGGAGACTGGACCAGGTATGGGGTTTTTCATAGGGAAATGAAAGTTTTGTTTTGGTTATGTTCAGTTTTAAATGTCTATTATATCCAAGTGGAGATGCCAAGTAGGCAGTGGAAATATGAGAACTAGGCTGTTGATGTAAAGTTGAGGGCTATCAGCAATTAGATGGTATTAAGGCCATGGGACTGGAAAGGAGAATGGAGATTTTTTCCTTGAAAGTATAAAACATAAAATGTCAATGTTATTATAAAATATGTAATAAAAGAACACTATATGTTTGATTCAGCAAATAACCTCTTTAAAAGAGATAGTTAATTACTATCCTATGTTAGAAATAAGTGTTGAGATTTCTTTATAACATTCAATAGCCATCCATAATAAGGCATCCATGGGCTGGAAGGTTCAGTGGGTGGGTGGAGAGGAGTTGGAAGCAGGGAGAGAATATGTGAGTAAACATCAAGATTGATTGCAAAGTACCAGGTATTTGAAAGTAAAGCTAAGGAGTTCAGACTTGATTATGCAGAAGAATGATGAGATTCTAAAGAGCTTTGAACAGATACCTAGCTAAAGAAAGATGGTGCTGATACAATGGATGGTTGCGGAGAATGATGGTGTGGGAAACATGAATCTAAAAGTAGAGAGACCAATTAAGCTTATTACAAGAATTCATGCAGGATCATCAGACAAAGATTCATAGGGATTCAAAAGCAAGGAGATATACTTTTCTGGTTAAAAAACTTGTCTAATTCAACACAGAGTAAGTTCTTAAAATAATGTTAATTTCCTTCCCTTTCCCCTTGGCCTTATATCTAATTATTGGGCCTGTGAGACACAAATTAAATACTTCCTTTAAGAGTGGAGTTAGATAAGGAAATTGAGTCTCTACCAGTCTCTTATGTTTCAGGGTTTGATATGAGACAAGTAAAAAACATTCTCAAACTATGTCTTAGTAAGGTATTCCTGAGACAAATTCCTTCATGGACTCTACACCTCCTGAAGTAAATGTTACTTCATGATGTCATTTTCTTTATTTGATTATCAGATACCTCCATAAATGAATTGAGGCTATAGTCCTTAAATAATAAAGCCCACTAAGGCAACATGTTTGTAATAAAGAAGTTTGAATTTAAATATCAATGCTAAGTTTGAAATAGAAGTTTGCATTTGGCTTCTGGCTATGTGATTTAAAATGTTGGTAGGCTAATTTTATTATGGCAGCCAAGTCTCTAATTCTCTGGCCACCCTCATTAAAAATCCATGAAATCAACATTTCACTCAGTGACCCTGTAAAGGTGAGGATCCAGTGTTTGTCTCTGTAGATCAGCCTAAAGCAATCATGATCATGAATCTAGTGGGGCTACTACTGTATCACTAATGAATGTTCTATTCCTCCTCCAACTACATATGAAAGGTTTCAATTACCTTGGAAACTCTCGGGCTATCAGGAAGACTACACAATTCTTTGCCACAGGGTATATCCCATATCCACCTGTAGCGGTGAGGGCTATAATCATTAGCTCAGCTATGGATTCTCGCTTTCTTCCTCCATTAGGTCTAGACCACAAAGGAGGCAGACATTCAAGATTGCTTGTGATTTACCTATATCTTGTGAGTCTATATGCTTGCTCTTGGTGAAGCACATTCGTCTATAGGAGAAAGAAGCCAATTCCAGCCATATTCCTGATGATAGAAACGTAATTAGACACCATTGTTACCCTCAAGGAATTCCCTGTCAATCTAGATCAAGTCAATCTCCTGTTATGTATGGTATATACTTATGTGTAGTGGTGATTGTTTTTGAAAAGTAGCTTTTATGACAGAATATATCTCTGTAGGGTGATTGTACCTAATATTACACTTACATTGGGACAATGCTGGGAACATTATCATTTAATGAATATCACCTCTTGCTATAAAATTCAAGAACGTGGTCAATCTATTCTCCTTGGGAGTGTTGGTGATTTTTTTCTCAGTATTCTTATCTCTTCCCCTACCACATTTATCTAGCTTTTATCATCCAACTGCACACTGTTTATTGCTTCTATTAAATTTGAATACTTTGTATACTTGCAAATTTTGATTGTGCAGTTTTTGCCTTTAGTAACTGAGTCATTTTCTGCTCAGTAATATCTGTTTCAAATGGTCCTACCCAACTAAATAGTTCTGCTTTTATTATTTAATATTTTTTAAACAAAATCTTGTTTATATAACTTAGTATACAATCAATATTTTTAGGCTTAATAGTTTTTATTGATACACATCCCTCAGATTCATTTTCTTCAGTTTTCAAGGATTTTCAGGCATAAAATTTTATTTGTTATAGATTTAGTATAATAACAGAGTTTGAAAATTTGGCCATAATTTGGAATATGTTACAACATTGCTTGAAATACAGAAAAAGCACATGGGTCTTAAATGTTCACAAGTATGGAGATTGATTTATAATGCCTCCATACACTGGAATATTATGCAGCTTTTTATGAGTGAGAATTTTCAATATGATATTTATGTAAAAATTTCCCATGATAAATTATTTGGAGGAGAAAGCACATTTCAGAATATTTGTATATGTGTCTATGTATATAAATATATATGTATACATACATTATCTATCTATCTATCTAAATTTCTAGGAGAATACACACAATACATGCAAAACTACTAACATTATTTACTTATGGGGGGTGAGTGGGGGAAGATCAGGAGGATTTCAGTTTTTACTTTATACCCTACCGTATCATTTGAATTTTCTAACCAAATGTGCATTTTTCTTACAGTTTAATAAGTAAATGTTAAAATAGAGAGGAAGAAAGAAAGGAGGGAGGGAGTTTGGGAAGGAGATGAAGCCGTATCATGTGGGAACATCTGGAAGCTAGTCACTAACTTCTCAATTAAGGAGATAGTAAATAGATGAAATAACCAACCAAGAAGTCATCCAGTGATATTTGCTGCAGGGACTTCCTGGTAGTCCAGTGGTTAAGACTTTGCCTTCCAATGCAGGGGGTGGGGTTTCAATCCCTGGTTGGGGAGCTAAGATCCCACATGCCTCAGGGCCAAAAAAACAGAAAAAATCATAAAAAATGGAAGCAATATTGTAACAAATTCAATAAAAACTTTAAAAAATGGTCCACATAAAAAAAATGATATTTGCTGCATACTTTTGAGAACCTCTTGAACATAGTAGCATAGAATAAAATGATAGTTAGGTTACTTTCCAACCCTTAGATTTTATTATTCTAGCTCCCAGTAGTCTGCTAGGTGACAAGGGAGATACATAAGTAGAACAAAAGACTTGTCTTCAAGAAATTATCAAACATTTATCAAGTACTACTTTTTATTTTTGCAAAAGAGGATTATAGGATCTGTGAGATGTACAAAGATGTTAGGACATACATAAGTGATGTATTTTTATAATACTAATATATATGTAATAAACATTGTTGATTCTCTAATAATCATTCTCCCCTTCCTCTTTTCTAAATAATCTCAATCTTGTTTAGGTATCCATTCTTTCCCATTTCAGTTCATATGCCTCAGGGAAAACAGACCTTACCTCTTTTTCCAGAGGTAAGTCTAATAGATCGAGGACTGAGCATATGACCCAAGTTGGTCCAGTTCCACTGAAGGGCTTCCAATCAACTTGTTCTTCCAGATTGTGTGAGAGGGATATTATTTCTGCTGCTGGTTGTGAATGAGGAAGCCTGTAACCCTGGTTGCTACTGGCAAGTATCATATAAACATAAGAGGAAATTGCTGTAGGATACTGTGGAGAACAGGTTCGAGAGACACCTCCGCCTCCAGAATTAACAACATAATGATATCATTGAGCTGCTGAATCAACCATCTCTGAATCTCTTCCTACCTCTGGGATCGTTATTAAGATAATAAATATCCTTATTGTTTATGCCACATTGAGCCAAGTTTTCTATTACCTGTGGATGAAACCATCCTAATATACAATGTGCAAAACAGTCTCTTGCTGGTGGTGGTATTATAGAGGCTTTATTTCTTTTTTATAACTTTCTAGGTTTTCCAAATATTTTACAGTAGACATGAATTACTGCTAGAATTAGGAAATAAAAATAAATGTTGCTTTAAAATAATATTTTATATTACAAAATAAACATATATTAATTGTTGGAAATATGGAAAACAGTAAAACACAAAGCAAATAAAAATTCTTATAAATACATTATTTCAAAATGGCATTTTGCTGTGTCCTTCTAGTCTTTTTTCTATATATGCATATTTTTTTCTTTACCAAAATGAAATCACATCTTATGTGACCTACTTTTCCACTTGTTAATTTATTATTTTATGAACATTATCCATGAAATTAAATGTTTCTATGATATAATATTAATGGCTGCATAATTGTCCATATTACGAATAGAGCAAGGCATTCTTGGATATTGGGTTGATCTTTACCCAGAAGTGGAATTGCTGGATCATATGGTAGATGAATTTTTAAAATTTTGAGGACCCTCCATTTTTCTTTTCTTTTTTCATTTTTGTTTCTTTGGCCATGCTGCACAGCTTGCAGGTCTCTGACCAGAGATCGAACCTGCAAGTGGAAGTGCAGAGTCCTACCCACTGGACCACCAGGGAAGTCCCTTCCTTGTCTTCTTGATGATGGCCATTCTAACAAGTATGAGGTGATATCTCACTGTGGTTTTGATTTGCATTACCCTGATGATTAGTGATGTTGAGAATCTTTTCATGTATCTGTTGGCCATTTGGATGTCATATTTGTAAAAATGTCTAGTTCACTGCCCATTTTTAATTGGACTCTTTGTTGTCGTTATTGAGTGGTGTGAGTTCTTTTTTGAATATTAACCTCTTATTTGATATACAGTTTGCAAACTTTTTCTCCCATTCTGTAGGTTGCTTTTTTATTTTATTGACTGCTTCTTTTGCTGTGCAGACGCTTTTAAGTTTGATGCAGTCCCACTGGTTCATTTTTGCTTTTGTTGTTTCTGCTTTTGGTGTCATATCCAAGAAATCATTGCCAGGACCAATGTCGAGGAGCTTCTTCTTTACATTTTCTTCCAGGAGTTTTATGACATCAGGTCTAATGTTAAGTCTTTGACCCGTTTGGAGTTAAATTTTCTGAGCAGTGTGAGAAAAGACCCATTTTCATTGTTCAGCTATTCTATCCATTGCAGCAACATCAAAGAAAACTTATCATCCCCTATATTGCAGGGGTTGGCAAGCTATGGCTGACACATTTTTTTGTAAATAAAATCTTATTGTAACACAGCCACTTTCATTTCTTTGCACGTTATCTATGCCTGCTTTTTTTTTTTGCGGTACGCGGGCCTCTCACTGCTGTGGCCTCTCCCGCTGCAGAGCACAGGTTGCGAACATGCAGGCTCAGCGGCCATGGCTCACGGGCCTAGCCACTCCGCGGCATGTGGGATACTCCCGGACCAGGGCACGAACCCATGTCTCCTGCATCGGCAGGCGAACTCCCAACCACTGTGCCACCAGGGAAGCTCCATCTATGGTTGCTTTTGCAGTGCAAGGCAAAGTTGAGTAGTTGAGTAAGAGACTCTATGGCCTGTAAATCCTAAATTATTTACTCTCTGGACTTTTAGAAAATGGCTCCTTTAGAAAAATGTCCTTTCTAAGGGAATCACTTCAATTTTATCTAATTTAACTAAAAATAAAGCAGATAGAAGATTTTGATGTTGCAAATGCCATGCTTAAAAAGAAAGTTGTTAGCCCACTTGGAATGTCCATTTGACTTTGATTTATAATAAAATAAACCTGTTTATTTTAGATCCTAAATAATCTGCTGCATTTAACATTGCCAGAAAATGAAAGTGACTAATTGCCATACTTTTTATTGTTTAAATCATAAAAATTAGCAGGGTACACTAAGAATGAACTGTAACACCTCTGACTCGTGTGTATATTTATAGACATTTCTAATCGGTTGCAGAATTACCTATACAGAAGCATATGACAATTTTAATATTTTTGTTTTGCTTTTAAAAGGGAGAAGGGAGAAGAAGAAAATGAAAGGTAGTCATGGTTACTCTACTCACAAGTAATTAATTTCTCCCAAAGAATGACACTGACAAATATCAACCTTTTTATGTAGCTACACAAATGCACATTTGGTGGGTCTTGAAAAAAGGTCTGAGAGGACAGAAAACTGGGGGAAATGCCCCCCCCCCGATGACTTCTTCCTATCCTCAGAGTAAGGAATGCCTACTTGATAATAGATAACTGTTTTCTTTGGATATAACCTGTTAGTAATTCATGGCCTCACAGTTAATACTATCCCTCTCCTTCAAGAAAGTACTCACCAAGGAGACTGAAGGCTTACTTTGGGCCATGTATGCCTGACCTGCCCATCAGGAAGTCATAATCCCAGTGCTAATGGCTATCTGGATTTTTTTTTTTAAAGTGTTCATTACTATTATTTTTAGTTGACATACAGTAAAATTAAATTTTCTATTAGTGTACTGTTCTATGAATTTTAATGCATGCATGAATCCTTGAAATCACCACCACTGATAGAATAAAGAACAATTCCAATACCCCAAAGAATTCCCTCATGCTACCCGCTTTGTATTCAGACCCTCTTCTCAACACTAACCCCTGGTATCCATTGTCCTATAGATTTATCTTTTCCATAAACTCATAAATGGAATAATATAATACGTATCCTTTTGGGTCTGCATTCTTTAACTTAGTAAAGTACACTTAAGATTCATCCATGTTGTTTCATGTATAAAATCCATTCCTTTTTACTGCTGAGTAGTGTTCCATTCTATGGATGTCCAACAGTTGAAGGGCCTCTGGGCTGTTTCCAGTTTGGAGCAATTATGAATAAAGCTGTAATAAACATTTGCATGTAGGCTTTTGTGTAAACATAAGTTTTAACTTCTCTAGGATAAGTATCTGGAAGTGTGATTGATGAGTCACATGGTAAGTCTATATTTAAATTTGTAAGAAACTGCCAAACTCTTTTTCAAAGTGGCTGCACCCACTTTGTACTTCCACCAGCAATGGTAGAGTGTTCCAATTGCTTCTCATCCTTGTCAGCACTTGCTAGTGTCAGGTTTTTATTACTATTTATTTCTAATCTAATAAGTATTTAATGGTATCTCATGGCTTTAATTTAAATTTCCCTGATGACTCGTGATGCTGAGCATATTTCACAAGCTTATTTGTCATCCTTTTATCTTCTTTGGTGAATTGTTTGTCAAAATCTTTTGTCCATCTTTAGTAATTGGGTTGTTTGTTTTCTTATTGTTGAGGTTTGGGAGTTTTTAAAATGTATTCTGGATACAAGTCTTTTATCAGATATGCAATTTGCAAATATTGTCTGCCAGACTGAAGCTTGATTGTAAGGTTTTCATTTATAATTTTAAAAGCTTGGCTAGAATGGAAGAGCTTAGCTAGAAGGTAAAGTCCCGTGGTATCTGTTCTAGGTATCTGTGTTGTAATGTAGAGAAACTATAAGGAGTAATTTTAATGTAATCAAATTACTTAAAGTATATGTACAAAAGTATCCAAAGCAAACATAAGAAGGGAAATAATAAGAACTGAAATCGATAAGATTGAGAACAGAAAAACAATGGAGAAAATCAATAAAACCAAAAGATGGTTCTTTGAAGAAAAATCAATGAAATTGATAATCCTCTAACAAGATAAAGAAAAAAGTAAAAATAACCAAAATCTTGAATAAAAGAAGAGATATCACTACTGACTCCACAGACATTAATAGGATAATAAAGTACCCTATGAACAACTCTATGCACATACATTCTCCAATTTAGATGAAATGGACCAATTCCTTGAAAACCACAAACTACCACAACTCAGACAAGATGAGATAGATAAACTGATTAACCCTATATCTATAAAAGAACTAGAATTCATAATAGTAAACCTTACAAAAAGAAAAATGCTGAATTTCACCAAATATTTAGGGGAAAAATCAATACATTTTCTATACAATCTCATCCAGAAAACAGAAGAGGAAGGAACACTTACTAATGCTGGTAAGTGTTTTGAGACCAGCATCAAAAGAGACAAAGACAATACAAAAAAGAAAACTATAAAACAACAACCCTCATGAATATAAACTCAAAAATCCTCAACAAAATGTTAATTCAAATCCAACAATATATAAAAAGAATAATATATTATCAACAAGTAGAGTTTATCCCAGGAATGCAAGACTGACTCAATATTTGAAAATCAATCAATATAATTCACCATATTAACAAACCAAAAAAGAAAAAAAATGTATAGTAGTCTCAGTTGATGCAGATAAAGCAATTGACAGGATCCTACATTCATGGTTGATGATAAATCTGATAAAGGATATCTAAAAAAAAGACCTACAGCAAATATACTTAATGGTGAAAGCCTGAATGTTTTCCCCCTACAATCAGAAACCAGCAAGAACATCTGCTCTCATCACTCCTTGAAGTCATTGACAATGGAAAAAAGGAAGAAAACAAAATAAAAGGATTCCAAATTTGAAAAGAAAAGAATAAAACTCCCCTATTAGCAAATGACATGATTGTCTATGTAGACAATCCCAAGGAATCTACAAAAAACCTCTTGGAACTAATGTAAGTAAGTTTGGGACGACTGCAGGTTGGTAAGATGAACACACAAAAATCAATAGTATTTCTATACACTACCAATGAACAAGTGGAAATTGAAATAAAAACAAACAATATCATTCACAGTACCTCCCAGGGAAATATTAAAGTATATATCAAAAAATATATGAGCTGTATGCTGAAAACTACAAAACACTGATGAAAGATATCAAACAAGGCCTAAGTAAACGGAAAACACCCCATGTTGATGGACTGGAAGATTCCATATAGTTATAATGCCAATTCTCTCCAAATTCATCTATAATTTTTTTAACATCTTTATTGGAGTATAATTCCTTTACAATGGTGTGTTAGTTTCTGCTTTATAACAAAGTGAATCAGTTATACATACACATATGTTCCCATACCTCTTCCCTCTTGCGTCTCCCTCCCTCCCACCCTCCCTATCCCACCCCTCTAGGTGGTCATATACCACCTAGCTGATCCCCCTAGTGCTATGCGGCTGCTTCGCACTAGCTATCTATTTTACGTTTGGTAGTGCATATATGTCCATGCCACTCTCTCACTTTGTCACAGTTTACCCTTCCCCCTCCCCATATCCTCAAGTCCATGTTCTAGTAGGTCTGTGTCTTTATTCCCATCTTACCCCTAGGTTCTTCATGACCTTTTTTTCTTCTTCTTCTTCTTAGATTCCATATATATGTGTTAGGATATGGTATTTGTTTTTCTCTTTCTGACTTACTTCACTCTGTGTGACAGACTCTAGGTCCACCCACCTCACTACAAATAACTCAATTTTGTTTCTTTTTATGGCTGAGTAATATTCCATTGTATAAATGTGCCACATCTTCTTTACCCATTCATCTGTTGATGGACACTTAGGTTGCTTCCATGTCCTGCCTATTGTAAATAGAGCTGCAATGAGCATTTTGGTACATGACTCTTTTTGAATTATGGTTTTCTCAGGGTACATGCCCAGTAGTTGAATTGCTGGGTCATATGGTAGTTCTATTTTTTAGTTTTTTAAGAAAACTCCATACTGTTCTCCATAGTGGCTGTATCAATTTACATTCCCACCAACAGTGCAAGAGGGTTCCATTTTCTCCACACCCTCTCCAGCATTTATTGTTTCTAGATTTTTTGATGATGGCCATTCTGACTGGTGTGAGATGATATCTCATTGTAGTTTTGATTTGCATTTCTCTAATGATTAATGATGTTGAGCATTCTTTCATGTGTTTGTTGGCAATCTGTATATCTTCTTTGGAGAAATGTCTATTTAGGTCTTCTGCCAATTTTTAGATTGGGTTGTTTCTTTTTTTGATATTGAGCTGCATGAGCTGCTTGTAAATTTTGGAGATTAAACCTTTGTCAGTTGCTTCATTTGCAAATATTTTCTCCCATTCTGAGGGTTGTCTTTTGGTCTTGTTTATGGTTTCCTTTGCTATGCACAAGCTTTGAAGTTTCATTAGGTCCCATTGGTTTATTTTTGTTTTTATTTCCATTTCTCTAGGAGGTGGGTCAAAAAGGATCTTCCTGTGATTTATGTCATAGAGTGTTCTGCCTATGTTTTCCTCTAAGAGTTTGATAATGTCTGGCCTTACATTTAGGTCTTTAATCCATTTTTAGTTTATTTATGTGTATGGTGTTAGGGAGTGTTCTAATTTCATACTTTTACATGTACCTGTCCAGTTTTTCCAGCACCACTATTGAAGAGGCTGTCTTTTCTCCACTGTATATTCTTGCCTCCTTTATCAAAGATAAGGTGACCATATATGTGTGGGTTTATCTCTGGGCTTTCTATCCTGTTCCATTGATCTATATTTCTGTTTTTGTGCCAGTACCATACTGTCTTGATTACTGTAGCTTTGTAGTATAGTCTGAAGTCAGGGATTCTGATTCTTCCAGCTCCATTTTTCATTCTCAAGATTGCTTTGGACATATGGGAGCATATGTATATGTATAACTGATTCACTTTGTTATAAAGCAGAAACTAACACACCATTGTAAAGCAATTATACTCCAATAAAGATGTAAAAAAAAAACGATTGCTTTGACTCTTCGTGGTCTTTTGTGTTTCCATACAAATTGTGAAATTTTTTGTTCTAGTTCTGTGAAAAATGCCAGTGGTAGTTTGATAGGGATTGCATTCATCTATAAATTTAATGCAATCCCAGTAAAAACTCCAACAATATTCTTTGTATATATACACAAGTGGATTATAATACTTATATGGAAGGATAATGGTACTAGAATAGCCATAGCCATACTAATTTTGAAAAAAAAAAGCAAACTTGTAGGACACACACTACTCAATATTAAGATCTATTGTAAAGCTACAATAATCAAGACTGTGGTATTGGAGAAAAGGTAGATACATAGATTGATGAAATCAGAAGAGAGAGTCCAGATACAGACTCAAGATGTAAAGACAATTCAATGGAGAAAAGCAAGTCTTTTCAACAAATGGTACTGGAACACTGAATATATACATTCAAAAATAAAAGATGAACGTAAACCTGAACTTTTCACTATATACAAAGTTTAACCCATAATGGATCATAGGCCTAAATCTATGAAACTACAGTTTATAGTTTATAAAAAAACTGTAAAACTATAAAAACTCATAGAAGAATACATAGGAACAAATTTCCATACTCTTGGGTAAGCAAAGACTTCTTAATTATGACATCAAAAGCAAAATTTGTAAAAGAAAAACTCACTAAATTGGATTTCACCAAAATTAAATCCACTAAATTGAGTTTCACCAAAATTAAAAACTTTGCTCTGCTAAGTACACCATAAATAGAATGAGAAGACAAGCCACAGTCTGGCAGACAATATTTGCAAATTGCATATCTGATAAAAGACTTGTATCCAGAATACATTTTAAAAACTCCCAAACCTCAACAATAAGAAAACAGACAACCCAATTACTAAAGATGGACAAAAGATTTTGACAAACAATTCACCAAAGAAGATAAAAGGATGACAAATAAGCTTGTGAAATATGCTCAGCATCACGAGTCATCAGGGAAATTTAAATTAAAGCCATGAGATACCATTAAATACTTATTAGATTAGAAATAAATAGTAATAAAAACCTGACACTAGCAAGTGCTGACAAGGATGAGAAGCAATTGGAACACTCTACCATTGCTGGTGGAAGTACAAAGTGGGTGCAGCCACTTTGAAAAAGAGTTTGGCAGTTTCTTACAAATTTAAATATAGACTTACCATGTGACTCATCAATCACACTTCCAGATACTTATCCTAGAGAAGTTAAAACTTATGTTTACACAAAAGCTTACATGCAAATGTTTATTACAGCTTTATTCATAATTGCTCCAAACTGGAAACAGCCCAGAGGCCCTTCTCTGTGGCTATGTCATCTGGCATTTCCCCACTTCTGATGTTTTCCCTTTTCTCAAGTCAGACCTGTATCATATGATACTTTCTACTATAGGCAGGTTTCTATCTGCAAAGCCATGGCAAGCCCTTTCTTTCTTTATCCCAAGCCAAATCTAGAGCATAATGTTAAGAACTCCCATTTATTGTATAGCTACTAGATACCAGACACCATGCTAAACACTTGACATGCATTTTATCTAATCTACACAGCAAGCCATTTGTTAGGGGCTATTATCCATTTCTTTGAGAATAACAGAAGCTCAGAGAAGTAACATGATTTGCCAGGCCATAGAGCTAATATGTGGTAGAGCAAAATTCTAAATCCAGGTCTGTCTGAATGCAAAGATGTGCTCATCGACACTACACTATATAACCTTCAATATTCTCCTTTTATTAAAATGAAAATATTTTATTTTTAATATCAGAATACCTTAGATAGCTATCATTAATGTACTACACTGTAGTTCATTCTTATTCTAACTTTTTTATATACATAGAGAGACTCTTACCCAAGTTTGTAGCTCACCTCTACTTCCTCATAGACTTTTTTAAAAAATATCTTTATTGGAGTATAATTGC
This sequence comes from Phocoena phocoena, assembly GCF_963924675.1. Lineage (NCBI taxonomy): Eukaryota > Metazoa > Chordata > Mammalia > Artiodactyla > Phocoenidae > Phocoena > Phocoena phocoena. The sequence continues at coordinate 72,098,064 of NC_089240.1, read as the reverse complement.
TTTACAATGGTGTGTTAGTTTCTACTTTATAATAAACTGAATCAGTTATACATATACATATGATTCCGTATCTCTTCCCTCTTGTGTCTCCCTCCGTCCCACCCTCCCTATCCCACCCCTCTAGGTGTTCACATACCACCTAGCTGATCCCCCCGTGCTATGCGGCTGCTTCGCACTAGCTATCTATTTTATGCTTGGTAGTGTATATATGTCCATGCCACTCTCTCACTTTGTCACAGCTTACCCTTCCCCCTCCCCATATCCTCAAGCCCATGTTCTAGTAGGTCTGTGTCTTTATTCCCATCTTATCCCTAGGTTCTTCATGACTTTTTTTTTCTTAGATTCCATATATATGTGTTAGCATATGGTATTTGTTTTTCTCTTTCTGACTTACTTCACTCTGTGTGACAGACTCTAGGTCCACCCACCTCACTACAAATAACTCAATTTTGTTTCTTTTTATGGTTGAGTAATATTCCATTGTATATATGTGCCACATTTTCTTTGTCCATTCATCTGTTGATGGACACTTAGGTTGCTTCCATGTCCTGCCTATTGTAAATAGAGCTGCAATGAACATTTTGGTACATGACTCTTTTTGATTTATGGATTTCTCAGGGTACACGCCCAGTAGTTGGATTGCTAGGTCGTATGGTCATTCTATTTGTAGTTTTTTAAGGAACCTCCATACTGTTTTCCATAGTGGCTGTATCAGTTTACATTCCTACCAACAGTGCAAGAGGGTTCCATTTTCTCCACACCCTCTCCAGCATTTATTGTTTTTAGATTTTTTGATGATGGCCATTCTGACTGGTGTGAGATGCCTCTTCAATAAGTGGTGCTGGGAAAACTAGACAGGTACATGTAAAAGTATGAAATTAGAACACTCCCTAACGCCATACACAAAAGTAAAGTAAAAATGGATTAAAGACCTAAATGTATGGCCAGACACTATCAAACTCTTAGAGGAAAACATAGGCAGAACACTCTATGACATAAATCACAACAAGATCCTTTTTGACCCACCTCCTAGAGAAATGGAAATAAAAACAAAAATAAACCAATGGGACCTAATGAAACTTCAAAGCTTTTGCACAGCAAAGGAAACCATAAACAAGACCAAAAGACAGCCCTCAGAATGGGAGAAAATATTTGCAAATGAAGCAACTGACAAAGGATTAATCTCCAAAATTTACAAACAGCTCAATAACAAAAAAACAAGCAACCCAATTCAAAAATGTGCAGAAGACCTAAATAGACATTTCTCCAAAGAAGATATACAGATTGCCAACAAACACATGAAAGAATGCTCAACATCATTAATCATTAGAGAAATGCAAATCAAAACTACAATGAGATATCACCTCATAGACTTTTAATCACCCACTCCTGAGCTGCTTACAATTTCTTACCCAATACACATGAAGTCTCATCTCTCTGGCACTACTGCCTTCTTCTTTTGGCCAAGCCTGCCCCCAACATATTGGTATAATTCATGGATTTTCATACTTTTTTGTGCATCAGAATCACCAGAAGGTCTTGTTAAACAGATTGCTGTGTCCCACCCCTAGAGTCTCTGACTCAGTAGATCTGGTGTGGGGGCCAAGAATTTGCATTTCTGAAAATTTTCCAGGTGAAGCTGCTGCTTCTGGTTCAGAGACCTCACTTCAAGTATCACTGGTATAGTGATATGGCTGATCAAATGGTCTTTGGTATGTTTTCATAATATTGGTAGAATTATAAACTAGTTATGAATTTCCACCTAATGAGTTTAGTTTAAAACATATGGAAGGGACTTCCCTGGTGGTGCAGTGGTTGAGAGTCCGCCTGCCAATGCAGGGGACACGGGTTCATGCCCCAGTCCGGGAGGATCCCACATGCCATGGAGCGGCTGGGCCCGTGAGCCATGGCCGCTGAGCCTGCACGTCCGGAGCCTATGCTCTGCAATGGGAGAGGCCACAACAGTGAGAGGCCCACGTGCCGCAAAAAAAAAAAAAAAAAAGGAAGAAAAAAGCATAGAGAAGAAAAAAGTCTGAAAAGCACCAGTCACTAAAGTTTTTCCACACAAAATATATTTCATCACCAACAAAACTTGAAAATGTCTAAACATCATTGACCCATTTAGAATATCACAGTGTCCATTAGCTTATGAAAGGCTATAAGAATTATGTGAATAAAGCTACTTCTTGCAATATATTTAACCAAGTGTTTCTTAAACTTATTTGGTCATAAAACACTTTTCCAGGTATAACATGCTGTACACTAGTGTTATTCAGGACGCACTTTGAGAAATGCTGTTCTAAAATAATCTCTTTTACAGGAAAGGTCAGGCATCCCTGGGGATCTTCCAGAATCATAGTGGCTTGGTGCCTGTTCAGGTGCATTCATATCATACAGAGGAGTTATTTACTCTGTTCAGAATCGAGGTCTGATTTTCTCTAGTGTGACTCTTAGAATGTTGGAATTAGTTATTTCTGAGCAAAATTATGTCACACTTAAAATTTACTTAAGGACAGAGATTCAGAAACCATAATAGGGGATACCAAAGGACTTTCAGGGATCAACTATCTCTATTCTAAGTATGTGTATCATCAGACACTTGATAATACAATACAGACTTTTGACCTGGATTGATATCAGACTAAACTGTTCAGTATGTAAACTTCGCCATTCAGTTTTTTAAAAATCAAGACAATGATTTTTCATATCTGATATTCTGAAACATTGCCTGGTCTAAACTTCCCCAACAACAGTTAAGCAAGCTCAACTTTTAGTTCTGTCAGAAGGCTGGAGTGGAGTTCTGTTGGATCAAGTGACTTGGACCTATTTAATAAAGCATGGGTGCTTTCCTACAATCATCTCACTACCTTGGCCTTTAGCTCCCTCTGACCATTGTTTGTCGACCCTTTTTATACGAACATACTTCTCCCTGATCATAGAGAAATCAAAAGTAAAAATATTTGAATAACTTTGCTTTTAACTCTATCTTTTGCCATTACACCATTGGCGGGAAGCAATGGGCCAGGGCTAGAGATAGATTTGAGAGTCAGCTTCATAAAACAAGAGGTGGAGTACAGGATTAGTTATACAATGAAAACTCCACTACTGATGCTTATAAAATTCATTTGGTGTTAAATTTATAATTAGTGTTATTATTTAATATTCTAAGATAGTTCTGTATATCAATTTTGATAAATAACTGAACTATTTTACCTTAATGGTTTTATGTAGCTAAGCTTTTAAAAAACCAGACCCATAGCCTCTTGGGACATTCATATTTGCTTTGCTTTTCAAAACCTTCTATTTCACAAAAATCACACAACACCATCTGTTAATAGTATATTTAAAAATGTTTGTATCTGGATAGTGCATTACAATTAGCAGGCACTTTTTCATTTAAACCTATTAACAATTTTATGAGGTAAGTAAAGTCAAGACTTCAGATGACCTTCCAAACAGCTTAGTCAAAATGCAAATCACTGTTGTAATTTTTTTTAACATCTTTATTGGGGTATAATTGCTTTACAATGGTGTGTTAGTTTCTGCTTTATAACAAAGTGAATCAGTTATACATATACATATGTTCCCATATCTCTTCCCTCTTGCATCTCCCTCCCTCCCACCCTCCATATCCCACCCCTCCAGGCCATCACAAAGCACCGAGCTGATCTCCCTGTGCTATGCGGCTGCTTCCCACTAGCTATCTACCTTACGTTTGGTAGTGTATATATGTTGTTATTTTTATTACCAGTAATGTATATGGCAGACATTCCTGATCCTTATTCTATCCCTTGCTCTTACCATCAATATGGGAAGTTTCATTTTCTACTTTTTCCATGTCTTCAGTTATTTTAATTTTTAAAGAATAAATTACTTTTATAATCAAAAACACTAAAGGTTTTTAAAAGTCTGTTAGAACTGAATTAGCTTCTAAAGGGATATCACGTCTGAGGGGAAATCAAATTCATCATCATAAATGAGGTTTTTTCAGTACTAAACATAAAATATCTATATTACTGAGTGAAACAAAATAACTGCCAGAAATATAATTAAGGATTCTCTGAACAAGTCTGGAGCTGAGAATAAGAAATCAACTCTTACTGTCTCATCCACCAGTGTAAGAAGTGTAGCATAATCATGAAGCCTGAGGAATGCAGAGTGTCAAGCCTTTGGGTTTTCAAGTAGAAAACAGAGCAATTACCATTATTAAATGGTCAAATAATTTATATGCATTTATTAATAAAAAGAGGTGAGTATTAACATTATCTGCATAAAGGAGAAATAAAACAATTGGAGAAGCAGATCAACGAAGGCATAAATGCATTCTCAGAGAAGGAGCACAAACTTTGGTGAGAATGATTGGTAGGTCTCTCTGAGGTGTGCAAGGGTGGTCAACACCTGTTTCATATTAAGATGTGGTTTGTCTGCCAGATAGTGTCTAATCTCATTTCTTATATAGTATCCCTGAGCTTCAAGCTCTCTTTTCCTCATATCCAGGCATGTGGAAAAGTGATGGGTGAGGCTCCAGAATTGAAAGAGGGTGTCAGTTTCACACTTTACTCTTTGCCCAACTGCATTAAGGTGGTTGCCTCAAAATGCTATATATCCAAGAAATGTGAAGAGCAGGTATGGATGAAGGAATTTTTAGTCTTCATCTCAATCTGTTACTAGGATACAGATATTAATAGCACTGGATGCAGATATTAACAGCACTGTGTATATGTGTTTGTGTGTGGTTTAAGTTCAGATTTCAACAATCAGAGCTGACTGGATTACCCCACTTAATACCCATTCCCTATTCACATATAAAGCTTATTCAAAATGATACTGCTAATGATATTAACAAGTTATTGATCTGATATTTTGCCAGGCTGTTTGGCAGGTCATGTGTTCCTAATTAAATTTTCATTGATCCTTGAGGAACAGCATTATAATGAACAAGGATTAGATTTGAAAGCTCTGCACACAGTATGCAAATATAAACATAAATATACAATAAATTATTTTAAAGAGTTTTTAAGGTCGGTTTTCAGCATTTTGCATACCTCTCCTCCATAAAAAATCCATAGATTCTTTTTAAAGTCACTTAACGTGCTAATGGTTCAAAACTGTGTTAGTTTTCCACTTAGAAGATGTATTGGATGCCCAGATACAGAACATAATTTAAATTTTTACTTAGCAGTATAATATAGTAGAGCTATAGGCTCTATGTTCAAATCCCAGACTCATTTTTTACTAGTAGTTTAACTTTGGGAAGTTTTTCAGCCTCTCTGTGTCTCTGCCTCAGTTCCTCACCTATAAACGCTCATAAATTTGTGAGGATGATAGATATTCCATGTAAAGCTTCTCGCATGGTCAGAGTGAATGACCAGTAAGTCACTACCTTTTGTTTACTTAGCAGATTAAAAACCTGGCTAGACAGCTTGATGATATTCTCTTCCTCTCCAGAATGGTGGTGGTGTGCTTGGGTTCTATGGTATATATACACACTAGGAAGATGTCCCTTTTCTGAAGACACCCTCAGTGAATATTCTAGAGTTCCGTGGTGCTGAAATATCTTGCAGGGAAAAACCTGGTGGTTAAGTAGACCTTATGATTGTAATTTCAAGTAGTGATAAATATAAGTGCTGAGCATATTTAATCTCATTATATCAGGTAAGGCACCTCTCAGGACTTGCAGCTCCCTTAACAACTAGATATTAAAAAGGCAATCAAACTCAGTGTTTCCTAAGGCACAAATCAAGTCAGGGTACATTCCTTTGTAAAAATGTGAAACAATAAATATAAGTGCTAAAATGCAGAGGGTTTCTGGAATGGTTATATTTTTCTTGACCAAATCTCCCACCTACAGACAGCAATTTAATCATTTAGACAAATCTTCCTCAATTTAAATTAGAAAGCCACACAAGGCCTGGAGCAAGATAAACAGGTCCACAAATTAGAGAGTGTTGCTAGAAGGAAACCTCATAGCAATCTCCCTTAACTGCAATTACTAGCTGGGTTTTGCAAAGAATGCAGATTTATCTGTGAAAACTAATGTCCTTAGGCTAATACCCCTTATTTTGGTCTGGGACTCTGGAATGATAATACTCATGTTTGTAATTACCCTTGCTAAGCTTAAGAACCATGGGAAAGCCACTTTCATGTGACATTTGTGACCTTTTTTCTGCAGTAAGTTTTGGCATGGGCATGTCTTTGTTTGCCTATTTACAGTTCAAGTGAATTTCAAAGACTGTGAATTTGGAAGCTCTGGCTTTAGCCTTGAAATTCCACATTTCTGCTCTTTCCAGACTTCCTTACCCTACTGGACAGCCTAGTAGCTATCTCCATAACAAAGCAGGGCCTCTCCCGGCTGGTAAACCTACCCAGTGATTCTGCCCCTCAGGGGCGTGGCAGTACTATTTCCTGGAGCAATCTCACGGGGTGGTTCCACTTTGCATTTGCACTCAATTACTTTATTTGCTGCCTCCTTTGTAGCTGCCAGACCGGCTTCTGCTGTTGCTCAGGTAACTCCCATCTCTCCCTGGCACCACTATAGGCAGAGGTGGTTGATAAAAGGCTTCTAACGTGTGCCTGCCTGCCTGCTTTCCTGCCCCTTTCTTTCATGATCTCTCTCTGTTTGTTCCTTAGGGAGAGCATCTGGGGAGTACCTTGGTGACCACTGAGAAGATGATGAGCTCAAACTATTGGAGTGAGATGAGCAGCAGCAGCTGTGGGACTCAGCAATCCCCAGAAGTGCTGCAGTGCCAGCCCCAGCATTACCGCTGCTACCATCAGTCAAGCCAAGCCCAGCAGCCTCCAGAAAAAAATGTAGTTTATGAGCGAGTGAGGACCTACAGTGGGCCCATGAACAAGGTGGTTGAGGCCTTGGACCCCATCGGCTCACGGGAAGTGTGCTCCCCTCTCAAAACTGCCTCCTCCTACCAAAGCTTGCTTTGGAGTGACCGTTCCCAGGTACCACAAAGACAGCTATGCCAGAAAGGGGAAATCTTTGTTGCCTTTGTTTGCTTTTGAACCTCATTTCTTTTCTTTCTGCTTCTCTGGCTCTGTTCTACAGGATATTATCTCTTGGATTGCAGCTATATACGCAATGTACGGTCACCCAAATTCCATCTCTTGGCTGTTCTTTCATTTACTAGTTCTTGTAGCCATTTGTTTATCAGTTCCAGTGATTTTCATAATCTAACTAGAGCATAGGATGGTTCATTTTTTGTTGAATTAGATTGGAATATATGACCTGAGGTATTCTTTTGCTCCTACCACAAAGCAATCCTCAACTAGAATACCGTCATTTTTATAAAATAGGTTCCCACTGATTCACTTCATATCAAAAGTAAACAGGTTTTTTTGTATCAAATATGGTGGTGCAGGGGCAATGGCATGTATGGAGTGATGAGCAATTATTTGTTTAGCAAATAGTATGCTACTCCAGGATAAGTGACAGGCACAATGTCTATTTCAATTGTCATATGTGTTTCATCTTTTGAAAATGATGCATTTGTTCTTGTATAGTCAAGGTGGATAATTTATGAATATTAGTAGAAGGAATATTGAAAGAGTGAATATAAGATTGAAGAAGGCAAGATGTAAGCAATTGTTACATGAAAGCTAAAAATGGTGGAAGTCTAAGACACCCTTTAAAATGAAACAAATTTGTTTTTAAAGGGGTTAGTTTAACATAAGTATCTGTGTTAATAAACTTGCCAATGAATATGAAAGAACACTGTAAGACAATATAAAATTAACAGCTCTATGTCTGTGTTCATCTTTGACTCTCTTTATATTAAATTTGCATGTCTTTAAGCTTTCTGGAAACTTCAGTCCAAACTAAAATTATGTTTCAAGATACAAGTAGTACTGTGAAAAGCTCAAAAAGCAACCATCGGGATGATATCCTATGTTGCATTGTTATGCTGATCTGGAATAAAATGGATTATTTTTCCCAAAACAATAATTTTAATTAGGATATGAGGCAACATTTCTAAAGTATATAATGAAACTATTTAAAAAAGACGTTTTAAAAGATATAGGTAACCCAACAACTATAAAGGCCACAATTTTCCTGTTTTATTTCATTCCTACCTTAATTTGAGGGAAAAATATGAAGAAAAACCCAGTATTCACTGTCAGTAATTTCCTATTTGAAAAAAACTCCACCTGCATTGAAGTCAAAGGGAAGAAAAATAAAAGGTCAAAACTACTAGTTTGTGATAATAATAGTGCAAATGTACATTCGAGTATTCAGTGATGTTAATGAACAACAAAGTGGGTGTCACCTATGTTCCTGAGTAGCCCCAAAACAATGGGGAAGTTGAAACAACAGTTACCATTATCATACGAATGCTAAAATCACCCTATCTGGCATAGTTATTTAAATACATTAACCTCTTTTCTTATCAACTTCCTAGTAAAAGAAAAATAAATAGATAAAAATTTAAAAAGCTTACATTTGGCAAATTATAAACATTGACCACAGAACAACTTTTAGGGTCACACTTTATTGCATACTCCATGGTTCAACTTTCCTTTTTAATATTCTTGGGACCAAGCTGGTTGAGTTTTTTACGAGACTCACCTTTCTATCTGATATTTGCTAAGTGATCCTCACAAGACTAGCTCTATCCTGAAATGTAGTTCCCCAAAGGAGTTTATAAAGAGCCATAGGGACAGAAAGTATGGCCTCAGAAACAGGGAAAATAAATTGGAATGGAGGGTGTTGTGAAGTCTGAAGTGATTTATAATTGAAAAGAAAGAAAAGGGCTGGGTAAGGAAGAGGGAGGTGAACTTCTAGATATGTGGTAAAGGAAAAAAAAATAAGAATCTTCATTCTCTCAGTGAAATTAGAAAGAAAATTTGACTATAAAATTTCAAACTGAGTTCGATATCAAAGGGCATTCATAAATCCACTAAAAGATAATTTGGCAAGAAAGCTTTTAGATAGCTGCCACAAAGAATGTGACTAGAAAACTATTATTCTATTATTTTATTTCTTTTCTCCCTGTTTAGTGGCAGGATGGCATTATATAAAGTAGGACCTAAAATTGATCTGAAATTACCTTCATGTTAACAAAATGGGTAAGATGTAGTGGCAGCTTTATTATATACCATGCCAAGCACAAGCAAGCAGTACACATTACTTAAAACACTTTTTGTTTTATGCTTTAAAATTCTCTCCTTAATATGCCATGTTTCAATGACATTTTGAGGTGGTATATAGCAATTATTCTGATGCTAAAGTTTGTGACCATGGCAGCTAGGAAGATAAGTATTATAATCAATTGCTAGTTATCATGAATTCAATTAAACTTTTACTTGAATTGTTTTTAGCATTTTTCTGTTTGGATGATAGTAAAAGAATTCCTAAGATTAAAAAAATATATAATTGCCAGTAGTAAAATATGTTCCCTTTGAGAAACCGAAATTGATGTCACTCTACTTTGCTTCCTGAATCTTAATTTTCGCTTATGTAGTAGACATTTTGGATTTAACCAAATGCTTTTTGCAGCACTTTAGTATTTTCTATTTCTGGCTTTTTGGCCCACGTTTTTCCTTTTTTGCTTTCTTGTGCACTAAAATAGTGCTTATAGACATAAACATATTTTAAATTTCTCCAGATATAATGTTGCTTTGCTTCTTGTCTAAAATTTGTCAGATATATTTTATGATTCCCTCAGTTATTATTTTGTCTGACTGATAAAGTGTTTCTCAGAGAAAACTGACTATAGAAACCAGGTATGGTGAAATTGTCTAAACTGATGGTAGAATTAAAATTACTAAGTTTATCCATATGAACAGGAAAAATCAAAAGCAGGTGTAATCAAGGTCATATGTGCATTTTAGAACTGAATATAGTCTTGTAAATAAATGGAATTCTAGAAACTACATGAAACTAAAGAAAACAAAAACCTTATGGCTCAACCTTTTAAAAGGCCTAAATATTAAACAACCATCATTAACTCAGAATGAAACACTGCCTCAGATGAACAACATTGATGTTAATATGCATTGAACATATGTATTTCTCTTCCATTAATTTTAGCTTTTTATGAAGTTCAAGATATTTTCCACATATACAGAGGAGTTCTGTTGTGAGAGAGAGAAATTGATCAAAATAAAATACTTTTAATACCAGGCATTAATTGAACACATATTTATTAAGTGCCTATTATATAAGAAGCACCATGATTATCTGGATAAATACCATTTGCTTATCCAGGGAGAGTTCATATTGAGGACAGATATATACGATCTGATCTGTAGGTGTCCTATATGCTTAGATTTCATTTTAAAATATAATTTTGTGCTTTTGCCATCAATATTTTATTGAATAAAACATTTTGGTGCAAGAAGGGATCTCTTAGAGATTGTGTTTTATGGATTACCATTTTTTTAAATTTGAAACTTGCAACCAAATTTAGCTCCAGAAAGCAGCCCAGGGGAGAATGTGAGTGAATTTATGAATGGCCTCTGCTCTCAATAATTACCCAGCTTGGGCTTTTCTTTGTTTACATGACTTTTTTCCTTTTTCTTTGGTTACAGAGATAGTGGATAGTTCCCTTACTGTGCCAGGATTTATATACACTATCATAAAATTTTCCTGTTCTGTGGGGATGGGTGTGTTGCTTTGGAAAATTGTTGTTCAAAGGAGGGGTCACTAAAGTGAACGATTATTCAGGGAAGTAGCTTGCCTGAGAAAGCAATGAGGTTAAAGGATAAAGAGGCCCAGTTTTCAGCTTTGGTCATCCCTTTTGTACTTACAATTAAATGAAGCTATAGAAATTGAGTGCAAGTAATTGCTGGGTGAAAATGCCCTTGCCAATTGTCTCTTGTTTAAGGGAGGTCTGATAAATTGCTAGGCCTGTTTTGAGTCAGTGGCACTCATGAGCTATCATTTTGTGTGTGTGTGTGTGTGTGTGTGTGTGTGTGTGTGTGTGTGTGAGAGAGAGAGAGAGAGAGAGAGAGAGAGAGAGAGAGAAAGGTGGTGGGGGCAAAGGGGAGGGAGGTGAACTTTTCCTTTAACTGTTGTTTTTTTTCTTGACAATTCTTGGTAAAATAACTGCAAGTTTGCCATGCTCTTAAACCCTACTTAAAAGTGAAAACCTTTCTAAACAGGTGTATTTGAGCTAACTTTTTCTTCACAACAGCAGCTATCTTAATAGCCATCCTTTTTTGGCTTCCAATGGAACGTATGTACTTTCAGTTTTTAAAGTCAAAAAGCATGCGCTACAAAGGGACTGTATACTTTATTTTCTCTCCTAGTTGCCTTCAAGAAAAGAAAGAATCCAGGAATGGGTCTCTTAAATGAGGGATTTTCCTTGGAGGGAAGGGATGAGTGGAAGGATTTCTATTACTATTACATTCTATTGCTTTCTTTACATGAGAACAGAATCACACATTTTATCCTAAATTAAGGAAGTGTTTGTTTCATATAAACAGAGGTCATTATAATTTACATGTTTCTTCCTGTACAAAGTTCAGAACAGCATCTCAACAATAACCTAAGGCAAGTGTTTAACCATGTTACTGTCTTTGACAGGTTCTAACAAAAGCATCTCCCAAACTATTCTGAAAATTTATTTAAATGGCCTATTTAAATGGCCGTTTGCCTTGGCAAATTCTGCCAGCATAAATTTCAGGTGGTTTTTAAAGATTCTGCCTCTTTTGAAACTATTCAGCCTAGCCTTTTCCTAAGTCACTATTATTACTTTCAGTGATTCTCATAGTCATTAAAACTGACAGGAGCGTATAGAAGGCTCCCATGGTTTTCCTTCTTGGAACATTATATTATGTATTAGTTTTTAAGTAAAGTTTTAAAATTCAAATTAGGCAACATGAAAGAGTGCCATGTTTATTTCAACAAGATTCCAAATATTTAAAGAACAAAGTCCTGTACTATGCATGTAATCTTTTCTATTACCTAATTCTCGTTCACAGCAGTCTTGCTGTCTCTCCTTTACATACTGCACCAAGGTCTTGAACTCTTTGATCAGAGCTATCAATAGGAAAATGAAAGCCAATAGGTATTGACTGAAAATGTTCATATTATGTAGAGCCTAAAGATCAGTCACAGAGAACATTGTGTGGAGAAAGTGCCCATGCAAATGAATCTATGTGTAGTGTCCCAGAGAGAACTACAAATAATAAATGTGCATTGATGAGGTAGACTTGGGGAGAACTGAACTATGAAACAGTCAAGTGTAGTGGCTAATAGTGTAAGCTTAGGTTTTAAACTTCTTTGGTTTAATTCCTGGTTCAGGGACTTGCTAGCTATATGCTTCAGTTGCCTCATCTATAAAATGGGGCGATAATAACACCTAAGTCATAGGATTGTTATTAGAGTCAAATGCGATAATATATGGTGAAAAATACACAGCACAGTGCCTGACACATCGTGTTAATGTTGTATTACTCAGAATAAATGACTTGATCTCTCATGACCTAGTGTCCTCATTTGTAAAGTGGGGATAATAATACCTTCCTTCAGAGTTGTAGTGAGTATTGAGATAACATGTGAAGGTGTCCAGCACAGAGTTAGCACTGGATAATTCTTTCTGCTTGTATTATTGATTTATAAAAATATAGCCAACAAAAGCCGATAGCTGCACAAACTACGGTAATAAGCTAAATGAATAGACTATAAAGTAAGGGTTCCTTTGACACTGGGAAGATTAGGTAAACACACATGCTTGAAAGGCTTATTAGGGCTCTACTAGCTAAGACAGACTAACAAGGAAAAGCATTAAAGCAATTTTCTAAAACATGGTGTATGATCAAAAGACTGGAGCAGCAAGAATGTATTTATAATGTTTACTGGCATAAATATCCTTTAGAAAGAGTAATTTGGAAGTTCCCATGCTCTTAGAGTCTTTGAACTTGAACCTCAATATTTGAAATGAAGTTTTTTTTAGTGTGTGTTTTTTTCTTTTTCCTTTTTAAAATGTAGTGATGCTGACATTAAAGCTTGCTTGCAGTCTGCCTCTTACCTAATGCACCTAATGCTTCCTCTACAGCTACACTTCCAGTAGGGTAGTATGCGGTTAATTACATTAACATTTAAATTAATTCAAATCCAATAAAACTAATTATTCAGTTCCTCAGCTGCAATAGCCACATTTTAAGTGCTCAACAGCCACATGTGGCTAGTGACTACTGAACTGTACAGCACAGATACAGGGCATTTCCACCACTGCAGAGAGTTCTACTGGACCCTACAGATCTATATATTCAAGCTACTCATTTACATATAGAACTACCTCTAAGATCATCACAATTCAAAGAAATTCATGGTGATGCAAATGTGCGATCAAAGGGCTACCAAAGTACAGGATCAGCTTTAACAGAAACATAGGAATGAAACAAAAAAGGAAGCCACAAACTTTCAAAGTACAAGTTTAGAATGACAATTTCAGTAGAAGAAGAATTAAATTCATAAAATTTTTTAAAAGAGCTGACTGAAATATTTTTCTGTATGTATGCAGGTATAGTCATCCTTTGCTATCTGAGGAGGATTGATACTTGGACCTCTGCTCCGGATACCAAAATCCACTTATGCTCAAGTATCTTTATTTTGTTGTTAGTTTCTGCTTTATAACAAAGTGAGTCAGTTATACATATAAATATGTTTCCAAATCTCTTCCCTCTTGAGTCTCCCTCCCTCCCATCCTCCCTATCCCACCCATCCAGGTGGTCACAAAGCACCGAGCTGATCTCCCTGTGCTATGCGGCTGCTTCCCACTAGCTATCGACCTTACGTTTGGTAGTGTATATATGTCCATGAATCTCTCTCGCTTTGTCACAGCTTACCCTTCCCCCTCCCCATATCCTCAAGTCCATTCTCCAGTAAGTCTGTGTATTTACTCCTGTCTTACCCCTAGGTTCTTCATGACATTTTTTTTTTCTTAAATTCCATATATATGTGTTAGCATACGGTATTTGTCTTTCTCTTTCTGACTTACTTCACTCTGTATGACAGACTCTAGGTCTATCCACCTCATTACAAATAGCTCAATTTCATTTCTTTTTATGGCTGAGTAATATTCCACTGTATATATGTGCCACATCTTCTTTATCCATTCATCCGATGATGGACACTTAGGTTGTTTCCATCTCCAGGCTATTGTAAATAGAGCTGCAATGAACATTTTGGTACATGACTCTTTTTCAATTATGGTATTCTCAGGGTATATGCCCAGTAGTGGGATTGCTGGGTCATATGGTAGTTCTATTTGTAGTTTTTTAAGGAACCTGCATACTGCTCTCCACAGTGGCTGTATCAATTTACATTCTAACCAACAGTGCAAGATGGTTCCCTTTCCTCCACACCCTCTTCAGCATTTATTGCTAGTAGATTTTTTGATGACGGCCATTCTGACTGGTGTGAGATGATATCTCATTGTAGTTTTGATTTGCATTTCTTTAGTGATTAATGAAGTTGAGCATCTTTCATGTGTTTGTTGGCAGTCTGTATATCTTTGGAGAAATGTCTATTTAGGTCTTCTGCCCATTGGATTAGGTTGTTTGTTTTTTCTGTTATTGAGCTGCATGAGCTGTTTATAAATTTTGGAGATTAATTCTTTGTCAGTTGCTTCATTTGCAAATACTTTCTCCCATTCTGAGGGCTGTCTTTTGGTCTTGTTTATGGTTTCCTTTGCTGTGCAAAAGCTTTGAAGTTTAATTAGGCCTCATTTGTTTATTTTTGTTTTTATTTCCATTTCTCTAGGGGGTGGGTCAAAAAGGATCTTGCTGTGATTTATGTCTTAGAGTGTTCTGCCGATGTTTTCCTCTAAGAGGTTGATAGTTTCTGGCCTTACATTTAGGTCTTTAATCCATTTTGAGCTTATTTCTGTGTACGGTGTTAGGGAGTGATCTAATCTCATACTTTTACATGTACCTGTCCAGTTTTCCCAGCACCACTTATTGAAGAGGCTGTCCTTTATCCACTATACATTCCTGCCTCCTTTATCAAAGATAAGGTGACCATATGTGCGTGGGTTTATCTCTGGGCTTTCTATCTTCTTCCATTGATCTATATTTCTGTTTTTGTGCCAGTACAATACTGTCATGATTACTGTAGCTTTGTAGTATTGTCTGAAGTCAGGGAGACTGATTCCTCCAGTTCCGTTTTTCGTTCTCAACATTGTTTTGGCTATTCGGAGTCTTTTGTGTTTCCATACAAATTGTGAAATTTTTTGTTCTAGTTCTGTGAAAAATGCCAGTGGTAGTTGGATAGGGATTGCATTGAATCTGTAGATTGCTTTGGGTAGTAGAGTCATTTTCACAATGTTGATTCTTCCAATCTAAGAACATGGTATATGTCTCCAACTATTTGTATCATTTTTAATTTCTTTCACAGTGTCTTATAATTTTCTTAATACAGGTCTTTTGTCTCCTTAGGTAGGTTTATTCCTAGATATTTTATTCTTTTTGTTGCAATGGTAAATGGGAGCATTTTCTTGATTTCACTTTCAGATTTTTCATCATTAGTGTATAGGAATGCCAGAGATTTCTGTGCATTAATTTTGTATCCTGCTACTTTACCAAATTCATTGATTAGCTCTAGTAGTTTTCTGGTAGCATGTATAGGATTCTCTATGTATAGTATCATGTCACCTGCAAACAGTGACAGCTTTACTTCTTCTTTTCCGATTTGGATTCCTTTTATTTCCTTTTATTCCCTGATTGCTGTGGATAAAACTTCCAAAACTATGTTGAATAACAGTGGTGAGAGTGGGCAACCTTGTCTTGTTCCTGATCTTAGTGGAAATGCTTTCAGTTTTTCACCATTGAGGACAATGTTGGCTGGAGATTTTCATATATGGCCTTTATTATTCTGAGGAAAGTTCCCTCTATGCCTACTTTCCACAGGGATTTTATCATAAATGGGTGTTGAATTTTGTCAAAAGCTTTCTCTGCATTTATTGAGATGATCATATGGTTTTTCTCCTCCACTTTGTTAATATGGTTTATAACATTGATTGTTTTGCATATATTGAAGAATCCTTGCATTCCTGGAATAAACCTCACTTGATCATGGTGTATGATCCTTTTAATCTGCTGTTGGATTCTGTTTGCTAGTATTTTGTTGAGGATTTTTGCATCTATGTTCATCAGTGATATTGACTTGTAGTTTTCTTTCTCTGTGACATCCTTGTCTGGGTTTGGTATCAGGGTGATGGTGGCCTCGTAGAATGAGTTTGGGAGTGTTCCTCCCTCTGCTATATTTTGGAAGAGTTTGAGAAAGGTAGTTGTTAGCTCTTCTCTAAGTATTTGATAGAATTAGCCTGTGAAGCCATCTAATCCTGGGCTTTTTGTTTGTTGGAAGATTTTTAATCACAGTTTCAATTTCAGTGCTTGTGATCGGTCTGTTCATATTTTCTATTTCTTCCTGATTCAGTCTTGGCAGGTTGTGCATTTCTAAGAATTTGTCCATTTTTTCCAGGTTGTCCATTTTATTGGCATAGAATTGCTTGTAGCAATCTCTCATGATGTTTTGTATTTCTGCAGTGTCAGTTGTTACTTCTTCTTTTTCATTTCTAATGCTATTGATTTGAGTCTTCTCCCTTTTTTTCATGAGGAGTCTGGCTAATGGTTTATCAGTTTTGTTTATCTTCCAAGTACCAGCATTTAGTTTTGTTGATCTTTGCTGTCATTTCCTTCATTTCTTGTTCATTTATTTCTGATCTTATTTTTATGATTTCTTTCCTTCAGCTAACTTTGGGGTTTTTTTGTTCTTCTTTCTCTAATTGCTTTAGGTGCAATGTTAGGTTGTTTATTTGAGTTGTTTCCTGTTTCTTAAGGTAAGATTGCATTGCTATAAACTTCCCTCTTAGAACTTCTTTTGCTGCATCACATAGATTTGGGGTCATCGTGTCTCCATTTTCATTTGTTTCTAGGTATTTGTTTATTTCCTTTTTGATTTCTTCAGTGACCACTTTGTTATTAAGTAGTGTATTGTTTAGCCTCCATGTGTTTGTATTTTTTTACAGATCTTTTCCTTTAATTGATATCTAGTCTCTTAGCTTTGCTGTTGGAAATGATATTTGAAACAATTTCAATTTTCTTAAATTTACCAAGGGTTGACTTGTGAGCCAAGATATGATCTATCCTGGAGAATGCTCCGTGAGCACTTGAGAAAATGTGTATTCTGTTTTTTTTGGATGGTATAACCTATAAATATCAATTAAGTCCATCTTGTTTAATGTATCATTTAAAGCTTGTGTTTCATTATTTATTTTCATTTTGGATGATCTGTCCATTGGTGAAAGTGGGGTGTTAAAGTCCCCTACTATGGATGTGTTCCTGCCGATTTGCCCTTTTATGGCTGTTAGTATTTGCCTTATGTATTGAGGTGCTCCTGTGTTGGGTGCATAAATATTTACAATTGTTATATCTTCTTGGATCGATCCCTTGATCATTATGTAGTGTCCTACGTTGTCTCTTCTAATAGTCTTTATTTTAAAGCCTTTTTTGTCTGATATGAGAATTGCTACTCCAGCTTTCTTTGGTTTCCAGTTTCATGAAATATCTTTTTCCATCCCCTTACTTTCAGTCTGTATGTGTCTCTAGGTCTGAAGTTAGTCCCTTGTAGACAGCATATATATGGTCTCGTTTTTGTATCCATTCAGCCGATCCTGTCTTTTGCTGGGAGCATTTAGTCCACTTACATTTAAGGTAATTATCAGTATGTATGTTCCTATTCCCATTTTCCTAATTTTTTTGGGTTCATTATTGTAGCTCTTTTCCTTGTCTTGTGTTTCTTGCCTAGAGAAGTTTCTTTAGCAGTTGTTGTAAAGCTGGTTTGGTGGTGCTGAACTCTCAACATTTGCTTGTCTGTAAAGGTTTTAATTTCACCATCAAATCTGAATGAGATCCTTGCTATGTAGAGTAATCTTGGTTGCAGGTTCTTCTCCTTCATCACTTTAAATATGTCCTGCCAGTCCCTTCTGGCTTGCAGAGTTTCTGCTGAAAGATCAGCTGTTAACCTTATGGGGATTCCTTCGTGTGTTATTTTTCCCTTGCTGCTTTTAATATGTTTTCTTTGTATTTAATTTTTGACAGTTTGATTAATATGTGTCTTGGCGTTTTTCTCCTTGGGTTTATCCCATATGGGACTCTCTGTGCTTCCTGGACTTGATTAACTCTTTCCTTTCCCATATTAGGTAAGTTTTCAACTATAATCTCTTCAAATATTTTCTCAGTCCCTTTCTTTTTCTCTTGTTCTTCTGGAACCCCTATAATTCAAATGTTGGTGCGTTTAATGTTGTCCCAGAGGTCTCTGAGACTGTCCTCAGTTCTTTTCATTTTTTTTTTTGTTTATTCTGCTCTGCGGTAGTTATTTCCACTATTTTATTTTCCAGGTCACTTATCTGTTCTTCTGCCTCAGTTATTCTGCTATTGATCCCATCTAGAGTATTTTTAATTTCATTTATTGTGTTGTTCATCGTTGCTTGTTTCATCTTTACTTCTTCTAGGTCCTTGTTAAATGTTTCTTGCATTTTGTCTATTCTATTTCCAAGATTTTGAATCATCTTTACTATTATTATTCTGAATTCTTGTAGACTGCCTATTTCATCTTCATTTGTTAGGTCTGGTGGGTTTTTATCTTGCTCCTTCATCAGCTGTGTGTTTTTGTGTCTTCTCATTTTGCTTATCTTACTGTGTTTGGGGTCTCCTTTTTGCAGGCTGCAGGTTTGTAGTTCCCATTGTTTTTGGTGTCTGTCCCCAGTGGCTAAATTTCATTCAGTGGGTTGTGTAGGCTTCGTGGTGGAGGGGACTAGTGCCTGTGTTCTGGTGGATGAGGCTGGATGTTTTCTTTCTGGTGGGCAGGTCCACATCTGTTGGTGGGTTTGGGGGTGTCTGTGGACTTATTATGATTTTAGGCAGCCTCTTTGCTAATGGGTGGTGTTGTGCTCCTGTCTTGCTAGTTTTTTGGCATAGAATGTCCAGCACTGTAGCTTGCTGGTTGTTAAGTGAAGCTGGGTGCTGGTGTTGAGGTGGAGATCTCTGGGAGCTTTCGCCATTTGTTATTGTGTGGAGCTGGGACGTCTCTTGTGGACCAGTGTCCTGAAGTTGGCTCTCCCACCTCAGAGGCACAGCATTGACTCCTGGCTGCAGCACCAAGAGCCTTTCATCCACTCGGCTCAGAATAAAAGGGAGAAAAAGTAGAAAGAAAGAATTAGTAGAAGTAGTAAGAAAGAAAGAAAGAAAGGAGGGAGGGAGGGAGGGGGGAAGGAAGGGAGGAAGGAGGGAATGAAGGAAAAAAGAAAGAAGATAAAGTAAAATAACATAAGATAAAATGTAATAAAGTTATTAAAATAGAAAAATAATTATTAAGACAAAAATATTAAAAAACAAACAAACAAAAAAATGGACGGATAGAACCCTAGGACAAATGGTGGAAGCAAAACTATACAGACAAAATCTCACACAGAAGCATACACATATACACTCACAAAAAGAGGAAAAGGGGAAAAAATCATAAATCTTGCTCTCAAAGTCCACCTTCTCAATTTGGAATGATTCGTTGTTTATGCATGTACTCCACCAATGCAGGATACATCAAGTTTATTGTGGAGTTTTAGTCCGCTGCTTCTGAGGCTGCTGGGAGAGATTTCCCTTTCTCTTGTTTGTTTGCACGGCTCCCAGGGGCTCAGTTTTGGATTTGGCCCCGCCTCTACGTGTAGGTCGCCAGAGGGTGTCTGTTCTTCGCTTAGACTGGATGGGCTTAAAGGAGCCACTGATTTGGGGGCTCTGGCTCACTCAGGCTGGGGGGAGGGAGGGGCACAGAGTGCGGGGTGAGCTTGCGGCAAAGGCCGGCATGACGTTGCAACAGCCTGAGGTGCACCGTGTGTTCTCCTGGGGGAGTTGTCCCTGGATCCAGGGACCCTGGCAGTGGCGGGCTGCACAGGCTCCCCGGAAGGGGGTTGTGGATAGTAACCTGTGCTCACACACAGGCTTCTTGGTGGTGGCAGCAGCAGCCTTAACGTCTCATGCCCATCTCTGGGGTCCACGCTTTTAGCAGTGTCTCGCGCCCCTTCTCTGGAGTTCCTTTAAGCAGCGCTCTTAATCCCCTCTCCTCACGCACCAGGAAACAAAGAGGGAAGACAAAGTCTCTTGCCTGTTGGACAAGTCCAGACTTTTCCCCAGACTCCCTCCCGGCTAGCTGTGGTGCACTAACCCCTGCAGGCTGTGTTCTTGCTGCCAACCCCAGTCCTCTCCCGGTACTCCGACTGAAGCCCGAGCCTCAACTCCCAGCCCTGCCCGCCCCAGCGGGTGAGCCGACAAGCCTCTCAGGCTGGTGAGTGCCGGTTGGCAACGATCCTCTTTGCGGGAATTTCTCCACTTTGCCCTCAGCACCTCTGTTGCTGTGCTCTCCTCCTCTGCCCCGAAGCTTTCCCCCCTCCACCACCTGCAGTCTCCGCCCCCAAAGGGGCTTCCTAGTGTGTGGAAACCTTTCCTCCTTCACAGCTCCCTTGCACTGGTGCAGGTCTTGTCCCTATCCTTTTGTCTCTGTTTATTTTTTCTTTTGCCCTACCCAGGTACGTGTGGGGGGGGGGTTCTTGCCTTTTGGGAGGTCTCAGGTCTTCTGCCAGCATTCAGTAGGTGTTCTGTAGGAGTTGTTCCACGTGTAAATGTATTTCTGGTGTATCTGTGGGGAGGAAGGTGATCTCCACGTCTTACTCTTCCGCCATCTTCCCGGAAGCCCTCTTCTTACTGATTGTCAAGTATCTTATGTAACCTATGCGTATCCTTGCCCGCATTTAAAATCATCTTTAGATTTTTAAATACAGTGTAAATACTATATAAATAGTTGACAGAGCACACCAAATTTAAGTTTTGCTTTTTGAAACTTTCAGATTTTTTTTTTTATATTTTCAATCCTTCGTTGGTTGAATTTGAAGATGCAGAACCTGTGGATATGGAGGGGTGACTGTATCTATCCTTTATATAATTTCCCCAGAACCTTACTTTTTGAAAGAGTAAATATTTAAATAGAGGAAAATGATGAAATAATCCTCCTCAATAAAAATGCACCTCCCTTTCTTTTAGCACATGATCTGGGTTTCATAGCCTCTCTGGAACTGCCTATGTCCCTTAAGCTACTGAATTAATTTTAAACTTTAGTAAGTAATGTTCAAATATCATTCCCATTTTTACTGATGAGGTAACAAAAGCACAGGAGTGCTATGTAACTTGCTCAAGTTCATGGAGCTAGTATGTGGTAGAACTGGGATTTAAATCTAAGCAGTCTAGTTCTAGGTCTATGCTTGTAACCACCATGCTATACTGGATATTCCTGATCTATACATTTGACTCTTATTTATGTCATACAGTCTGATATCTGATTCCTGTATCCCAACTCTGATTTAGGTTAAACCAAGGTATGAACAATTATCTCAAGTGATGTTGTAAAATTATCCCAGAAAAGCAGACTGATTTTAATCCACTCTGATCTTAAAATTGGTAATGCCACATGTACTTTATAAGAGGAGGAGGAGGGGAAAAACGGAAAGAGAAGGGTGAGGAGGAGAAGGAGGAGGAAAAAGGTGGGGAGGAGGAGGAAGAGGGAAGAGGGCTGCTACAACTTTCCCAAAGTAGAAAATGACTTTAGTCACCATGGGAAAAACACCCTTGGATTTCATAGTAAGCCTAAATCTACTAATTATAAACAAAATTATTTTTCAACAAAACTCTACCTAAAGAATGTTGCCAACAGGCAATATTTATGTATTTAGCAAATATGAGCCACAGGAATAAACGACTCAATACTAGGCTGAATATTTGATCAGAAAATGTAGGGCCTTCCTGCAAAATCAAAGGGCTTAAATGATATGAAAATTAAATAAAAATTGAATGTTTTATTGAGTTTAGAGTTCTGTATGTACACTCTAAATATATAATGCTGTCTACTTTTAAAAAAACCCTATTGTATTTGTAGAAGCTTAAAATACTTAATCAGGGCTATTCTCTCACACGGTCAGTTATAGGTGGATTTCTTGTTTTCAGGCACCAAAAAGTTACTTTTGATAGTAAATAATAAAAAGAGTCAAATATCTAGTCTCCTATTATGATAATTACTCATATCTAACAGTAGAATTTTGTTCCACAACTTGAAGAACAGAAAATATAATGAGGCAGGCTATAAGTGTGGGAAGGTATAGTGATTAAGGTTATGAGTTCTGGATTTAGTGATTAAGTAGCATCATGCTACTTGAGTTGGAATCCCAACACCTTAGTATTAGCTGTGTGATCTTCAGCTAGCTACTTAACCTACTTTGTCTAACTTTACTCATATGTAAAATGGGGTTATTATAATAGTACCTTTCTGATGACAGTTTTTCTGAGTGTTAAATAAGATGATCTATGTAATATATTTGGCATAGAAAGCTCTTAATAGGTGTTAGTTGTCATTATCATTTCATCAAAGGAAAACAAGACTGACAAGTTGAAAGGATTTGAAATTGTCTTGTCTGTATGGAAAAATAAGCTGGGAGTGATCTCTTATATTCACAGAATGTCGGAAATAGAATGGGGCTTAAAGATCCTCCAGTCCACACTTAAACATACCCACATCCCGTTTCTCACATGAGGAAACAAGCTCAGGAAGATGGCATGAGTTGTTCATTATCATAGCTGGCTGGTGGTGTAGTGGTATAACTAGAAGTAGAACCTAGGGGTCTGGACTTCAAGCACAGGACTCTTTCCACTATATTATGATAGTCACCACCACCCCTTCCCCAGCCTTCAGTTATTTTGTTATAAGGAACATGGGGCTATGGCATAGAGGGCATAAGTACAAAAGATGTAACTATTCATTAGATTTAATGATTTCAACATGAAGGATTTAGGGAAGCTCTGTACAGATGAGTGACACTGAAAATTAAACATTGATATAGGTTATCAAGAGAGAGATTTAGATTTCTATTCCTGAGATGCCTTTAAAACTAAGACATCCTCTTCATTCATCCATTCATTCATTCACAAACATTTTTGATCACTTCCTGTAGAATAGGCAATGGCTACTTGTGGAATGACTTGCTGCAATCCTGCCTAGCACTAGATGCCACTGAAAGTAACTTCCATCATCAAGACAATGTTCATTTTGGACCTTTACTCACCCTACTTATCTAATTCCGTAGACTTTCAGGGGAAAAGGGTTTTCTTTAGCAAGTTTTTCTGAAATTAATATACCTTATATTCAGATAGGTTTTTTCCCACCTTATGATAAGTCTAATACTGCTGTAATTTAAACTCATTCTGGTCACTGCCATACGTCTCAATCTCTTTGACCCATATTAAGCTACCACCTTAATATTTTACTTTTTGAAGTCATTCCATTTGTCCTTCGTTTCCATAAGGGTTGTATGGGAAAAGCCGCATTTGCCTAGATCAATTCTAATAATGAAGGCTCAGAACAATTAAGTAAAGCATAATTTGTGGAATTAATGTACCAGCTTTCCAAATATAAGAAGATTGAATAATTTCTTCATTTTAGCACTAGACTAGTCTTTGTGCAAATACACCAATTTGCCTTTTGAATATCTGCTATCTTGGCATCTGAGTAAAGTAACTGCCTATCAATATATGCCCTAAATATGTAAGATACATACACACACATATTTGTGTATGTGTGTGTATTCTTACTTGGGTTAATTTCAGCAAGTTTATAAAACTTCTCAGTATACTCTTTCATCTTAAAAGCTACTCCACATAGCTAGTTAAGTTTCATTCTGTTTAATTTTCTGATGTCATCATATTTGAATAGGGTAAAGGGAAGGGGAAAGAACTACCATCTATAGAACCAGGTACCAGGCAGTGTGCACTAACTGTATTCTCAAAATAACCCTAGTATTACTAGCTACAGCCTAAAAAGGCTAAAAGTTTTCATAAAAGCATCTTTCACACATGAGTAATTTTACACTTGCTGATGGATGTGGAATTGGCATAGCCATTTGAGAAATCAATTGGGCAGTATGTATTAAAATGAATAATGCACATACTCTGCTCTAGTAATTTCACTTTGTGGGGTTCTAGAGAAATACTCACATTGCACAAGGATGCTCTTTGCAGCATAGTGGAAACCTGGAAACAATTTTTAAAAGATAGATAAATAAACTATCAAACAAACATTATGGAACACTATAATTTAAAATAATGAATTAAGACATTAATCTATAATATGAGATATTGTTAGGCTTACATTGCAGAATAATAAAAGCAGTAAATATTATTTATACATATATGTATAAATATGGGTAAGAGATTTGAATGAATGGAGGATGGTTAAGGGAAGACGTTTGACTTTATAAATTTTTATGTTAGAGTGTATTCATGCACTATTGTATAACTAAAAATCACATTTTTTGTCTTTCTGAACTTATTCCTGTTGGATCTCTGGGCCAAATCCACTTGCACTTGGTTGTATTTGTAACCATTTTTCCTAAACTGAAGAACACGTACATTTTTGGTCTAAAGTCTGTAAATCTGTGCATTTGTCTGAGCAATTATCCTCAGCTACCAGCAGGAAATCTGGGAACCTATTCAAAGTCTGCCTAGAAACATTAAGCTTGCAGTATTGCTGTTGATGTAACAGAGGGAGGAAGGATGAAAATGTTACAAGTTGAACCAAAAGGAAAACCACAACATGCAGAACATTTGGCAGTCTGAGTAAATGCACAGTACTGTTTTAAGAACACAAGTTACACCTACATTATAGCTATATTTCGGTATGAGTCTGTCAGTGTTTCCCTTGTAAGTCTGTGATTCTGATTTTTAATACCTCCTTGATCTGAAGAAAACACTATTTTTACCGTTTTAGGAATATATCCTGGAGTTGTGTCAATTGGTTGTAAATTATAGTAATGTATGAAGAAATTGAGTAATGCTGTCGACTCTTTGCACACTGATAAATTATGCAATTTGCTGATCTGGGAAAAATGTAAAGAATGCCAGCATAATTGATAGAGTGAACATTTTATCTAAACATCAAAAATCATACACTCATCTTTATGGATCATTCTTTAACATCAGAACCTACTCTGAAATTAAACTAGAAGCAGATCACATGAAGCATAATTAAAAATTAGCTTGAAGTAATATAAGAGCAGTAGTCTTAGTTGAGTTTTCAAAGGTAGTTTCCTATATTGGTTTCAGATTTTTTTACATTTAGTGTTTTTGTTTGTTAAACTTTAAATCTTGTTAATTGCAGACATACAATAACATTGGGGGATACATCAGGTGAGTTCTCAAAAAAGCAAAAAAAGGAATGCAAACTAAAAGTGCAAGAAGTATGTACTGTTATGAAAGCATTCTAGAAATTATTTTTCATTAGATTACTTGCAATGCTGACAAAGGAATTGGTAATGTGCTCTTTGGAAAGATGGACATCATCTAAGAAAGCACTAAATAACGTTCTTATTTCTGACAAATTGGGTTATTATAAAAATAAAGGAAATAATAATACCTTCAGAACTTAAGACTTTTTTTTTTTTTTTTTTTGCCATACGTGGGCCTTTCACTGTTGTGGCCTCTCCTGTTGTGGAGCACAGGCTCCGGACGTGCAGGCTCAGCAGCCATTGCTCACGGGCCCAGCCGCTCCGCGGCATGTGGGATCTTCCCGGACCGGGGCACGAACCCGTGTCCCCTGCATTAGCAGGCGGACTCTCAACCAGTGCACCACCAGGGAAGCCCAAGAACCTAAGACATTTAAATGACACTGCTCAGTAACAGTTTCTGAACCCCCTTTTTTTCTATCAACAGGAACTTCATTCTCCAACTCTGAAAATATCTACTTGTGCCCCAAGCACTGTACATATAACCCCAAATACTGAACAGGTAAAATAAGATGTGGGTTAGATTAGATTACTTTCTTTTTGTGTAAACCTTGCTTGTCTAAGTGATCTTTAGGCCCTCATAAAACTTTACACATTCACAAAAATTCAGGAACATAAAACTGGAAAGGAGAGCCTTACATATGAAAGTCAGCTCAGCCCATTATAGGAATGCGAAGCAAGTGCTGTGAATTGAGGTTTTTCAGTTTCATTGTCTACTCAATCTGATTGCTTTTGTTTGAGTGCAGTTTATTTTTCTCCAAGGATCTCCCACTGATTATGTATATTTTAAGGGTCCTTGATCTGAGCAGAAATGAAGTACCTAGATCTTGGGTTGATTGAGGACGTGGCTTTTTGAATGATAATACTATACATTTATATCCAGAGAGAATAACTTACAGGGTCAGAACTAGCCCTTCTCCAAAGTGCATGATTTGAAAGACACACAAGTTCAAGTTCCCTTAACTTTTGTGACCTAATAATCCCACTTTTAAGATTATTTTTGAGTGTACACATTATATCTCCAAAAGGTACCTGTAATAATAATTAAATACCATATTAACAAATATGTGTTTAATGAGCTAGTCCCACATATTAAAAAGTAAATTCTGAGTAAATATACCATATGACATCTTGAGTTTGTTAGTACACAAGAGGGGAGTATAAAGGCTGCAGGATTTGGAAGATAGGAGGGAGAAAGATACTGTTCTGAGAAAACATGCCTGCCCAGACTGAAGTGTCACGATGTGAACTTGAATAGTGAAGGGACAAATGGACAAAAGCTGGTCTCTAGACCTGGGGTACAGTGAGGAAAAGGTGATATTATGCAGAACAAGTAAGATTATCAAAGAAAAGTTTGCTTACCATGTCCCAATTCGGCCTGGCCTAGAGCTAGGTCAGTTAGAGTCATGCATTTATTCAGCGAACATTTGCTGACTGCCAAGTATGTACCAAATATTGCACAAAGGTGAATTGGAACCAATCACTACTCCCAAAGACCTCAGACTAACATGGGTCACACACTAACAAAACATAGGACAGTGGAATAAAGGTCACAACTGAGTTAAAAGTGGAGCCCCATGGGATGGACCACCAAGATAGGATTAGCTCAGAAAAGTAAGTCTACTTAAATCACAGAGCTGTTCACTACACTCAAATCCAGTCATGAAATTGCATTTACTGTTATTTTTCATAATAAATGGCTCTATAATTAAGTTTGCTGTAAATTTTACTTCTGACAAAAAATGTTTTTTCTAGAAAATTTGGAAATACAAAAGAACATAAAGAAGAAGAAATAAAATTCACTCATGACCCATCCCCTAGCCAGAGATAGTACTCTTAGCATTTTGTTGTGTTTTCTTCCATTCAAATAAAAAATTAAGATCATACCATATATGCAGTTTTATATCTTCACTTTCACTTAATCTTACATGTTATGAGCTTTTTAATGTAAATTTGTATTATCAAGATCATTATTTCAATGGCTACGTATTTCAGCTTATGCATGATTATTTAATCTTTCCCCTCTCCACAGGAAAATGCTCCTCCTACTGTGCCCTCATCAGCATTATTTTAACATTTTCCCAGTTAAAATATGGTATTCTTTTGTTATGTTTACTTGATTCTTAGTTTGTTTGAATAATTTTTGTTGTTTGTTAATCGTTTGCTTTTCTTCTTTTCTGCTTTCATACCGTTTGCTCATTTTTCTATTAGTGTGAAGATTTTTTTTCTCACCGAGGTATAAAACTCTCTTTATATTAATGATACCCACTCTTTTTCCATCAAAAATTTACAAATGACTTTGTTCTTGTGATTTGTCTCCCTTTTAATGTTATTTATGGCCCTTTCCCACCACCACACTGAAGATTTAAATGTTTAAGTGTACACACACAGTTTTCTCTTTGCGTCTCCTTTCATTTTTTAAAATATAGGATGTCCTTTCCAAACAGAAACTCTGATTAATAAATATTAAGCTATATTTTCTTCTAATCATGTGGGGGCATTTACAATGAAACAAATATTTTGAAACTCCCATCAAATATAGTTTGGAATGTGTGATGAATTACTATGCAATGAGTATAATAGAAATACCTAGCATGGTGCTGAGCCCATAAACACACTCCTTCATGTATGTTTTTCAGACTGAAATTAACCAAAACATAAATTCATATGTCATCATTTATGTAAATGGTTTTTAAAATTTCACTCTGAAAATTGCTCCCTATTATTCTGGCTGCAAGGTCACTAAATAACTATGATTATATGCAGCTTTTATCTTTTCTTCACAGGAACTCCATTCTCCAACGGTGAAAGTCACTACATATCCGCAGACCACTATTAGGCAATATGTAGTGCAAAATCCTGAACAGGTAAGCTATATCATGCAAACTCTTGTCACAACCTAGTAATTCTTCAGAAGTTGATAGCTTAAACAAGAAGGGTGAGTCAGCTACTAGATTCCTAAAATCAGATTGTTGGAGTTCTTCCAGTTATAAAGTTACTTTCTGATCATTAATATTAACAAAGTCATCTTTAGCTCCAGACAACCATGTGCCTCAGAGATGCAACAGTTCCAAGTAACATGGAAATTGTTGGGTTATAAAGTCTTTCTGCTTCTATAGCACCACCCTTTGTGCACTTTGAACCAAAGAAAAAAGGGACAAAGTTCTTTCACAGGCTTCATATAAAACTATCACCTGTTGCATCGGCAGTTGGAGTCTTTAGTCTATTTAGATTTGCCATTGAGATATGGGCTAGGAAGAAGAAAATGAAAAGTCAAAAGTTCAAAAATGTCTCCATGCCTTTGTTTCCTACAGTGTACGAACTTTTGTGCCTAGAAATGAGGTCTTTTGAAAACTACATTATTATATTTTCTACAAAGATATTTAACCTTATATTATACAAACTAGGATATTATTCTTTGACTCATTTTGAGGAGAAAATTAAGAAAAATATTTTCCCATAGTAATAAGCCTTCCTCAACACATACACACACACACACACACACACACACGGCCTTACTTTAGCTGCAACAGGAGGTTCTTCTATGGGGTTATAAGGGCAAAAGTTTCACAAATAGAAACAGTGTGCCCCGAATAATAATACCACAATTCTTTGCTTTTCTCTTTATTTTATTTTTCTACTACTGCAGGAAACAGTTCTCTCTCTCAAAAATAAAATTGATCATTTTCTTCAGCTGTGGAAAACAAAGGGTTAAATTAGGATAACACACTTGGTACTAGTCTAGTTGAGTGGGAAGTATATATTAATACTATACTTCTGCTTGTATCTATCTATCTCCCATCTTCTTTCTTTATTAATTTAAAAATTATCGTCTCATGTCTCTAGCTAGAGAGGCTGTTAGTTGTGCACATGCGCATGTGTGAACCTATGAGCTTACAAGCTCTGTGTTGGAGGGGGTGATTGTTTTGGACATTTCTTTGAGTTTTCATACATCTATGTAAAAATCAAGAGAGAATGTGATTATAGGATAGCAGCTGCTTGCTCCTTTTGCAGAATCAAGTGTTTAAGCAAAAAATCTGAAAAATGTGCGTGGGGGAAGGGAGACATGAGGAAGGCCTCGGAGATGAGACTGTGCCTCTTTCTACAACTTAGCCAATCACTTTATGCTTTCCCCTTTTTGCTCTCATTCTCTTTTTCTTCCTTTCACAAATAAACTGGGGAATATGCATATTTGAATTCATATTACACTTGACATCCCTGGCTCTCAAAGAATTAGTTCTAGATAGCACTTTTTTTTCACGATGTGAGTATTGTGTTTGCCTAAGATATATCCATGGAGAGATTTTAAATATCGAATCATTTGAATTCCAGCCTTCTTTGCAAGCAATTCTTATGTGACTTTGGATGCATTCTTATTCTTTAGTTAATGAGGAAATGGAAGAATTAATACTTATTGGATATACACTCCATGTTAGGTAATTTACATATTTTATCTCATTTAGTTCTAAAAAAGTGAGAAAACAGCAGCATAGAGAAGTTATCATTTATTCAGTGAATTTTTTTCCCTCAGGTTTAATGGGTTTAATAAGATTACCCTTTCAGTTCCTATTTGCAGCACCCAATATCCTTTGAAATACCAGAAAGACCCATCAGTGGCCAACAGTAAAGTTCAGACCTCCAGAGTTTAAAAGTTCAGGTTCTCTGAGCATTCTGTTTTGCAATGGCACTTGTACAAAATTGGTACCTCCATATAGTTGGGGGCACGTTAAATGTACCAGTGAAAAAATCTTTTTCCGCTTGAAGGGGAAGAAAGAAAATCACTTCTCAAAACCCAGCAGATCTAGCTGTGAGGTCTTAACTCCTGTTCCATCTCTTCAGGCTTGTTTTCCTTGCAGTGCAGCAAGAGAACAAATGTAACCTGAGTTACAAGAAACAAGACAGTGATGGCTATAAAGGGAGTGACCAGGAGCAGCAGAGCCTCCTTTACCTCCCATATCCAATATATGTACTTCACAGAAAAACAAAAATAACAAGTCCACAAAATACAACAGCTAGAATTACAAAAACCCATTCATCAAAGGGTGGTGGAAGGCAGGAAGGGGAAGTGGGAAGATAAATGGCACAGGGAGAAATTCAAATCAGTCTAGGCACGGGGGCTGACAAATGCTAGAAAAGAACTACAGAAAAACCTGTGGTCCTTTCATACTCACCGGTGTTTAAAATCCATACTGATGTCAGGAAGATTCTGCCTTACCTGCACTGGAGACAAAAATCCCGATTCCTGAAAATGGCAGAAGAGTAGGACATGGAGATAACCTTCCACCCCACAAATACATCAGAAATACATCTACATGTGGAACAACCCCTACAGAACACCTGCTGAACGCTGGCAGAAGACCTCAGACTTCCCAAAAGGCAAGAAACTCCCCATATACCTGGGTAGGGAAAAAGAAAAAACAGACAAAACAATAGGGATAGGACCTGCACCTCTGGGAAGGAGATGTGAATGAGGAAAGGTTTCCACACACTAAGAAGCCCCTTTGCAGGTGGAGACTGGGTGGCAGAGGGGGGAAGCTTTGGAGCCACAGAGGAGAGAGGAGCAACAGGGTGCAGAGGGCAAAGAAGAGAGATCCCTGCACAGAGGATTGGTGCCAACCAGGACTCACCAGCCCGAGAGGCTTGTCTGCTCACCCCCTGGAGTGGGCAGGGGCTGCAAGCTGAGGCTTGGGCTTTGGAGGTCAGATACCAGGGAGAGGACTGGGGTTTGCTGTGTGAACACAACCTGAAGGGGGCTAGTGTGCCACAGCTAACTTGGAGGGAGTCCTGGAAAAAGTCTGGAGCTGCCAAAGAGGCAAGAGAATTTTTCTTGCCTCTTTGTTTTGTGGTGAGCAAGGAAAGGGGATTCAGAGCGCTGCTTAACTGAGCTCCAGAGACAGGCGTGAGGTGTGGCTATCAGCGCAGACCCCAGAGAAGGGCATGGGATGCCAAGGCTGCTGCTGAAGCCACCAAGAAGCCTGTGTGCAAGCACAGGTCACTATGCACACCTCCCCTCCTGGGAGCCTGTGCAGCCTGCCACTGCCAGGGTCCCGGGATCCAGGGACAACTTCCACGGGAGAGCACATGGCTCACCTCAGGCTGTTGTAATGTCATGCTGGCCTCTGCTTCCGCAGGCTCACCCTGCATTCCCATACCCCTCCCTCTCCCTGCCTGAAAGAGCTGGAGCCCCCGAATCAGCTGCTCCTTTAACCCTGTCTTGTCTGAGGGAAAATTAGACGCCCTCAGGTGGCCTACGTGCAGAGGTGGGGCCAAATCCAAAGCTGAACCCCAGGAGCTGTGTGAACAAAGAAGAGAAAGGGAAATTTCTCCCAGCAGCCTCAGGAGCAGCAAATTAAATCTCCACCAGCAATGTGATCTATCCTGCATCTTTGGAATACCTGAATAGATAATGAATCATCACAAATTGAGGAGGTGGACTTTGGGAGCAAAGATATGTATATTTTTTCCCTTTTTCTCATTTTGCGAGTGTGTATATGTATGCTTATGTGTGTGATTTTGCCTGTATAGCTTTGCTTTTACCATTTGTCCTAGGGTTCTGTCTTTGTTTTTCTTTTCTTTAGTACAGTTTTTAGCACTTGTTATCATTGGTGGATTTTTTTTTTGGTTTGGTTGCTCTCTTTCTTTTTATTTAAAAAAATTTAATAATTATTTTTTTAATTTTTATTTTAATAACTTAATTTCATTTCATTTTATTTTATATTATTTATTTTACCTTTTTCTTTATTTCTTTTTTTCTCACTTTTATTCTGAGCTATGTGGCTAACAGGCTATTGGTGCACCGGCCAGTCGTCAGGGCTGTGCCTCTGAGGTGGGAGAGCCAAGTTCAGGACATTGGTCCACCAGAGACCATCCAGTTCCATGTAATATCAAACAGCAAATATCTCCCAGAGATCTCCACCTCAACATCAACACCCAATTCCACTCAACGACCAGCAAGCTACAGTGCTGGACACCCTATCACAAACAACTAGCAAGACAGGAACATAACCACACTCATTAGCAGAGAGGCTGCCTAAAATCATAATAAGGTCACAAACATCCCAAAACACACTACCAGACATGGACCTACCCACCACAAAGACAAGATCTAGCCTCATCCACCAGAACACAGGCACTAGTCCCTTTGACCAGGAAGCCTACACAACTCACTGAACCAACCGTAGCCACTTAGGGCAGACACCAAAAACAATGGGAACTATGAACCTGCAGCCTGTGAAAAGGAGACCCAAACACAGTAAGTTAAGCAAAATGAGAAGACAGAGAAAAACACAGCAGATGATGGAGCAAGGCGAAAACAAACCAGACCAAACAAATGAAGAGGAAATGGGAAGTCTACCTTAAAAAGAATTCAGAATAATGATAGTAAGATGATCCAAAATCTTGGAAATAGAATGGAGACAGTACAGGAAGTGTTTAACAAGGACCTAGAAGAACTAAAGAGCAAACAATGTTGAACAACACAATAAAAGAAAATAAAAATTCTCTACAAAGGATTAATAGTGAAATAACTGAGGCAGAAGAATGGATAAGTGACCTGGAAGATAAAAGAGTGGAATTAAATACTGCAGAGCAGAAGAAACAAAAAAGAATGAAAAGAATTGAGGACAGTCTCAGAGACATCTGGGACAACATTAAATGCACAAACATGAGAATTATACGGGGTCATAGAAAAAGAGAAAAAGAAAGGGACTGAGAAAATATTTGTAGAGTTTATAGTTGAAAACTTCCCTAATATGGGAAAGGAAATAGTCAATCAAGTCCAGGAAGCACAGAGTCCCACGCAGGATAAATCCAAGGAGAAAGATGCTAAGACACATATTAATCAAATTATCAAAAACTAAACACAAAGAAAAAGTTTTAAAAGCAGCAAGGGAGAAACAACAAATAACATACAAGGGAATCCCCATAAGGTTAACAGCTGATATTTCATCAGAAACCCTGTAAGCCAGAAGGGAGTGGCAGGACATATTTAAAGTGATGAAATGAAAAAATCTACAACCAAGACTACTCTACCAGCAAGGATTTGGTTCAGACTTGAAGGAGAAATTAAAACCTTTAAAGACAAGCGAAAGCTAAGAGAATTCAGCACCACCAAACCAGTGTTACAAGAAATGCTAAAGGAATTTCTCTAGGCAGGAAGCACAAGAGAAGGAAAAGATCTACAATAATAATCCCAAAACAATTAAGAAAATGGGAATAGAAACATACATATCGATAATTACCTTAAATGTAAATGGACTAAATGCTCTAACCAAAAGACATAGACTGGCTGAATGCATACAAAAACAAGACCCATACATATGCTGTGTACAAAAAGCCTCACTTCAGACCTGGGGATGCATACAGACTCAAAGTGAGGGGATAGAAAAAGATATTCTAAGCAAATTGAAGTCAAAGAAAGCTGGAGTAGCATTTCTCGTATCAAACAAAATAGACTTTGAAACAAAGACTATTACAAGACAGAAAGAAGGACACTACATAATGATCAAGGGATGAATCCAAGAAGAATATATAAGAATTGTAAATATTTATGTACCCAACATAGGAGCATCTCAATACATAATGCAAATACTAACAGCCATAAAAGGGGAAATTGACAGTAACACAATCATAGTAGGGGACTTTAACACCCCACTTTCAGCAATGGGCAGATCATCCAAAATGAAAATAAATAAGGAAACACAAGCTTTAAATGATACATTAAACAAGATGGACTTCACTGATATTTATAGGATATTCCATCCAAAAACCACAGTATACACATTTTTCGCAAGTGCTCATGGAACACTCTCCAGGATAGATCATATCTTGGGTCACAAGTCAAGCCTTGGTAAATTTAAGAAAATTGAAATCGTATCACGTATCTTTTCTGACCACAACACTATGAGAGTATATATCAGTTACAGGAAAATCTGTAAAAAGTACAAACACATGGAGGCTAAATAATACACTACTAAATAACCAAGAGATCACTGAAGAAATCAAACAGGAAATCAAAAAATACCTAAAAATATATGACAATGAAAACACGACGATCCAAAACTTATGGGATGCAGCAAATGCCGTTATAAGAGGGAAGTTTTTAGCATTACAATCCTACCTTAAGAAAGAAGAAACAGCTCAATTAAACAACATAACCTTACACCTAAAACAATTATAGAAAGAGGAAGAAAAAAAACTCCAAATTTAGCAGAAGGAAAGAAATCATAAAGATCAGAGCAGAAATAAATGATATAGAAGCAAAGAAAACAATAGCAAAGATCAATAAAACTAAAAGCTGGTTCCTTGAGAAGATAAACAAAATTGATAAACCATTAGCCAGACTCAGCAAAAAAAGGGAGAAGACTCAAATCAATAGAATTAGAAATGAAAAATGAAAAGTAACAACTGACATTGCAGAAATACAAAGGATCATGAGAAATTGCTACAAGTAACTGTATGCCAATGAAATGGACAACCTGGAAGAAATGGACAAATTCTTAGAAAGGTATAACCCTCCAAGACTGAACCAGGAAGATATAGAAAATATGAACAGAGCAAGCATAAGTAAGGAAATTGAAACTGTGATTAAAATTCTTCCAACAAACAAAAACCCAGGACCAGATGGCTTCACAGGGGAATTCTATCAAACATTTAGAGAAGAGCTAACACCTATCCTTCTCAAACTCTTCCAAAATATAGCAGAGGGAGGAACACTCCCAAACTCATTCTATGAGGCCACCATCACCTTGATACCAAAAGCAGACAAAGATGTCACAAAGAAAGAAAACTACAGGCCAATATCATTGAGGAATATAGAGGCAAAAATCCTCAACAAAATACTAGTAAACAGAATCCAACAGCACTTTAAACGGATCATACATCATGATTATCATACACCATGATCAAGTGGGGTTTATCCCAGGAATGCAAGGACTATCAATATACACCAATCAATGAATGTGATACACCATATTAACAAATTGAAGGAGAAAAATCATAAGATCATCTCAATAGATGCAGAGAGAGCTTATGACAAAATTCAACACCCATTTATGATAAAAACCCTCCAGAAACTAGGCTTAGAGGGAACTTTCCTCAACATAATAAAGGCCATATATAAGAGAAACCCACAGCCAACATCATCCTCAATGGTGAAAAACTGAAACCGTTTCCACTAAGATCAGGAACAAGACGAGTTTGCCCACTGTGACTACTATTATTCAACATAGGTTTGGAAGTTTTAGCCACAGCAATCGGAGAAGAAAAATAAATAAAAGGAATCCAAATCAGAAAAGAAGTAAAGCTGTCACTGTTTGCAGATGACATGATACTATATATAGAGAATCCTAAAGATGCTAGCAGAAAACTACTAGAGCTAATCAATGAGTTTGGTAAAGTAGCAGGATACAAAATTAATGCACATAAACCTCTGGCATTCCTATACACTAATGATGAAAAATCGGAAAGTGAAATTAAGAAAAGTCCCATTTACCATTGCAAGAAAAAGAATATCTACAAATACACCTACCTAAGGAGACAAAAGACCTGTATGCAGAAAACTTTAAGACACTGATGAAAGAAACTAAAGGTGATACAAACAGATGGAGAGATATACCATGTTCCTGGATTGGAAGAATCAACATTGTGAAAATGACTCTACTACCCAAAGCAATCTACAGATTCAATGCAATCCCTATCAAACTACCACTGGCATTTTTCACAGAACAAGAACAAAAATTTTCACAAATTGTATGGAGACACAAAAGACCCCGAATAGCAAAAGCAATCTTGAGAAAGAGAAACAGAGCTGGAGGAATCAGGCTCCCTGACTTCACAGTATACTACAAAGCTACAGCAATGAAGACAGTATGGTACTGGCAGAAAAGCAGTAATATTGATCAATAGAACAGGATAGAAGGCCCAGAGATAAACCCATGCACATATGGTCACCTTATCTTTGATAAAGGAGTCAAGAATATACAGCAGAGAAAAGACAACCTCTTTAATAAGTGGTGCTGGGAAAACTGGACAGGTACATATAAAGTATGAAATTAGAACACTCCCTAACACCATACACAAAAATAAACTCAAAATGAATTAAATACCTAAATGTAAGACCAGACACTATCAAACTCTTAGAGGAAAACATTGGCAGAACACTCTGACATAAATCAAAGCAAGATCCTTTTTGACCCACCTCTTAGAGAAATGGAAATAAAAACAAAACTAAACAAATGGGACCTAATGAAATTTAAAAGCTTTTGCACAGCAAAGGAAACCATAAAGAAGACCAAAAGACAACCCTCAGAATGGGAGAAAATATTTGCAAATGAAGCAACTGATAAAGGATTAATCTCCAAAATGTACAAGTAGCTCAAGCAGTTCAATATCAAAAAAGCAAACAACAAAATCCCAAAATGGGCAGAAGACCTAAGTAGACATTTCTCCAAAGAAGATATAAAGATTGTGAACAAACACATGAGAGAATGCTCAACACCATTAATCATTAGAGAAATGGAAATCAAAACTACAGTGAGATATCATCTCTCACCGTTCAGAATGGCCATCATCAAAAAAATCTACTAGCAATAAAGGCTGGAGGGGGTGTGGAGAATAGGGAACTTCTTGCACTTTTGGTGGGAATGTAAGTTGATACAGCCACTATTGAGAACTGTACGGAGGTTCCTTGAAAAACTAAAAATAGAACTACCATAAGACCCAGCAATCCCACTACTGGGCATATACCCTGAGAAAACCATAATTTAAAAAGAGTCATATACCACCATGTTCATTTCATCTCTATTTACAATAGCCAGGACATGGAAGCAACCTAAGTGTCCTTCGACAGATGAATGGATAAAGAAGATATGGCCCATATATACGATGGACTATTACTCAGCTATAAAAAGAAACAAAATTGAGTTTTTTGTAGTGAGGTGGATGGACCTAGAGTCTGTCATACAGAGTGAAGTAAGTCAGAAAGAGAATAACAAATACTGTATCCTAACACATATATATGGAATAAAAAAAAAAAGAAAAATTGTCATGAAGAACTTAGGGACAGGACAGGAATAAATACTCAGACCTACTAGAGAACGGACTTGAGGCCTCGGGGAGGGGGAATGGTAAGCTGAGTCAAAGAGAGTGGCATGGACTTATATACATTACCAAATATAAAAAAGATAGCTAGTGGGAAGCAGCTGCATGGCACAGGGAGATCAGCTTTGTGCTTTGTGACCACCTAGAGAGATGCGATGTGGAGGGTGGGAGGGAGGGAGAAGCAAGAGGGAAGAGATATGGGGATATATGTATATGTATAGCTGATTCACTTTGTTATAAAGCAGAAGCTAACACACCATTGTAACGCAATTATAGTCCAATAAAGATGTTAAACAAAAAATGCCCGATTTCTCAGATAGAGTGGAATATGCACAGGGCCCTTGGCAGAGTTGTTGCCTTCCCTGGTCAGGGAGGTGAACAAGGAAAAGAGCTGCCATGGTGCTCCTGTAATCTCACCCATCTCCTCTTGATGGCAGTTGACTCAGTGGCCCACAATAGCTTTCAGTTTGGCAGGACATGGGTGAGGTGAGGGGAAGTTCTCTGCAGAAGTTGAGCTACTCAGGGCAGATTGCAGGTAGACTGTCTTGCAGAAGAATCTGTTGCTTAAGAAAACCACCAAGGAGAAGAGGTGCAATTGGAAAGACACTGATAATGAATAAAGGAACGAGGATAGAGAAGAGGCAGGCACTGACAACGTAGGAGTACTGCATTGCTTTGAGGAAAGACGAGGGCAAACCAAATGCAAAGTAGTAAGGCCAATTCTTTCTATGTTTGACAACTGTTGGTGAATTTCAATTCCTTTATTGAACCAACGATACTTGAAGCAGTATAGTGAGTAGAGAAGAGACATGTGCAGGAGACTAACCAGCTGACCAACAAGATGGATGGGGAAGAGACTCATAAACATCCCCTGGAGGAGAAAAAGAGCCTGCAGCAATAGGTTGAAGAGCATGTCAGCAATTATTTTTCTGAAACTAACGAATGGTGAGCCTTTCTCCTTGATACCTCGAATTATTTTTCTGAAACTAACGAATGGTGAGCCTTTCTCCTTGATACCTCGAATGCCAGATCAGTTATACCCTGAAACCAGATTGCGTTCACAACTTTGCTAAGCACAAACGGGGAGCACCCAAAGAACACTGAAAATTGACGTGAGGAAGAATACTAGCCAC
Source organism: Phocoena phocoena (assembly GCF_963924675.1). NCBI lineage: Eukaryota > Metazoa > Chordata > Mammalia > Artiodactyla > Phocoenidae > Phocoena > Phocoena phocoena. The sequence goes on along the minus strand of NC_089240.1, from coordinate 72,059,501 downwards.
AACAAAACATCCTGAGGGAGTGATGGTTCACCAAAATTTGGCCCACTGCTGACTGAAGCACAGGAATAAACACTCAATAAAACAAGAGGAGACAACCAGAATACTCCACCATTCCAAGTGCAGCACTGAAAAATTCTACTAACAATATGTGGTTCACTGTCTTGCTTCCTCTCTATACTCTGGGCTCTCCTCTGAGCCCAGACACTGCTTGCCCTTCTTCGATGCTGCTCCTCTCTCTTTTGTTGACTTTGACCATCTAGCTTTGAGATGGTACAACTTCCCCAGATGGAGTCTTTTATTCCCCTGGCAAGGTCCTGTAGAAAAATTTTGACACTGTCTGCCATCTCTTCACTGCCCAAACTATCAACTACACAATGGAGAGAGAAATGCCCCCAAATCTTTCACCATGAAGGACCCGGCAGCTTTGCCCCTCCATGCCCGGCCGCCCACTACCACCTATCAGTGAATTTTTATTGAAGCTCCCGCCTATTCGGTGAATTTTTATCGATTGCCTACTATGCACCAAAAATTACCCCAAGAACTGGTGATTGACTAGTGAACAAAACAAGGTTGAAACCTTCTTGGAACTGAAGTTCTTAATTGACCCCAAACCATTCAGTTACAAAACAGCAGAGTTGAGACTGAAATTGAACAATGCAGATATGGGAGAGGAACATTTGGGAATTAAGGACGATTGATGATGTAGGTGAACTAGGATCCAGAGACCCACCCACATACCACTTCTCTCCCCCATCCTCACCAGCTAGAGTGTAATCACAAAAGCAGAGAAATCAGAAGTATGTATGCAAGTACATAACATATTTGTAACACTGAGCCTGCCTCATTATGGTTGTGTTCAACTGCAAAGAAGCAAATAGTTTCTCAGGGAGAAGATGCAGCACAGGGTTAAAGAAAGATGATCATTTTAACTTTAACATTTTCAGCTTTTAACTCTACATTATTGAGGGGTAAAACAAATTTCAATCTCCATGCTTTGTAAACAAAAATAATCTAACTGGTTTTGCAGAGCAGCTTGAAAATCCTGTCCAGATACATTTTATTTATCTAAGTATATGGCTTTTTGTTGGTTCTTTTAAATTCCCTCAGGAGAAGATTCTGGCTAAATTACAATACTTATAATAAGCTGAGCCTCCTAAGTGGCAACTTTATCCTCTTTCACCTTCCAGTTTGTCTAATCTTTACTTCTTCCCATAATTAAACTGATCTCAATCCACTTCTCTCATGATATCCTAACTCTGTTCAGCCTTTTTATTTTTGGTTGCTCCTGATCTTCCTTATTTTCCATTTATTGTCATTTTAGTCAAGGGATTTATGCATTCTGGTATATAACATGACTCAGAAATAGGGAAGTATTTTTATTCAATCAGTAGATATAATCCAATTTATATTAATCATTTTCATTAATTTTCCACTCACAGACTCCTACTTTGGGAAGGGCACTCTACAGCCTTCAAATTGGAAAATAAAAGGAAATAAGACATGGTTCCTGAATCAAAGGGGCTTACAGTTCCTCTCAGGAAGGGGAATAAGATATGTCCACAAACATCTATGTAAAATATATGGTGAGGTGTATGATAGATGCCATAAGAGAAATACAGATGAAGTCTTACTGAAGTTCAGAGGCTGGAGATAACACATTTGTTTGGGAAATCAGAAAAGGATTTATTGTGGTATTTAAGGAAATATTACAATGAACATCATTATTGGTACCATTTTACTAATGTGGAAATAAAAGCTTAAATAAGTGTGACTTGCTTAGGTCTTCTGACTAAATGTGTCACTCTCTATCTTTTCTGACAGTTATTCTGGGGGTAATTTTGACAAGTTTTGATAACCTATATTGGATTTGGGGTTAAAAGAAGAAAAGTCACATATGACATAAGCTTTTCAGTTTGAGATACAGGGAACATGGTAGCCCAATTAAAAGGAGTAAGAGTAGGGGAGAGGAGAAGCTGGTTTTGGAAATGGGGAGACTGAGATCTGTTTGAACCAGTAGCCTTTGAGACACATGGCAACGAAGATGCCCAACAGGCAGTTAAAAAGTGACTTGAGGAAGGTCACATTTGTGTTAAAGATATAGGAGTTATTCCTCTTAAAGTTATCTTTGTAGCTGTGGGAATGAGTGAGATCACTGAGGGGTAATGGAAGGGGTTGAGGTCAGAACCTAAAATGCCTACTCTAAAAGAACAGAAGGAAGGAACCACTTTCACAGGTAGAGGAGCGGTCAGAGAGGGATGTGAACACAGACTAACTGAAGCAAATAGAGAAAGGGGGTGGTCAACCATCTCAAATGGCCAAAGGGCCAAGGAGGATGAGGTTTGAAAATAGAGTTTGACCATTAAGAAAGCAATGGTGATGTTTGAGAGAGCAGTTGTGGTATACATACGGAGGCAAAATCCAGATGCAAAAAGTTAATGGGTGACTGGATCAAGAAGTGGAGGAAATAAGCGAGGATTACTCTCCTAAAAAGGATATTGGTCAAAGGAGGAGAGGTGGGGTAGTATCACAGAATCTTGAAGATCTAAGAGATTTATAGACAGGGAAATAACTAGTAGTAAGGAAAAGTTAAGATGCAGCAGAGAAAGGGAAGAAAGGGGACACAATTCTGGAAGAGTCAAGAGTGGATAGGATTCCCGGTACAGACAGAGAAGTGACTTCCAGATAAAAGAGGGGTCTGTTATTCCATAATGAGTGGAACGAGCAGAAACTGAAGAGATTTTTGAGGTGGGGAGGAAAATGGAGGAATCTCATTGGACAGATTATATTGGTTTTCTCAGTAAGTAGAAGGTGAATGAACGAACATGAGCATGGGGCTTTGAGGAAAAAAAATATTTGTAACCGTAGTTATAGAGAACTTGGTGAATACAAGTATGACCATGAATGTCGGAGGGCCTCTTAAAGTTGGATAACTTGAATTCGTACTGAGCCACATCAGCAAATCTTTTTAAAAAAATGTTCTCCAACAAGGTTTCATGGCCTGGAAACAGTAAAGTGGATGCTGGGGAATATGTACTTTGTTAGATGTGAGAACTACTCCCAGACGTTCTAAAAGTAACAATTAAATTATAAGATCAGCCATCTTTGAAAACACCTGTTAAATTTTAGGGTGGGTCTGGCACCAATTCCAATGTACAGGTAGAAAAATAAAATAAGCTACCAAATAGTGAAACTGTTTAGCAACTCATTTGTTAGAAATCTAAAACTTTTGATTAATTTTGCTGACCTGTTTTATGCAGAGTGATCTATTCATATTAATATTTGGTTTTACTTTCTTATAGATTTGGGGAAAATAATAGTTCCCTAAATTTAGAAGTTTTTCTTTCAGTAGATCATCTAAAATAAGTCCAACACACAGTTTAGGGAGAATTAATACTCTTAGCACCTAAGTCCTTTTTCTTCTTAAAAAATAATAATGGTTCAGCATTTAGAGTGAATTTTAGTTCATAGAGAAGAAAATTTCATGCTTTTGTTAAATTTTTTTCCCCTATTAGAAGATGCTTATATCCTTATATAAGAGTTCATATCGTCCCTTCTCATCCAATCATCTGTTCATTCACTATGGGGTATTTAAGATGGATAAAGTTCCTGTCCTCAACAAGCTTACTTTTGTGTATTTTTAAACTTTATATCCTAGAAAAGTTCTAACAAGATTCTCATAAATTATTTTAAAACCAGTATTGATTTTAAATATTATATTACTGTATTATTCAAAGCCAATGCCTTTTATACATTAACTTGACAGATTAAATGTACTTTAACATACATATTTTGCTTGGCATAAAGTTCCCTGCATTACTATCCTTATGATAAAGGAACTGAGACTCAGAGAAGGTAAATGACTTACCTAACTTTCCACAGCATGTAGGTGATAGAGGCAGAACTGAATATAGGTTTTATTAACCCAGAAATTTTGGAACTGAGCCTCAGAGAAGGTAAATGACTTACCTAACTTTCCACAGCATGTAGCTGATAGAGGCAGAACTGAATATAGGTTTTATTAACCCAGAAATTTTTTTTATTATACCTATTTCCATTAATTTTAGTAGTCAAATCCAATAGATTCATAGTAGTTCAAATCCAATCTACTTTGTATTTCTCACCTGTTGACCTCCCTGAAGCATTTATACCTTCACTCACCTTCCTATTGCTTCTTAAAAACTTCTCTTCTCTTGACTGTATGACATTTTTCTCTTATGATTCTCATATGTCTGAAGATTTGAATTTCTGTCTTTGATCTTCATTTGCCTTTTCAGCAATTGCATGGTTTTAACTAGAACTTCTAAACCTATGATTCTGAAATCTAGAACAATAGCCATGAAATCCCCACTTAGTTCCAGACATGTGTTTTCAACTGTGTGCTGTAAAAGAGTTCTTTTGCTAGTTATTTGCAATAAGTTAATACATGTTTAAGGGATTACTATGCACTATATACTTTGCTAAGTGTTATGAGGAATAAAAACATGAATCTGACCTAGATTCTTACCAGGAGCACAGAAAACTCCATGTGTCTCCACTTTTACTGTTTTAGTTTTTGAGCCCATTTACCATATAGTAGATTCCTCAGGTTCAAGACCTCAGAGTCTTCTTTGAAAAGTGCTGTCCTTGATTTAGGATAATTTTCTAACTGGTCTCCTCACCCGTATTCTTTCCATTCCCCAATTAATCTTCCTGAAGTAGACCTAAGTTCAAATCACAGCCCCGTTTAAAAACATTCAAAGGTATCTCACTGCTTGCAGAACCAACTCCATCTGCCAAGTATGACCCCTACATATAACTTTACACTTTTCCAACCTTGGTGTCTTGACTTTGTTTCCATCACTTCAAATACCATTTTCTTTCACCTCCTTATATTTAAAGCCCACCTTTACCTTCTCTTAAATGCTACCTGATCCAAGTAACCTACCTAAGCACTGCCAATGGAACTCGGTTTTTCTTCTTCTGAATTCCATCCCATAAGTTATTTCTCTGTACTTTTTATTGGCCCTTGCCTCTTTCTCCCTTGTATTATAGGTATTTGTGTTCATATATCATCTAGACTAGGGATTAGCAAACTTTTCCTGTAAAGGGCAATATAGTAAATATTTTAGGCTTTGTTGGCCACATGGGGTCTTTGTCTTCTTTCTTTTTACTTATAGTCCTTTAGAAATATAGGGTCTTGGTCTTCCTTCTTTTTACTTACAATCCTTTAAAAATATAAATACCATTCTTAGCTTGAGAACATTACAAGTATAGGCTGCTGGCTACAGTTTGAACCCTGATCAATATTCAGTGCTCCTAGTAATAATCTAACTTTGCTTCATGCCTTATAATACTTAGCAAAGTATATTGTGCATAATAAGCTCTTAAACATGTTACATGAATGTAGACATGTGTTACATGTATTACCAAAGAGGCTTTTTTTACAAAAACAAACACAAAATAGTTTCTAGGGGAATTTTAAAATATATATCCATCTTTAGATTTGGTAATTCATCAGCTGGTCAAAACGAATCACTTATATGTTTGTTTTACCAAAGTATCCCAGGAACATTAAGTTAAAGCACCCTTTATCCAAACTTGAATACAAGAAGTGTATACTTTGGGTTCAAGAGTGTCTTGCCTTCTCAAAAACCAGTGTTTTAGTCCAGTTCTAACAGTTTTTACAATAGCAGACTACAAAAATGCTATCATATTTTGTTGGTTTTGAAATGGTCCTAAGCACATTAACTGGTAATAGGTTTAGCCAATCCCCTTCTCTACTGTTCCCTTGCATTACAAAAATAAATGAATGCAATTTTTGGTTTGTAACAAAATAACCCTCACTCTCCCTATACAAGTGAAAAGTCATATGAAAACCAAAAGAAAGGAGAGGAGTATAATACACAGTACATTTATTTTGGACTCCTGGTCTGATTCTTATTAGCCCTTCCTGGTTTCTTTCAGATCTTGGGTATGTCACCACCCATTATTATATTGGTGACAACCTCTAAGCACTTGGATAATCCTACATCAATTTAGTTGATTATATGGAGATACAGTGGTTCTTAAAGCCTCTACTCTGTTCTCAGTATTCAAAACATACTTTGTACTGAGAGCCTTAGCTTTGATTGTAATCACAAGTAGGAATTGTACACTTCAAGGGAACCCAAATTGAGTTCCAAGAAAAAAATCTTTAATACAGTTCTACGTACTTTATGGCTCAGTGGTGCTGAATTATGTTTATTTTGCATTTCTCTAATAATAACTTTGGCATAGAAAGTAACTTGCCAGTGAACCCAGTTTAGATGAGGTTGACCTCATGCCTGTCTACCTCAGAGGAAACTTATCTTGCCTTAGGAACAGAAAAAAAATCTTTCCCACTCTTCCAATTTCCCCAAAACACTGTTAGGCTTAGTAAAATGTAGTGGGAGATACAGTTTGCTCTGTTTGAGAAAATGGACTATTTTTATTACTATATCCTTATATCTCTCAGAACCTTTTTGGGATGTCATTCCACTTTCCTCCTAAAGTCTGCCACTACCTCAGATTTTATTGGAGAATGCATATTTGCTTAAGTTCAGATTCCTCTGAAAAGGTAACTTTCAAAGCAAAACACAGTCTTTACTGTCTTTATAGGAACCACTGTCGCCATTCCTAAGAGGAGGCCATTTCTTTCCAGGAAATAATGTTATTTATGAAAAAACCATAAGAAAAGTGGAGAAGCTAAATACAGATCAGGTAAGTGAAATTTGTTTTAAGGCTTATTTTATGTGTATACTTTTGAATTATGAATATTTTAATAGAGCTAAAATGACCTTCAATTGTCAAGTGCCAGGCAAGCTCGCTATATAATGATACCTCATTATATCTACAGCCCTTTGTATCATCCTTAACACTTTCATTTCCATTTCCTCATTTGAAGTATTGTCCGCATTTTACTGAAAGGGAAACTAAAATAAAGATATGTCCAGTCACGGGGAAAATTAAGAATCTGAACTTAATATAGATATCTCAATGTTTTGTATGTTTCTTTTAAATGAGGCTCACAAAAATCATAAAACATTGCAATTTTATCTTAATTCATTTAATATGAAGTGAATTTTTAAATGAACACTATCTATGAACAGATCTGTAAAATACTGTATACTGTAAAAGGTCTAGAAAGCTAAAGCTTGAAGTCAGTTTTTGAAATTCCATTAAGCTAAATTGAGAGACCAAGTACAGAGTACAAAACTGCAGCAGGGTGATGGTAATTCCATGGCATCTAGAGCTCCTCTCTCCCCCTGCGCTTCCGTCCTTTAAGCAGAGTTGTTACTGTAACCAGAAGAGGTTTCACATTGATCTCCTCAGTGGGTACAAGCATTCGCAGCCCAGACAAATCCTGGAATTTATCTCTTGAACTAGGACAGTGTATTAGCTTCTCAGGGCTGTGGTAACAAAGTATCACAATCTGGGTGGCTTGAAACAACAGAAATTTATCGTCTCACAGTTCTGGAGGTCAGGACTATGAAATTGCCATGTTTAAAGGGCGATGCCCCCTCTAGAGCCTCTATAGAAGGAACTCTTCCCTGCCTATCTCCTAGTTTCTGGTGGCCTCAAGTGTTCCTCAGGTTGTAGGTGCATAATTTTAATTCTCTATTGTCACATAGCACCCTCCCTCTGTGTCTTCACATGGTCTTCCCTCTGTGCATGTTTGTCTCTGTGTCAAATTTCCTCTTTTTATGAGGACACCAGTCATGTTTGATTAGGACCCATCCTATTGACCTCATTTTAACTTGATTACCTCTGTAAAGACCCTGTTTCCAAATAAGTTCACATTCCGAAGTACTGGGAGTTAGGACTTCAATGAATCTTTTTTTGGGAGGCACAATTCAACCCAAAACAGGCAGTTAAATATTATCAAATGAATTTTGATCACAAAATCATTTTTCTCATATACAACTGAAACATTAAAATATACTAAATTCTCTTTTTTTCATTTTTCTTGGCATGAGAACATGTCTTATTTTTATGAGCATTTATGGTCAGTTGTTACCCAATTCATAGGAACTAATACATCATTACTCATTTGATACCCAATAAAAATGAAAAAGAGTAAACTCTCAGGATCATAAATATCCAAATCTTTAAGATTCTAGTCTGCTTGGAAAACTGTATATAGTCTGAAGGGTTTAGTAGAGTACATATTAAATACATATTTTCCAAAAGAACTGCAGAATATTTCTAGACATTATGATACCAAACAGAAAAATTTCTCAAAATATTTTAGTTCTTCAGAAGGCATTTTCCTCAAGCTACCAGATTATAACATCTGTCCTTTATCTAACTGGACAGCCAAAACAATGCCTGACACACTTTAAATAGGAAGGAATATTTGAGACACATCATTTCATGCTGCTTCCAACTTCTTGTTTCAAAGGGAATAAACAGCTTTTCTAAATCTTGGCCCTAGAAGAAAATATTGAATATCCTATACATTATTATTGCTATGCATCTGGAAAAATTAAAGAAGAATTCCTTTAATAGAACATTGCTGCTACTTACTGTTAACTAGAATATTTACTTTTACATGTCCACTTTTCTTATTAATGACTTAAATGATTTGGGAGTTTTGGAACTGCCATGGGAGGCTTCCCAAGGTAAAAGGAAACATGCATACAACTGCTTTGACCTAGTTGAGTTTCCTCAGTGACAGAAATACAATGCGATGAGCTGGATAAAGCCAGAGTCTGGATGAACCTGTTTAATGTCATATGAGACTAATCCAAATAGGACTAGCTCTTAGGAGACGGGACCTGTCCAAAAAAAGAGGTATTTATAGTAGAAGGGTGGTAAAGTGGTGTCAGTTGCAAGATAATTATCCAATTCATATAAATTGTACTCTGTGTATATTTTTCTTGAGCAAAAAAGATAAGATATATGGTAAATCAGAAATGTTTGATCTTTTGTACATTAAAAACTCAGCTTGTGGTATGCTTCAAAAGTATGAGAAATGTATGAATATCTTGCTTTGGAACAATAATTTTAGTAGTCAGGTGTGAGGAATAGAAACTGAAAACCTGCTAAGACTTTAGTGGTACCAATGAGTGGTTCAGATGCCAAATAGGCTCAGGAAAACCACAAGACATCCCAGATGGAGAAACTGTCAGCATTCTATTCAACTGATGCGTTAATAAAGAAAGATGATTGAGAAATGGGTTTTGTTTTATTTATTGTCCTTTCAAAGTTTTTTCCTAATCTGCTTTTTAAGGGACACATTTTTTTTTTCAGGAGGAATTCTACTTCAGTAGTGTACAAGCTCCCCACTGGTGAAAGCGTTCTCTGACTATCACTCTGACTTTATCCTAATCTAGTGTATGAAGGTATTTTGTAACATAAAAGAACAGATGACACATTCACCCCCAAAATTTGTACAAAAGTTACTGATAGTACACAGTCAGGCTTCTAAATTGTAGAGCTCTTACTTAGTGCTAGCATATTTGTAAAGTAGGTCATATTTGAAAAGAGCCTAGAGAAAATAATTCTATGAACTGATTCTATGACCTTTATTATCTATATGTCTACCAAGGCAGTGTCTACTTGTAAAATGTGTTTCTTTATATATATTTTTTTTTCTTTCAAAAATTTTTTTGTATACATGAAAAGATATTTGTATACATGGTAAAAAATTTCAAAGCATAAAAAGTATAAAAAGGTACAAAAAGAGTGTGAAAAGAGAATTAAAATGTATATAGTGAAAAAACAGCTTCTTTATCTTGATCCTCTTGTCCCTCAGTTCTTCCTCCCAGAGACAGTTACTCTTAAAATGTTTTTTGCTCTATTAATGCATTTAAAAGCAGCTGTATATATTTGTAAATACACATGTATGTACATTAAACATATTATACAAAAGGAGCATATTATATTCATCCTTATACATCTTGCTTTCTTCATTTAATATAGCTTGAAAATTGTTCCATAAAAAACTTTTAAAATTTGAAGTGCCTTACTTTATTAATATAGGTCACCTTTCCAACAGTCAAAAGGAAATAGAGCATTGAATTTATACTTTCAAAGTTAATTGTATGTGCATGAATGTAGCATTATAATTCAAATAGAGTATGTTTTTCTTTGAAAACTGGCTTTCAGGTGCCTGCTTTCAAAGTAGGATAATAACAAAATAATATAGAAAATTCAAGCATACCTGAAATCCCCCAAACTATAACCAGATATCTATTTTTATTCTGTGCTCTACACTTACCAGAAAAAAGCCATGGTAAATAAGCAAGCAGATAGCAAAGATTTAGTTTGAAAAGAAGTTCCAAAATATTTTGAAGACAGTACAAATTCAGTTTAATGTTCTGACAGAACTCTGAGCAAGAAATCATGAGTTCCAGTCCCAATTTTGCCATTAATTATTTGTGTCATTATAAGTAAATCATCTTACTTCTCTGGACCTCATGGTTATTTTTTTTTTTTCACCTGCAGAATTAATGGGGTGGATGATGATTAAGTTGATGATGATGATGACAGTGATAATATATGATGATAATAATAATAAATGTTAATTATCCACCTACTTTGTACTAAGCACTTAACAAACATTAGTTAATTTACTCCTCATAGCAACCCAGTGAGGTACATACTATCTCCACTTTTACACATGAGGAAACTGAAGCTTATAAAGGTTGTATATACAGTTTCTCAAGATCACAGAGTAAGTGGTAGAATCAGAGTTAGAATCCATGTTTTCTGAATCTGAAGGCTTAGTCACTGTTTTCCAATCTTTTTAAATTTATGCTTGATTTTCACAAGCATAAGAACTTCACCTGCCCCCACTGTGTTTCTAATATGCTTCCTGACATTGAAAATCACTACATTATATTATTTTCTAATTTATATCCATCAACATCTTCAGTATTATTTTGTAATTAGATCCTGAAGTGCCTGTTGAATCATCAAAGAAATATTAATATTAATATTCATTATAGTTTTAGTGTTAAGTATAACTGTAATATTAATTTAATCAGAACATGCAATTCTCTAGCCAACTTAGGTAAGTATTTGGATGTTTACAGCCACCTGGTCAAATAAAAATAGAGTTCAATACAATTTTTCACAATGGAATAATTGGAAAAAATAATATATCACTTATTAAAACTATAAATCCTAGGGTTTGAATTATCTTGTGAAAGAACACATTAAATTTTTTAAAGTGGATTCAGTTGGCTTTTCTTTTATTAGTTATTTTTATTCTGAGTGACTGTTTTTGGCATGTGCATGTATTTTAGGAATGCTATCCTCAGGTTCAGTGCCATCATCACATTGTCTAACAGCCCCAGATCTTCCACTCTCTACACTATCAACAATCCCATTCTAGCCAGCAAATCCAAACCATCACAGGAAGTGATTCAATTTCTACAAACACTGGAATTGAACTGTATCATAGTGACTCAAACCATACACATGAGCAGGTAAGATTAATGAGCTGATTCCTTGTAAAACTGAAATAATCTCTTAAACACTGCTCACACCACTGTATAGGTACCCACATTATTTTTTCATCAAAATATTGAGGAGTTATACCATGAAGATTCATGTTTTATTATGGCATTTTTATATATTTATTTTTTAACATCTTTATTGGAGTATAATTGCTCTACAGTGTAGTGTTAGTTTCTGCTGTATACAAAGTGAATCAGCTATATGCATACATATATCCCCATATCCCTTCCCTCTCTCTTGCGTCTCCCTCCCACCAAAGCACTAAGCTGATCTCCCTGTGCCATGCAGCTGCTTCCCACTAGCTATTTATTTTACATTTGGTAGTGTATATATGTCAGTGCTACTCTCTCACTTCGTCCCAGCTTACCCTTCCCCCTCCCCGTGTCCTCAAGTCCATTCTCTACATATGTGTCTTTATTCCTGTCTTGCCCCTAGGTTCATCAGAGCCATTTTTTTTTAGATTCCATATATATGTGTTAGCATACGGTATTTGTTTTTCTCTTTCTGACTTACTTCACTCTGTACGACAAACTCTAGGCCCATCCACCTCACTACAAATAACTCAATTTTGTTTCTTTTTATGGCTAATATTCCATTATATATATGTGCCACATCCTCTTTATCCATTCATCTGTTGATAGACACTTAGGTTGCTTCCATATCCTGGCTATTGTGAATAGTGCTGCAATGAACTTGTGGTATATGTCTATTTTTGAATTATGGTTTTCTCAGGGTATATGTATTATGACATTTTTAAAACAAAATTTTCCATCTCTTCTCAGAAGACAAAATAATTCAGGTTTATTAATACATTAAATCTATGAGGGGAGTTAAGGACTGATCAATGAACACTTAATTTCTAGCTGATCCTCAGTTCTAAAATGGGTCCAACAGTTGTGCAACATTAAATATTTTCATGAAGTATGATATTTAAGTGAATAATGAATTGGAAGTGATATTGTCTAAGATGGTTGTAATGGTCACCATGTGACCATTATTTCTTATGTTTTCTTTGAAAATATGGCATATTAACTCAAGTCAGAATAGGCATACATTTTATTATTTGTTACATCAACAAAATAGAAACTAAAACTTACTTGCTAAGAAGAAGTATCTTGGGATGCAATCATCAGTGACTAATTTATGTTCTGAATACTTTAGAATCTTGTAAACCTCTGTTATACATGTGTTAAAGGAAAAAAAGATTGTCTTGTTTCTTGGAAAAACTAACAATTATAACTGGAACTGTGGGGAATAATCCACTCTTTGTATTTTTTCATATTTTTTTCTAATAAAGAATAGTTTGCTCAAATTGACCGCTCTCATAGGCAACTCCTACAGAAAGACAAAAGAAAAAGAATAAGAAAAAATAAAGAGGGAGCCTGCCCACATAAGAATATGATTGTTTTATATTAAATATGAATGAGATTATTTCTAAGGACTGAAACTCGAAATATACACTTTAGCCATATTGGTAAAAAAAGAACCACAAAAAATTTAATATCCATGTTTTCCCAATCTAAAAAAGCCTAAAATTATCATGTATGGAAATACTGGTCTTTAGAATTACTCTAAAACATGGTCCAGATGGTGTTGAATTTCTTAAATTAAATGGATTAGTAATAGCCATTAGAAAGACATTTTATTAGGTTAAATCATATGAAATTGTCATTTTTATAGGTCAAAGTTGGTCAAAGAGCAACAGTTTCATACGGTTCAGTCTAATGCTTAACTTCATTACGCTTCAGTTTCTTCATCATAAAATAAAGATTCATCATCCATTTCTTACCGGGTTATTGTAAGAATAAATTATGTCATGTATGTTAAGCACTTAACCATTGTTGAGTGCTGACGGTAAGTACTTAAATGGTAATTACTAATTTTTAGTAGTAATTATTATTTGTAAGCATTAAATCTTCATGCCAGGTACTATGAAAAATACAAACGTGGGTAAGACATTGTCACATTTCTCTTAGGTGCTTATTCTCTAATAAGGGAAAGTCGCAAACACATAAAACATTATACAAAGCAAAGTGTTGTCTGTTATAAAAGAGGATCATGCAGTGTGCTTGGGAACAGAAGAGAGAAGAAATTAATTTCAGCTGGGAGATCTAGGAAAGCTTTGTTGAGGAGGAAGCGATTGTCCTGGGTTTTGAAGAGTGAGCAGAATTTCCAAACGTGGTATTGTGGTGTGTGGCATGGACATCCTAAGAACAGGGAATCTCATGAAAAAAGTCATATATTTGGGAAAGTACACTTTGGGTTTCAGGAATCGTGGTTTGTTTTGTATGGCAAGGAAGACATGAGATGAAGAGTACTAGAGTGTAGGGTTAAAATGATACCTTAAGGCCAGATCATGAGGTCCTTCCCACTGCAGGATCTTAGCTCCCCAACCAGGGATTGAACCCAGGACCTCATCAGTGAAAGCACAGAGTCCTGACCACTGGACCACCAGGGAATTCCCGAATGTTAAGTTTAAAATTTTGAACTTTATTTGGCAGACAATGGAGAAAGATTGAAGGTTATTGAGTAGGAAAATATTGATAGGCATGATTTAGGAGGTTAATTCTAGAAGCTTTGCACAAGATAGATTGAAATATTGATTAGTTTTCTTCTCACAATGATCAGATGAAGAAGGTATCATTGTTGCCGTTATTGTTCAAGAGAAGGAAACTGAGGTTCAAAGAAGTTAAGTTACTTGTGAAGGCTTGCATAGCTCTAGCATGTGGTAGAGCCAGGATTCATATATAGGTAGCCTGACTCCAGAGCTTATTGAGAGTTCCCTCTGGAAGTTGAGTGAGTAATGTGGAGAGTCCTTGGTCAATAATGTAAACATGAATAGGACAGTGGATTAATAGTCTGCCACTGGGGAGATATTCATGCTATAACAGAAAGTGGACTAGCTTCAGGGTAGGAAGACCTGGGTTCCAGTTCCAGCTATGTCCCTTCTAAGCTTTGTATTCTTAATAAATACTAAATCTCTCAGAAATATCCTCATCCATAAATTTTGGTAGTGATGTCTACCTCACAGGGTTGATGTAAAGACTAAATGAAAATATATGTTTGACATGCTTTATAAACTATAAAGCCTACAACATGAAAAAATACCACAGAGAAGAACTTGCAGAGAGATTATTAAAAGCTAAATATTCCAGTAGTCAAAGTGTAAAACTTAAACTAGGATAATGACAGTAGGAATGGAGTGAGGGACAATTATCAGAGATGGGAAAAATATCATAGGATTAAGAATCTTGTACAGTGACAATGGTAATGCTATGATATCCTTTCATTAGCTTAGTGCAACTAATAATATATTTGACCAGACCAGATATTGTCTGTTTAGAAAATAGGCAGAGGTTGGTAACTAATATATTACTTTCTATTTTATTATTCATCTTTTTTTTTTTTTATTCATCTTTTAGTTTGAGATTCCGACTTAGCTTTGTTAAAGGCTGGAGGCTTTTTGTATACTTTTCTTCTGGTTTTTCAGTATTTTATGTGGATAAAGTTGAAGTGCTTCTGAAAATGGAATAGTGCCCTGGGAAGCTTAGAGCTGGTAATTTCCACCTATGTGGATTACACAGGATTGGATCCATTTCTGGTCAGAGTAGGGATGGGATAACCCGATTGTGCAGATCCCATGGACAAAGTAGGGCAGAGAATGGGTTGTCTCACCTAGGCTCCTTGGTGCTTACATGTGTCTTCCACATGAGTGGAAGAGTCTCTGAAGAGTAATGGAGCAGATGTCAGTTAGGCTTCTTTAAAACTAAAGGATGACCCATTTTTAGTTTGTGTTTAGAGTTAAATTGCAATTCAGAGGTAGTATAATAAGATAGAAAGAACACAGACTTTCAATTCAATTATCTGGGTTTATAAAATCTGATTCTACTGAGTTGCATGATCCTAGGTAATTGACTTTAACTGGACTGAGGTAATTGACTTAACTGGACTGCACCTCAATTTCCCCATCTATAAAAGAGGGGGAGAATCACACTTAATGTGCAGTGTATATAAAATGGATTAAATGAGGTAAAATATGTAAAGTATCCAGCTTAGTGCCAAGCACATACTAGGTACACAAATGAATGTTTGATTCTCTGCCTTTTCCTCCCCCAACCCCAGTCCCCAAGTCTTTCAAAGCATCAAAATAAAAAATTGGTTTCCATTGTAATGATATTCTTTTTAAGATTTATTTATTATTTATTTCCTTATTTTATTTATTTTTGGCTGCATCTGGTCTTAATTGAGGTATGTGGGATCGTTCGTTGCAGCACGAGGGCTTCTCTCTAGTTGTGGTGTGTGGGTTTTCTCTTCTCTAGTTGCGGCACACGGGCTCCAGGGTGCGTGGGTACTGTAGTTTGTGGCACGCAGGCTCTCTGGTTGAAGCGCGAGAGCTCAGTTGTTGTGGCACACGGGCTTTAGTTGCTCCGCATGTGGGATCTTAGTTCCCTGACCAGGGATTGAACCCGCGTCCCCTGCATTGTAAGGCGGATTTTTTTACCACAGCACCACCAGGGAAGTCCCTGTAATGATATTTTTAAATGAAACTAAATCACCTTTAAAGTGCTTTCCAAGAAGCAAAAGGCATTAAAATATTTTTGAAAATTAGATGTCCAAAAACCTGGCTTCAAAATATTTTTAATAAAACTAATTTATGTATGTTTTCCATGGTTCTCCTTAGAAAGACCATTATTTTGGTTTCAAATTCGAAACAGCACCAATCACATTTCTTTCCCCGAGGACATTAAGAATAACATGCTGTGATCATTTTCCTGCCATTAGCAAGGAACAGATAATTTCACATATGTTAGTGACAGGGAAAAGCTCAGCTGAACTTGTTTTACAAGTTGTTATACAGGTGGTGTTTATAAGAAAGACTCAAATAATTATATATATTGCATGTACAACTCTTTTGCACTTGGCTTGAGGCTTCCAAGAAAACTTTGAGTCATGGGAAGATGTCAAGGGAAGAGTCTTGCTCACTTGGATAGTGCTATTGCCAATGGAAAATTCTCCAACTTATGATCCTTTCTTCTGTCATTTGAAAATTTAATTTTTGTCAACATCAAGACAGCACAGATCTTAGTGTCAGGTGCTTTTTCTGACAAATATCCAGGAAGCTTGTTACAATGTTTATTTAACATAAGTCGTTCACTAATTATGGAAACTCTGGGCTGCTTAGCTTAATAAACTCAGCATTTCTGCCTGTTCCCTCATTCAGTCACATGTGACTCCAGTCCTTCTCCATCTTTTTTTTTTTTTTCCCTTCGGTAGGCGGGCCTCTCACTGTTGTGGCCTCTCCCATTGCACAGCACAGGCTCCGGACGCGCAGGCTCAGCGGCCATGGCTCACGGGCCCAGCCGCTCAGCGGCATGTGGGATCCTCCCGGACTGGGGCACGAACCCGTGTCCCCTGCATCGGCAGGTGGACTCTCAACCACTGCACCACCAGTGAAGCCCTCTTCTCCATCTTTATTGCCTTCTCCATCCCCATTATTGAAAATGAGTGTCTTTTGTGCAAAACTCTATTCCCTGCTATCCTTTCCCCAAATTTAATTGACATCTGTTTTGGACCCATTTTTTCTCCAACACCACCCTTATCTGTCTCCTGCTACCTCCTGCTCTTGTGCCCTTTTGAACTCTTGTTCTGTGGCAAACAAGAATTGTTATTTATTTACTCTTTTAAAAAGTTTTTATCTTTTTAATCAAAATAATGCATATAGATAGCATAAAAGGTCAAATATTATTAAATGGCATAAAACAAACAGCAAGTTCCTGTCCCAACCCTTTCCATGCACGCCTGATGCCCAGAGGAAACCATTTTCTGTTTTGTTTTGTTTTGTTTTATCACAAATAAGATCTTTTATTTGTCACCATTAAAGTCTGATTTTTAAACAGATTCTTGGACTGGTGGCTCACATCCATTAGCTCTTTCAACTTTAGCACCTGTCTCATCCCCAGCAGCTTCTCCAGAACTACTACCTTCACCATGTAGCTCCATGAGTTTTCCCAATTCAAACTTGGGCTCTTCAGCATTTTTACTTTTCTAACAAAGACATCATGGAGTGGATAAATAGATGGGCGGGGCTTTTCTATGTCTTTTCCAGTGCTGTCTGGAATCAACTGATTGACCACCCCTTTCAAGTCATTTGTCTGCACCTCTTGGGTCATGATTTCCATCATCTTCTTGAAGATCTGGCGGACCTGCTGGTGCTGGGCATAAGAGGTCTTCTGAATCTGATTGTTGCATTTTTTAGTAAAACCCACACAGAATAGATGAAGCAAATAACCATCGGTAGTCTTGACATCAACGTGAGCTTCAGGCATGGTCTGCCATTTTTTTACCATGGAGCACATTTTGTCATGGGTAAGATCCATGCCATGGAAATTAGGCAGTTTTTGCCCTGAACATCCTCAGTAATAAGCTTGAATTTTCTAAATGCAACTTCATCATTCTGCAGATCAACAAGGCTCACTTCAAAAACATGACCCTTGAGGCCATCAGATGCGATTTGGGTTCCTTGAGTTCTTGTGATAGTGTTTTCCCAATATTTCTTATATTGAACATAGCTGGTGCTTTCACATCATACCAATCTTTCTTAGAAAATGGGTCAACGACTTTCTTCTTGGCTCCCTTTTTACCCCCTTTTGTAAGGCGCTTGTTCTTGCCGACTGCCATGGTGCTGCTCAGAGAGCCAAAAGGGCGGAAGTTAGAGGCAACAATTTTCAACTCAGCTTTTTTTCTTCTTGTCTTTACTTCCATATAGCAAAATAATATGGGTATACTTATGCTGCTATTTTTTTGATTTATCAACGTTGTATATTATCTGTTGGTAATTCTGGTACATAAGGATTTAGTTCTATTAATCACCCACCTACCTGTTTACATCCCTTTCATCATCTCAGTATAGTTAAATCCCCATATTTTGGGCTAAATCATTATTCAGTGTTTATATTATTATTGCTATGAAAGTATTATTTACTGATGAACCAATTTGTGTACTATTTTGCTGCTTTTATTAGTACAACCATTATTTGCTGGTGTTAATAATTCCCTAAATGTTTTCATTTGTTTGGTTTTCTATGTATCTATTGCTAATTATTTTCTCAGTACAATTTTTTTTTTTCGGTACGTGGGCCTCTCACTGTTGTGGCCCCTCCTGTTGCACAGCACAGGCTCCAGATGCACAGGCTCAGCGGCCATGGCTCACGGACCCAGCCGCTCCACAGCATGTGGGATCTTCCTGGACCGGGGCACGAGCCTGCGTCCCCTGCATCGGCAGGCAGACTCTCAACCACTGCGCCACCAGGGAAGCCCTCTCAGTACAATTTTATACAGTCAAGTGTTCTGGTTTTTGTTGATCAACCATTTCCTCCCTTTAAAACCCTGCAATCCATATACACCTCTCCTCTTGGCTCATATTATCACTACTACTGACCTTCTAGTCACTCTCATCATCCTTCAACAGTTTCACTGGCAGGCTTACAATCTTCTCCCCACTTTCCCCTGACCCCTGCCCTGGAATCATCTATGAGAACTTCTCCACTCAAATGATAGATCTTTCTCATGCTCTGTCCTCATGGTTCTTCATCACCCTTAATTTCTTCATTTCTACTACATCTTCAGCTCTCATAGACTTTGGCCACTCCTTGAACCTCCACATCACTTGAAACTGTTTCATCTGGAATTCTGAATCTCTTTTTCTCTTATCATCACTTTCTTACTTCATCTCCTACTCCCTAATTCCCATTGAGCCTTGCCCTCAACAAGCTCTCTAGCCCTCAGTTCCAAACCAGGCTGGTGTCCCCTGTCAGCTGATTCAACAATGCTCTTGCTAGAAACCCTTAAAACTGTTGCCTTCTCTGATTAGTCCTCATTTTGCTAATCTCTTACTTCGGATAGACTGCGATCCACTTTCTCTGCACCTAGATTTTGACTTCGTGTGCTAGAGAAAGTTCGCAAACTAGGCCAATTTAGTCTAGTACAGATTATCTCTGTCTTGCTGGATTCCTTCTGTTGCTAGACAGTCCTTTTAGTTAATTCTGATTGACTTGCCACCCCGGTCCTCAGTATATAGTCTTTATTTTTCCCTCTTCACACTCCAGGTCCCATTGCTGTTCTCTTATTTTCTGCAGGTAGCCTTGCCTTCTACCAAGAATGGGCAGTGGAACTCAGATTTTAATGTGTACCAGAATCAGTTGGCTGACCTGCTTAAATATAGATTGCTGGGACTTGATAGTTTGCATTCCCAAGTTCACTCGTTATCCTAATGTTACTTGGTCCAGGGATCACAATTTGAGTTCACTATGTGAACTCCTTCAACACCCTACTTCATTGAAAAATTTCTCTGTACTTTCAGTGAACTTTTGATTCTTCTGGTCTTTGAGAATTAATAATCTAACCTTGTCTTCAAGGTGACTCCATTAGCAACCCTGCCAATCTACTGACTTATGATCTCAATCATTTTTGTTCCCTTCACTTGCAAAATCCCTGAAGGAGGAAGGCATACTCACTGCTGCCATTTCCTCATTACCCACAGATTCCCTAACACCTTGAAAACCAGATTCTAGTTTCAACATTCTTCTGAAACTGCTTTTATTGACCTCTAAGTTGCAAATTCCACTTCCTTTTTTGCTTCATTTTCATCTTATTCCAGTTCGAATAAGATGGAATAGTTGATAATGTTGATCCATTGTATTCTTGATATTCTTTCTTTCCATTATACTGTACTGCTGCTTCTAATTCTTCTCAGGCTCCTCTTCCTTCTTTCATCAGATCTTCCCCAAAGACACATCCCCTTGGCCTTCTCCTTTCTCTACCCCTTCTGCCTTGACTATATGGTGTAAAAGCTTGACTTCTATGACCTTTACATATCACCTTTACATGGACAACTCCCCAAACTTCCCTCCGAAGCTCTAATCTATAATTTCTTTTTGTGTGTGTGGGACATGGGCCTCTCACCACTGTGGCCCCTCCTGCCGAGGAGCACAGGCTCCGGATGCGCAGGCCCAGCGGCCATGGCTCACGAGCCCAGCCGCTCCGCGGCTTGCAGGATCCTCCCAGACCAGAGCACGAACCCGTGTCCCCTGCATTAGCAGGAGGACTCCCAACCACTGTGCCACCAGGGAAGCCCTAATCCATAATTTTTTTCTTTTTTTTAACATCTTTATTGGGGTATAATTGCTTTACAATGGTGTGTTAGTTTCTGATCTATAACAAAGTGAATCAGCCACACATATACATGTGCTCCCATGTGTCTTCCCTCTTGCGTCTCCCTCCCTCCCACTCTCCCCCTCCCACCCCTCCAGGCTGTCCCAAAGCCCCGAGCTAATATCCCTGTGCCTTGCGGCTGCTTCCCCCTAGCTATCTACCTTACTACGTTTGTTAGTGTGTATATGTCCATGACTCTCTCTCGCCCTGTCAAAACTCACCCTTCCCCCTCCCCATATCCTCAAGTCCATTCTCCAGTAGGTCTGCGCCTCTATTCCTGTCTTATCCCTAGGTTCTTCATGACATTTTTTTCCCCCTTAAATTCCATATATATGTGTTAGCATACGGTATTTGTCTTTGTCTTTCTGACTTACTTCACTCTGTATGACAGACTCTAGGTCTATCCATCTCATTACAAATATCTCAATTTCATTTCTTTTTAAGGCTGAGTAATATTCCATTGTGTATATGTGCCACATCTTCTTTATCCATTCGTCCGATGATGGGCACTTAGGTTCTTTCCATCTCCAGGCTATTGTAAATAGAGCTGCAATGAACATTTTGGTACATGACTCTTTTTGAATTTTGGTTTTCTCAGGGTATATGCCCAGTAGTGGGATTGCTGGGTCATATGGTAATTCTATTTGTAGTTTTTTAAGGAACCTCCATACTGTTCTCCATAGTGGCTGAACCAATTCACATTCCCACCAGCAGTGCAAGAGTGTCCCCTTTTCTCCACACCCTCTCCAGCATTTATTGTTTCTAGATTTTTTGACGATGGCCATTCTGACTGGTGTGAGATGATATCTCACTGTAGTTTTGATTTGCATTTCTCTAATGATTAATGATGTTGAGCATTCTTTCATGTGTTTGTTGGCATTCTGTATATCTTCTTTGGAGAAATGTCTGTTTAGGTCTTCTGCCCATTTTTGGATGGGGTTGTTTGTTTTTTTGTTATTGAGCTGCATGAGCTGCTTGTAAATTTTGGAGATTAATCCTTTGTCAGTTGCTTCATTTGCAAATGTTTTCTCCCATTCTGAGGGTTGTCTTTTGGTCTTGATTATGGTTTCCTTTGCTGTGCAAAAGCTTTGAAGTTTCATTAGGTCCCATTTGTTTATTTTTGTTTTTATTTCCATTACTCTAGGAGGTGGGTCAGAAAGGATCTTGCTGTGATTTATGTCATACAGTGTTCTTCCTATGTTTTCCTCTAAGAGTTTGATAGTTTCTGGCCTTACATTTAGGTCTTTAATCCATTTTGAGCTTATTTTTGTGTATGGTGTTAGGGAGTGATCTAATCTCATACTTTTACATGTACCTGTCCAGTTTTCCCAGAACCATTTATTGAAGAGGCTGTCCTTTCTCCACTGTACATTCCTGCCTCCTTTATCAAAGATAAGGTGTCCATATGTGCGTGGGTTTATCTCTGGGCTTTCTATCCTGTTCCACTGATCTATCTTTCTGTTTTTGTGCCAGTACCATACTGTCTTGATTACTGTTGCTTTGTAGTATAGTCTGAAGTCAGGGAGCCTGATTCGTCCAGCTCCTTTTTTCGTTCTCAAGATTGCTTTGGCTATTCGGGGTCTTTTGTGTTTCCATACAAATTGCGAACTTTTTTGTTCTAGTTCTGTGAAAAATGCCAGTGGTAGTTTGATAGGGATTGCATTGAATCTGTAGATTGCTTTGGGTAGTAGAGTCATTTTCACAATGTTGATTCTTCCCATCCAAGAACATGGTATATCTCTCCATCTATTTGTATCATCTTGAATTTCTTTCATCAGTGTCTTATAATTTTCTGCATACAGGTCTTTCGTCTCCTTAGGTAGGTTTATTCCTAGATATTTTGTTCTTTTTGTTGCAATGGTAAATGGGAGTGTTTTCTTGATTTCACTTTCAGATTTTTCATCATTAGTATATAGGAATGCCAGAGATTTCTGTGCATTAATTTTGTATCCTGCTACTTTACCAAATTCATTGATTAGCTCTAGTAGTTTTCTGGTAGCATGTATAGGATTCTCTATGTATAGTATCATGTCATCTGCAAACAGTGACAGCTTTACTTCTTCTTTTCCGATTTGGATTCCTTTTATTTCCTTTTCTTCTCTGATTGCTGTGGCTAAAACTTCCAAAACTATGTTGAATAAGAGTGGTGAGAGTGGGCAACCTTGTCTTGTTCCTGATCTTAGTGGAAATGCTTTCAGTTTTTCACCATTGAGGATGATGTTTGCTGTGGGCTTGTCATATATGGCCTTTATTATGTTGAGGAAAGTTCCCTCTATGCCCACTTTCTGGAGGGTTTTTATCATAAATGGGTGTTGAATTTTGTCAAAAGCTTTCTCTGCATCTATTGAGATGATCATATGGTTTTTCTCCTTCAATTTGTTAATATGGTTTATCACATTGATAGATTTGCGTATATTGAAGAATCCTTGCATTCCTGGAATAAACCCCACTGGATCATGGTGTATGATCCTTTTAATGTGCTGTTGGATTCTGTTTGCTAGTATTTTGTTGAGGATTTTTGCATCTATGTTCATCAGTGATATTGGCCTGTAGTTTTCTTTCTTTGTGACATCCTTGTCTGGTTTTGGTATCAAGGTGATGGTGGCCTCGTAGAAGGAATTTGGGAGTGTTCCTCCCTCTGCTATATTTTGGAAGAGTGTTAGCTCTTCTCTAAACGTTTGATAGAATTCACCTGTGAAGCCATCTGGTCCTG
The DNA here is from genome assembly GCF_963924675.1 of Phocoena phocoena. Classification (NCBI taxonomy): domain Eukaryota; kingdom Metazoa; phylum Chordata; class Mammalia; order Artiodactyla; family Phocoenidae; genus Phocoena; species Phocoena phocoena. The sequence goes on along the minus strand of NC_089240.1, from coordinate 72,036,115 downwards.
GGCTTTTGTTTGTTGGAAGATTTTTAATCACAGTTTCAATTTCAGTGCTTGTGATTGGTCTGTTCATATTTTCTATTTCTTCCTGATTCAGTCTTGGCAGGTTGTGCATTTCTAAGAATTTGCCCATTTCTTCCAGATTGTCCATTTTATTGGCATAAAATTGCTTGTAGTAATCTCTCATGATTTTTTTTATTTCTGCAGTGTCAGTTGTTATTTCTCCTTTCTCATTTCTAATTCTATTGATTTGAGTCTTCTCCCTTTTTTTCTTGATGAGTCTGGCTAGTGGTTTATCTATTTTGTTTATCTTCTCAAAGAACCAGCTTTTAGTTTTATTGATCTTTGTTATCGTTTCCTTCATTTCTTTTTCATTTATTTCTGATCTGATTTTTATGATTTCTTTCCTTCTGCTAGCTTTGGGGCTTTTTTGTTCTTCTTTCTCTAATTGCTTGAGGTGCAAGGTTAGGTTGTTTATTCGAGATGTTTCCTGCTTCTTAAGGTGGGCTTGTATTGCTATAAACTTCCCCCTTAGAACTGCTTTTGCTGAATCCCATAGGTTTTGGGTCGTTGTGTCTCCATTGTCATTTGTTTCTAGGTATTTTTTTATTTCCTCTTTGATTTCTTCAGTGATCACTTCATTATTAAGTAGTGTATTGTTTAGCCTCCATGTGTTTGTATATTTTACAGATCTTTTCCTGTAATTGATATCTAGTCTCATGGCGTTGTGGTCAGAAAAGATACTTGATACAATTTCAATTTTCTTAAATTTACCAAGGCTTGATTTGTGACCCAAGATATGATCTATCCTGGAGAATGTTCCATGAGCACTTGAGAAAAATGTGTATTCTGTTGTTTTTGGATGGAGTGTCCTATAAATATCAATTAAGTCCATCTTGTTTAATGTATCATTTAAAGCTTGTGTTTCCTTATTTATTTTCATTTTGGATGATCTGTCCATGGGTGAAAGTGGGGTGTTAAAGTCCCCTACTATGAATGTGTTACTGTCAATTTCCCCTTTTATGGCTGTTAGTATTTGCCTTACGTATTGAGGTGCTCCTATGTTGGGTGCATAAATATTTACAATTGTTATATCTTCTTCTTGGATTGATCCCTTGATCATTATGTAGTGTCCTTCTTTATCCCTTTTAATAGTCCTTATTTTAAAGTCTATTTTGTCTGATATGAGAATTGCTACTCCAGCTTTCTTTTGGTTTCCATTTGCATGGAATATCTTTTTCCATCCCCTTACTTTCAGTCTGTATGTGTCTCTAGGTCTGAGGTGGGTCTCTTGTAGACAGCATATATAAGGGTCTTGTTTTTGTATCCATTCAGCCAATCTGTGTCTTTTGGTGGGAGCATTTAGTCCATTTACATTTAAGGTAATTATCGATATGTATGTTCCTATTTCTATTTTGTATATTGTTTTGGGTTCGTTATTATAGGTCGTTTCCTTCTTTTGCATTTCTTATCTAGAGAAATTCCTTTAGCATTTGTTGTAAAGCTGGTTTGGTGGTGCTGAACTCTCTCAGCTTTTGCTTGTCTGTAAAGGTTTTAATTTCTCCATCAAATCTGAATGAGATCCTTGCTGGGTAGAGTAGTCTTGGTTGCAGGTTTTTCTCCTTCATCACTTTCAGTATGTCCTGCCACTCCCTTCTGGCTTGTAGGGTTTCTGCTGAGAGATCAGCTGTTAACCTTATGGGGATTCCCTTGTGTGTTATTTGTTGTTTTTCCATTGCTGCTTTTAATATGCTTTCTTTGTATTTAATTTTTGACAGTTTGATTAATATGTGTCTTGGCGTATTTCTCCTTGTATTTATCCTGTATGGGACTCTCTGTGCTTCCTGGACTTGATTAACTATTTCCTTTCCCATATTAGGGAAGTTTTCAACTATAATCTCTTCAAATATTTTCTCAGTCCCTTTCTTTTTCTCTTCTTCTTCTGGAACCCCTATAATTCGAATGTTGGTGCGTTTAATGTTGTCCCAGAGCTCTCTGAGACTGTCCTCAGTTCTTTTCATTCTTTTTTCTTTATTCTGCTCTGCAGTAGTTATTTCCACTACTTTATCTTCCAGGTCACTTATCCGTTCTTCTGCCTCAGTTATTCTGCTATTGATCCTATCTAGAGTACTTTTAATTTCATTTATTGCATTGTTCATCGTTGCTTGTTTCATCTTTAGTTCTTGTAGGTCCTTGTTAACTGTTTCTTGCATTTTGTCCATTCTACTTCCAAGATTTCGGATCATCCTTACTATCATTATTCTGAATTCTTTTTCAGGTAGATTGCCTATTTCCTCTTCATTTGTTAGGTCTGGTGGGTTTTTATCTTGCTCCTTCATCTGCTGTGTGTTTTTCTGTCTTCTCATTTTGCTTATCTTACTGTGTTTGGGGTCTCCTTTTTGCAGGCTGCACGTTCGTAGTTCCCGCTGTTTTTGATGTCTGTCTCCAGTGGCTAAGGTTGTTTCAGCGGGTTGTGTAGGCTTCCTGGTGGAGGGGACTAGTGCCTGTGTTGTGCTGGATGAGGCTGGATCTTGTCTCTCTAGTGGGCAGGTTCACGTCTGGTGGTGTGTTTTGGGGTGTCTGTGGCCTTGTTATGATTTTAGGCAGTCTCTCTGCTAATGGGTGGGGTTGTGTTCCTGTTTTGCTAGTTGTTTGGCATAGGTTGTGCAGCACTGTGGCTTGCTGGTCGTTGAGTGAAGCTGGGTGCTGGTGTTAAGATGGAGGTCTCTGGGAGATTTCCACCGTTTAATATTATGTGGAGCTGGGAGGTCTCTTGTTGATTAGTGTCCTGAAGTTGGCTCTCCTACCTCAGAGGCAGAGCCCTGACTCCTGGGCTGGAGCACCAAGAGCCTTTCATTCACACGGCTCAGAATAAAAGGGAGGAAAAGTAGAGAGAATTATTAGAAGTATGAGGAAAGAAAGAAGGAAAGGAGGAAAGGAAGGAAGGAAGAAAGAAGCAAAGAAGGAAAGAAAGGAGGGAGGGAGGGAGGAAGGAAGGAAGGAAGGAGGGAAAGAAGGAGAAAATGTAGAGAGAATTAGTAGAAGTATGAGGAAAGAAAGAGGGAAAGGAGGAAAGGAAGGAAGGAAGAAAGAAGCAAAGAAGGAAAGAAAGGAGGGAGGGAGGGAGGGAGGGAGGAAGGAAGGAAAGAAGGAGGGAAAGAAGGAGAAAATGTAGAGAGAATTAGTAGAAGTTTGATGAAAGAGAGAAGGAAAGGAGGAAAGGAAGGAAGGAAGAAAGAAGCAAAGAAGGAAAGAAAGGAGGGAGGGAGGGAGGAAGGAAGGAAGGTAGGAGGGAAAGAAGGAGAAAATGTAGAGAGAATTAGTAGAAGTTTGAGGAAAGAAAGAAGGAAAGGAGGAAAGGAGGAAAGGAAGGAAGGAAGAAAGAAGCAAAGAAGGAAAGAAAGGAGGGAGGGAGGGAGGGAGGAAGGGAGGAAGGAAGGAGGGAAAGAAGGAAAAAAGACAGAAAGAAAGAAGATACAGTAAAAATAAAATAAAGTATAATATAGTTATTGTACTAAAAAATATTTAGAAAGAAAGAAAAGAAAAAAACAAAAGAACAGATAGAACCCTAGGACAAATGTTGGAAACAAAGCTATACAGAGAAAATCTTACACAGAAGCATACACATACGTGTTCACAAAGAGAGGCAAAGGGGGAAAAATCATAAATCCTGCTCCCAGAGACCACCTCCTCAACCTGGGGTGATTCGCTGTCTAAAGGAGGGAAGGAAGGAAGGAAAGAAAGAAAGAACGAAGGTAAAGTACAATAAAGTTATTACAATTAAAATTAATTATTAAGAAAAAAAAATTTTTTTTTTAAAAAAACCATGGACGGATAGAGCCCTAGGACAAATGTTGGAAGCAAAGCTATACAGAGAAAATCTTACACAGAAGCATACACATACACGTTCACAAAGAGAGGCAAAGGGGGAAAAATCATAAATCCTGCTCCCAGAGACCACCTCCTCAACCTGGGGTGATTCGCTGTCTAAAGGAGGGAAGGAAGGAAGGAAAGAAAGAAAGAAAGAACGAAGGTAAAGTACAATAAAGTTATTACAATTAAAATTAATTATTAAGAAAAAAAAATGTTTTTAAAAAAAACCATGGACGGATAGAGCCCTAGGACAACTGTTGGGAGCAAAGCTATATAGAGAAAATCTTACACAGAAGCATACACATACACGTTCACAAAGAGAGGCAAAGGGGGAAAAATCATAAATCCTGCTCCCAGAGACCACCCCCTCAACCTGGGGTGATTCGCTGTCTAAAGGAGGGAAGGAGGGAAGGAAAGAAAGAAAGAAAGAACGAAGGTAAAGTTCAATAAAGTTATTACAATTAAAATTAATTATTAAAAAAAAAAATTTTTTTTTTTTTAAAAAAAAAACCATGGACGGATAGAGCCCTAGGACAAATGGTGGAAGCAAGAGTATACAGACAAGATCTCACACAGAAGCATACATGCACACATTCACAAAAAGAGGAAAAGGGAAAAAAATCACAGATCTCGCTCCTAAATTCCCCCTCTTCAATTTGGGCTCACTCCCTGTCTATTCAGGTATTCCACACTGCAGGGCACATCAAGTTGATTGTGGAGCTTCAATCCGCCGCTTCCGCGGCTGCCGGGAGAGACCTCCCCCTCTCCTCCCTGCTCTCACAGCTCACGGGAGCTCAGCTTTGTACCCGGCCCTGTCCCTGCGCGCAAATCGCTGGAGGGCGTCTGTTTTTTTGCTCAGACAGGACGGGGTTAAAGGAGCCGCTGATTTGGGAGCTCCGGCTCACTCAGGCCGGGGGTTGGGGGATGGGGGAAGGAGGGGCACTGCGTGCGGGGCGGGCCTGCGGCGGCAGAGGCCGGCGTGACGCTGCACCAGCCTGAGACCCGCCGTGCGTACTGCCGGGGAAGCTGTCCCCGGATCCCGGGAACCCGGCAGTGGCGGCCTGCACAGGCTCCGCGGAAGAGGGGCGCGGAGAGTGACCTGTGCTCGCACACAGCCCCCCTGGTGGCGGCAGCAGCAGCCCCAGCGTCTCCCGCCCGTCTCTGGGGTCCGCGGTTTCAGCCGCGGCTCGCGCCCGTCTCTGGAGTTCCTTTAAGCAGCGCTCTTAAACCCCTCTCCTTGCGCACCAGGAAACAAAGAGGGAAGAAAAAGTCTCTTGTCTCTTCGGCCGGTGCAGGCTTTTCCCCGAACTCCCTCCCGGCTAGTCGTGGCGCACCAACCCCTTCAGGCTATGCTCAAGCCGCCAACCCCAGTCCTCTCCCTGCGCTCCGTCCAAAACCGAAACCCGAGCCTCAGCTCGCAGCCCCGCCCGCCCCGGCGGGTGAGCAGACAAGCCTCTCGGGTTGGTGAGTGCCGGTCGGCACCGATCGTCTGTGCAGGAATCTCCCCGCTTTGCCCTCCACACCCGTCGCTGTGCACCTCTCCGCGGTCCCGAAACTCCCCCCTCCGCCTCCCGCAGTCTCCACCCGCGGAGGGGCTTCCTAGTGTGTGGAAACTTTTCCTCCTTCACAGCTCCCTCCCACTGGTGCAGGTGCCGTCCTTATTCTTTTGTCTCTGTTTTTTCTTTTTTCTTTTGCCCTACCCAGGTACGTGGGGAGTTTCTTGCCTTTTGGGTGGTCTGAGGTCTTCTGCCAGCCTTCAGTAGGTGTTCTGTAGGAGTTGTTCCACGTGTAGATGTATTTCTGGTGTATCCGTGAGGAGGAATGCGATCTCCACGTCTTACTCTTCCGCCATCTTCCCGCCGACCTAATCCATAATTTTTAATGGACTAGTTGATGTCTCTACTTGGCTGTCCCACAGTCACCTCCAACTGACCATATACCAGCTTTTCATTCTATGCCCTCCATTTTTATTAATGATATCTTCAGTGCCCTAATCACCAGACTTAGAATTTAGCATTACTGGGCTTCCCTGGTGGCGCGGTGGTTGAAAGTCCGCCTGCCGATGCAGGGGACGCAGGTTCGTGCCCTGGTCTGGGAGGATCCCACGTGCCACGGAGCAGCTGGGCTGGTGAGCCATGGCCGCTGAGCCTGCACGTCCAGAGCCTGTGCTCCACAACTGGAGAGGCCACAACAGTGAGAGGCCCACGTACCACCAAAAAGAAAAAAAAAATAGCATTATTTTTTTTAGATTTATTATTTATTTATTTAATTTATTATTATTATTATTATTTTTGCTGCATCAGGTCTTAGTTGTGGCACGCAGGATCTTCATTGAGGCGCGTGGGATCTTTCATTGTGGCATGTGGGCTCTTTGTTGTTGTGCACAGGCCTCTCTCTAGTTGTGGCGGCGGTTTTTCTCTTCTCTAGTTGTGGCTTGCAGGCTCCAGGACGCATGACCTCTGTAGTTGTGGCGCCCAGGTTCCAGAGTGCATGGGCTCTGTAGTTTGCAGCACGCAGGCTCTAGTTGAGGTGCGTGAGCTCAGTAGTTGTGGCATGCGGGCACGTTTTGGCATGTTGCCCCACGGCATGTGGGATCTTAGTTCCCTGACCAGGGATTGAACCCACATCCCCTGCATTGGAAGGCAGATTCTTTACCACTGGACCACCAGGGAAGTCCCTTAGCATTATTTTTTACTTTCCCTCTCATTTGCCACCTCACACCTAATCAGTTGTCATAGTCTGAAGAATCTTCCTACATAAAACCACTCTCATATAGCTGAAAGTTGGGTTTCCTTCCTATAACTCTTTTACCATTTTTGTTGTTGCCATCATAGCTAAGGTTTATTACAGTAATATAGCCAGTGGGGGGCTGAACCCTGGGGAGGAGACACCCACTCCACAGGAGCCAGCAGTAGCTTTGGGGGCCCTCCCTGGCTGTGGGGAGGCTGCACCACACTCACAGGAAACGGAGAGCAGAGGAAGGGCCCGTGGTTGCCTTTGCCCAGCAGTCCTGCTGCTCTACAGGGACTAATGTAGTACATAGAGCACATTTAAAATGGGGCCAGCATGGGAGATAAAACCATTATCCACCCTGTGATAACTAGTTACAAAAGTCACCCCTGGGTCAGACTGCTCAGGGAAGGCAGCACGTCGTGCCCAGAATCGAACCATGATGAACGAGGGTGTCCAGAGGCTCGACTTGCCTCCTGGGCGTGGTCTGGGGTCAGGGTGACTGTGCCGGACACCGGCCGCTGCCAGTCCCCCTGGGTCCGCAGGCCAGTCCTTGGCCCCTCAGGCAGGCACTGGGTCAGCGGTCAGGGGTGGGTGGCCAGGCTTTCTTGAGGTCAACCTGCATGGCCTGCAGGAGCCACTCCCAGTACTCGGCCAGCAGGTGTTTAGGGTTTTTTCTCCAAGCAGCCAGCAAGGCGTCTCGCAGTTGGCTTTCTCGGCAACAAAGGCTCTCAGGAGACTCTGCCCTGGGCTGCAGTCTAACCCACGTCTTCAGCATCGTGCTGAGGCTAGACAACAAACAGCCCTTGTAGGAGGCCAGCTTGTGGTGTGGAGACACCACAGGACGTGGAGAAGGCTCCAGGGCTCACATCCCGCCCATAGAAATATGGAACGCTTCACTAATTTGTGTGTCATCCTTGCGCAGGGGCCATGCTAATATTCTGTGTATCGTTCTGATTTTAGTGTATGTGCTGCCGAAGAGAAGAGAGCACTCTTTTACCATTTGATCTGTACTTCTCTTCATAGCTCTTATGAACTGGGCAATCTATCATATAAAGTTATTTAGATACATATCTTAGCTCTTCTAAAAGACCATAAGGTCCTTGAGAGAGGAGGAGACAGTATCTTATGTCTTTTTTCCCCCAGTAGTGCTTAGAACTGTACCATAAGGCAGTACTTAGTAAGTTCTCAGTAAATGTGTGCTGAATGAATGAAAGCATCATGCCACTGAGACCTTTTAAATCCTGCATGTGGCTTGGGGGTATAGATTTTAGCCTTTGTGTTAAGAAAAAATGTTAGAATGTAAGATAAATTATCAATACACTGAAAGAGCTACTACATATGTGCAGTGAGTTCCTCCACTGGCTTTACTTACATAATAAAGAAGTGGTTCTATTCCTTGAATAAATTACATACTAAGGAATGGCAGAATAGAGAAATGGCAGAGAGGTGGAGAAGAGAAAAAAGTAGCAACAAAGATGTTTCCAAGAAGTTATGCATTAAAAAATACATATTCATTTAAAATTAATTTCATTGGGATATATCTCCCGCTTCATTACAAAAAGTATTTAGAGTGGCTTAAAAGAACAAATAAGATGTAATAGAACAGAAAAAGAAATGTCAAGGACAGTGTAAATATAATGGGGCAATAACACCAGAAGGAAAATAGAGTACACAGAAATGCAGGCCATAGAGTTCCATGTCATTAGTAAAAATGGGCTAAAAACTTGGCTCTGAGATTTCTGGAAGCCACAAGGGGGGAAAAACATGATTAGTGGCAAAATTCCCATTGTTCATGAGAAAAAGCTTCATAAGTTTTCAGTAGTCACGTGTGTTATAGGAAAATATATTTTATTTTCCAGTCAGAGAGAATAATTTAAGCAGTTACAAATTAGTCACCTGGATTCATTATAAAATGACAATCCAAACCATCTACTTATTTTTAGTTGTTAGAGGAGTGGAAGAATCATCTTGTTTTATAATAACATGTCAAAAGCTATACATATACACTAAAAAGGGAGCAAGGACAGCATTGACTAGGTTTTGGATAAAGTCAATTTCAGCTGCTTTTTTAAAAAAAATTATTTATTTATTTATGGCTGCATTGGGTCTTCGTTGCTGCACACGGGCTTTTCTCTAGTAGCGGTGAGCAGGGGCTACTCTTCGTTGCAGAGTGCAGGCTTCTCATTCCAGTGGCTTCTCTTGTTGTGGAGCATGGGGTCTAGGCACATGGGCTTCAGTAGTTGTGGCACGTGGGCTCAGTCGTTGTGGCGCCCAGGCTTAGTTGCTCCAGGCATGTGGGATCTTCCTGGACCAGGGCTCAAACCTGTGTCTCCTGCATTGGCAAGTAGATTCCTAACCACTGTACTACCAGGGAAGCCCTTCAGTTGCCTTGTTAAAGCACCTCTTCCAATTAGTGCTTTTCCATCTATTATAGTTAACATTTAGCCCAAATTGCATCCTTTATGACAACTTCCTCATGCAACAAATGTTTACTGAGGATCTACTATACTCAGACTCTATGGTATGTGCTGGAATTAAATAAATGTATAAAAAGAGTGTCTCTACTCTCCAGTAGCTGAGAGTTGTGTAGAAAATTTATAACCATCTACCACTCCTTCTATCATTGTTCAAATAACCAATTGTCCATATGTGTTAAGTTAAATAAAACCATTATTTATATGATGGTTTTTACATGACAGTTTAATAATTTACCTGCCCCCCTCCAAAGTAATACCTCCAGCAACTTTATAAAATAAGTACTAAATTACCTGCATTTTACAGTTGAGCAACCCGAGGTTCAGAGAGGTTAAGCAGTACATACACTTAGGCCACAACTAGGAAGTGGGCGCTCCACTTTTGGCTCCAATTTCCATTCTTTCTTCATTGCAACACTTTGCTGCCTAGAGTTACTCACAGGAAATTAAATTAGGTCTCTATTTCAAGTACAGGACTGTTGTTATGAGTCAAGTCTTCATTTTAGAATTATAATTATTGTACAGTACATTCAATTCAGTGACAACATTTATTGAAAATCTTCTGTGTACCAGGTACTGTATAATGCAACATTTCTTTACTAAAATATCTATGGAGATTAAAATAGCACTGAGGATTTTCAGAACCTAAAATTCTGATACTTTTTCTCCTAGGATTTCTTCTTGTGGTACAAAATAGGAAGAGACCAATTATTGTTTTTTTTTTTTACCTTGTTAGCTAAATGACATGGTACATAAAATGCATTTCATTTCATGGGGATTAATGCCAACTGGATTAACTATGGTTTCAATCTATATGACAGCTATTAAATGTCCCAAATCAAAGCAAAATTAATGAAGCAGTAACCTTATTTATCTACAAGTGTCACTTACTGGAGAGGTTTGCAGGATAATAATCCTATTCTCCTATTATTAGGATATTATATTATATATATTATATAATATATATAATATAATATATATTATATATATTATATTAATAATAATCCTATTATCCTATTATTAGGATTATTATTAATCCTATTATCCTATCCTATTATAACAACCTATACGTTGTAAGCTTTCCTTAATAGTGATGTTTTCTTTTGTCATGTAGCAAAAAGTTACTACCCAGGAGGGTCTAAGCACAGAAGACCTTATTAGTTAACATGTCCATGACCTTTTAGAGCGTTAGGCATTTATGTATAATTGCTTTTATATAACATGGCATTTTAAGCACTTTTGAATCCACTAAGCAACCATTCTAAATAGGTGAAAAATGCATACATAAGCCAGTTACCTAGTGGGGATAAATTTAATTAAGCCAGTACCCTCTACTATGAGATTACTACTAGATTGTGATTTGTGCCTTCATCACAGGCTATCCCTAGTCCTGAACAGTATTCTCAAAAATGTGTGTCACTAAGCTTGAAGGGGGCCAGGGAAGAAAATATAGATAGCTCAGCTGAAATCTGCAACTATTGTGTGTCTACTATCGGTAGGACTCTATAATCACTACCACTGAACTTTGTAAATATGGTTGGTCAAAATTATCATCTTTGAATATCAAAGTTTATATAATATAGATACTAACAAAAGAAATTCCACACCTGGAATCTCATAGACCACAAATAAGAAACAAAACTCCAGACTGGAAACAGGACAAGAACTTCCAAGGCAGTAGTGAGGTGAAGCCCATGGTTTTCCTTTACAAGGTACTTCCTTTCTATAGATTTTCTGAAAAATGACTGCTGATTTGCCTCTGGTTTCACACTTAAACATTGTTGCTTGCCTTGGGCTTGTGGCAGTAATTCTAATCAGAGGGTTTTACTAGCAATCAGACGCAAGGAGTTGGACTGCTTAGCCATTATTATGGTCAAATAGTGATCTGATTAAAGATATTTGATGGATGCATGCTAAAGAATCTTTAATAATTTTTGTAATTTTTTGAGAAATATCACATTTTGTGTATCTTGGAACAACTATTCTTCAGCACAGTTTGTATTCCTGCCCTATTTTTATGTGAAAGCTAAAGCTATTATCTTAGATTGACATTCAAGATAGCTCTCATTCATCAGGCAGAAATGCCGATGTGAGGTAATTTTATTTCAAGTATCCTATCAACTCAATATTGTCACAGAGAGAAAACCTCCATCCATTAGAGCTACCATTATTCTGACTTGAAAACATTCATGTTTCCTTGGGAGGCTCCCTATCTTGGCTTTTTCAAGTCAACAAGAACATGGTTTTGAGCCAGCTCTAAAAGAAATGTCAAAGCACACCTACAAACAATTCCAATAAAATTAAAATCTACCGACCTGTGATTTAGTAATGAAAATATTGCTAACTGGCACGTCATAGTTTATGGTTAGGAAATTTCGTTTTATTATTGAGTGTAGTCCTGTCAAAGACTTAACAGCAGAAGAGAATCTGATTTCTGTCTGTCCTCTCCCCTCCACACTTTTGAACCCAAGTGGGTTTTGGTTTTTACTGTGTTACTCAAATGTTACTGTAACTTGTGGACTGTATACAACTAAGGAGGAATATATATACAAAGGAGTGAAATTTTGTTTCTTGCTATTCTACCTTGATGGCTGTTTGGTCAAAAGAACCCATTCTTCAATTTTAAAGCTCTCACCTTTTCTCTAACTGATTAAAATGTATTAACTGAACTTCAGCCATATTTTGCATGGTTTCACAATAAGAAAATCAAACTCTTTTTTTTTTTAAAACATCTTTATTGGGGTATAATTGCTTTACAATGGTGTGTTAGTTTCTGCTTTATAACAAAGTGAATCAGCTATACATAAACATATGTTCCCATATGTCTTCCCTCTTGCGTCTCCCTCCCTCCCACTCTCCCCGTCCCACCCCTCCAGGCTGTCACAAAGCACCGAGCTAATATCCCTGTGCCTTGCGGCTGCTTCCCCCCAGCTATCTACCTTACTACGTTTGTTAGTTTGTTAGTGTGTATATGTCCATGACTCTCTCTCGCCCTGTCAAAGCTCACCCTTCCCCCTCCCCATATCCTCAAATCCGTTCTCCAGTAGGTCTGCGTCTTTATTCCTGTCTTACCCCTAAGTTCTTCATGACATTATTTTTCCTTAAATTCCATATATATGTGTTAGCATACGGTATTTGTCTTTTTCTTTCTGACTTACTTCACTCTGTATGACAGACTCTAGGTCTATCCATCTCATTACAAATAGCTCAATTTCATTTCTTTTTAAGGCTGAGTAATATTCCATTGTGTATATGTGCCACATCTTCTTTATCCATTCATCCGATGATGGGCGCTTAGGTTGTTTCCATCTCTGGGCTATTGTAAATACAGCTGCAATGAACATTTTGGTACATGACTCTTTTTGAATTTTGGTTTTCTCAGGGTATATGCCCAGTAGTGGGATTGCTGGGTCATATGGTAATTCTATTTGTAGTTTTTTAAGGAACCTCCATACTGTTCTCCATAGTGGCTGAACCAATTCACATTCCCACCAGCAGTGCAAGAGTGTCCCCTTTTCTCCACACCCTCTCCAGCATTTATTGTTTCTAGATTTTTTGATGATGGCCATTCTGACTGGTGTGAGATGATATCTCATTGTAGTTTTGATTTGCATTTCTCTAATTATTAATGATGTTGAGCATTCTTTCATGTGTTTGTTGGCATTCTGTATATCTTCTTTGGAGAAATGTCTGTTTAGGTCTTCTGCCCATTTTTGGATGGGGTTGTTTGTTTTTTTGTTATTGAGCTGCATGAGCTGCTTGTAAATTTTGGAGATTAATCCTTTGTCAGTTGCTTCATTTGCAAATGTTTTCTCCCATTCTGAGGGTTGTCTTTTGGTCTTGGTTATGGTTTCCTTTGCTGTGCAAAAGCTTTGAAGTTTCATTAGGTCCCATTTGTTTATTTTTGTTTTTATTTCCATTACTCTAGGAGGTGGGTCAGAAAGGATCTTGCTGTGATTTATGTCATAGAATGTTCTTCCTATGTTTTCCTCTAAGAGTTTGATAGTTTCTGGCCTTACATTTAGGTCTTTAATCCATTTTGAGCTTATTTTTGTGGATGGTGTTAGGGAGTGATCTAATCTCATACTTTTACATGTACCTGTCCAGTTTTCCCAGAACCATTTATTGAAGAGGCTGTCCTTTCTCCACTGTACATTCCTGCCTCCTTTATCAAAGATAAGGTGTCCATATGTGCGTGGGTTTATCTCTGGGCTTTCTATCCTGTTCCACTGATCTATCTTTCTGTTTTTCTGCCAGTACCATACTGTCTTGATTACTGTTGCTTTGTAATATAGTCTGAAGTCAGGGAGCCTGATTCCTCCAGCTCCTTTTTTCGTTCTCAAGATTGCGTTGGCTATTCAGAGTCTTTTGTGTTTCCATACAAATTGCGAACTTTTTTGTTCTAGTTCTGTGAAAAATGCCAGTGGTAGTTTGATAGGGATTGCATTGAATCTGTAGATTGCTTTGGGTAGTAGAGTCATTTTCACAATGTTGATTCTTCCCATCCAAGAACATGGTATATCTCTCCATCTATTTGTATCATCTTGAATTTCTTTCATCAGTGTCTTATAATTTTCTGCATACAGGTCTTTCGTCTCCTTAGGTAGGTTTATTCCTAGATATTTTGTTCTTTTTGTTGCAATGGTAAATGGGAGTGTTTTCTTGATTTCACTTTCAGATTTTTCATCATTAGTATATAGGAATGCCAGAGATTTCTGTGCATTAATTTTGTATCCTGCTACTTTACCAAATTCATTGATTAGCTCTAGTAGTTTTCTGGTAGCATCTTTAGGATTCTCTATGTATAGGATCATGTCATCTGCAAACAGTGACAGCTTTACTTATTCTTTCCCGATTTGGATTCCTTTTATTTCCTTTTCTTCTCTGATTGCTGTGGCTAAATCTTCCAAAACTATGTTGAATAAGAGTGGTGAGAGTGGGCAACCTTGTCTTGTTCCTGATCTTAGTGGAAATGGCTTCAGTTTTTCACCATTGAGGATGATGTTTGCTGTGGGCTTCTCATATATGGCCCTTATTATGTTGAGGAAAGTTCCCTCTATGCCTACTTTCTGGAGGGTTTTTATCATAAATGGGTGTTGAATTTTGTCGAAAGCTTTCTCTGCATCTATTGAGATGATCATATGGTTTTTCTCCTTCAATTTGTTAATATGGTTTATCACATTGATAGATTTGCGTATATTGAAGAATCCTTGCATTCCTGGAATAAACCCCACTTGATCATGGTGCATGATCCTTTTAATGTGCTGTTGGATTCTGTTTGCTAGTATTTTGTTGAGGATTTTTGCATCTATGTTCATCAGTGATATTGGCCTGTAGTTTTCTTTCTTTGTGACATCCTTGTCTGGTTTTGGTATCAAGGTGATGGTAGCCTCGTAGAAGGAATTTGGGAGTGTTCCTCCCTCTGCTGTATTTTGGAAGAGTTCGAGAAGGATAGGTGTTAGCTCTTCTCTAAACGTTTGATAGAATTCACCTGTGAAGCCATCTGGTCCTGGGTTTTTGTTTGTTGGAAGATTTTTAATCACAGTTTCAATTTCAGTGCTTGTGATTGGTCTGTTCATATTTTCTATTTCTTCCCGATTCAGTCTTGGCAGGTTGTGCATTTCTAAGAATTTGTCCATTTCTTGCAGATTGTCCATTTTATTGGCATAGAGTTGCTTGTAGTAATCTCTCATGATTTTTTTTATTTCTGCAGTGTCAGTTGTTACTTCTCCTTTTTCATTTCTAATTCTATTGATTTGAGTCTTCTCCCTTTTTTTCTTGATGAGTCTGGCTAGTGGTTTATCTATTTTATTTATCTTCTCAAAGAACCAGCTTTTAGTTTTATTGATCTTTGCTATCGTTTCCTTCATTTCTTTTTCATTTATTTCTGATCTGATTTTTATGATTTCTTTCCTTCTGCTAGCTTTGGGGTTTTTTTGTTCTTCTTTCTCTAATTGCTTGAGGTGCAAGGTTAGGTTGTTTATTCGAGATGTTTCCTTCTTCTTAAGGTGGGCTTGTATTGCTATAAACTTCCCCCTTAGAACTGCTTTTGCTGAATCCCATAGGTTTTGGGTCGTTGTGTCTCCATTGTCATTTGTTTCTAGGTATTTTTTTATTTCCTCTTTGATTTCTTCAGTGATCACTTCATTATTAAGTAGTGTATTGTTTAGCCTCCATGTGTTTGTATTTTTTACAGATCTTTTCCTGTAACTGATATCTAGTCTCATAGTGTTGTGGTCAGAAAAGATACTTGATACAATTTCAGTTTTCTTAAATTTACCAAGGCTTGATTAGTGACCCAAGATATGATCTGTTCTGGAGAATGTTCCATGAGCACTTGAGAAAAATGTGTATTCTGTTGTTTTTGGATGGAGTGTCCTATAAATATCAATTAAGTCCATCTTGTTTAATGTATCATTTAAAGCTTGTGTTTCCTTATTTATTTTCATTTTGGATGATCTGTCCATGGGTGAAAGTGGGGTGTTAAAGTCCCCTACTATGAATGTGTTACTGTCGATCTCCCCTTTTATGGCTGTTAGTATTTGCCTTACGTATTGAGGTGCTCCTATGTTGGGTGCATAAATATTTACAATTGTTATATCTTCTTCTTGGATTGATCCCTTGATCATTATGTAGTGTCCTTCTTTGTCTCTTCTAATAGTCCTTATTTTAAAGTCTATTTTGTCTGATATGAGAATTGCTACTCCAGCTTTCTTTTGGTTTCCATTTGCATGGAATATCTTTTTCCATCCCCTTACTTTCAGTCTGTATGTGTCTCTAGGTCTGAAGTGGGTCTCTTGTAGACAGCATATATAAGGGTCTTGTTTTTGTATCCATTCAGCCAATCTGTGTCTTTTGGTGGGAACATTTAGTCCATTTACATTTAAGGTAATTATCGATATGTATGTTCCTATTCCCATTTTCTATATTGTTTTGGGTTCGTTACTATAGGTCGTTTCCTTCTCTTGTGTTTCTTGTCTAGAGAACTTCCTTCAGCATTTGTTGTAAAGCTGGTTTGGTGGTGCTGAACTCTTTCAGCTTTTGCTTGTCTGTAAAGGTTTTAATTTCTCCATCAAATATGAATGAGATCCTTGCTGGGTAGAGTAGTCTTGGTTGCAGGTTTTTCTCCTTCATCACTTTCAGTATGTCCTGCCACTCCCTTCTGGCTTGTAGGGTTTCTGCTGAGAGATCAGCTGTTAACCTTATGGGGATTCCCTTGTGTGTTATTTGTTGTTTTTCCATTGCTGCTTTTAATATGCTTTCTTTGTATTTAATTTTTGACAGTTTGATTAATATGTGTCTTGGCGTATTTCTCCTTGTATTTATCCTGTATGGGACTCTCTGTGCTTCCTGGACTTGATTAACTATTTCCTTTCCCATATTAGGGAAGTTTTCAACTATAATCTCTTCAAATATTTTCTCAGTCCCTTTCTTTCTTTCTTCTTCTTCTGGAACCCCTATAATTCGAATGTTGCTGCGTTTAATGTTGTCCCAGAGGTCTCTGAGACTGTCCTCAGTTCTTTTCATTCTTTTTTCTTTATTCTGCTCTGCAGTAGTTATTTCCACTACTTTATCTTCCAGGTCACTTATCCGTTCTTCTGCCTCAGTTATTGTGCTATTGATCCTATCTAGAGTACTTTTAATTTCATTTATTGTGTTGTACATCATTGCTTGTTTCATCTTTAGTTCTTGTAGGTCCTTGTTAACTGTTTCTTGCATTTTGTCCATTCTACTTCCAAGATTTCGGATCATCCTTACTATCATTATTCTGAATTCTTTTTCAGGTAGATTGCCTATTTCCTCTTCATTTGTTAGGTCTGGTGGGTTTTTATCTTGCTCCTTCATCTGCTGTGTGTTTTTCTGTCTTCTCATTTTGCTTATCTTACTGTGTTTGGGGTCTCCTTTTTGCAGGCTGCACGTTTGTAGTTCCCGTTGTTTTTTATGTCTGTCTCCAGTGGCTAAGGTTGTTTCAGTGGGTTGTGTAGGCTTCCTGGTGGAGGGGACTAGTGCCTGTGTTGTGCTGGATGAGGCTGGATCTTGTCTCTCTAGTGGGCAGGTTCACGTCTGGTGGTGTGTTTTGGGGTGTCTGTGGCCTTATTATGATTTTAGGCAGCCTCTCTGCTAATGGGTGGGGTTGTGTTCCTGTTTTGCTAGTTGTTTGGCATAGGTTGTGCAGCACTGTGTCTTGCTGGTCGTTGAGTGAAGCTGGGTGCTGGTGTTAAGATGGAGGTCTCTGGGAGATTTCCGGCGTTTAATATTATGTGGAGCTGGGAGGTCTCTTGTTGCCCAGTGTCCTGAAGTTGGCTCTCCTACCTCAGAGGCAGAGCCCTGACTCCAGGGCTGGAGCACCAAGAGCCTTTCATCCACACGGCTCAGAATAAAAGGGAGAAAAAGTAGAGAGAATTGGTAGATGTATGAGGAAAGAAAGAGGGAAAGGAGGAAAGGAAGGAAGGAAGAAAGAAGCAAAGAAGGAAAGAAAGGAGGGAGGGAGGGAGGAAGGAAGGAAGGAGGGAAAGAAGGAAAAAAGACAGAAAGAAAGAAGATACAGTAAAAATAAAATAAAGTATAATATAGTTATTGAATTAAAAAATATTTAGAAAAAAAAAGGGACGGATAGAACCTTAGGACAAATGTTGGAAGCAAAGTTATACAGAGAAAATCTTACACAGAAGCATACACATACACCTTCACAAAAAGAGGTAAAGGGGGAAAAATCAAAAATCTTGCTCTCAGAGACCACCTCCTCAATTTGGGGTGATTCCTTGTCTAAAGGAGGGAAGGAAGGAAGGAAAGAAAGAAAGAACGAAGGTAAAGTATAATAAATTTATTACAATTAAAATTAATTATTAAGAAAAAAAATTTTTTTTAAAAAACCATGGACGGATAGAGCCCTAGGACAAATGGTGGAAGCAAGAGTATACAGACAAGATCTCACACAGAAGCATACACGTACACATTCACAAAAAGAGGAAAAGGGAAAAAAATCATAGATCTCGCTCCTAAATTCCCCCTCTTCAATTTGGGATCATTACTTGTCTATTCAGGTATTCCACAGATGCAGGGTATATCAAGTTGATTGTGGAGCTTTAATCCGCTGCTTCTGTGGCTGCTGGGAGAGATTTCCCTTTCTCTTCTTTGTTCTCACAGCTCACAGGAGCTCAGCTTTGGATTTGGCCCTGCCTCTGCGTGTAGGTCGTTGGAGGGCGTCTGTTTTTTGCTCAGACAGGACGGGGTTAAAGGAGCCGCTAATTCAGGGGCTCCGGCTCACTCAGGCCGGGGGTTGGGGGATGGGGGAAGGAGGGGCACTGCGTGCGGGGCGGGCCTGCGGCGGCAGAGACGGCGTGACGTTGCGGCAGAGGCCAGCGTGACGTTGCACCAGCCTGAGGCCCGCTGTGCGTTGTCCCGGGGAAGTTGTCCCTGGATCCCGGGAACCTGGCAGTGGCGGGCTGCACAGGCTCCGCGGAAGAGGGGTGTGGAGAGTGACCTGTGCTCTCACACAGGCCCCTTGTTGGCGGCAGCAGCAGCCTTAGCGTCTCCCGCCCGTCTCTGGGGTCCGCGGTTTTAGCCGCGGCTCGCGCCCATCTCGGGGGCTCGCGCCCTCAGCCGCGGCTCGCGCCCGTCTCTGGGGTTCGCGCTTTTAGCCGCGGCTCGCGCCCGTCTCTGGAGATCCTTTAAGCAGCGCTCTTAAACCCCTCTCCTCGCGCACCAGGAAACAAAGAGGGAAGAAAAAGTCTCTTGCCTCTTCGGCAGGTGCAGGCTTTTCCCCGAACTCCCTCCCGGCTAGTCGTGGCGCACTAACCCCTTCAGGCTATGTTCAAGCCGCCAACCCCAGTCCTCTCCCTGAGCTCCGTCCAAAACTGAAACCCGAGCCTCAGCTCGCAACCCCGCCCGCCCCGGCGGGTGAGCAGACAAGCGTCTTGGGTTGGTGAGTGCCGGTTGGCACCGATCGTCTGTTCAGGAATCTCCCCGCTTTGCCCTCCGCACCCGTCGCTGTGCACTACTCCGCGGTCCCGAAACTCCCCCCTCCGCCTCCCGCAGTCTCCACCCGCGGAGGGGCTTCCTAGTTTGTGGAAACTTTTCCTCCTTCACAGCTCCCTCCCACTGGTGCAGGTGCCGTCCTTATTCTTTTGTCTCTGTTTTTTCTTTTGCCCTACCCAGGTACGAGGGGAGTTTCTTGCCTTTTGGGAGGTCTGAGGTCTTCTGCCAGCCTTCAGTAGGTGTTCTGTAGGAGTTGTTCCACGTGTGGATGTATTTCTGGTGTATCCGTGGGGAGGAAAGCGATCTCCGCATCTTACTCTTCCGCCATCTTCAAGGTCCCCCCAAAATCAAACTCTTGACTGTTTCAACTCCTAGCCCAGCTAACCTCCAAAATAATGCAGTTAGGGGCAGTGTAATTCCTAAGTTGCTGAGAAAACAAACACAAGAGGTCTTCTGGGAGGCAATATTGTGTAGTGGTTATAAGAGAACATTACCTCATTTAATCTTTATGTCACGTTCATAGCACAATGGCTGGCACATAGTAAGAGCTAAATAAATATTAGTTATTGTTATCATTTCTCAAAATAAAATCACCTCCCTTTGGTAACTATTTTTTTTTCCTTTGGTAACTTTTAACACCTCTTTTTATCTATGGACACAGACACGAGGCTGATGCAAATCGTTCCCCGTCCTGGACTCTGTGACTCTTTATTTGGGTGCCACACTGAAATCACAAGAGCAAGAGTTTTAGTAATGGCACAAATTACTAATGTGGGCAAAGAATTGTATACCCAACATGTTAACTAGTGTACAGTGCAATGACAGGAGAATATTTGTGCAAAAATAAAAAAAGGAATAAATACTTTAAGATAATTTGAAACTATAAAATTACTCTGTCAAATTAAACTGGAAGGAAAAAAAAAACTCCATGGTTTTCACAGCGTTATGAGGGCATTATAATTGGCTAAGAGAGAAAAATAGGCAAAATACTAAGTGTATCAAATTACTTGTGTGCAGATTCTAACAGGGAGCTCAGTACTTGAATGTCCTTGGCTAAAGAAATGCCCTTTTCTACTTGGGAAAGTTAATGGTTTTGGAAGGGACACATATAGAGAGGTGAGGCAGGAAGGCGTTATCTACCTGGCTAGCTATAGCAATGAGATAACCTGAGGATCAGTGGAATGACACTGACAGATGAATAAGCCATGTGATGATAATGAGTAACTCAGAGATTTTGATTTGCTTGTTTTACTTTTCACTTAAGCATCTATATTCAAGAATTTTTATGTAAATTATTCAAGTTTTGCATTCATTAGATCACTTAGGCTTGAGTGAAATGAAACTGAAAATGCCATTACAATGTTGCTTTTCCTTTAAATTCCTCCCATATTGAAAAATGTATACATCAGCTACAAAGAAAATTTAGTGGCTTCATTTATGTGATGACTTTGTGATGAGTTACTTGTATTAATAGGTTATTTCACTTTTTTCATTTCACAGCAAAATATCTGTGAACTTAATATTGTTTATAATTGTGATTGATATTTTCTTCAGGTGATAATTCAGGATGATGGCCCTGAAAAATTGGACCCCAAATATTTTGGAGAGTTGCTTGCTGATCTAAGCCGTAAAAATATGAATCTATATCACTGCTTATTAGAACATTTGCAGAGAATTGGAGGAAGGTACTGTAAATATATCATTTGCTTGGCGTTGTAGCTTTCAAACATTTTACAATACCCTGGTATTTTTTAATAGACTTTATTTTTTAGAGCAATTTTAGGTTTACAGCAAAACTTGAGTACTTTTAATGGGGAAACAGGCAACTGTATGAGCAGATCTGAGGAAATATCTCATTTTAAGAGTTAATGTACTTAATGAAAATCATTGAAGATATCTTACCAGCTATTTTGGGGTCAGTAAAGAATTACGTAGATCTTCTTTTCTAACGTACTTTGATGAAAAATGCAACCACTTAGACAAGGAGCTCAAAAAATGTGTGGCATACTATGACTTGTTTTAAGATATTACACTGATGATATAAGATACAGTCCCATTGCCAACACACTACTGTTTATCTTCCATTGATGTGTGCTCAACATATGAAGACCAGAGTTTAATATACATTTAGGGTTGTATATTATTATAAATGTCATGTATTATTTTAATATTATATATTACATATAATGTATGAAATATAAATTATACAAATATCTATTTATAAGTTAATGTAAATATGTATATTATACAATAATATTATATAATAATATATAATACTTATTTAAATATATAAACATAAACAATTTATCAACTATTCATGTGTAGATGAGAGCACATTATGTCATGAAATGAATTTCATAAGCTATACTCCAAAAGTTGCCTTCTACTACATAGTCACTTCATATATGTGGTCATCTGTCAGGCAAAATTTAGGAAAGCTCCATAAACTCAGAAAAATCTGGAGGATAAAGGAAAGTCAGTATAAACTTCCCCAACTAGATTCTTCTACTTCTCAGAGATCTTTAATCTCTTCTCTCTTTTCTCTCTGCTTATTACAATTCTGTTTATTAGCTCCCTCCTCCCCAACTTTTCTTGCTTTCTTATTCATGATTGCAACCATTCTCTTGGCATCACCCTCAACTGCCTTGCCTCTTTATCATATTGTCCCTGCCACTTAGCAAAATCCCAACTCTGGATCAGTCTAGTTCTCTGTTTTATCTATTGTTTTCTTTTTTTCCTCTATCCAGTACTCACTGCCCACTACCCCTAGAATTCAGACACTACCCCCTGAGGGCTGTTTCATTTACCCTGGTTTCCTTGGTGCCTAGTGTGGTGACTGATTTAGTGTGGTGCTTAATAAATATTTGTTGAATGAATGAATGCCTTCTTTATGCTACATCCATGCAGTTGAGCACAGAGAAAAGCGCATGGTTATTATTAACGCATGGTTTCCATCTTCAGCTAGGCCTTCATCAGTGTTTTATACTAATCAATATCCTCTCCCCTTATCCAAACAACTATTTCACACATTCATTCATTTGCATAAGGTCACTACCTTAAAATCTTTCCCCTCATTCTGAGTACTCTAGTATGTATTGAGTGTCCACTATTGTGCCAGACACTGTGCTAAGTGCTTTTTAAATATTATCTAATTTGCACAGTAACCATAAAAAGTTTCAAATGGACACCCAAAGAGAATAAGTTATTAAGATCACATAGCTACTAAGTGCTTGAGATGGATTCAAACAGTTTTGAGTACTCTTATACCTATAAGCCATGACTCAGCTTTTCTGCAAAGCCTTCTCTAGATACTGTTTTGTCTAGATGTTCCTCTTCTGTGCATTAATCATGTCTTATGAATATTTCTGTTAAAGTATCACATGGTAAAATCAAGAGCATATAGAGACATATATTCTTAAGTACCTGATTGTAGATGCAGGGTTCATACCCTGGGTTCATGTCCCAGCTTTTGTTACATACTAGATGTGTAATATCAGGCAACCTGTTTAACCTCTCTGTACCTCAGTTTCTTCATCTGTGAAATAGGGATTATAATAATACTTATTTCATAGATTTGTTATAAGCAATAAATGATTTATTTAAGACATGTACTTACAAGCAGCAGGAGCATCATGTGAAATGCAGGTCTGCAAACAGACCTGTAGAATCAAAAACTCTGGGGTAAGGCCAAGCAGCAAGCCCTCTGGAGGATTCTGATACATGTTAAAGTATGAGAACCACTGACCTAAGGCCACAAAAGTGGCAAATCTGGGACTAGAACCTATGGGAGAACCTTAACTTAGGCAAATCACTTAACCTTTCATACTAGATATGTGTCTCTAAATTATTTAACATACTGCAGACACATTAAAGCAATTATCAATTTTTGAATCATCAAATTTGAAAAGGTTGGAGGACTTAGACCAATTTTACATTGCTCAAATTTTGCCTTAGATCACTTATGTTTGTGTCACGTACAGGACAAGATAATATTTGTGTTTGGATTGCTGAAATCCAGTTCAGAGCACATGGCCTTGACAAAGTCGCTACTCAATAAAGGTTTATAAAATGAGAGTTAAATATATTCCAAATGTATTAGTCTCATACTGATTAGAAGTAGACAAAGTAATTGAGCAAGGGAAGTTAAATTGCTTTATAATGACCAACCAGGTAGAGATGTAATCTGGGGTTTTGAAATAACTTCCTGTCATTGAGGGTTTTGATAAATGTATATGGGTGACCTAAATGTGTAATTAAGCGATGCAAAACATTGAGCTTAATTTCTAAAGTAGCTAAAAATACTAAAAAGAAAATAGAAAGCTGGGGTCTCCACATTAGTAAACACTCCAGAGTGGAGAGGGTCTCATAAAATTTTGGTGCTTAAGACTTTTTGTTTGTCAGAAGGTTGTCAGTTTCTTTCTCTTCATTCCACCCGCCTTTTATTTCTTCTTTTGTTTTTTTCCTTATTACATTCCTTCCTTCCTAGGAGGTGAGATGACATAGTGAGTGCCTCTCTTTTTTTTTTCTGCCCACTGTAATTATAGTCACCATCACCTTGTACTGAATGGAGATATAATCCACAATGGCCTTTCCACCTCCTGCCTCTGCTCTCTTTGTTTCCACTCTCTCTCTCTCTCCCACCCCTTTGTCTCCACTTTTCTTCTCTTTCTAAATTGCAATTCAGCAATAAGTAGACTGGAAGGTCAGAATTAAGAAAGGTTGTCTTATGAAACCATTTTGGTTACATTTGTAAATTCCAGTATTAAGTGCTGTTGATTGCTCCTTGTTTCTTTGTTTTGTTTTCTTATTTGTAGAAAGAAGTAAGTGGCTAGGGACATGTGTACTAGGTTGGCATTGGAATTGGGATTTTAAACATAAAAGGTCTATTAATATTGTGATAATAATTCCAGTTAACAGTAATGCAAGACTACTATACCTGCATCGTGAGTCATATTTTAACTTCTTTTAGCTTCCAATATATGCATGCAGTTACTTCAGTAACACACTAAAAAAGTAAAAGATACTTCATTTTTTTTCGCTAGGGCCTCCCCAAAATTTATATTTTGAGCAACCCAGGAAATACCACATACATACATACAGACAATTGCACATATGCAGTCATGCCTCAGGAAATGAAATCTTCAGTTCTCATTCTCCACATTAGCTTGTGTATTTTTATAAATGCATGCGAGAGGTTTCGCACAGTGAGTGATCCACTTATCTCTGTAAGCAATATATTACTCATAAGCACTTACTTAGAAGGTAAAGGTAGGAGCTAATGTACTAGCTTATATCTCTAAAATATGTTTCTGTTGTACCTGACGATATGGCAGTCATATATCTATAATATCCTAAGATAGTCTTATTTTAACATATTTTGTCTTGCTGTCAGAACATGTGTACAGTTTTTTGTTTGTTTGTTTGTTTGAGAAGTATGTTCACCGTATGTATTTTGGACCCAATTTTTCCACGAAGTGCAGGGGGAACAAGTAGGCAAAAATAAAGGCCTATCTGTTGCCACTGGCAACGCTAGAACTGTATCCTTCCCAGCTTTCACCATTCCCCAAAGGAGCCAGTGCCGGACTGGTATAACCACTAACAATTCGCTTGCAGCATTTGCCTACCTAACATGGCTTCACAAAGGGCCTTCCAACCCTCATGGACAAACCTTCATTTTGATGCTGGAAATTCAACTATCCCACTAGAATTTTGGTCATGTTGCTTGAGGCTATGTCCCTATGTAAACATTCCAATATCCTTTTAGCTTTGTCATTGCTATACATACTGTAGTGTAGATTGAATGATTAGTGTAGATTACGAAGTCTTACAAGTTTTGGTTTTGACTAAAAGGGTATGAATAACTTAAAGACACTGTAGGGAGAAGCTGGAATCAGCATTAAAAGGGAGCAATACAAGGAGAAAAATAAGGTGGAAATAGAAAATGACTTATTGTTATTTGTTCACTCAGATAGTATGTTTTGCCAAACTGAAGACTTCTACATCTAGTCACAAATAAACCAGTGTTAATGAGTGGTAGTAATTCTGCATATTATATTGGTTTGTTATTTGGATGTTGTTCATTTTTAATAGATTAGCTAATTCCAGGAAAATTAACTTTATTTTTGTCAAGTGCCATTTTAGTTAGCTTTAAATTTTTCATTAGGATTATAAATTTCACTTGGATATGTTATATATCAAAAAGTAAGGTAAAATATTTAGAACACTAACATTTATATATGATCAATGTATATATTTTCCTAAGGTTGTCTGTTGTTTTTTTTTCATTCTTGCAGCAAACAGGACTTTGAGTCTACAGATGAGGTAAGTGCAAAAAGAGTTGAAAATCAAATATAGTTGATAACAAAGCAGATAACAAAGCAGATACTTGCATTAATAATATTGTTTTTAGTTTGGTATTTTCATTAGACTGGAAACAGGTTAGTGAAAGAAATAATGATCCTTTTGCCTTTAAAATGATATAACCATTTATATTTTGTAATGGCTCTAAAGGTGATAATTGTAAAAGTAATAATCATTCACACAAAAAATGTTTTATCAGCTGTCACCTTATGATTTAACTTGTCTTTGCTTATGAGAACATTTAAAAGTTCATTGACTACATACTCTGTTTTACAAAACTGAAATCTACGTTAACTAATTAAATAGAAAATTTAGTTTTAATGTATTTCGAAAACTTGTATGTCCCATGCCAAATAGCCAGCAACTTGAAGTAAATATTTTCAAGTATCAATTCTAAATATTATGTATATACATTTTGGTAATAGTTACTTTTAATGGAATAAGTCATCAAATAGAGAAAGAACTGATTTCAAAGTAACAATCACAATGGCTTCTTTTGTGTTAATTTTCATCTTTATTTCCAAAGTATTGACGTACTGCATTTGTTACAATAATTCAGTAAGCCCTAAATTGTCTTTATGAAGTACTGAATTCAATTCAGCTTCTCACTTAAAATTTGTTGAAGCTTCTTAATGTTGCTGTGGCAACATCATAATCTTTCAAAAGTCACCACAGCTCTATGCAAATTCTCAGTAAACCTTTAATTTTATTTTATTTACTCAAATTTTCATTATTTAAAAAATCAGCCTTTAAAGTGTCATATCTACCACCCAACTAAACTTCCAGTTGTTAAAAAATACATGGAAATAAAGTGGTAATGGGATTTAACTGACTACCCTTTTGTTTTTAAGTTGCTCTTTTTAAAAAATAGAAATGCGACATCTGATTGATTGCCCCAAACCTCCCCCTAAACTTCCTGTAATTCAGGGTTCTTTCCATGGTGTATGTAGTACAATGATTTTTTTTTAAAAGTAAGAACTGATAATGCTAGAAGTAAAGTTTGTGGCAACTATTACCCAGAAAGTGAAGTAATCTTCTGATGTTCATAAAAACACGTCCCTCTCTACAAAAGTCTGCTGACCCTCTGATTAAAACACTAACATGTATCTGTTGAAAGATAAGCCTCTCTTTTCTTACAGTCAGAAGACACTGAATCATTGATTCCTAAAGGATTGTCAGAATTTACAAAACAGCAAATTCGCTATATTCTGCAGGTAAGATGGGGTCAAGAGTGGCTGTGAAGGCAACACTAACAAACCACTAGCCCAGGATGTTTCCTTTAATTAAGGACAGAAAGTCCCAAATAAAATTCCTATTTCACAAGAGTTGATTGCCTTTTGATTAAACAAGGGTTGCATTATAGTTTGGTCAGACTATCAAACACTAGTATTGAACGACTAGCATTTAGGAAATCATTATAGAAATATTCCGGGCTGTGGAATGCCCTTATTCTCTCCTCACTGCTGTAGCACAACCTGACTCTAACTTATAGGATTTGCCCTCCTCTTCTCCATTCTACTTTCTATACCTCCCTACCCTACCCCTGGCAGATGGAAAGGCCAATGACTTGATTTTCCTGAATTATGGAATGCTAGAGACCACTGCAGCAGTAAATTCCCCTACACTGAAGGGAGAGACAGACCAAGACAGATCAAGATAGATGCTAAAGAAATAAGGCTAAAAAATGAAGAGTACATGTGTTTGCAAGAAAGGATTCTAAAGATACTCTAGTTTTGTCTAGTGAGGCAAATTTCTAAGTTTGATATTTGGTCTCAAATCTTTGTTGATCATCCAGATATTGGACCTGACATCTTATCTGTGAAACTTAAATGAAATATTTTTAGTGGGACACAGTCTGTATTATAAAGAGACAGTGGTATGGGGGACACATATGCTCTGCAGAACCTGAATTTTGGATACATCCTTGATATTATTTCTGGTGGCAGGATGTCCATCCAAAGTGCATTCAAGGCCTATTTCCTCAAAAAACTCTGAGAATGTTTGCATCTAACTTCCTGAGAAACATTAGTCTGTAGTTTTCTTGTATTTGCTTTGATTTTGGTGTCAGGATAATCTAGCATCATGAAATGCATTGGTAAATGTCTCTTCCTTTTCTGTTTTCTGGAAGAAACTGTATAGACATAGTGTTAACTCTTCATTAAACATTTGGTATAATCCTTCAGTGAAAATATCTGGACATGGATATATATTTTTCAGGAGTTTAAAAAAATTCTAAATTCAATTCCTTAGTAGTTACAGGTCTAGTCAAATGATCTGTTTCGTGTTGGGTGAGTTGTGGTAATCTGTGTTTTTCAAGGAAGTAGTCAATTTCAACTAAATTGTCAAATTTATATGTGTATAACTATTCACAGTATTCCCTTATCCTTTTGATGTCTGTGGGGTCTGTATTACTCTTCCCTATTTAACTCCTGACACTAGTGATTTATGTCTTCTTTCTTTTTTGTTGTCAGTCTTGTTGGAGGTTTATCAATTTATTGATTTTTTCAAAGAACTATATTTTAGTTTTATTGATCTCTATTGTTTTCCTGTTTACACTTCCATTGATTTTTTTTCTCGTCTGTATTATTTCCTTCCTTTGCTTGCTTTTGGTTTATTTTGATCTTCTTTGTCTAGTTTCTTGATATAGAAAGTTAGATTATTGATTTCACACCTTTTCTATTTTCTAATGTAAGCATTTAGTGCTATAAATATCCTCTCAGCATGGCTTTAGTTGTGTCCCACAAGTTATGATATGTATTTTCATTTTCTTTCAGTTTTATATATTTTTGTTTCCCTTTAGACTTCTGCTTTGACTGGTGGATTATTTAGAAGTGTATTGTTTACTTTCTAAGTGTTTAGAGATTTTCCTATTGTCTTTCTGTTATTCATTTCTAGTTTGATTCCACTGTGGGCAGAAAATATACTCCATATGAGATTAATTTTTTTGAAATGGTTAAGTTTGATAGTCAAGTACATGGTCTATTTTGGTATATGTTCCATGGGTATATGAAAGGAATGTGCATCTGTTGTTGGATGAAGTATTCTATAAATGCTGATTCGATCCTTTGGTTGATGGTATTGTTGAATTATTGTATTATGTATTCTTGCTCATTTTCTTCTAAGCAGTACTATCAGTTGCCGAGAGAGGGGTATAAAAGTCTTCAGTTATATCTGTGGGTTTGTCTATTTCTCCTTTCAGTTCTATCAGTTTTTGTTTGATACATTTTGTAGCTCTGTTGTCTGGTGCATAAACATTTAGGATTGCTATGTCTTCTTGGTGGACTGACTCTTATTATCCCTCTGTGTTCCTGGTAATTTTCTTTGCTCTGAAGTCATTTTTATCTAATATCAATAGCACTCCTTTCTTTTGATTAATGTTTGCATGGTATATCTTTTTTCCCAACTTTTAAATTTCATTATGTATATTTTAATTTTCATTATCTTTGAAATGAATTTCTTATAGAAAACACATAGTGAGGTCATGTTTTTTCTTATCATTCTGTCAATCTGTCTTTTAACTGGTGTATTTAGACCAAGTTGTAATTATTCATATGTTAGGGCTAGATCTGCCATTGTGTTTTGTTTGTTCTGTTTTTTGTTTCTGTTTTCTTTGTCTTGCTTTCATGTGGATTACTTGAATATGTTTTAGAATTCCATTTTGATTTACCTCTAGTGCTTCTGAGTGTATCACGTAGTATAGCTTTTTTAGGGGTTGCCCTAAGTATTACATTATATACCCATAACTTATCCCCGTGTATTGGTGTCAACATTTTATCAGTTTCAGTGAACTGCAGAAAATTTTGCTTCTTTTATCTTCCTTTAACCTCCACATTTATAATTTTTAAAATATTTCCTCTACAGGCATTGAGAGCCACATCACACAGTGTTATATATATATATATATATTTTTTTTTTTTGCTTCAATCTTCAAATATAATTTAGAAAATTCAAAAGGAGAAGGAAAGCCCACTGTATTTACCTATATTTTTGCTTACTGTATTACTTCTTCCTTCTTGATACTCCAAATTTCTTTTTTTATCATTTTCTTTTTCTTCAGAGAACTTCCTTCAGCCATTTTTTTAAGGGTAGGTCTGCTAGTGAAAAATTCTTTTTCTTTTCCTCTGAAAATGTGATTTTCCCTTCATTCCTAAAGGTTGTTTTCATTGCATACAGAATTTGTAGTTGACAATTCTTTTCTTTCATCACTTTAAAAATGTATGCCACTTCCTTCTGGCCTCTATGATTTTTCATGAGAAATCGGCTGTCATTTGAATTGCTATTCCCAATAGTTAAGGTTTCTTTTGCTGCTTTTAAGATTTTAAATTTATCTTCAGTTTTAAGAAGTTTGCCTCATATGTCCAGGCATAGATTTCTTTGGGTCTATCCTGTTTAGGGTTTGCTCAACTTCTTAAATCTGTCTATGTTTTTCTGCTAATTTGGGGAAGTTTACAGCCATTATTTCTTCATATAATTTTTCAGCTCCCCCCTCTTTCTTTTTTCCTTCTAGGATTCTGATGACATGAATGTTAGATATATGTCATACTCCCACTGGACACTGAGGCGCTGTTCAATTTTCTTCCAACCTATTTTCTGTCTGATGTTCAGAACTCAGTATTTTCTATTGTTCTGTCTTCAAGTTCACTGATTCTTTGCTCTATGCTTTCCTTTCTGCTTTTTAGTCCATCCACTGAGGTTTTTGTTTTTGTTTTGCTTTTTAATTATTGAGTTTTCAGTTCTAAAATTTTCATTTAGTTACTCTTTATAGCTTCTGTTTGTTTTCTGAGATTTTCTGTTTTGTTGCTGAGACTTTCTATTTTTTATTTGTTCTAAATCTTTGCAATTTCTTGTTGAAACTTTTTTTAATTTGGTGTGTTTTTTGAATTAATTTTTATTAGAGTATCATTGCTTTACAATGTTATGTTAGTTTCTTGCTGTACAGCAAAGTGAATCAGTCTTACATACACATATATCCCTTCTTTTTTAGATTTCCTTCCCATTTAGGTCACCACAGAGCACTGAGTAGAGTTCCCTGTGCTACACAGTAGGATCTCATTCGTTATCTATTTTACACATAGTAGTGTATTTATGTCAGTCCCAATCTCTCAGTTCATCCCACCCCTCCCTTCCCCTCTTGGTAACCATAAGTTTGTTCTCTACATCTGTGACTCTATTTCTACTTTGCAAATAAGTTCTTCTCTACCATTTTTCTAGATTCCACATATAGGTAATATTATGTGACATTTGTTTTTCTCTTTTTGACTTACTTCACTCTGTATGACTGTTTCTAGATCCATCCATGTCTCTGCAAATGGCACTATTTTGTTTCTTTTTATGACTGAGTAATATTCCATTGCATATATGTGCCACATCTTCTTTATCCATTCCTCTGTTGATGGACATTTAGGTCACTTTGAAACCTTTTTAAAATGGCTGCCTTAAAATCCTTATCAGATAATTCTAACTTTTCTGATATCTTGATGTTGGCATGTATTAACCCTTTTTTCTTACCAAGTTGAGATTTCCTGGTTCTTAGAATAAGTGACTTTTTAAAAATTGAAACCTGGACATTTTGGGTACTGTGTTCTGACTTTGGATCTTATTCACATCTTCTGTTTTAGCAGGCCTCCTCTGATACTGAGCAACAGGGGAAGTAGGGGCATGACCTGTTACTGCCACATGGGGGTGGAAGTCCAGGTTCCCCATTCTGCCTCTGTTGACACAGGTTGGGGGAGTAGCTCTTTGTTCTTCCTTGGCAGGTGTAGGAAGTGTGGCTCTCTACTAGGCTCCCACTGAAAACACCCTGGTTTGGATGGGGAGGTGTGTTGTGTTACTGTTCCCTTGTTGGCCTCTACTGACACTGCAATGTGAGTGGCCTCATTTCTGTTGGGCAATGATGAAAGTCTTGACACTTCACTAAGAATTCTCTGACATCACCCAAGCAGGGAGGTTGAGAGAGAGAGTCTACGTTCCCTTCTTGGCTTTTGATGGTTTGGGTGGGCGTAGAATAGAGTTGCAGGTTTTTCTGTGGTGTTTGGCTGGAGTAGACTGGTTATTATTTAAATGCTATCTGCCTTGCTAGGCTGCCCTTTTCATGGTACTTTGGGTAGAGAGAGCAGGCTTTTCTAGGGACTTTTGTTGTCTGTATCCACTGGTGTTTCTTTGTTATTGGTTTGCCCAATACCACTCATATATGAAGCAAAAAGAAAACCCAGGAAATCACTTCTGTATTATTCCTTAGCTCCTAATGTTCTCAACCAGACTTCATTCTTCTTTTTTAACTTTCAGAGTCTTTTTATGTTTGTTTTATACATAAAGTGCAGGGTTTTTAGTTAGACTTAGCAGGAAAAATAGAGAAAAGTATTTCTGCTCCATCTTTTCAGAAACAGAAGTTGCCTGTTTTCAAAACCATTTTTCTTTGAAGAAATGAGTTTAATCTAGTTAAAGGGTTTTTCTCCCTCTTTAAATTTTGAGATATTTCTATACTTCAAGGTTAAACTTAATTTGTATTAGATTCTTCTCAACTCAGGCAAAATCTATGCATTTGGCAACACACTTAGGGAGATGCAATTTATTACTTGAAGGTTGACTGTCTCATCTTTTCTAATCTTTAAATAGAGAAGAAAAGTAAATTTAAGAATTTGATGATATATTTCTGTCGTGAGAAAGATGATACTTTATCATGGAAAAAATAAGAGACCCTTGTTTTAATAGCATAGCTATGATCTCTTCAGGGACTCTTCAGGGATATTGCTTGGATTACTAATGCATGTTATTGACCAAATGCTCTGCATCACTATTCTAATATTGCCATATCAAAAATGAAACTGTTAATAAGTTTGCTTGTAGGAATAGAAAAAATAAGATTATTATTACTTATATTGCCTATTTTTAAATGCTAGTAAAAATAAACCATCAATAATTTTCTTCCTCCAGATGAGGGGTATGTCTGATAAATCACTCCGGCTAGTGCTGTCCACATTCAGCAACATACGGGAGGAGCTTGGACATCTTCAGAATGACTTGACAGTAACATTTATTTTGATTTTTCTTTCCAAATCTTTTCTAGATCCTAGCTTCATAACATAGAAATCAAAGCATTCAGTATACCTTTTTAAAATTTAATACAACACAACAACATTGTGCTCACCCAGATATAGTTATTTTCCTGAAATAATTAATTGGGGTTGGGAGAGAGGAGTAAAGAGTTATCCAATGTGAAAATGAAAGTTGGGTGAACACTTACTACTTAGTTTACCGCTAAGGTAATTTAACGCTTAAAGCCAGGGAGTAGTTTGTAAAATTACAATAATCTGACTCTGATTCATAATTTCCCCTTTTCTGTAATAGTAAAGCATACTTTGAATTTATTTGAATACTTGAAAACTTCTTTCTCCAAGAACTTAACATTTTCTATTTTAATTGGTGCTCTTCATGACATCAGCTAGATACATTCAGAACACTTTTCATACAATGAATAACTCCTTGGGGACTTTGGAGTGGGCTTTCTTGTTTCTGGGTTCTGATGAACACATTTAGACTCTTAATTTGAAAATTCACCACCTGCTGGGATTAACAAGGGTCTTTGTAGATTGAAGAAAAACATTAAAATAATTCAAAAGGTTCTGCTTCATTGTACTTACAATTAGTCAATTCATCAAAATGTCCATTGATGCGGGTTTTTAAATTTTCACTTCTTTGTATCCCATAGTTTGATTAACTTTTAAGAATTCCGTTTTATTAAACAATTACAAATGAAACAAGTGCTTATTTAAACCTTCCAATGTAAACAGGTCTTTGTATTACATAACTGTTGACAGGATTCTGTAATTCTGAGTCATAAATAATTTTGCTTCTAGTCACTGGAAAATGACAAGATAAGACTTGAGAAAGACTTGTCATTCAAAGAAACTCAAATAAAAGAGTATGAAGAACTCTTAGCATCAGTGAGAGCAAATAATCGCCAGCAGCAGGTAAGTTGACATTTTCTTTGATAATAAATTTGATAGTTTTTCATATGCACAATTACTAGCACATTGGAGTTATGAGATATAATCCAGAAAATTAAAATATGATGGAACAATTTGTTCATATGGGAATTGAGTGGCTTTAGGTATTTCCAAATACTGAAGCCCTCTCAGAAAAATAGATAACCCCAAGTATTTTAGATATAAAGTATATACTATCCACAATTATGTTTTGTTGGGTGACAAAAATTGTATAAATATTGAAAATCTAAGTTCACTCGTTCATTTAATCTACTAATGTGTCAATAAAAAAGTTTTGGAGATCTTAGCACGTTTGTGCAATGAATAACTGAATGAATGAACTCTAGAAGATTTCTCCAGATACCTGAGCAGAGAGGATTTTTAGGAAATCGTAATGAGTCTCTGAGGCCAGTCCATTCTTAAAATTCATTCCCATGACATTCCCATGACAATTTGGCTGAGTTTTCATTTGTCACATAATCAGGCATATGGTCATTTTGGTGCCTACTAAAAGGCAGGTTACGGTATTGTCAAAAAGCAGCAAGAGTCAGATTGCTCGACTGGTACATTGAAAATTCATCTGATCTCGATTCCTTCTCACTCAAGATAGGCAAGTGAGGGTAATGTCTTTCATAGCTGATTTAACTTACCTTTTTTTTTTTTTTTTTTTTTTTTTTTTGCGGTACACGGGCCTCTCACTGTTGTGGCCTCTCCCGTTGCGGAGCACAGGCTCCAGACGCTCAGGCTCAGTGGCCATGTCTCACGGGCCTAGCCGCTCCGCGGCATGTGGGATCTTCCCGGACTGGAACACGGCAGGTGGACTCAACCACTGCGCCACCAGGGAAGCCCTTAACTTACCTTTTAAGGTTAAATATATAAGAAAACTGGGCATGGAAAAATATCAATATTTGCTTTGTTTCATTGAATTAATCAACTAAAAGCACTCTCTCCCAAAAAGTAGAATCCATTTGTCTTATTTACTGTGTCTTTACAGCAAGGACTTCAAGACTCAACCTCAAAATGCCAAGCATTGGAAGAAAACAATCTTTCTCTTCGGCATACACTATCAGATATAGAATATAAACTAAAAGAACTGGAATACTGTAAGCATAATTTAGAGCAAGAGAATAAAAATCTTAGAGTGCAGGTATTCAAATTTTGTTTTAAATGTGTGTTATTGTCTTAGTTATATGGTTGTAATCCTAGCATTGGCTATATATATATATATATATATATATATATATATATATATATCTCCAATTCATCTCGAGAAAATATGTAGACTGCTTTCTGATGATCTCACATGCAGTTAGGTCTTAACTCACTGCCATCTGAGCTGTATAATGCAGTTCCTAAAAATCACTGTCATTATTTCAATGTTTTGTTTAATCAAGTGGTTTTCATCTATTAATGTCTTGTAATATAATATGGGTTTCCTTCATAACAGTCTAACAACAGAAATTTATTTTGTCTTGTGTAGCTCTCAGAGACTTGCACAGGCCCGATGCTGCAGGCTAAAATGGCTGAGATTGGCAACCATTACATGGAGATGGTGAAAAACTTAAGAATGGAGAAAGATAGAGAGATCTGCAAACTAAGGGTATGTAGATCCTACACTGCATAAATACACAGTTCAGCACAAACTTTCTAATAAGACAATGATAGTCTCCAGTTTAATGCTACAAAGAAAAATCAACCAAAGGTAGAGTTTTAGGAGTATGCCATAGAACCATTTCTTTAAATACATATCACTATGTAGGGAATATCGTTAAATTGTCTTGTAATTTAGCTTCATCTTTTCTAGGAAAGCAAAAGAAGACCTTAAGTTCAGGGTTGTTGATTTTTAATTTCTATTCATTTATTTATGGTGACGGGGGAACACTTTATGATCTTGCCTAAAGCTTGCTCTATGCAGCCAAGCAACTTTCAAGATTATCCAGTGAAGCCACATTTGACTTCATAAATATCCTCACTTGATTTTGAAGGATGATAGCTAGCAAGAGTTTTGTCAAGCACATGGATAAGAACTGTTGAATTATATACCTGTAATTGGCATCAAAATTAAGGTGATATTTGTGAGAATAAATATACATTGTCTTATTTTGTCATTCTAGGTCGAATTGACTAACAATTTACTGATTCCTAATTGTAGTTATATATACTCAAATATTTTAATAGAAAAACTGACCACAGTTTTTTCTCTCCAAATATAATGTACAGTCTTTACCAAAAATCAAAATGAAACAAAATAGAATTTGTTCAAAAGTCTGCTGATTTTTCTTGCAGATGTCCTCCACTGGTTTATTTTCCATCTGAACGTTACTAATAACACTTTAACCTAAACAGCCATCTGTGCACACATAATGCAGTAAAAAGGGAAATGGACAGGATTTGCAGTTGGAAGACTTGTCATGGAGTTGCAGCTATGTTGCTTAGTAGCTGTTGTGCCTTCGTGTCTCTGGATCTCATTTACCTGTTTTGTAAATAAAGATTATAATAATACTTAGAGGGCTGCTATGAGGACTGAGATGAGTCATGCAGGAGGAATATGTTGTGAACTGCAAATTATGATATAATATTTGTTATTGAGTTTTCCTTAATTAGTATTTGAAGGAATGTAAAGTACCTGTTTTCTTAGCTTTATTTTAATTCTTGTTGCCTAGGACTTTTACTTAAGTAATGCCTAAGCCTAAATAGTAAAGTCACCTTTTAAAAATGAGAAATTTATTGGACTTCCCTGGTGGTCCAGTGATAAAGAATCCACCTTACAATGCAGGGGACTTGGGTTTGATCCCTGGTCAGGGAACTAAGATCCCACATACCATGGGGCAACTAGAGCCCACATGCTACAACTACTGAGCTCGTGCACCTCAACTAGAGAGCCCACATTGCCACAAACTACAGAGCCCACGTGCTCTGGAACCTGCGCGCCACAACTAGAGAAGAGAAAACCCACATGCCACAATTAGATAGAAGCCTCAATGAAGATCCCATGTACTGCAACTAAGATCCGACACAGCCAAAAATAAACAATAAATCTTAAAAAAAGTGAGAAATTCCTAATTGGCATTTCAGTTCACATATTACATTCATAAAGCTCTTTAAATGTTTATAACTACTGGTATTTTGCTCTTCATTTCATAACTAGCTGTATGACTTTATGTCACTTAACCTCTCTGGAACTCAGTTACCCATTTTGTTAATGAGAATTATAATAATTCTTAGTTCTTTTTAAATCCTTAGACTCAATTAAATCAGTACCAAAAAGATGTTTCAAGAAGAGAAGGAAGTAGCAGTGACTTCCAATTCAAGATTCATGAACTGACAAGCTTGCTGGAAGAGAAGGATTTCCTTATAAAGCATCAATCGGAGGTAACAGAGAAGGGGTCAAGGTGGAGACGAACCATACAACTCAGCCCTGTAGGATAAATACTTCCCACAAACTATAAAAAGACATGTTTCCAAGACTTACTTTATTCATGAAGTAGAATGTGAGTGCCTACGAGAAGTAGAAGACTCACATTTCAGGAGAAATAATTCAAATGAAAGCTAGAATTGAAGCAAAAAATATGTGCTATTGTGCCTTTAATAATTTTAAGACATTGATTTTCTACCTCATTGGCAGGCAAACTCCCAATAAGGCTGTGAGCTGCTTCAGCAAGGGACTGTGTTATATTCCTTTCTATGTCTGTATCATGTAGCCCAAGATCTGTCATAAAATAGGTACTGAAGGAAGAAACTACCCAAATGGTGGCTAATGTTGTATTGCTGTTATTGAACAAATGGTACTTGTAGTAGCATTCAGTGATAGATTTTCTGTTATGAAACAATATCTACTTCCATATTGAAATTTCATATTTTTCTGCTATAGATACACATTTAAATCTTTTTGGAACAAAAATTTTCACATCTTCATCTTGAGAATCATGCCCATTCTATCTCATGTTATCCCTTAAGTATAGAACCAGTTAGTGGATTCCTGCAGAGACTTATAATGTAACTGATTAGGTACCATGAAGCAAGACTATATGGAATTCAACAAGTGGGATTGGAACATTCTTACCTCAAGGCTAAAAAGGAAGGGAAAAAAGTAATTATTCTTTAGTAACCTTGTTAAATTATCAAACATACCTCTTACCTCATGTTTCTATGGTTTTCAAATGATTATATTGTCTTTTATTTGTAAGGAACTCTCGAAGTTGAGACAAGAAATATATTCATCTCTTAACCAACCCTCCAGTGGTGGAAGGACAACTATTACCACTAGAAAGTAATGTATTTTTAATGAAATTTGGGTATGACTTTGGTTATGTTATAATCCAAGTTATAGCATGTTTAACTGACATATATGCCCCTAGACAGAGTTTGGTGTTTTCTGCTGGCCAATAATTCTACTGAAGAATGAATGTTCACAAAAAGACATAGCTATTATGGTCAATAAAATTCAAGAGCACACTTTTACTGTATTTACAATACAGTAAATACAATGAAAGTGAAAAGCAAATAATTAGTTGTTTAACCAACCATATTAGTCAGGACTCTTTCAGTTGCACATGCCAGAAACCCAACTTAAACTGGGAATTAGTTAATTCATGTAATTGGGATTGCTTGGTGTCCAGATGGATTTGTGTGATCAAAATATGTCTTCAGAAATCTGTATATCTTTTGGCTCTGCTCTTTCCTGCATAAACGTCATTCTTAGGCAGGGTCTCTCCTCATGTTAGCAGTACGACCATAGCTTACATCTCAACAATTTAGCAAAACCAAATAGAAAGTGACTCTTTATGAATAGTTTCAGCAAAAGTTTGTTTTTGACATTTCACATAAATGGAATAAACAAAATGTGGTCTTTGGTGGCTGAATTCTTTCACTTTGCATGTTTTCAAGATTCATCCATGTTTTAGCATGTGTCAGTACTTCATTGATTTTTGTTACTAAATAATAGTCCATTTTGTGGATGCACAACCTTTTATTTATCCATTCATCAACTGATGGACATTTAGGGGCTGTTTTCAATTTTGAAAAATGCTACTGTAGATATCTGGGTACAAATCTGTGTGGACATATGTGTTCATTTCTTTGAGTATATAAAGAAGAGTAGAATTGCTGAGCACATGATAACTCTGTTTAACTTTTTGAAGAACTGCTAGACTTTTCCAAAACAGCTGCACCATTTTACATTCCCACCAGTGATGTAAGAGGATTCCAATTTCTCTCCATCCTCCCAAACATTTGTTATTGTCCATCTGTTGGATTGTAGCCATTCTAAGGGGTGGGAAGTGGTATCTCATTGCACTCTTGATTTGTAGTTCTCCAGTAATTAGTGTTGCATAGTATTTTTTCATGTGCTTATTGGGCATTTTGTATATCTTCTTGAAGAAATGACTAAAGTCTTTCTTCATTTTTAAATTGTATTATTTGCTATTTTATTGTTGAATTGCAAGAGATATTTATATATTCTGGATACAAGTCCCTTATCAGAGATATGATTTGCAAACATTTTCTTCCATTCCATGGATTGTCTTTTCACTATCTTGATTGTATCATTTGTAGCACAAGTTTTTTTGAGAAAGTCCAATGCATCTATTTTTTTCTTTACTCACTTGTGCTTTTGGTATCATATGTAAGAAACCATTGACGAATACAAGGTCATTAATATTTACACCCACATTGTCTTCTAAAGAGTTTTATATTTTTATCTATTACATTTAGATTTAGGATCCATTTGAGTTAATTTTTTATATATTGTAAATTAGGTATCCAAGTTCATTCTTGTGCATGGGGATATCCAGTTGTCCCAGACTCATTTATGGAATATGCTATCCTTTCCCCCATTAAATTGACTTGGCATCCTTGTCAATCAAACTACCATAAATGTAAGGGCAAATATGTAGACTTTCAGTTTCACTCCATTAATCTATTTATCTGTCTTTATGCTAGTACCATACTGTCTTGATTATTATAGCATTTTATTGAAGTTGTGAAATCAGGAGTGTGAGTCTCTAAACATTTCTTTTCAAGAAAGCTTTAGCTGTTTGTGGTCTTTTGCTTTTCCATATGGGATTTAGGTTAAGCTTGTTAATTTCTGTTAAAAAAGATCCCACTGGAATTTTTACAGAAAATTCATTGAATATGTAGGACACTTTAGGTATTATTGCCATGTAAACAAAACTGTCTTCTGGTCAATAAGCATGGGATCCTTTTCAATTTAGATCCTCTTTAATTTCTTTTTCAAAAAATGTTATTGGAGTATAGTCGATTTACAATGTTGTGTTAACATTCAGGTGTACAGCAAAGTGAATCAGTTATACATATACATATATCCACTCTTTGTTTAGATTCTTTTCCCATACAGGCCAGTACAGAGTACTGAGTAGATTTCCCTGTGCTATACAGCAGGTCCTTATTAGTTATCTATTTTATATATAGTAGTGTGTTTATGTCAATCTCAACCTCCCAATGTATCCCTCCCCTGCTTATCCCCTGGTAACAATGATTGTTTTCTACATCTGTGACTCTACTTCTGTTTTCTAAGTAAGTTCATTTGTACAATTTTTTATAGATTCCACACACAAGCGATATCATATGGTATTTGTCTTTCTGTGTCTGACTTACTTTACTCACTATGACAATCTCTAGGTCCATCCATGTTGCCACAAATGGCATTATTTTGTTATTTTATGCAAGAGTCCATTGTGTATATGTACTGCATCTTCTTTATCCATTCCTCTTTTGATGAACATTTAGGTTGATTCCATGTCCCAGCTACTGTAAATAGTGATGCAGTGAACACTGTTCTGCATGTATTTTTTGAATTATGGTTTTCTCCAGAAATATGCCCAGGAGTTGGGTTGCTGGGTAATATGGTAGTTCTATTTTTAGTTTTTTAAGGAACCTCCATACTGCTCTCCACAGTGGCTGTACCAATTGACATTCCCAACAACAGTGTAGGAGGGTTGACCTGTATCCATACCCTCTCCAGCACTTACTGTATGTAAATTTTTTGATGATAGCCATTTTGACTGGTGAGAGGTGAAACCTCATTGTAGTCTTTTTGTTGGTTTTGTTCTGTTTTTACATCTTTAATGGAGTATAATTGCTTTACAATGGTATGTTATAGTTTCTGCTTCATAACAAAGTGAATCAGTTATACATATACATATGTTCCCACATCTCTTCCCTCTTGCATCTCCCTCCCTCCCAACTTCCCTATCCCACCCCTCCAGGCGGTCACAAAGCACCGAGCTGATCTCCAAGTGCTATGCGGCTGCTTCCCACTAGCTATCTACCTTACGTTTGGTAGTGTATATAGGTCCATGCCTCTCGCTCGCTTTCTCACAGCTTACCCTTCCCCCTCCCCATATCCTCAAGTTCATTCTCTAGTAGGTCTGTGCCTTTATTCCTGTCTTACCCCTAGGTTCTTCATGACATTTTTTTTCTTAAATTCCATATATATGTGTTAGCATATGGTATTTGCCTTTCTCTTTCGGACTTACTTCACTCTATATTACAGACTCTAGGTCTATCCACCTCATTACAAATAGCTCAATTTCGTTTCTTTTTATGGCTGAGTAATATTCCATTGTATATATGGGCCACATCTTCTTTATCCATTCATCCAATGATGGACACTTAGGTTGTTTCTGTCTCCGGGCTATTGTAAATAGAGCTGCAATGAACATTTTGGTACATGACTCTTTTTGAATTATGGTTTTCTCAGGGTATATGCCCAGTAGTGGGATTGCTGGGTCATATGGTAGTTCTACTTGTAGTTCTACTTGTACTTTTTTAAGGAACCTCCATACTGTTCTCCATAGTGGCTGTACCAATTCACATTCCCACCAGCAGTGCAAGAGTGTTCCCTTTTCTCCACACCCTCTCCAGCATTTATTGTTTCTAGATTTTTTGATAATGGCCATTCTGACTGGTGTGAGATGACATCTCATTGTAGTTTTGATTTGCATTTCTCTAATGATTAATGATGTTGAGCATTCTTTCATGTGTTTGTTGGCAGTCTGTATATCTTCTTTGGAGAAATGTCTATTTCGGACTTCTGCCCATTTTTGGATTGGGTTATTTGTTTTTTTTGTTATTGAGCTGCATGTGCTCCTTACAAATTTTGGAGATTAATCCTTTGTCAGTTGCTTCATTTGCAAATATTTTCTCCCATTCTGAGGGTTGTCTTTTTGTCTTGTTTATGGTTTCCTTTGCTGTGCAAAAGCTTTGAAGTTTCATTAGGTCCGGTTTGTTTATTTTTGTTTTTATTTCCATTTCTCTAGGAAGTGGGTCATAAAGGATCCTGCTGTGATTTATGTCATAGAGTGTTCTGCCTATGTTTTCCTCTAAGTGTTTGATAGTTTCTTGCCTTACATTTAGGTCTTTAATCCATTTTGAGCTTATTTTTGTGGATGGTGTTAGGGAGTGATCTAATCTTATACTTTTACATGTACCTGTCCAGTTTTCCAAACACCCCTTATTGAAGAGGGTGTCCTTTCTCCACTGTACATTCCTGCCTTCTTTATCAAAGATAAGGTGACCATATGTGCGTGGGTTTATCTCTGGGCTTTCTATCCTGTTCCGTTGATCTATATTTCTGTTTTTGTGCCAGTACCATACTTTCTTGATGACTGTACCTTTGTACTATAGTCTGAAGGCAGGGAGCCTGATTCCTCCAGCTCCGTTTTTCGTTCTCAAGATTGCTTTGGCTATTCTAGGTCTTTTGTGTTTCCATACAAATTGTGAAATTTTTTGTTCTAGTCCTGTGAAAAATGCCAGTGGTGTTTTGATAGGGATTGCAGTGAATGTGTAGATTGCTTTGGGTAGTAGTGTCATTTTCACAATGTTGATTCTTCCAATGCAAGAACATGGTATATCTCTCCATCTATTTGTTTCATATTTAATTTCTTTCATCAGTGTCTTATAATTCTCAGCATACAGGTCTTCTGTCTCCTTAGGTAGATTTATTCCTAGATATTTTATTCTTTTTGTTACAATGGTAAATGGGAGTGTTTTCTTGATTTCACTTTCAGATTTTTCATCATTGGTGTATAGGAATGCCAGAGATTTCTGTGCATTAATTTTGTATCCTGCTACTTTACCAATTTCATTGATTAGTTGTAGTAGTTTCCTGGTA
The DNA here is from genome assembly GCF_963924675.1 of Phocoena phocoena. Classification (NCBI taxonomy): domain Eukaryota; kingdom Metazoa; phylum Chordata; class Mammalia; order Artiodactyla; family Phocoenidae; genus Phocoena; species Phocoena phocoena. Next base: position 71,993,585 of record NC_089240.1, on the reverse strand, counting down.
GCACCTTTAGGATTCTCTATGTATAGTATTATGTCATCTGCAAACAGTGACAGCTTTATTTCTTCTTTTCTGATTTGGATTCCTTTTATTTCCTTTTCTTCTCTGATTGCTGTGGCTAAAACTTCCAAAACTATGTTGAATAAGAGTGGTGAGAATGGGCAACCTTGTCTTGCTCCTGATCTTAGTGGAAATGGCTTCAGTTTTTCACCATTGAGGATGATGTTGGCTGTGGGTTTGTCATATATGGCCTTTATTGTGTTGAGGAAAGTTGCCTCTATGCCTACTTTCTGCAGGGTTTTTATCATAAATAGTTGTTGAATTTTCTCAAAAGCTTTCTCTGCATCTATTGAGATGATCATATGGTTTTTCACCTTCAATTTTTTAATATGGTGTATCACAGTGATTGATTTGCGTATATTGAAGAATCCTTGCATTCCTGGAATAAACCCCACTTGATCATGTTGTATGATCCTTTTAATGTGCTGTTGGATTCTGTTTGCTAGTATTTTGTTGAGTATTTTTGCATCTATGTTCATCAGTGATATTGGCCTGTAGTTTTCTTTATTTGTTACAACCTTGTCTGGTTTTGGTATCAAGGTGATGGTGGCTTCATAGAATGAGTTTGGGAGTGTTCCTCCCTCTGCTGTATTTTGGAAGAGTTTGAGAAGGATAGGTGTTAGCTCTTCTCTAAATGTTTGATAGAATTTGCCTGTGAAGGCATCTGGTCCTGGGCTTTTGTTTGTTGGAAGATTTTTAATCACAGTTTCAATTTCAGTGCTTGTGATTGGTCTGCTCATATTTTCTATTTCTTCCTGATTCAGTCTTGGCAGGTTGTGCATTTCTAAGAATTTGTCCATTTCTTCCAGGCTGTCCATTTCATTGGCATAGAATTGCTTGTAGTTATCTCTCATGATCTTTTTTATTTCTGCAGTGTCAGTTGTTGCTTCTCCTTTTTCATTTCTAATTCTATTGATTTGAGTCTTCTCCCTTTTTTCCTGATGAGTCTGACTAATGGTTTATCAATTTTGTTTATCTTCTCAAAGAACCAGCTTTTAGTTTTATTGATCTTTGCTATTGTTTCCTTCATACCTTTTTCATTTATTTCTGATTTGATCTTTATGATGTCTTTCCTTTTGCTAACTTCGGGATTTTTTTGTTCTTCTTTCTCTAATTGCTTGAGGTGCAAGGTTAGTTTGTTTATTCGAGATGTTTCCTGTTTCTTAAGGTAGGATTGTATTGCTAAATACTTCCCTTGTAGAACTGCTTTTGCTGTATCCCATAGGTTTTGGGTCATAGTGTCTCCATTGTCATTTGTTTCTAGGTATTTTTTCATTTCCTCTTTTATTTCTTCAGTGATCACTTTGTTAGTAAGTAGTGTATTGTTTAGCCTCCATGTGTTTGTATTTTATAGAGATCTTTTCCTGTAATTGATATCTAGTCTCATAGCGTGTGATCAGAAAAGATACTTGATACAACTTCAGTTTTCTTAAATTTACCAAGGCTTGATTTGTGGCACAAGATATTATCTACCCTTTAGAATGTTCCATGAGTACTTGAGAAAAATGTGTATTCTGTTGTTTTTGGATGGAGTGTCCTATAAATATCAATTAAGTCCATCTTGTTTAATGTATCATTTAAAGCTTGTGTTTCCTTATTTATTTTCATTTTGGATGATCTGTCCATTGGTGTAAGTGGGGTGTTTATGTCCCCTACTATGAATGTGTTACTGTCGATTTCCCCTTTTATGGCTGTTAGTATTTGCCTTATGTATTGAAGTGCTCCTATTTTGGGTGCATAAATATTTACAATTGTTATATCTTCTTCTTGGATCGATCCCTTGATCATTATGTAGTGTCCTACTTTGTCTTTTCTAATAGTCTTTATTTTAAAGTCTATTTTGTCTGATATGAGAACTGCTACTCCAGCTTTCTTTTGGTTTCCATTTGCATGGAATATCTTTTTCCATCCCCTTACTTTCAGTCTGTATGTGTCTCTATGTCTGAGGTGGGTCTCTTGTAGACAGCATATATAAGGGTCTTGTTTTTGTATCCATTCAGCCAATCTGTGTCTTTTGGTGGGAACATTTAGTCCATTTACATTTAAGGTAATTATCGATATGTATGTTCCTATTCCCATTTTCTTAATTGTTTTGTGTTTGTTATTGTAGGTCTTTTCCTTCTCTTGTGTTTCTTGCCTAGATAAGTTCCTTTAGTATTTGTTGAAAAGCTGGTTTGGTGGTGCTGAACTCTTTCAGCTTTTGCTTGTCTGTAAAGGTTGTAATTTCTCCATCAAATCTGAATGAGATCCTTGCTGGGTAGAGTAGTCTTGTTTGCAGGTTTTTCTCCTTCATCACTTTAAATATATCCTGCCAGTCCCTTCTGGCTTGCAGAGTTTCTGCTGAAAGGTCAGCAGTTAACCTTATGGGGATTCCCTTGTGTGTTATTTGTTGTTTTTCCCTTGCTGCTTTTAATATGTTTTCTTTGTATTTAATTTTTGACAGTTTGATTAATATGTGCCTTGGGATATTTCTCCTTGGTTTTATCCTGTATAGGACTCTCTGTGCTTCCTGGACTTGATTAACTATTTCCTTTCTCATTTTAGGGAAGTTTTCAACTATAATCTCTTCAAATATTTTCTCAGTCCCTTTCTTTTTCTCTTAATCTGGAACCCCTATAATTCGAATGTTGGTGTGTTTAATGTTGGCCCAGAGGTCTCTGAGACTGTCCTCAGTTCTTTTCATTCTATTATCTTTATTCTGCTCTGCAGTAGTTATTGCCATTATTTTATCTTCCAGGTCACTTTTCCGTTCTTCTGCCTCAGTTATTCTGCTATTGATCCCATCTAAAGTATTTTTAATTTAATTTATTGTGTTGTTCATCATTGCTTGTTTCATCTTTAGTTCTTCTAGGTCCTTGTTAAATGTTTCTTGCATTTTGTCTATTGTATTTCCAAGATTTTGGATCATCTTTACTGTCATTATTCTGAATTCTTTTTCAGGTAGACTGCCTATTTCATCTTCATATGTTAGGTCTTGTGGGTTTTTATCTTGCTCCTTCAACTGCTGTGTGTTTTTCTGTCTTCTCATTTTGCTTTTCTTACTGTGTTTGTGGTCTCCTTTTTCAGGCTGCAGGTTCGTAGTTTCCATTGTTTTTAGTGTCTTACCCCAGTGTCTAAAGTTGGTTCTGTTGGTTGTGTAGGCTTCGTGGTGGAGGGGACTAGTGCCTGTGTTCTGGTGAATGAGGCTGTATCTTGTCTTTCTGGTAGGAAGATCCACGTGTGGTGGTGTGTTTTGGGGTGTCTGTGGACTTATTATGATTTTAGGCATCCTGTCTGCTAACAGTTGGGGCTGTGTTCCTGTCTTGCTAGTTGTTTGGCATACAGTTGTTTGGCATACAGTTGTTTGGCATACAGTTGTATGTTTGGCATACAGTGTCCAGCACTGTAGCTTGCTGGTTGTTGAGTGAAGCTGGCTGCTGGTGTTGAGATGGGTATCTCTGGGCGATTTTCGCTGTTTGATATTATGTGGAGCTGGGAGGTCTCTTGTGGACCAGTGTCCTGAAGTTGGCTTGCGCACCTCAGAGGCACAGCAGTGACTCCTGGCTGCAGCAGCAAGAGCCTTACATCCACACGTTTCAGAATAAAAGGGAGAAAACATAGAAAGAAAGATTTAGTAGAAGTAGAAAGAAAGAAAGAAAGAAAGAAAGAAAGAAAGAAAGAAAGAAAGGAGCGGGCTTCCCTGGTGGCGCAGTGGTTGAGAGTCCGCCTGCCGATGCAGGGGACACGGGTTCGTGCCCCGGTCTGGGAGGATCCCACGTGCCGCGGAGCGGCTGGGCCCGTGAGCCATGGCCGCTGAGCCTGCGCGTCTGGAGCCTGTGCTCCGTAAGTGGGAGAGGCCACAACAGTGAGAGGCCTGTGTACCGCAAAAAAAAAAAAAAAAAAAAAAAAAAGAAAGAAAGGAGGGAGGGAGGAAGGAGGGAGGAAGGAGGGAAGGAAGGGAAAAAAGACAGAAAGTAGATAAAGTAAAATAAAATAAAGTAAGGTAAAATAAAGTTATTAAAATAATTATTAAGAAAAAAATAATAAATGGACGTATAGAACCCTAGGACAAATGGTGTAAGCAAAGCTATACAGACAAAGTCTCACACAGAAGCATACACATACACATTCACAAAAAGAGGAAAAGGGGAAAATATCATAAATCTTGCTCTCAACGTCCACCTCCTCAGTTTGGGATGATTCGTTGTCTATTCATATATTCCACAGATGCAGGGTACATCAAGTTGATTGTGGACGTTTAATCCGCTGCTTTTGAGGCTGCTGGGAGAGATTTCCCTTTCTCCTTTTTGCTCTCACAGCACCCAGGGCTCAACTTTGGATTTGGCCCCACCTCTGCATGTAGGTCGCCAGAGGGCATCTGTTCTTTGCTCAGACAGGATGGGGTTAAAGGAGCAGGTGCTTCAGGGACTCTGCCTCACTCAGGCGGGGGGTGGGGGGTGGGGGGAGGGGCACAGAGTGCCGCGGGAGCCTGCGCTGCTGATGGCATGACATTGCACCAGCCTGAGGCGCGCCGTGCATTCTCCCAGGGAAGTTGTCCCTGGATCCTGGGACCCTGGCAGTGGCGGGCTGCACAGGCTCCCTGGAAAAGGGGTGTGGATAGTGACCTGGGCTCGTACACAGGCTTCTTGGTGGTGGCAGCAACAGCTTTAGCGTCTTATGCCCGTCTCTGGCGTCCGCGCTTTTATCCTGTCTCTGGAGCTCCTTTAAGCAGCGCTCTTAATCCCTTCTCCTCACGCACCAGGAAACAAAAGAGGGAAGAAAAAGTCTCTTGCCTCTTCGGCAGGTCCAGACTTTTCCCCAGACTCCCTCCCGGCTAGCCGTGGTGAACTAACCCCATGCAGGCTGTGTTCACGGTGCCAACACCAGTCCTCTCCCGGAGCTCCGACCGAAGCTCGAGCCTCAGCTCCCAGCCCTGCCCACCAGGGCGGGTGAGCAGACAAGCCTCTCGGGCTGCTGAGTGCCGGTCGGCACCAATCCTTTGTGCGGGAATATCCCCACTTTGCCCTCTGCATCTCTGTGGCTGTGCTCTCCTCTGCGGCTCCAAAGCTTTCCCCCTCCACCACCCATAGTCTCCGCCCGCGAAGGGGCTTCCTAGTGTGTGGAAACGTTTCCTCCTTCACAGCTCCCTCACACTGGTGCAGGTCCCGTCTCTTTCCTTTTGTCTCTGTTTATTCTTTTTTCTTTTGCCCTATCCAGGTACGTGGGGGTTTCTTGCTTTTTGGGAGGTCTGAGGCCTTTTGCCAACATTCAGTAGGTGTTCTGTAGGAGTTGTTCCATGTGTAGATGTATTTCTGGTGTATCTGTGGGGAGGAAGGTGATCTCCGCATTTTATTCTTTTGCCATCTTCCCGGAAGCCTCCCTCGTTGTAGTTTTGACTTGCATTTTTCTAATAATTAGCAATGCTAAGCATCTTTTCATGTGCTTTTTGCCCACCTGTATGTCTTCTTTGGAGAAATGTCTATTTAGATTTTCAGCCCATTTTTTGATTGGGTTTTTTTGGTTTTTTTGATATTGAGCTTCATGAACTATTTGTATAGTTTGGAGATTAACCCCTTATGGGTTGCTTCATTTGGAAATATTTTCTCCCACTCTGGATTCTCTTTTTGTTTTGTTTATGGCTTCCTTCATTGTGCAAAAGTTTTTAAGTTTAATTAGATCCTATTTATTTATTTTTGTTTTTATTTTCACTTTCACTATGCTAGGAGGTGGACTAAAAAACAGTTTGCTGTGCTTCATATCAGAGTATTCTACCTATGTTTTATTCTAAGAGCTTTATAGTTTCTGGCCTTACATTTAGGTCTTTAATGCATTTTGAGTATGGTATTAGGGAGTGTTCTAACTTCATTCTTTTACATGTAGTTCTCCAGTTTTCCCAGCACCACTTTTTTAAGAGACTGTTTTTTCTACATTGTATATTCTTGCCTCGTTAGTCATAGATTACATGACCATAGGTGTGTGGGTTTATCTCAGGGCTTTCTATCCTGTTCCATTGATCTATATTTCTATTTTGTGCCAGTACCATACTGTCTTGATGACTGTAGCTTTGCAGTATAGTCTGAAATCAGGAAGCCTGATTCCTCTAGCTCTGTTTTTCTGTCTCAGGATTCCTGTGACTATTCATGGTCTTTTCTGTTTCCATACAAATTGTAAAATTTTTTGTTCTACTTCCTTGAAAAATGCCATTGGTAATTTGTTAAGGATTGCATTGAATCTGTAGATTGCTTTGGGTAGTATAGTCATTTTCTCAATATTGATTCTTCCAATCTAAGACTATGGTATATCTCCATCTGTTTGTGTCATCTTTGATTTCTTTCATCGACATCTTGTAGTTTTCTGAGTACAGGTCTTTTGCCTCCTTTGGTATGTTTATTCCTAGCTATTTTATTGTTTTTGATGTGATGGTAAATGGGATTGTTTCCTTAATTTCTCTTTCTGATCTTTTATTGTTAGTGTATAGGAATGCAAGAGACTTCTGTGTATTTTGTATCCTGCAACTTTTCCAAATTCATTGATTAGCTTTACTAGTTTAATGGTAGAATCTTTAGGATATTTTATGTATATATCATGTCATCTGCAAACAGTGACAGCTTTACTTCTTCTTTTCTGGTATGGATTCTTTTCATTTCTTTTTTCTTCTGTGATTGCTGTGGCTGAAACTTCCAAAACTATGTTGAATAACAGTGGTGAGAGTGGGGAACCCTGTCTTGTTCCTGATCTTAGTGGAAATGGTTTGTTTTTCACTATTGATAATGATGTTTCCTGTGGGTTTGCCATATATCATCTATATTATGGTGAGGTAAGTTCCCTCTATGCCTACTTTCTGGAGATTTTTTATTATAAATGGGTGTTGAAATTCGTCAAAAGCTTTTTCTGTATCTATTGAGGTTATCATATGTTTTTTATCCTTCAATTTGTTAATACGGTGTATCACATTGATTGATTTGCCTATACTGAAGAATCCTTGTATTCCTGATATAAACCTCACTTGATGATGGTGTATGATCCTTTTAAGGTGCTGCTGGATTCTGTTTGCTAGTATTTTGTTGAGGATTTTTGCATCTATGTTCATCACTAATATTGGCCTGTAGTTTTCTTTCTTTGTGAACTCTTTGTCTGGTTTTGGTATCAGGGTGATGGTGGCCTTGTAGAATGAGTTTGGGAGTTTTCCACCGTCTGATATATTTTGGAAGAGTTTGAGAAAGATAGGTGTTAGCTCTTCGGTAAATGTTTGACAGAATTCACCTGTGAAGCCATCTGGTCCTGGGCTTCTGTTCGTTGGAAGATTTTTTTTTTTCGGTACGCGGGCCTCTCACTGTTGTGGCCTCTCACGTTGTGGAGCACAGGCTCTGGACGCGCAGGCTCAGCATCCATGGCTCACGGGCCCAGCCACTCTGGCATGTAGGATATTCCCAGACTGGGGCATGAACCTGTGTCCCCTGCATTGGCAGGTGGTCTCCCAATCACTGCACCACCAGGGAAGCCCTGTTGGAAGATTTTTAATCACAGTTTCAATTTCAGTGCTTGTGATTGGTCTGTTTATATTTTCTGTTTCTTCCTGGTTCAATCTTAGAAGGTTGTGCTTTTCTAAGAATTTGTCCATTTCTTCCACGTTGTCCTTTTTATTGGCATACACTTGCTTCTAGTAATCTCTTATGATCCTTTGTATTTCGGCAATGTCAGTTGTTACTTCTCCTTTTTCATTTCTAATTCTGTTGATTTGAGTCTTCTACTTTTTTTTCTTCATGAGTCCAGCTAATGGTTAACAATTTTGTTTATCTTCTCATACAAGCAGCTTTTAGTTTTATTGATCTTTGCTATCGTTTCCTTCATTTCTTTTTCATTTATTTCTGATCTGATCTTTATGATTTCTTTCCTTCTGCTAACTGTGGGGTTTTTTTGTTCTTTCTCTAATTGCTTTAGGTGTAAGGTTAGGTTGTTTATTTGAGGTGTTTCTTGTTTCTTGAGGTAGGATTTTATTGCTATAAACTTCCCACTTAGAAGTGCTTTTGCTGCATCCCATGAGTTTTGGGTCATCGTGTTTTCATTGTCATTTGTTTTTAGGTATTTTTTGATTTCCCCTTTGATTTCTTCAGTGATCTCTTGGTTATTTAGCAGTGTATTGTTTAGCCTCCATGTATTGGTATTTTTTACAGATTTTTTCCTGTAATTGACATCTAGTCTCATAGTGTTGTGGTCAGAAAACATATTTCATACGATTTCAGTTTTCTTAAATTAACCAAGGCTTGATTTGTGACCCAAGATATGGCCTATCTTGCAGAATGTTCCATGATCACTTGCGAAGAAAGTGTATTCTGTTGTTTTTGGACAGAATGTCCTATAAATATCAATTAAGTCCATCTTGTTTAGTGTATCATTTAAAGCTTGTGTTTCCTTATTTATTTTCATTTTGGATGATCTGTCCATTGGTGAAAGCGGGGTGTTAATGTCTCCTACTATTATTGTTTTACTGTCAGTTTCCCCTCTTATGGCTGTTAGCATTTGCCTTAAGTGTTGAGGTGCTCCTATGCTGGGTGCATAAACATTTACAATTGTTATATCTTCTTCTTGGATTGATCCCTTGATCATTATGTAGTGTCCTTCCTTGTCTCTTATAACAGTCTTTATTTTAAAGTCTATTATGTCTGATACGAGAATTTCTACTCCAGCTTTCTTTTGATTTCCATTTGCATGGAATATCTTTTTCCATTCCCTTACTTTCAGTCTGTATGTGTCCCTAGGTCTGAAGTGGGCCTCTTGTAGACAGCATGTATATGGGTCTTGTTTTTGTATCCATTCAGCCAGTCCACGTCTTTTGGTTGGAGCATTTAATCCATTTATATTTAAGTTAGTTATCGATATGTATGTTACTATTACCATTTTCTAAATTGTTTTGGGTTTGTTATTGTAGGTCTTTTCCTTCTCTTGTGTTTCCTGCCTAGAGAAGTTCCTTTAGCATTTGTTGTAAAGCTGGTTTGGTGGTGCTGAATTCTCTTAGAATTTTCTTGTCTCTGAATGTTTTAATTTCTCTTTCGAATCTGAATGAGATCTTTGCTGTGTCAAGTAATCTTGGTTGTAGATTTTTCCCTTTCATCACTTTAAGTATGTCCTTCCAGTCCCTTCTGGCTTGCAGAGTTTCTGCTGAAAGATCAGCTGTTAGCCTTATGGGGATTCCCTTGTATGTTATTTGTTGCTTTTCCCTTGCTGGTTTTAATATTTTTTCTTTGTATTTAATTTTTGATAGTTTGAATAATGTGTGTCTTGGCATGTTTCTCCTTGGATATTTTCTGTATGGGACTCTCTGCGCTTCCTGGACTTGATTGATTATTTCCTTTCCCATATTAGGGAAGTTTTCAACTATAATCTCTACAAATATTTTCTCAGTCCATTTCTTTTTCTCTTCTTCTTCTGCAACCCCTATAATTCGCATGTTGGTGTGTTTAATGTCCCTGAGGTCTCTGAGACTGTCCTCTATTCTTTTCATTCTTTTTTCTTTTTTCTGCTCTGTGGTTTTTATTTCCATTATTTTATCCTCCAGGTCACTTATCCATTCTTCTGCCTCAGTTATTCTGCTGTTGATTCCTTCTAGATAATTTTTAATTTCATTTATTGTGTTGTTCATCATTGTTTGCTTGCTCTTTCGTTCTTCTAGGTCCTTGTTGAATGTTTCTTGTATTTTCTCCATTGTGCTTGCAAGATTTTGGATCATCTTTACTATCATTACTCTGAATTCTTTTTCAGGTAGACTGCCTATTTCCTCTTCATTTGTTTGGTCTGCTGGGTTTTTACCTTGCTCCTTCATCTGCTTTGTGTTTCTCTGTCTTCTCATTTTGCTTAACCTGGTGTGTTTGGGGTCTCCTTTTTGCAGGTTGCAGGTTCATAGTTCCCTTTGTTTTTGGTGTCTGCCCCCAGTGGGTAAGGTTGGTTCAGTGGGTTGTGTAGGCTTCCTGGTGGAGGGGACTGGTGCCTGTGTTCTAGTGGCTGAGGCTAGATCTTTTCTTTCTGGTGGGCAGGACTATGTCCAGTGGTGTGTTTTGGGGTGTGTGTGAACTTTTTATGATTTTAGGCAGCTTCTCTGCTAGTGGGTGGTGCTGTGTTCCTGTCTTACTGGTTGTTTTGCATGGGGTGTCCAGCACTGGAGCATCCTGGTCATTGAGAGAAAATTTGTCTTAGCGTTGAGATGCAAATCACTGGGAGAACTCTTGCTGATTGATCTTATGAGGGGCTGTTAGGTCTCTGGTGGACCATTGTCCTGAACTCGGCTCTCCCAACTCAGAAACTCAGGTCTGACACCCGGCCAGAGAACCAAGACCCTGTCAGCTACACAGCTCAGAAGAAAAGTGAGAAAAGAAAAAAGAAAAAAAACCCCTAAAGTTATTAAAGTAAAAAAAAATTTTTTAATATTATTATAATAAAATTAAGTAATTAATAAAAAGGAAGACAGCAACTAAACCAATAAACTAATCCACCAATTATAAGAAGTGCTAGAAACTATAGTAAAAAACAACAGACTGACAGAACCCTAGGAGAAATGGTAAAAGCAAACCTATACAGACAAAATCACACAAAGGAGCATATACATACACACTCACAAAAATGGAAAAAGGAAAAAACAAACAAACAAACAAAAATATATATATATAAGGAAGAGAGAAACCAAATCAATAAACGAATCTACCAATGATAATAAGCTCTAAATACTAAACTAAGATAAACATAATACTAGAAACAAATTAGACACAGAAAGCAAACCCCAATTCTATAGTTGCTCCCAAAGTCCACTACCTCAGTTTTGGGAGGATTCATTGTCTATTCAGGTGTTCCACTGATGCAGGGCACATCAAGTTGATTGTGGAGATTTAATCCGCTGCTCCTGAGGCTGCTGGGAGAAATTTCCCTTTCTCTTCTTTGTTCACACAGCTCCTGGGATTCTGCTTTGGATTTGGCCCCGCCTCTGCATGTAGGTCACCCTCTGGCATCTGTTGTTCGCCCAGGCAGGGTGGGGTTAAAGGATCAGGTGATTAGGGGGCTCTGGCTCACTCAGGCCGGGGTTGGGAGGGGTACAGAGTGCAGGGCGAGCCTGTGGTGGCAGAGGCCCGCAGTGACGTTGCCACAGCCTGAGGTGTGCTGTGTGTTCTCTTGAGGAAGTTGTCCCTGGATCACAGGATCCTAGCAGTGGCGGGCTGCACAGGCTCCTGGGATGGGTGGTGTAGATAGTGACCTGTGCTTGCACACAGGATTCTTGGTGGCTGCAGCAGCAGTGTTAGCGTTTCATGCCCGTCTTTGATGTATGCACTGATAGCTGAGGCTCACACCAGTCTCTGAAGCTCATTTAGGCGGTACTCTGAATCCTCTCTCCTCACACACCCTTTTGGGAAGTCTGAGGTCTTCTGCCAGTGTTCAGTAGGTGTTGTGTAGGAGTTCTTTCACATGTAGATGCATTTTTGATGTATTTGTGGGGAGGAAGGTGTTCTCCACGTCTTACTCCTCTGCCCTCTTAAAGGTCCTCTGCCTCTAGTGTATTTTTATTTTCATTATTGTGTTGTTCATCTCTGTTTGTTCTTTAGTTTTTCTAGGTGTTTGTTAAACTTTTCTTGTATCTTCTCTATCCATGCCTCCATTCTTTTTCTGTGATCTTGGATCATCTTTACTATCATTACTCTGAATACTTTTTTAGACAGATTGCTTATCTCTTCTTCATCTAGTTGTTCTTGTAGGTTTTTTTCTTGCTCTTTTGCCTGCAACATATTTCTTTGTCATCTCATTTTGTCAGACTTATTCTGTTTGTGGTCTCCTTTTCACAGGCTGCAGGATTGTACTTCCTCTTGCTTCTGTTGTCTGCTGCTTGGTGGGTGAGGTTGGTCCATTGGCTTTTGCTGTTATCCCGTTGGTAAGGTGTTTGATTGGTGTTGTGGTGATCAGAGCCTGCCCTGGATATTGAGAGGACCTCCCCTTTGCTCCCAGTGGCTGTTACTGCCCTGTGAGGGGCGGGGTCTTCTCTCTATTTGTTGGAGTAAAGGTCCCTAGATCTTTTTCTTTGCTGTGATTCTGATCTGTGGTGTGGTGTGAAGTATGTGGGATTGGAGGACTCCCACTGAGAGAGAAGCTAGTGAGTGTTCCTCCTCTGGAGGTGTTCACTGTGAATGTGCTCTGTTGTGTCCCCTTTCATCCGTTGTGTGGACTCACAAAGTACACTGTTGTTGGCACTGCTCTTGGTCCCACCTTAACTGTGGGTATGCCAGCAATTGGCCCTGGTGACTCTCAGGCATTATTTTCACCCAGTCACTGGCACAGATCCACTGAGGTCAGTTCCTAGGACTGCAGCATTCATTCACCTGGACCTGCCATGGGAGCTATGGAGGCTGCTCAGACTCTGGTCTGGCACATTCCCCGTGTGTACATGCCCACAAATCCCACAGCTGCTAGTGCCATATCCATCCAAGTGCAGGAGTTCTTGTTGTCCTTTTGGATGTTTCACAGGTGCTGAATTTAGGAAGCCATCAGCAGAGGTGTAACTCCACAGTTCGTTCAGCTCTGAGGAGAGATTTCAGCTCTTCTTCCTTAGTCACACAACCCCTGGCTCCCAGTGGTGGTTTCAGCCCCTACTCTGGGTGGATTTCCTAGTGGTGGGAGCTATCCCTCTCCTTCTGGGACAGTGGGGCAGGTCCGGGCACCCACTGTCAGATTTCCCTGTAGTGAGAGCTATCCACGTGCTCCCTGGATAGTGGGGCAGGTCCTGGCACCCGCTGATGGATTTCCTAGTAGTGAGAGGTTTCCGTGTGCTCCTGGGACAGCGGGTGAAGTCCTAGCACACACTGACAGTCCCAGCACCCACTGGTGGATTTCCTTGTAGTGAGAGCTATCAGGGCACTCCTGAGACAGTCAGATGGGTTCCAGTGTCTGCCTTTGGGTCTGGAAGAGGTGGCCAGTGCCTGCCTCTGGAGACCAAGATGGAGGTGGTGACTCACGCCCACCCTGAGAACTCCTCTAGGCAGCGTCCCGTTGACTGGGAGCACTCATAGGGAAAGAAGCTTGTGGTCACATCCCTCTCCTCATGCACCTCCCAATAATGGTGCCTTGTTTCTCTGGTTGGCCAAGGCTTCTTCATGGTATACCTTCAGTTGCCACTGCCTGACCTCTTCAGGCTGCTTCCACACCTAACTCTGGTCCTCTCCCTGGGGCCGAACTTCGGAGTCTGAGCTTAAGCACCCAACCCCCACCCTCACCAACAGAGGAGTGTTTCAGGTTGGGGAGTGTAGGGTGGCAGGTCCAGCCCTCTGTGCAGGTTACTCTCCATTTTGCCTTACACGAACTGGTTGTTGCTCTCCCCTCTTAGGCTCCGAAACTCCCCCTTCATCCAATCTGATCTCTCCACTGGTGAGCAGACTTTCCAAGGTGTGGGAACCCTTCTTCTTTCCCAGCTCCCTCCCTGTCCTGATTCCTTTTTTTTTCCTTTTGTCTTATCAGTTATGTGGAGGTTTTCTTGTCTTTTCGGAAGTTTGAGGTCTTCTGTCAGCTCTGTTTTGTAGTTTGTGTCTCTCGAGGAATTGGTGCATGTCATCTAAGTTATCAAGTTTTCTTGGCATAAAATTGTCATAATACTCCTTTGTTATGTTTTCAAGACAAAGGATCTCCTTTAAAATTTTAAAAATTGAGATATAATTAACTTATAACATTATTTTAGTTTCAGATGTACAAAATAATGATTCACTATGTGTATACTGCTAAATGATCACCACAATAAGTCTAGTTAGCACCCATCACCATCCATAGTTACAAATTATTTTCTTGTGATGAGAACATTTTAAGATCTAATCTTTTAGCAACTTTCAATTATCCAATACAGTATTATTAACTATAGTCACCACACTGTTCATTACATCCCCAGGACTTATTTATTTTATAACTGGAAGTTTGTACTTTTTGACCACTTTCACCCATTTTGCCCACTCTCACCCCCCACCTCTAGCAACCATCAATATATTCTCTTTATGAGTCCATTTGTTTTAGATTCCATGTATAAGTGAGATAATATGGTATTTGTCTTTCTGTCTCTGACTTATTTCACTTTGTTTAATGCCCTCAAGGTCCATCCATGCTGTCATAAATGGTAGGATTTCCTTCATTTTTGGCTGAATAATATTCTAGTGTGGGGCGGGGTGGTGGTGGGATGAATTGGGAGATTGGGATTGACATATATACACTAATATGTATAAAATAGATAACTAACAAGAACCTTCTGTATTTTTTTAAAATAAACAAATAAAATTTTTAAAGAACTAAAAAGAATATTCTAGTATGTGTGTAAATATATGTATATATATATTATACATTTATTATATATATAATATTTTATTTATCCATCCTAATATTGATGGACACTTACATTGATTCCATGTCTTGACTATTGTAAATAATGCCACAGTGAACATGAGGGTGTAGATATATTATAGTGTTTTCATTTCCTCTTGATAAATACCCAGAAGTGACATTGGTGGATCATATGCTAGTTCTATTTTTAATTTTTTAAGGACTCTCCATACTGTTTTCCATAGTGCCTGCACCAGTTTGCATTCGCACCAACAGTGCACAAGTGTTCCCTTTTCTCCACATCTTGCCAACACTTGCTATTTCTTGTCTTATTGATAATAGCCGTTCTGATACATGTGTGAGGTGATAGCTTCTCTTTCTTAATATCAGTTAATTGTGTGCTCTTTCTTTGCTAACTAGTCTGCTTAGAACTATATCAATTTTAGTGATACTTTAAATGTTCTTTCATTATTGTTTTTATCTATTTTACTGGCTTATTGGGTATATTACTTTTTTATAATTGGTATAAGTTTTAAAGTATTCCTTTTTATCTTATCACAGTCTATCTTCAAATAATATACCTCATCACATGTAGCATACAAAGTTTATAGTAGTATACTTCCATTTCCCCTTCATGATTTTTTGCTATTTTTTTCATTTATATGTACTTTTTTTAGTCCAAAATTTTTTATTGAGGTATAGTTGATCTACAATATTAAATAAGTTTTAAGTACACTATGTAATGATTCAAATTTTAAAGTATATTCTATTTTTAGTTACTATAAAGTATTGGCTATATTCCCTGTTTTGTACAATATATCCTTACAGCTTATTTCATTTTATTTTTTTAACATCTTTAATGGAATATAATTGCTTTACAATGGTGTGTTAGTTTCTGCTATATAACAAAGTGAATCAGTTATACATAAACATATATCTCTATATCTCCTCCCTCTTGCATCTCCCTCCTATCCTCCCTATCCCACCCCTCTAGGTGGATACAAAGCACTGAGCTGACCTCCCTGTGCTATGTGGCTGCTTCCTACTAGCTATCTATTTTACATTTGGTAGTGTATATATGTCCATGCCACTCTCTCACTTCATCTCAGCTGACCCTTCCCCCTCCCCGTGTCCTCAAGTCCATTCTCTACCTCTGCATCTTTATTCCTGTTCTGCTCCTAGGTTCTTCAGTACAATTTTTTTTTAGATTCCATATATATGTGTTAGCATACGGTATTTGTTTTCCTCTTTCTAACTTACTTTGTATAACAGACTCTACGTCCATCCACCTCACTACAAATAACTCAATTTCGTTTCTTTTATGGCTGAGTAATATCCCATTGAATATACATGCCACATCTTCTTTATCCATTCATCTGTCGATGGACACTTAGGTTGCTTCCATGTCCTGGCTATTGTCAACAGAGCTGCAATGAACATTGTGATACATGACTCTTTTTGAATTATGCTTTTCTTGGTGTATATGCCCAGTAGTGGGATTGCTGGGTCATATGGTAGCTCTATTTTTAGTTTTTAAGGAACCTCCATACTTTTCTTCATAGTGGCTGTATCAATTTACATTCCTACCAACAGTGCAAGAGTGTTCCCTTTTCTCCACACCCTCTCCAGCATTTATTGTTTGTAGATTATTTTGATGATGGCCATTCTGACTGGTGTGAGGTGATACCTCATTGTAGTTTTGATTTGCATTTCTCAAATGATTAGTGACGTTGAGCATCCTTTCATGTGTTTGTTGGCAATCTGTATATCTTCTTTGGAGAAATGTCTATTTAGGTCTTCTGCCCATTTTTGGATTGGGTTGTTTGTTTTTTGAAATTGAGCTGCATGAGCTGCTTTTAAATATTGGAGATTAATCCTCTGTCAGTTGCTTCATTAGCAAATATTTTCTCCCATTCTGAGGGTTGTCTTTTGGTGTTGTTTATGTTTTCCTTTGCTGTGCAAAAGCTTTTAAGTTTCATTAGGTCCCATTTGTTTATTTTTGTTTTTATTTCCATTTCTCTAGGTGGTGGGTCAAAAAGGATCTTGCTGTGATATATGGCATAGAATGTTCTGCCTATGTTTTCCTCTAAGAATTTTATAGTGTCTGGCCTTACCTTTAGGTCTTTAATCCATTTTGAGTTTATTGTTGTGTATGGTGTTAAGGAGTGTTCTAACTTCATTCTTTTACATGTACTGTCCAGTTTTCCCAGCACCACTTATTGAAGAGGCTGTCTTTTCTCCATTGTATATTACTGCCTCCTTTATCAATGATAAGGTGGCCACATATGTGTGGGTTCATCTCTGGGCTTTCTATCCTGTTCCATTGATCTATCTTTCTGTTTTTGTGCCAGTACCATACTGTCTTGATGACTGTAGCTTTGTAGTATAGTCTGAAGTCAGGGAGCCTGATTCCTCCAGCTCCATTTTTCTGTCTCAAGATTCCTTTGGCTATTTGGGGTCTTTTGTGTTTCCATACAAATTGTGAAATATTTTGTTCTAGTTCTGTGAAAAATGTCATTGGTAATTTATCTCACTACTAAGGCAATAGTCTTTTGTAGTATTTGCCTGATGCCCTCTGGTATTAGGAGGTCTTTCCACTCTGGTTAGTGGAACACAGACTGGAGTTCCCTTTACTATGTGAACTCCAGGAATTTGAAGAGTGCTCTTTTTCAGTGCTTCTTTCCCTAGCCTCAGTAGCTTTTTCACAAGCCTATACTGATCAGTGCTCACCCAAGGACTTGTGGGGGGACTCTCTACAGATCCCATGACCTCTCTCCAACTATATAACTCTCTCCTGTCTGATATTCTGCTCCACATATTCTGACTCCAGGCCATGAGCTAGGCACTTGTAGGGCTCATGTCATTTGCTTCCCTTCTCTGGGATCACTGTATTGTGCAGCCAGTGGTCCATTATTGCCATAAGCAAAAGTACTTCCCTCTTACTCTCTTGAAAATAGCCATAGTAAATCTTTGTACCACTGAGAGGAGATTTTCTTTTTAGAAAGAGTTAAAAGTCATTCAAAGCCAAATTAATTAAATAAGGAGGATCAAACTAGGAGTGATTAAAAAGTAATGAGAGTTATTTTCTTGTCCAGCTTGTAAACTAACTTTTTTTTTCTATATAGGTACAGGTCACAATATCCTATCCTAGGCCTCCTGTATGATGACTATGAATATATACCACCAGGTAGTGACACACAGACTATTGTGATTGAGAAAACAGACAAATGGACTTGTGTAAGTTCACTTGGGCATTTTTCGAGTATATAATTAGGGAGAAAAAATCCTAAGGCCATTGTGTTGTGTTAGCAGAGTTTCTCAACTTCAGCACTATTAACATTTTGGGCTGGATAATTTGATGTGGGGGGACTTCCCTGCACATTGTAGGACATTCTAAAATGATGTAGAATCTCACTTTTAACACTATGAAAATGACAGCCTTTGTCTTGTTATGTTAAAAACTTCTTAGGTACTGAAAGCAGGTAAAACTAATCCATGGTTATTAAAGTCAGGAAGTGGTTGGTTATCCTCGAGGTTGGGTACTGATTAGAAGGAAACAAAAGGAGGACTACTGGGGTACTAATAATATGCTGTTTCTTGATCTGAGTGATAGTTGCATATACATGTTCAGTTTGCGAAAATTCATTTAGTTGTACACCTATATGTGTACTTTTCCTATGTTTATTATACTTCAATAAAAGTCTTAAAATGCTTAAGTATATTATGATGAGCAACAGATAAATATATGTCAATCAATTATTCTGTACAACCTTTTGAGGAAATTTTTAAATGTAGATTTATCATTAATAAAATACTACAGATGTATAACTAATAAATTACTACAGATGTAGTTAATAAAATTAAATATCTGTTAAATAACTCACTTTAAAAAAATTATCTTTTGGTTGAACAAGCTCAAATATTTGAATAAACCAAAAAATTCAGAAAGTTGATAGCTCTGAAGCACTTCTCTGACTATAATAAAGCCATCAATCTTGTATACATGATTATTTATCATCAGTGAAAGCAACCAACACTTAGTAATCCTAAGATAAAAATTTAAGCTTTGAAATATATTGTGCTTCTTAGGTCATTAATTAGTTGAGAATTATTAATTACTAATTATTAGTTGACAAAGGGTGCTTCGTGGCCCAAGAACCAGTTGAGCAACAAGAGAAAGTCAGCATAGGATTTAAAATTTGTCACTCAAAGTTTATTTGATTCTGAAATTTAATACTGAGAAGCAATTGCTGCTACTAACCACATGTGTCTCAGAGGTGGCATCAATGTGAAGACCTACCAAATAAAGGGTCTACAGAATAATAGTCGTTACTTCTCCTTTCATTAACAGCATACAGCAATGAACATCAAACTCAATATCTGAAGGAACTAGATACTGATAGCAAATTCAAAATATATTTAAATAAATTCACAGATAGATCTGTACTTATTAACAGAGACTTTTGGGCATATTTAACCTCTAACTATGACACCAAGGAGTAAATCTACTCACATCTCCCTCCCTTGTGCTTAAAATCATTTGAAACATATACTTTGGCTAAAGTCAGACAAACCATTGTTTCATTGAATATACATATAAAAACTGCCCAAACTGTGCCATACATTTCCCTTGGTATTATTCATATCAATTTAAATCATTTTTACAACTGTGTGCATACAATTACAATGTTTTAAATTAATTATAAGCCATTCTAAACTGACTTTTTTTCTTTTCTAGCCGTGAATGAATCTCCAACTCAAAGGAATTTTTTTTGTCTTCATTAGTACTTTGTTATTTTTCCATAACTAAAGCCAATCAATATTTTGAACCAAGCTACTACCCAGGAAGTCTAATGGAATTAATTAGATATACAGATGAGAGTTTCTCCAACTATTTATAAGGCCTGAATCCTTTCTATCACATTTTTGTATTCAGTATAGCAACACACCACTTTTTTTTTTAACATCTTTATTGGAGTATAATTGCTTTACAAGGGACACCACTTTTAAAACTCAATTACAGGCACTGTAGGACTTAATCCACTATTTTTCAATAGGGTGCTTCCTAGACACTGAATTAACTTTGTTGGGGTAGAGATTTTACAAGTTATTCCATTAGAAGATTTTTCTATGATATTAGATGTGCAATTTAGCTACAAGAGTAAATACTGTGTTTTAACAACAACAAAAAGCAATACTATTGAATTAAAAGAAAAGTTTAGTGCATGGTATATACAGCATATATTTGCTTTTCTCACATTAGACTTTGTGATTAAAAGAGGTGATTTATTACATGCTATTCATACCTCTTGGAGACAGAACTAAATCAAAGGTGATGATTAATTTCATTTAGCAGGGAAGTGGGAAGTATATTTTTTAAAATACCTAAATCCACTAAATTGTACATTATGCTATTATGGTTCTAAGTACATATCAGTAGCTTGGCAAATCTGTTCTTTTGAAGCATATCATCCCCAAATGAGCCCACCCACTTCCTTAAAAACCTGTAACACTGGGCTTCCCTGGTGGTGCAGTGGTTGAGAGTCTGCCTGCCAATACAGGGGACACGGGTTCATGCCCTGGTCCGGGAAGATCCCACATGCCGCAAAGCGGCTGGGCCCATGAGCCATGGCCGTTGAGCGTGCGCGTCCAGAGCCTGTGCTCCGCAACGGGAGAGGCCACAACAGTGAGAGGCCCACATACTGCAAAAAGACAGACAAACAAAAAACCTGTAACACTATTATTGTAGTAGCTGGTGGAAGGAAGGTGGGCTTTTTTTTTTATAGCAGTAGACAAAACAACATTGAAATACTGTGTAAAAGCTTAAGGAATAAAAATAATGAAAACAAATACTTGATACGTGCATTCTACTTGGGAGAGACTTTATAGTAGAATATTTAATGTACTTAGAAGTTGGTCGATTAATTGGGTTCTAATGACCTTACTAAAGGGGACTAAAGTATTTTCTAAATACAGTAGTAGATAAGAATAAATGTTTAAAATGTCAAGGCCTTTGGTTAAAGTTAAGAATTAGCAAAAATTAAACTGTTTGCATTTGACAAAGTATAGATTAAGATAACAAATAAATTTGGGTTTACATGTGAATGAGATTTTGCACTGAAATGTCTCTGCAAGTAACTATATAGAATTCTGTCATTCTTTATAATTATATTCTAATAATTATCCATTATATTAAGAAACTGTTAAGATAGCAACATATAAGGCACTACATGAAATCAAACCACAAATGAAGAGAGAAAATGCTTTTAATACTTATATAAATATCCAAATGTCTTGATATGAAGCTAAAAGCCTTATTTTATTTTCTTAATACCTCAACTAAAATGTTAAGCTTGAGAACATCATGGCGGTCCAGTGGTTAAGACTCTGCCCTTCCACTGCAGGAGGCAAGGGTTTGATCCCTGGTAGGGGAACTAATATCTTGCATGCCGTGCAGTGTGGCCAAAAAAAGAAAATATATTAAAAAATATTAAATGTTAAGCTTTATAATGTGGATTGATACAATTCCAGTCTTATTAGTTATTTTGTGATAGAAAATGTTAATATTCTTTATGAGCTATGTAGTCCTTACATTTTTTCCCTTGGTGTAAGAACAGGGTAGTTTCTCCTCTGCTAACTACTCATATGTGTAACTGTAATTATGCCATGTTATCTACCCATTGCATATAAGTGAAAGTTTTTAGTAGCTTGACAGAAAAGTGCCACCATAACTGTCTGCAAATTAGAACAAGTGTGATTTTCCTAAAATACTCTTAAATAAAAATAACAGTGTCCAAAATTTGGGATAGTTAAGAAGTCAGCACTTCATTGGCTCACTTGATCCATGCATAGTAAGAAATGGGGGTCATAACAAGGTGCTTATTATACTTAACAAAGTTAAATGTATGTATTTCTTTTCCAATTTTTGATTAAGCTCAATAGAAATACTAGTGATATTTTCCTCTCACAAGTTTCGCACAGCTTATCTCTGAAAATTGCAAAGATATTGTTGGATGAGGAATGCCTGTTTATCTAATTTCTATTCCCAGCATATTTTGCTTTAGATATTGAATAAAATGGAGACTGTGCAATGACATGCAAAGTAATTTGTTTAAGTGTGTAAATAAAATATATATCTGTATGGTCTTTGTGGAAGTCCTAGTAGGAATCATGCAGAATGGAGTTTTAGCTTAGCTGTATACTTTTGTCAGGAAGTTATTATCATGTGAATGTTTATGTTAGAGCTAACAAGCACCACTATAAAAATAATCCTGATGTGGACTACTAGAGACAGCAGTTTAACATAGTTGGACCTCTGGTTGATGCAGGTTTCTGCTTTAAATGAGAATTTCTTTGCTTACAAACCTAGTCTTCTAAGTTCTGTAATTCTCTAAGTTCATAACTAGATGCCATAAAGCATTCTTCCTATCTTTGTAATGGGGCTTTAACTGTTATACTTTGTCTTTACACAAACAGTACAAAAGGAAAAAAATAAAGCTCAAAAAATTGCATGTCACCACCCAATTTAGATCACTTTAACAAAAAGTCATTCTCACTTCTTTCCTGTTATAATCTACCAAGATAACATGTAGACATAATTCCCTCGAAAGTAAATAATAAGCCATGAAAAGACTTCCCTACAAGGTCTCTCTCTCCCACCACACACCATTACTGAATTTATTGGATTTCCATAGTACTTTTTTGTCCAATAAAAAAGTGCAACGTATTTCAAGCCCATCCTAGGATAAATAAAATATATTTTTTTAAAAACGAAGAAAGGAATAAACAACTACATCTGTCTTATAAAACCATTAATCTTTAGTGACAAAATAAGACATACTGCTTTTGAGTCTACAAAGGAAGACTGGAATCGTTGTATGACATAATTATAATACATGATAGCCAGGCAGTCTTGGTAATCTTGGGTTGGTCTCTTGTAGATGAGATGTTAAGTCCAGTTCTTAATCTCTGCTGTTTTCCTTCAAAAATTCTTAAAAAGCTATCTGGGATTTACTTCAAATTAAGCCAGTGAGAGAAGGGGGCATCAGAATAAACCAATGAGAGGCAGGTTGGTGAAAGCAGGAGTGAGGAAGAGTAAAAATGAAACAAAATTGGCCATAAGGTGATGATTGCTGAAACTGGGTAATGGCTATATGGGGATTCATTATATTGTATGTGGTTGAAGATATTTTACAATAAAAGTTATCTGTCATACTACATCTATCATACATATCTTTAAGGGAAGGCCAAGGTTCAAACTGGTGGTTGTCCTGTATGAGATGTGAATTGGAGAGGTCTACCTGAATAATTCTAAATATTTTCCTGTCCATCATGGTATAGGCCACATAGAAGTGACAATCAGACAAAGTCATCTGCACATAATGACCCTAATGACCCTGGACTGTCCTGGAAAAGTGCCTTTTTTTTTCTTTTGTTTGTAACATGGGCTGAATTTTTATGTGTTCTATCTTGGCTGTTTTTTTCTTTTGTTTGTAACGGGCTGAATTCTTATGTGTCTATCTTGGCTGTTTTCTAGGCCCAATTTATAAGAAATAAAATCCATTTGCTTTTCTCTAGCACCACTGTGACCACGAACAACTGGAATAACCTCTTCACATGGCTGCCTGCTCCCTCTGGTCCCTGTACAATACATTCCTCACACAGCCTCTACAGTGTTCTTCAAAACGTAAATCACATCATATCACTCCTTTCCTTAAAACCCTCCAATGACTTCCCATTTCAAATTCTCACAGGTCTCATCCCTTAATCAGTCTCCCTTCACCATGATCTAGCCAAAGCTGGTACCATTTCAGGTTGTTCGCATTTGCATGTGTGTTTCTCTGCCTTGAATGCTCTTGCACTTGCACAAGATTTTCATGACTGGTTCTTTCCTGCCACTCATGTCTCAGCTCAAATGCCAAGTCCTCAGTATGGATTTCCTCTATGTACTCACCCATAGGTATTTGTTTAAGCAAAGTTGGCAAAGTGTATGGGAATTACACTGGGGGCTTTGTCTAACACCTTACTATTTCTATGGTGGTAACACATTGGGGGCTTGCTAGAAATGCAGAAATGTAGGCCCTGGCCTACACCTATGGAATTAGTATATTTTAACAAGATCCCTAGATGAACTCTATAGAATTAAAGCTTAAAGCACCGGTCTAACATGTAATGGCTAATAGATTCCTTCTTTTTCTCTTAGTGATCATTAAAGAATAACCCAATTGACAAAGAGTCTTAGCAATAGTGCTATATATTATATCCAGGTACATGGATTCTACTGAATGCTGACTAGTTTGAATACAGCACGTTATTTTTACGCTCATTTGCAGAAATATTTCCCAAATACCTGATTTAATACTTTTCCTTTTGAATGTATATTGGTCTATTGGGAATATAATTAGATTCATTTTTCAGGATTGTGTTACTTAAGCAGGTTAAGAATTTTTAATTTCCTCTGTAATACTAAGTCTCAAGTCTTAAGATGGGCAACTTTAAAGCATTCCATCACGGTTTTAGCAAAAACACAAAATTTTGAGGAATAATCATGCCATAGTCATCATAATTGTTTAAATTCCTAGCTCATGTTGTTAATGCACAAAATCCTACAAGATGCTAAACTGCAGACAAAATTTCCTAAGAGCAATTTTAAGTGAAGTCTTTTAATAAGGGACACTGCAACACAACTTTAAATAAACTCATAAAACCCTGAAGTGCAATAAATGCTTTTTATTGTATGCTCATTTCAATGAGTAACATTTAGAAATAATAATCCCACATAACAGTGACAATCTTATTTTACAGCGTGTACATCATTTACAATCACATGACACACAATTTTAGATTTCCAAATTTAATATTCTGAAGTTAAGAAAGATAAAAAATTTATTCTCAAGGAACTGATTCCTATCTGGTGCAAAAACAGAAAGGTGAACATTATTTAAAACACAAAGCCACAATATAGCATGAAGTAAAATTACATTTTAGTTATGTTTAACAGCTGAGTGTAAACATGAAGCAACTAAAACTTAAAAATACACATCATATGCATTACATTTATGAACAGGATTTTCATTAAATTTCCCTAAACCTGCTTTTTATTTTAAGCGCCATGTTGATTTGCAGCATGCTAACATGAAGCATTGTTAAAGGGATGCATATTTTAAATTTATACACTGTAAACTGAATATCCACCTCCAAGCTCTATTGGCAGCATAGTGTTTTGTTAAATACCGCATAAATACTGCCTCATATTGAAAATTTATGTTAATAATATGGTATATAGATTTTAAAAATCAAAATTTTCAATAATGGCATAAAATTGCACCTTTAAACATTAGAGCAAGTAAGACTAGAACAATCATACTTGCTATGACTGTCCTAAAAAAACCTCTAAACATAATATTTAAGAAAACTGTGTTCTCTCAATTTAATCTTTAGATCATTAAGAAATATAGTGCTAACTTTGCAACATTACTGTTGCATCCATTTTAGAAAGCCACATTTGACTCAAATATACTTCTGTCATATATGCCACACTGAACAACAATCAACTTGAATATCAGAAAAAGGGGAACTTTAATCTTTAAACTTCAGTACAGAATGCTATATTTTAAACATCCTATCCTGTGTTAAAATCTTAGCAGCTCTGAAATTCTTTTAAATAGTATTGAATTAATCTAACCTGTTTTCCAGTGAAATTTCTTTTGATGAATACACAAAACTTTTGCCATTTCTGGAATTCAATTTCCAGGTACCATATAAAGGCTCAATGACTAAGTGACTAATGGATGACTGCATTTTATTTCCCCATTCCATTTCTAAAACGGCATAAAAGTGACGCTTGCGATAGCAAAGCATTGCTAAACTCCTCAATTAGATATGATCTTTTCAGAAACATCTGTCTCTAGTATGATCAGCCAAATAAAGTGGTTGTCTTTGCTCTTCCCCCATGTAGCTGAATTATGCTTATAATACTATTAAATAGACAATAAGGTTTTCTGCAACCATTCTATGGTGCTCCTTAAATTCTTTAATTTCAAAGGGCTATGAGATCCCCTCTCAATTCAAATATCTTAAGATCTTTAGTAAAAAGAATGTAAATTTATGATTTAATATCAAGCTTTGTAACCAGGTGAAACAGTTCATGAAATTATCTTTCCATGTAGCATGTCATATTTTCTAAATAGCTTCTTTCTTTATATTGATCTTATTACATAAGAGCCTCCTTGTGGTGCCTCATAATATGCTGATTTTTTTCTGATGGTCTTCGGAATCCCTTCTTGCAGAATTCACACCTGTGTGGATAGTCTTTTGTATGTATTGATATCACATGTCGTTTAAAGCCAGATGCATCTGTAGTGCTGTATTCACAATACTCACATTGGTAAATCTTTCTTCCAGTGTGAGTCTTCATATGCTTTTTGAGCTCATTTTGTTGTCTGAACCCTCTTTTGCACCTTTTACACTTCAGTGACTGATCCTTAGTATGAACTGAAAGGATATGACCACTAAGAATAAATGGATCTGATGTTTTAAAGTCACAGTGCCTACACTGATGAATCTTCCTACCCTTATGGATATCACTATGCTTTTTGAGCTCAGAAGGACGATGGAAACCTTTATCACAGACCTCACATTTGTGAGGAAAATCCTTAGTGTGGACAGATATGATGTGCCGCTTAAGGTCACTTGAGTTGGTGCTCTTATGGTCACAATGAGGACACTGGTGTGTCTTATGTCCTTGAAACAAATCCAGATGGCGCTGAAGTTCCCTCTCATCACCAAATGCTTGGGGACAATGCTCACATTTATATGGCAAATTGTTACCATGCTTAGACTTAATGTGAGTTTTCAAATTTGATTGATCTGCACACCTGAAGACACAATACTGACATTGATATGGCTTCTCACCAGTATGGGTTCTCATATGCTTCTTGAGTTCAGAAGGATGTCGAAAGCCCTTCCCACACTCAACACAAACATGAGGAAAATTCTTGCTGTGAACAGCCAGTAAATGTCGGTTTAACAGTCCTTGTTCTGCAGTTTCATAGTCGCAGTATTTGCACTTGTGCATCTTCGGCTCCTTGTCTCTTAATATAAGTTTATTTGAACTCAATGGACTAGCCTCTCTGTATCTTCGTGTGTATTCCGTAAATTCATGGGTTTTGTCAACTTTGTTTATAAGCTTATGGCTTTCTAAGTGGTTATGGAAACTCACTTTCTTGTTAGTTGTAAAGTCACAATCTGTACACTGATATTTTTTTCTCATCAAATGATCAGGATGATTCTTCATGTGTCTTTTCAAGAATCCCCTGGATTTAAACTTTTTCGTGCAAATATGGCAAGGGTATACTGTCAGGGGCTGTCCATCAGGACCTATTATAACAGCTAGATTAAAAACAACAACAACAACAACAAAACAAAACAGGGAAGTTGTGAAATTTGGCCAGACTGTTTTAAACAGTTTTACCACAAAGGCGGCAAAATTAGCTGCCATTCACAATGTGAGAACTGTACTAGTAGAATAAGATCCCGTAAGATAAAATGCACATTGAAAGCAATTTATAATAAAGTAGCTCACTAAAAAGTAATGAGCAGCACTCTACTATAGACTATTCACCTGCCAAAATGCTATATCACATGCACTTTGTAAACTAGAAACAGGCACCCTTTATTGTTAAACCAACCTGAAAATTCTCTTTAAAAACATCATTTGGGTAAAAAGCAAACAAGCACAGTTTTATTAAGTACCAGTAGAACATTTAAAAAACCCCAACTATTTAGATCAAACACAAGTAGGTACATGGGAGTAGGACTAACTACACTACAAACAACTGGCATATTCTTGGGTTACAAAAAATACTACTGCATTTCAAGTAATTATAATATTCATCGAGTAATGTATTAGTATTTTACCTGTTTGCCACTGCCTCATTTCTCCCCTTCTCCTCTTCTTAGCTTTTTGTTTAAGTACTTTATTTGTATTAATGCTATCACAAATTTGAAGGTATTGTGCTGCTGTACTACTTCTGTTTTCTAATGTTGAGTCCAAAGTATTTCCTGGAAAAAAAAAATCGATACACTATTAAACTACATATATTTACACTTTTTTGGTTTTAGTTAGACGAATTAGAGAAGACATGGCATTCAGTTGCCATTGCAGTACTAAATTTCACAAAGTACACCCATCTTCTCCTTCTCTGTCTTTTATACTCTTACACACACATGTGTATATGCAAATACTTTAAATACGATACCATGTGGAAGTAACTTTAAAATATCCCAA
Organism: Phocoena phocoena; assembly: GCF_963924675.1. NCBI lineage: Eukaryota > Metazoa > Chordata > Mammalia > Artiodactyla > Phocoenidae > Phocoena > Phocoena phocoena. The sequence continues at coordinate 71,965,933 of NC_089240.1, read as the reverse complement.
TTTATTCATCCTAAAGGAACAAACTGATAAGGTGAATGAAACATAAGAAACTGAATTTTATGACCCTAAACAAAATCTTGACATCAGATCAATTTCTCATTGACAAAGGCTGATGAAATTAAAGAGATTTAGCAAAGAAATTTACACATGTCAGTTATCCAATACAATCATGGTAACTGTAATATATGACAAACAACAGATTTCTTGTATTTATGCTTTAGAATAGTTTACTTAATGTTAAAAGTATTAAGATTGATTTTTTTTAAGTGTTAAGATAAAAGTGGCAGGCAATCTACTGCAATTTCAGTGGGATCAGTGTATATGGAATAAAGTACTTAATAAAATCTCAGTTCTCACAATCTCTTGTGTTATGCAATTTAGTTTAAAAATGTAGCCCTAAGAAACTGTTTAGCTTAAATGCTGTGATATATATGCCTCTCATTAATTCCCCTGAAATCTACAGTTAGAGAGTCAAATACCTCCTAAAGATAGAAACAAAATAGACAATCATTAGAAAAAGTCTCCTTGTGTAAGAAAATAAAAAGAACTATCAACCATGGAATAAATAACACTACATGAAGTGTATCAAAACTAAAGAAAAATTTACGCTGACACATGAGCTTTATGTAACAGCTATATAAATCTACTGGTTGCCATAGAAATTAAAAAAATAGTTCCATCCCAAGGAAGACATTAACAAGTGGTTGATATCATGGGCAACTTTTACTTTCATGTCAGAGTAATTTCTATTTTATAATTTTTTCCATAGTAACTTTTTTATGGCCCATGTAGTAAGTGGCCTGATATTTGTATCTTGAGGTAAATCTATTTTTTTAATTTTAATTTTTTATTTTTTGGCCATGCCATGTGGCATATGGGATCTTAGTTCCCCAACCAGGGATCAAACCCGTGCCCCCTGGAAGTGGAAGGGCAGAGTCTTAACCACTAAACCACCAGGGAAATCGCGAGGTAAATCTAAAATGAACTGCATTCACAGAATAACACACGCTATGTCTCTATATAAATTAATCAATTTCCCAAAGAGGTAAACTCTTCTAACTAACTAGATATGACCAGGCAAGTAAGAGTCTAACAAATGGGTCTGTACACACAAACTAATAACTCTGTATCTACCAAGCAGTACACAAAACCAGCTACCTAACTTACATCTCACATATAATGCTCTCTCACCTGATGACTGACAATCTTCATACCTTCGAGAAACTCTTCTTTCATCTCCTTAAAAAAAAAAAGGCTAATTAAAAACTGATAGACTGAGTATAATGATTACTAGTAGATCACATCTTAATCTACAAAATCTTACTTTGATCACCGTTCCGTGGATTAAACTTTTTTGTTGTTGAGTTCTTCCACTCCCATAGATTAGATAATATCACACACTGAAAATAAGGGCTGCTGTCAGCATCCTTTGAACTACTAACATCTAGGACAACCTTACTTTTCAAATAAAACCTGGGTAGATATTTCTGCAGAATACCCTCAAAATTGAAGATGCTCAATAAATGACTGTTGAATGAATGAACCTTTGGAAAAACCAAGTAAAGATAAATTAATGCATTTGAACAACAAAATTTTTCAAAGTAAAGAGTATACCTGGACCATCTTGTAAATTAAGTAAGAATGAGATAAAATAGAAAGGGAAAAAATAACTTGATAAATTTACCTTTCATTACGTACTTCCTAGAAGAGCACACTTGGATTTCTGTTCCTTTTCAAAACCCCAATATCTTATTATTTGTGGTGTTAAAACATAAAATAAGTTTTTCCAAAAGGGGAGGGATCAATTTTCAAAGGATATTCCTATTTTAGAAAAATAAAACTTTTTATGGCACTCACTTATACATGTAGGATTTAAAATAAATCCTACTGAAAAACAAAATGCATTAAGCAAGGTTCATTGTAAATAACACAAGATATGTGGTACAAAAATTATGTAAGTAACTAGAGATGAATCAGTCCACAGCAAAACATTTTATAGTATTAGCCAACTCATGGGGGCATTAGCACAGCATAGTTAATGACCTAAAGGCTGATCAAATAGATATGTTATGTACTTATCAGGTGAAAAAATGCCAGTGTCCTACCATATGTCGCAGCCCAGACAACAGGGACAATTGTTTTATTAACATCAGAGTCCTCAAGCTGAGTCTCAGGGAGAGAAGTTCCTTCCTCTTCCCCTACAATGACTTCCATGTAAACTTCATCTGCTATTTCAGCGCAACCTAAATTTTAGAAATAATTGCTTGTTTATAACCCCAAGTATTTAATAAATGGGTAAAAATTTCTAAACGATTATCTTTCAACTTTCAAGATTTCAATTTGGTTAACTTAAAAATTACATTAGGCACTTCGCAGGCTGGTGCCACTAGGAGACAGTAATTTATCAAAGTTCTTATCCTCCTCTTAAAACCTAGTCCTACGAAAATGACTTCTAGATTATATAAAACGTGCGCTTGAAATATATTGACTGATTTCACAGTCCATTGGGCATTAGGAATTTATAAGAAGAGCTGTATTCCATAATTCTGCCTGACAGTTCTTCAGAACTCAGAAGGCATTTCCCATAGAATCAGTACTAGAAAGTGGTCCATGCTATCCCACATGTAAATTAAATGCAGTACTGTACATGCAGTGAAAAATTGTCAAAAATACTAGTAATTGAAAAAGAATTAAAAATGAAAGTAAAACCATAATATATGGTTATAATATAAAATGCTGGTGGCTCAAGGCTATGTGGACACCCATTAAGAGGCAGGATTTTCAGAGACCCTACTGAAGACAAAAGCGTTAAGTGAGACATTTAAAAAAACATAGTATTAGTGTAAAAGAATTTAAACGTAGAAGGTTAGTAAGTATATTTTATGTGAAATAATCCATTTGGATTTAAAGTGTTAAGTAGAAAATTGGCTTGAATTTACGCTTGTCTTTTGATTCACATACTGGGATTTTCTACTAATTTTTTTTTCTTTTTTTGGCCGCGCCCTGAGGTGCGGCATGCGGAACTTCCCCAACCAGGGCTCAAACCCATGCCACCTGCAGTGGACGCATGGAGTCTTAACCACTGGACCACTAGGGAAGTCCCTACTCACTACTGAAAAATGTGGAAAAAATGTGGGAAAAAAGTATCCCTTTTCTCCTAGGTTTCCCTTCTTTCAATTAACCAGAAGGAAACATTGGTCTAAGTTTTGCACATCCTTATGGAATTCTGGCATCAGCTAACCTAACCTTTAGTCTCCTGACCAATGAGTAAAACAGAAAAGAAAGAATCTAGAGACCAAATAGAAATTAATTCTTTTTCTCTCTAACCAAATCCTCTAGACTCATTTGTTTTGACATTTTCAGCTGTGGTATATTATTCGTGTTTGTTTGGGATTGGAATTCAGCTCCCTATGACTTCTAGGGGAGGAAATTTGAGGAGTGGGGATCATAGTGCAGTATAGGTAAAGCTAACTATTATCAAGGTAATGCACTGAAGTGGAGGCTCTTGCTCTTCTAGGGCAAAACAAAGTAGTTTTTGTCTCAGCATGGCAAGAAGACAGAAAAAGCCTTAAGGAAGGGCTGCATTCCTACACTGAGGTGAGGAGAAAGTAGGAAGAAAGTAAAACATCTTCATAAGGAAATGTGTACCATGGCAGGAAAGGAAATGTGAGGAGCTTTTTACTCCCTGTGGTACTCAGCCGCAAGAAACCTTAAAGAGCAACTACTTGGAGACCATCAACGGCATAATAAGTAAAAATCCTGGTGGCTTGACTTGGAAGAATACTTACTCAGCTAATCTCTCAGTGGCAGAAGGAAAACAAACAGCTAGCCCTTCTACTGCTAAATTCAGAGAGAGGTCAACAGTGCTCACTGCCATGTACAAAGATCACTGACAGCAGAGTTAGGCAGACATGAGTTCAAATCCTATCTTCCTCATTTAATACTGGAATGGCCTTGGACAACTGCTTAATTTCCCTGAGCACTTTCTCTTTCCATAAAACAGGGCTAATACCACCTACCTCAGAGATGAATTATGAGAATTAAATGAGATAATACATATGCAACATATTCAATAACACACACAAAGTAGATTCTCAGTAATTCCCTACATATTTGTGGGCTATCCTAAAGTCAGGAACCATATTTAGCTGATCTCTGTATCCCTAGTATCTCAGACACAGTATTTTATGTTTTCTCATTTGAACAATACATGCATGCACGGATAGTCAAAAGGACCCTTTTCCTTTAAATTAATTATAGCGAAGGGTCAGACTTATTTTATTGAACTTTGTTCCTATGTAGTGCTTGAATATGAGATTGTTTTTTTTTTTAAGAATGCATGATGACTACTGATAAGTCACTACAGTGCCTTTTTTCCTTACTGATATCATCTTCTTCTTGAGAAGAATCTTTAACTGCCATGTAAACCATCTTCTCCCGCTGCATTCGGCTCTGGTCAAGCACTCCAGCTACAGAATGCCCATTGGTGTACTCACTCTCTGTGACAATTTCTGTTCCACCTTAGAAGTTAAAACATGTATCAAAATCAGTAAGTATCATGGAATAATTCCCTAAATTAATAAGAAGGATACATAAAAATATTTTCCTTTAGAAAAATATTCCCCCTCAAATATTCAAACATAAATTTCTAAGTGTCAAGAGAATTTTCTTATAAATTGCACTTTAAAGTTTCAGTCATCACTAAGAAATAACAACAAATGTTAACACTTACATTACACTTGTATATGCCAAGCACTATTTAAGTCTTTTACATGTATTTACCCATTTAATCCTCACAATAGCATTATAAGGTAGTTACTACCATTATGGCCATTTTATGGATGAGGAAACTGAGGCAGAAGAAGGTTAAGTAATTCACCAAAGACCACTCAGCTGAATGGAAGAAGTAGGATTAAAATCCAAAGCACCCTGCCTCTAGCCTGCCCTTAAATACTCATAATTTCCTACTCTGAATCAAATCCCCTCCACTCATATGTTTTGAAATTTCAACTGGAATCTTCTACTCAAGTTTAAAAATATCTAAGATGACTTGTTCTCTATCCCTGATTTATATTTATATATAATTTTTAAATATTCCATCCCCAAAGAAACCTTTTATAAGAGTTGCACTTTGAAGGCAATATTAGAACTTAGTCTCCAGAAAAGAGAAGTTCTAATTCCTAACCATTATAGCAATAAATTAAAATTATTATTTGTACCTATTTCAACGTCATCTTCAGCCTCAGCTTTAAATATATACACTTTTATTACTTCTGAACCAAATCCATCTTCTTTAACATCTTCTTGTGAACCATCACTGCTGATTTTTAATGGTGCGTTCCCCATATGCTCTAATTTTTCCCCAACATCATCCACTGTAAAATATAAACGGGAAGCTGTTTCAGTCAAAAAGTACCATTGACATTTAGTCGGTGTTAAGTATTAGTGCAATGTGAAATAATGTGTTAACCACCTACCCACTATATTCAATTAATGATCTATTATGCAACCATTAAGAGTGGTATATTTCATGAAAAAATGTATACAAGACAGATATACTACATGATCATAATAATTATATAAAAGACATAATCACAGATTTCAATTTATGTATATGAAATACTCTTAAACATACAGCTTTAATTAAAGTGGTTTGGGAAAAGATTAAATAATCTTCCATTACATTCAACATTTTAAGCTAAATCCTAACACCAAAATTAATAACAAAAATTAGAACATAAAATATATAGTACTCATGAAATAAGCTGACATAAACAATTCCCAAATTAAATAGCAGTATATCTAAAACCAATTAACATATGAAATCTAGTATTTAAAAAAAGAGAAAATAGAAAACACCTGAATTATTTTATAAAAAGGGCTTTTCAGAAATCATGAAAATAAAATCTTAGTAAATACTTTTAATTCTTGTTGAGTCAATGGAAGGCTACTTCAAATCAGAAATTTTGTATACTTCCAGGTTTACCATTGGATGATTTGCTTCAAATCATATATAAAATAAAGCAACAATAATTACTTACATTTTAAGTATACTTAAAAATTTGATTCTTTAAGAATAGCATTTAGTTTCAAGTGAATACTGTGCATAAACTATGCAATGAATACATTATATTCATAAAGTTTGCTCTTTGGACATAAATATTAAACAATATACTCCCCCAAAGATTATATGCCTACCATTTTTTATTTCAATGCTTGTCCTGTCCCCATAAAAACTGAAATGTAACCTAAACTGAAAATCTGCTCCTCCCTACTATATGTATCATAGTATCATATATGAAACAAAATCATGAAGCCTTGACTATATCTAAACAATTCCAGAGCTACTTAAAACAGAATAAAGTGACATTAAAAAGTTTTTAACTCAGTACTCTTAAAATATGAATTTCAGTAAGATCTAAAGTCTAGATTTTCTCTACCTCAGTTTCAAATTTGATACATGCAAATTCAAAAATATTCCTTTGGCCTTTCAAAATGGTGAAAACACCAGAATTTCAGAAATTCTTCTTACAATGTAAAACTACTTTAACTTTGTGGTTAAATATAAATGATTCCACATTATTTAAGAGTTCAAATAGTTTATTGTCTATGAAAGAGAGTACCTAAATGATCAAAATAAACAGAAAAAAATATTTTCATTCCATCATAAACCCTAATTCTGTTAGTACTTTTTTGGCAAATATTTTTTTCACAATGGGACAGATTAAAATGAAAGAAAAAAGGATGAGGAAGAATCTGATATTACTGGTTTTTAACAGCCTCTCTTTTAAAATACATTGAATAAAACAATGAGATCATTAAAAAAATTAAGAGGCAAGTTAAGTCTTCAGAAAAAAAGTACTTTCTCATTCTTGGAAATAAAGACATAGGATATAAAACACTCAAAAAGTGTCCAAAATATGAATTTCTTAGGTTGGACTAACAGTAAATTAATGAAAAAAATACTCTCATCTGATAAATACTACTTTATTACACTTCAGTGGTTAAAAGTAATCAGAGTTCCTCCTGGGATAAACTGAATTAAAACTGTAATTCACAAAACTAAAGCTCACGAAATGAAATAGACATTTGTTTGGTCATTTCTCAAAAGTTTTGTACCATAATTGTTGCTTTAAGTATTGAAATTACTGGTGCCATTCTGATTCCATTTATACCTTTCCTCGAGGTCCACAGTTTAATGTATCCATTATTTTCTACTTAATTAGATTCCTCAGAATGAACAATTTTGAAATGTATTGAGTAATTAAACTTGTTCTGTATTTTAAGTTCATAGAAGATGATAAAGTTATTAAATATGTTAGTGTACAGTTTTAAGAGATAAACCATCAACTTCACCAAGATTTATTCTATATCCTTTGTTATAGAAAGTACAAAGTTAACAAAGATTTAACAGGCAATCAACAGATTTTAGAAATAGATCCTCAAAGACTCTTCTTTACACAGATAATACTCAAAATACCCAAAATTCAAGCTTAACCTTTTTGTTATAAGGCTTACAACATTCAAGTCCCACGGTGTTGTTTCCCAACCCACATGACATCCCAGCCAGTGATAAGTGGGTAATAGTATATAAAACGCAGAATTCTACTGGTGCTAAATATAATATTAAAACAGTAAGGTGCGGGGGGTGGGATGAATTGGGAGATTGGGATTGACACATATACACTACTATGTATAAAATAGATAAATAATGAGAACCTATTGTATAGCACAGGGAACTCTACTCAGTGCTCTGTGGTGATCTAAATGGGAAGGAAATCTAAAAAAGAGGGGATATAGGTATACGTATAACTGATTTACTCTACTGTACAGCAGAAACTAACACAACATTGTAAAGCAACTATACTCCAATAAAAATTTTAAAAAAAACAGTAAGGTGCATTATTTGCCAACCCTACAAAGTTTGCTATCGCTCAATATTCTTCTATAGCCCATTGGTACAATTTGATTAAAATTTCATTTTAGCAAAATGTACAGTATAATATTTCTTTTAAAAACTAAGTAGGCTTTTTACTGTACCCCTTTCATGTTACATCTACCAAAATTATATGGTGAATATGACATCAGTATAGACTACAGCTGACCCTTGAACAATGCAGGGCTTAGGGGCACTGACTCTCCACATAGTCGAAAATCCATGTATACCTTTACAGCTGCCCCTCCGTATCCGTAGTTCCACATCTGCAGACTCAATTAACCTCAGATTATGTAACACTGTAGTATATATTTATTGAAAAATATCTTTGGATTAGTGGACCCACACAGTTCAAACCTGTGTTGTTCAAGGGTCAACTCTGTATTGATGTACCACAGGGATGGGGTGAGGCAATGTGTAATGGATCCATATTATGCAATGATGAAACAAACAAAAATTAGTAATATTTAAATTACAAAGGTATTCCATTCCCAGCTGTATATATCCAAGACATCTGAAAACCTATGTGCACAAAAACTTGTACATGAATGTTCAGAGCAGCATTATTCATAACAGCCAAAAAGTGGAAACAACCTAAATGTCCATCGACTGATGAACTGATAAATAAACTGTATATCCATATAATGAAATATTACTCATTAATAAAAAGGAATGAAGGACTGATGCATGCTACAACATGGATGATCCTTGAAAGCATTATACTAAGAGAAAGAAGCCAGACACAAAAGGCCATATATTATATGATTCCATTTACATGAAATGTTGAGAACCGGCAAATTATAGAGAAAGAATTTGGATTAGTGGTTGCCTGAGGGGTGAATGGAGTGGCAGGGGTGACTGCTCAAAGGTATGGGGGTTTCTTTTGGGGGGAAGAAAAATTCTAGAATTGATTATGGTGATGGTGATACAATTCTGTGAATATATGAAAAACCACTGAATTGCACACCTTTAATGAGTGAATTGTGTGGCATGTGAATTATATCTCAATAAAGCTATTATACTAAAAAAAAAATACAAAGGTGTTAACTTTTCTCTTTTACCCCTGAAATTGGTGAGGTTTCATGACCGCTCCCATAATGACCCTACCAATATGTTTTGCTTTATACAAAATTATTTTCCTGGAAGAAATAAAAACTGATTTTATAGGTAAAAAAAATAATTTGAATGCATTATATTGGTTCATTATTTAAAGGAACCTCCCTTCTCCGGTGAAGCTTTTCATAAAGCAAATCATCACCTAGGAATGCTTTGAGGGTGTTAGGTATTTTTAAAGAAAAGCACACCTGGGGTAACTTTAGACAGATACAGTTATCCTATATTAATTTCCAAGTTACTTAGCACAAGTGGAACAGCCTAACCAACTGCTAAGGTAAAGAAATTGTGACATTTGGTCTGAAAGTGGAAAAATTTCAGATGCACCTCAGAGACAGAGAAGACAAACTCAGCTGCTGATAAGATTTCCTTACAGGAATAGTTAGGGATTTAGGAATAAGATAACAGTCTGTTTTAAGTCTTCAATTTTATCCCTTGAGTAGTTTGAAGATATCTTGGGAAAAAAACAGAGGACTTTTAAAATTACCATTGAGACATTTCAAGGCAATTTATTCTCTAACTCCTGAAAGATTCAATGGTCAACAGAAACCAAGAGGTAAAAAAAAGAATTACAGATTAAGTGATGAAGAAAAAAAGGGAAAAACTAAATAAAATAAAATAAATGAAAATGGTTAAAAAGAGTAACTATTCTCAATTTGAATATTCTAACCATTATAAAAAGTTAGGGATCTGGGTGGCAAGAGAATGAATGATATAAAAAAATTTAATTTTTGTATATTCTATTTTCTAAAATAAAAAATTATTTAAGTTTTAAAGGGATTTTTTAAATAAAGGAATGCCTTCAAATTTTATAAAGAATAGACCCACTTCTTCCTCAAGCTCCATCAATAACTTATCGTGAGATTTTTATTATTGTTGCTGTTCAGGCAAACTTACCACTTAAAATGAGAATAAGATATTTCTATCTTCCTCATTCAGATAGAATGTCTTAAGAACATCATAAAGCAGTCTGAAATAAATATGTTTAAAGTGTTTTTGCATGGACTATACAGACACATATATAGGCAACAGAAAACAAACACAGGCAGAACTGTAGAACACAATCTGAGTTGATTATTTACTTTTCAAGTATTTAATTCAAAAAACTAATCACACATTTCTTAACATACTATGCTTAAACTCCTAAGCAAAACTGAACTGACATCTCCTGTACCTGTCATATTAAAAAGAAAACAGTGGTTGCATGAAATAAACTTCCCATTTTGAAATATATATATTTACCATTAAAATATTGCGTCACTTAATGTTCTTTTTGAACCTTCCAAATCTGTATTTTTGTTCTAAGATATTAATAAATTGCATTATTTTACTCTGTTGTGGGTATAAATTTTCATAAATTAAAAACATGAACAAATTCAAAAAAGCATCTCAACAACACAGCTTTGAAATAAATTATTTTTCAAAACGATCACCCCCATGACTTTTATTGAATAGATCCCCATCTTAGAAAACCTGTCCGTGTTATACATAAATCAGTTTCTACCAAGTAATTATGGACTTTAAGTTTCACTTACAAGATATCATTAAGTAGTCTTCAGAAGTGCTCTTGACATCATCATCATCATCATCATCATCATCATCATCATCATCTTCAGTTTTAATAGTAACTGTAGAACCAGGAACACCGCCAGCTGCTTGAATCACAGTTTCTGTATCTGAATTAGTTACAAGAACCTCCTCTGATACCATTGTGGGAGAGTCAACTCCTGAGACACAATCTTGGACCACATGTTCTAAGTGTCCATCAGGACCAGTAACAAGGTCAGCCACAAAAACCTGCTCAGGTACTCTAACAGTTTCTGTAATTAGCTCAGACGTCAAGATGTGATCACTGTCATCTTCCTCTAAATCTTCTTCAATAGCAACATCAGCCTCAAGTACGGCTTCAGGAACAATTACACCTTCTGTTACTACATCAGTCTCGGTGATGATATCAGGCCCATGGACAACTTCAGCTGCGAGGCCATGATCAAGAGTTATCCCATCATCTGTGACAACATCAGAAACTAATACAGCCTCAGGAACTGAAACAACAATATGGTCTCCATCGATATGCGCAGTACCAGCCATTCCAGCCACTACAATACAAACAATTATCCAAAAAAAGTAAAGTTATTTTATTAATTAAAAGTATTGTATGTATATATCAGATGACATAAAATAGTTTTTAAATATGAAACAGTCCTGGGCAAACTATCATTTTAAAGAACCACTGACAATTTAACTGTAATAAAAATCATCACCAACCAGGAACTGGGGTGGAGATGGGTGAAAACGATATTAGTAAAATCTAAATTAAGACCTTAAAAATAATGTACTTTATTTTCAAGTAAAAAAAAAAGCTACAATGAGATATCACTACACACCAATTAGAATAACTAAAATAAAAAACAATAACACCACAGGTTGGTGAGGATGCAGAGAAACTGGATCTCTCATACGTGACGGCAGCAGCCACTCTGGAAAATAATTTGCCCAGTTTCTTATAAAAACATGTGCTTACCAATACAACCTAACAACTGTACTCTGTGGCATTTCTCCCACAGATATTAAAATATGTTTACACAAAAAGCTGTACATAAATATCCATAACAGTGCATAGTAGCTATTATTCCTAGTAGCAAAAAACAAAACTACAACAACTCAAATGTCCTTTAGCAGGTAAATGGTTGGTTAAGCCAACTCTGGCACATCCTTACTATGCAATACTACTCAGCAATAAAGAAAGGGACAAAACTATTGATACATTCAACAACCTGAATCAACTGCTAGAAAATTATGCTGCGTGAAAAAAGTCAATTACCAAAGGTTACTGTAATGTATAATGTATAAATGGAATCATCTATATAACATTCTCAAAATTCTAAAACTATAGAGATGGAGAACAGATTAGCAGTTGCCAAGGGTTGGGGTGTGTGTGACTATTTTGGCATAGCATATATATGGAGATGGAGCCATTCTGTATCTTCATTGTGGTGGTGTCTACACAAATCTATATATGAAATAAAACTGCATAGAACTATATACACTCTCACACACACAAAAGGTGAAAACTGAATGAGATATGTAGTCCCATTAACAATAATGTACCAATGTTAATTTTCTGCTTTTGATACTGTACTACAGTTATTATAAAGATGTCACCATTGGAGGAAGATGAGTAAAGGGTATACAGGACCCTATATACTATTTTTTCTACTTCCTGTGAGTCTAACATTTCAAAAAATTAAAATTAAAGTAAAAAGGGCACACAAACATAAAAGGTTGCTAATATGTTAAATTGAGTTAATAAAATATGACAAGCTTAATACATTAGAAAATACGTATTATAAACATAAAAGTCCCTGAACTTCTTTATTGTACAAGAATTACTATATTCAAAAATGGAAAGCATCCTTTAACATCTGATTTGAGAAGAAAAAGAACCAACTCATTTTAGGCAAAGATTTGGTTTATTTAAAAAACATACATACAAACTCTAAATTGCATTAAATTCTGAATTAGTAAATCTGCAGGAATAAAGTTTTAAATAACGTTTTTCTTGAGCAGCATGGTAAACACCAACTCCTACCCCCCTTATAAATACTGTAAGAGTGTAAAATTCCTTCATGAGTAATTCTGTTACATTCTCCCTGAGGTGGTATAGTAAACAAATTAACAGAGTTTGTGGGCCAGGTTACAACAAAATTAACTACATGAAATAATCCAGTACAAAGCCTTTTCTTCATAATGATCACTTTCTATACAGTAATACCTGAAAGAGTACCATTTGTTATACACTGTTCACTATTATTAACCAATTCATTATGGAAGTTTGTTAGCAAGTTAGGATGGAGACCAGTAAACACTACTAATACCCTAACACATCAAAAAATAAGGTGAGAAGGGAAAAGCTGCCTTTCAGGATTATCTTCCTTTCAACCCTTCTGTAGCCTTCTCACTATTCTCAAACTCTCACCTAAACCACCATATTACCCAAAAGGACACAGCCTCAACCTTGAAAATCTGGTAGACAAAGGGAGTACGTATAGAACAAGTACTTTCTATTCACTTGTTACTCCACTGGCCATTTTTGGAGACAGGGAGAAGGTGAGGGTTCAAATTTAGTATTCAACCAGACTGGAAATATGGTTTTTAGCAGGGAAAAATTAAATGTTAACCCTATAAAATTCACAGTATTGCAATTCTATGTATATGAACAATGAAATTAGTATTTTATAAAATCTTTTCATAAGTTAGACTTAAAATATGGGAAATCCCATTTATTTTAGAACATTGCTGGAGAGTAGTTTGGTTTCTGAGAGTAGACACTAGGGAAGGATGGAAGGATAGAATAATGCTAGTGCTGGCTTGGGTTCAGATTAACCTGTTTGGGAGGATTCTAAGAAGAAGGAATAAGTGTTTTTCAGTTTACCTAGTCTTTAACTCTAGCAGGAAATTACAGGTCAAAATAAATCAGATCTAAACCAAAAAAATCCAAACATCCTTGTTTGCCCTGAACTAAATAATTTAAGGATCTTAGACCAAGAATTAATGGGTTCCTCACAGGGTATTGGCAGATTACTCAGACCAAGATCCAAGATGTCTTTTATTAAATTTTGCACTTTCCTCTTATCAACTCATCTGTTAGATTTCACTGACTTTCTAAACAAAGTCACTTATTTTAGCTATACTCTAGCTATATTTATTGAGTACTATGCACCAAGCAACCTAATACTTTTACATATATTATCTCATTTAAGCCTCAGAACTCTGTAATAAGGTGAGTGTTATTATCCCCATTTTAAATATGAACAAACTATGGTTTAGAGAGATTAAATAACCTTGCCCAGACAGGAATAAAGACGCAGACTTACTAGAGAATGGACTTGAGGATACGGGGAGGGGGAAGGGTAAGCTGGGACAAAGTGAGAGAGTGGCATGGAAATATATACACTATCAAACGTAAAATAGATAGCTAGTGGGAAGCAGCCGCATAGCACAGACAGGGAGATCAGCTCTGTGCTTTGTGACCACCTAGAGGGGTGGGATAGGGAGGGTGGGAGTGAGGGAGACGCAAGAGGGAAGAGATATGGAGGTATATGTATATGTATAACTGATTCACTTTGTTATAAAGCAGAAACTAACACACCATTGTAAAGCAATTATATTCCAATAAAGATGTTAATAAATAAATAAATAAATAAATAACCTTGCCCAAGGTTCAAGCTGGGAACTGAACTCATTGTTTTACTCCAGACTGGCTTTTTTTTTAAACTTGCCTAAATGAGGAGAATAGAATTTACTTATTCTAGAGACTATTTTTTAAGGAATTTATAGGGCTAATCATGTGACTACTAAAGGAAGAGTTTGAAAGAGAAAGAATAAGAAGACCTACTATAGAGTCACTCGTTTAAAATTTAAGGCATTTAGTAAGCAGCATTAAAGGGAATTAAAATTTATCTCACTAGGTAGCAAATTATAAATGATATGAAGAACTTTTTAAAAGTGTGAAATCAGTTAGATAACCAGATAACAGTAAGAAACAAGTCATTATTTCAAGCATTTCCCTTTTTACTAAAGTTATTTAATTTAAATGTGAATACCTGGAATTTCACCAGGACAGCATAAAATTTGGTATTTGTTGGGTCCATCTTGGGCCACCATCTAAGGTTTTCTGCTACTTAAGACCCAAAGCAATATGGACTCTTTTCAGCAATAAAAACTTAACAACAACTAAATTCAATGGCACAGATTCCAAGGGCAACTATTACACTGAGACATGCACAAGTTATTACATAAATCATACTACTGTAAAATTTAAACTCTAAAGTATCCTTCAAAAGAAACTGGTCCAATAAACTTCTCAATTAAATTAATAGTTCAGATTCTTTTTCTTTTTTTTTCATCTTTATTGGAGTATAATTGCTTTACAATGGTGTGTTAGTTTCTGCTTTATAACAAAGTGAATCAGTTATACATATACATATGTTCCCATATCTCTTCCCTCTTGCGTCTCCCTCCCTCCCACTCTCCCTATCCCACCCCTCTAGGTGGTCACAAAGCACCGAGCTAATCTCCCTGTGCTATGTGGCTGCTTCCCACTAGCTATCTATTTTACGTTTGGTAGTGTATATATGTCCATGCCACTCTCTCACTTTGTCACAGCTTATCCTTCCCCCTCCCCATATCCTCAAATCCATTCTCTAGTAGGTCTGTGTCTTTATTCCCATCTTACCCATAGGTTCTTCATGACATTTTTTTTTCTTAGATTCCATATATATGTGTTAGCATACGGTATTTGTCTTTCTCTTTCTGACTTCACTCTGTATGATAGACTCTAGGTCCATCCACCTCACTACAAATAAATCAATTTCGTTTCTTTTTATGGCTGAGTAATATTCCATTGTATATATGTGCCACATCTTCTTTATCCATTTATCCGATGATGGACACTTAGGTTGCTTCCATCTCCTGGCTATTGTAAATAGAGCTGCAATGAACATTTTGGTACATGACTCTTTTTGAACTATGGTTTTCTCAGGGTATATGCCCAGCAGTGGGATTGCTGGGTCATATAGTAGTTCTATTTGTAGTTTTTTAAGGAACCTCCATACCGTTCTCCATAGTGGCTGTACTAATTCACATTCCCACCAGCAGTGCAAGAGTGTTCCCTTTTCTCCACACCCTCTCCAGCATTTATTGTTTCTAGATTCTTAATATAGTAGCCATTTCATATTAACCAAAAACCTTACAGAATTTAGAGATCCTGAGCCACACAATGTGTTTACTTGGCTAGGTCTACCTATGTATGCTAAACTCTTATGTTTCACAAGTATAATTAATTTATGGCATTGCAGATATCTAAGTTTTGATGTTAGCAAAAATTTAAAGAGAATGTATCTAATTTCTAATCAATTTTTAGAATTTGGAAAGCTTAGTATTAGATAAATAAGGGATTAATTAAACCTCAAGACATTGAGGAGGAACAGTGGAAAGAAAGGTAAGAGGAACACCAAGCAAATATTCACCAGCACCAATCAGACATTTTTTCACTCTTTGAAACGAATCAAGTTTTACTTGCCAATGGGCAACTTCTTCAGGAGTGAGGGGGGTTCTGGCACTTTACCAGATACTACAGGGTAGGTAATATTTTGTATTAAATGGAGAAAATACTGCCTTTCTTCCATTTAAAAATATCTTGCTTTTAAAAGGTAAAAAATTAAAGTTGAAATTTCAACCAAAACTTAATTTATCACACTGAATTTCAAGTGTTCCAGAATTTGAAAAACTATCTCTAACAAAGAATTCACAAAATTATTTGTGAAATCTCTTATGCTTCAGCCTTTTGTCCTTCTTCTAGAGTTTATTCCTGTACTTTTTTTCACATAAAATCACTTCTAAGTCATCAATAATCAACACAACTCACTTCTGACTCTTTCAGCAGAATAAATCCATAATTCCTTTCTATTTCATGAACTACACAGTCATCTCGATTCCCACCATATTAAATCTTAATCTACGCATTGCACCTTTACCATCAGACAGAAAGGTCAAGGAATCAGAGAACTGGGGAGGACATTAAATGCTTTCTAGTCCAACCCCTTCATAAAAGTGAAATATGTAATTTGACCATTTACACAGATAATTTAATAGGCCTGCCAAGACTAGAATCTAGTTCTTCTGGCTCTCATTACTGTGGGCTTTACAACAGAGGACAAAATAACATATTCAACCATATTATCTGAAAACAGTAGGAGCATTTTCTTAATTGAGTAAAGTATCACTTGTTGTAATCCCCCATTCCTAATTTCATCTTTAACAATTCCACAGTGTCTCATGTTTCTGTTTACTTTTGGTTCCAATTTACCATTTACCTTTTTTACTCTCACTCTCATCTTTTCTTTAATTCTTACCACTCTATGCCCGCCTCTTACACTTCAGACACCTCTCTCTTCTATCATTCAGACTGAACCTGTCCAAATTCAGTTTCTTTGTTGACTGTCAAGCGAGTCTTATCATCTTCATCAAAATGACTACTGTTAAGAGGCTACTGAAAAACTTGGCCACAAAAGTAGGAAATTTTTTTTTCAAAAAAAATAAAAAGGTAATGCTATTAGTAACAACTTTCTGAGGATATGGCATCAGAATATAATTAATCACCTAGTGCAAGATATTCCTCTATCACTATATAAGCATCTAACTAACTTCTTTGAAATGACTGAAGTACTTCCTTTTTCAGCTTTATTAACAATGCAACTTAAAATGTATTTTATATTTTAATATTTCCTACACATGAGAACTGATGCAGGTATTTATGCAAACTGAGGTTTTCATTTCCAATGACATATTACCACTATATTCCAAGTTTCCTTACCTCAACCTTCCCACAAAATTATAAGAATGATTTTATCTAGACTACTGACACATCGCCTTACTTTAAGAAAATAAGCCCTACAAATGTATTTTCCTGGCAAAAGAACAATTTTTCATTGTAATTTCTCCCCTTCCCCAATACAGTTTTGATATTTAGTATGTTCTGACTTTTAAAAAAGAAAGAAAAAATATAACAAAGAAAATGCTTTACCAAAATCCTGCATAATCATGGTATGTGCCATTCTAGAGTCTGATGTGTGCAATCCAAGACTTCCACCACCTGAATCCATACTTAGCAAAGTTCATTCACAAATCTCTGTAAAAGAAACGGTTTTAAAAATAGTTTAAATACATTTAGGCCAAAGTCAGTTGCTTTGAGAAAATAATGCAATTGAAAATGTTCCTCTCAACCAGGTGTGCAAATCTCATTACAAAGGAAAACAAAACAAACAAGCAAAAACCTTGATTAGATGCTTTATGTGACAACCATAAATAAAAGAAGGGTCAAATGGAAGTAAACCAAAGATAATGGAGAATAAGCA
The DNA here is from genome assembly GCF_963924675.1 of Phocoena phocoena. Classification (NCBI taxonomy): domain Eukaryota; kingdom Metazoa; phylum Chordata; class Mammalia; order Artiodactyla; family Phocoenidae; genus Phocoena; species Phocoena phocoena. Next base: position 71,947,966 of record NC_089240.1, on the reverse strand, counting down.
CAGTAAGGGTGATGAGCCATAGGGAAGTGAAAGAAGCAAGCAAAAGAACAAAACTGTAGCACTGAGGTTCCACTTAAAATGTTATTAAATAAGAAGAAAAAAGAGAACAAGATGACAACAGACAATAGTTGGGATATTTATACATTACTAGAGGACTCAGGTGTCTAGTATTAGTGAATTTCATCCAGTGGCTCTCATCCATTTCTTCCAGACCCAGCTCAGCTCTGCAGCGTAGTTCTGCAGATAAACGTGTGTTTCACCTCTGGCTCCCGGGGTTCTACTTATAATGTAAAATGTTCTATCCCAGTTTCCCTGGAGTTCTTTGAGCCAGTAAGGACGTCTGGCCTTATTCTACTACATTCTCTTGTCTCACAGTTTTGAGGACTCATGAAACATGACTGCTTCCTAAATATAGTGGAGATAAGATCAATCACATACAAACATTTAGTAAATTGGTTCTTTCAGAATATCTTTTACTTGTAATTGTATGACTAATTTTTTTCATTAATGATTAATAAAGTCACACTAGCCTCATGCTAGTTTTGAAAGCAAAGGCTCAACCTATTTCATTTCAAATGACTTATCCTATATTTAAGATCACCAGATCATATGGAACCTAAAGTCAGGTTCTGTAACTCAAAGTATTTCTTACAACTACATGTATACTTCGCTTTCAAACATAAGATTCTAAGTAAATCAACCAAAAAGTCTGTCAATTTTATAAAACATTTCCTCATTTTTAGTTAGGAATGTTTAATAAATTGGGCTATACCACACAAAAGATGAGGTTGCATCATTAAGTTTTAGAAACTTTTAGAAAGCTGCCATGTAAGACAACTTAATCTATCCTTAAGTACCAGAGATCACTAAGATTTTTTCCCTTGTCTCAAAATTTGATAGGTGTAAAAGAGGCAGGAAAGTCTCACAGAGTAATCTTTATTAACATTTGAGTCATGTATATCAAAATCCTACAGCAGTAGGTTATTTTTCTGTATATTAAAATGATTCAAACAAAATTACTTCATGTGTGAGCAAAATTACAAATTTTTAGAAACTCTTAGCTATATTTCTCTATTTTTTTCAAATACCACATTATTTTCTGCCTTCAAAATGAAGTCAAGAGGGGCCAAGAGAGTTCACAATAAACTACCTGGGGCTTCAGAGAGATAAATTAAAATGCCATAAGGACTTATTTTTAACATTTAAAACAGTGTACTATTCCAAATTTAATTAGAGTAATTGCTTTCTTTATCACATAACTAATAGAACAATTATAGATGTCTTTAAAATGTTTTAACACTTAATTTTGTTTAATTATTAAAGATAAAACATTAAGTAATTTGTTAATCACCTTAATATGAGTATCCTGAAGAAACTGTTGATTTTCTTACATATTGTAAAATAAAATCTGCAGCACTTTCTTTTTGTTATTTTTCCTTCTGAACTACATTACTTTCTTTGGAAAAACGTTCTTTTTACCTATTGTAAAAATACATTCACAATTAGATATTTAAAACATTTTAAACCAAATCTCTTACACAACTTAAGAATTTTTCTTTACACTTTAATGTGCAAGGTGAGATTAGGAAGGGTTCATATGCTCAAAACTGCTAATCTAAAAAGCAACCGAAGGGATTGCAACAGAAACAACTATCTAAAATGACATAAGCAACGTTATCTCACTTAGAATTCGACCACCTGATTAAACCAAAATCTTCCCTAAAGCATATTTTAATAATCACTAGCAATACCTTATTTTGGAAAGTAAAAGAGAACCAACCAAGGGCAAGCGTTACCCTTGCCAAATTCATAGAGAAAAATCTGCACTAGTGCTCAATGAAGTGTAAAAATTTTAACACACAGTGCAACTATTACGGGAAGTATCACACTGCAAGAATACCAAACAAATAAATTGGAGCACCTTTTTCCCATATAGGAAGTTTCAATAAGATCAATAATGAATGAGGTATGAGAACAGCAGTGTGTTAAGGATTCAACAGCCAATAGATAGCTAGGCTTCTCAGTTCTTCTCAAGAGTGTATCTCCCATCCTTACTGAATGGAGGTACCCACCAAGCACTCTTCAAGTAAACATCTTTCTATAAATATGTGGGGAGCAGAAATCACAAAACAAAAATCAAAACAAGACAACCCCACCCCCACATTTTACTCTCATTTGTCTCCTCGTCTCCTCTAAACATAGTTCACTCAGGACCTAGCTTCTCAATAATGTAAATAGGGTGAAGAACAGGAGAGAAATCCTAAGGCGGCAGAGCAAGAGAATGTGAAAGTAGTATTAGCAGAGATAGGAGACAAAGGAGCCCTGGCAAGTAGCAGTATTGCAGCTTTGGACGCAGCCCTCTTCCCGCAGAAGTCTCCCTTTCCCATGATCATGCCAAGTTTCAATCATTTTGAGCAGAATGCACACATGTGCCCTCCCATATATTACCCATCTGCCTGGATCTTCAACCAAACAAGAGAACCTTCGCAGTGGAAAGTCAAGAGAGCGAAGAAACAAGAATACCCTTACCCCTCCTCCCGCACTTGGTGCAGCGGTCGGCACCGCTGCTACCCACGCCGTGCTGCCCAACCCCTCATCCTCCTCCTGCTACCTCTGCCCCGCTACACGGGAGACGGCGGCTGGGAACCAAAATGGTGGTGTTTTAACGGAGGCGACAGTTGCCGCACACGGCCCCCCACCCCCACTCCAGGCTCTGACGGCTCCCTAGCCCCTAAAATGCCCGATTCGGTGCTACCTTCTCGCAAACGCCGCCATCCCTCGCGCGTTCCAAGGTTACCATTCGCGGCAGGCGGGGGGCGGGGGCGAGGTAGGGGCAGTGCAACCGAGAGGAATATTGCGGGGCGGGGGTCGCCGAGAGAAAATGCCAGGGGGCCGCCGCATTCTTCACTTCACTGTTTTGTTTTCCGCCATTTTCCCGTCACCCTAAACCACCGACGGCCTCCACGACGGCTCTCGCCCCCGGGGGCTCTGGCCTTGGGGAAGAACGGATCGGCTGAGGGGGAAGTAATTCTCACAATTCCTCCAGCCACCCGCTGCTGCTGAGGAGAAACACTGTCTGCCCGAGGGGGAGGGAACGCTTAGGGACTAGACGCCACTTCCATTGTTCCCTTCGTCCTACACTACACGCTGGGTGGGAGCCTCTCCTCAACTCACGCTAACGACACTGAGCGCAGCGGACCCGAGTCCCTCTACTTTCTCCTCAGGCGTCTCCTTACCTGCAGCCGCTACCGCCAGTTGGCTTCTGACCGCGCTCCGGATTTCTGCGAGGGGCGGCAGCTGTGGATCCGTAAGCTCCTCACATTCGGGTTTCCGAGGTTCCGCAGCTCGAGCCAATCACAAGCTACTCTGCGTCTGGGAGGCGCGCCGCCTAGTCCTCCTTTATATAGCGGCTGACTTGCTGAGGTTGCATTACGTCACGCTCCCCTTGCTGCAGGGTAGGGGGCCGAGGGAGGAGCGCGCACGCGCGCGCGGTCGATCCAGAAGCCCGCGCTGGGTTTCTGCCCGGAGACCCCGCGGACTTGCAAGCCGGGGCTGTGCCACCGGCCGAGACCCAGTGCGCAAGCCTCGATCTTGGCGCGACCCTGAGGAGTTTCCGTGGGAAGATTTTCTATTTTCCAGGTTTCTCAAAGGAGAGGAAGAGGGGGAGGGGGAGAATTAATATCTGAATGGCCACTCACTGAACCTCTCATAGATGTTGGATACCGTTAAGAAAAAATCGGCCCTACCCTCGAGGATTTGACCAATTAGGCTGACCAGAGTGATAAGAGGTTTACCTCCCCAAATGAAACCCTTGTGTGTTTTGCAGTTTCCCTCCTTCATTTCTTTTATATTTCGTAATGGTAGACAATTCGATGAAGAAAGTAAAGTGAAGAAAAGCATAGAAGGGAAAGGTGGACAAAGGACCTAAATGAAGTGAATATTAACTATCTTGAATGTGTCACTTTCAGCTTGTGTCTGAACAAAATGGGAGAACAGTGAGAAATTCAGTGGTGAAAGGTGGGGAAAAGAGTGATGCGATGTGACTAAAAGGTTGCATTTGCAAAGGACCTTATGTTCTGGAAATTTAGCTTTAGTACTATGAGCATTTGGAATGAATAGCAGAGTTTAAGGAGGGAAAGGGTACGATCCTTAAAAAAAAGAAAAAGAAAAAGTAACATTACCTTTGCCTAAATAATTTGAATATTTTACAAATAAAACGTTATTTTTCTCCATCAGCTAGATATTTTCTCCATGTCTCTATAATCTAATATACCACTAAAGGTTTTGAGAAAAGTAAGAGACACGGTGTGAAAGCCCTGGAACAGTATCTGGCTTATAGAAGACCGGGAGTCTGCAAACTGTCTACGTACAGAGCCAAGTAGTAAATATTTTAGGCTTTGAGGGCTATAGGGTCTCTGTCACAACTATTCAATCTGCAGCTGTAGCCCCAGTGCAGCCATAAACAGTATGTACACAAATGAGCATGGCTGTGCTCCATAGAACTTTATTTATGGGCACTGACATTTGAATTTTGTCATTTTAAAGTGTCTTGAAAAATTATTTTTATTTGAATGTTTAAAAACTATTTAAAAATGTAAAAAACATTCTTAGTCTCAGGCCATTAAAAATACAGGCAGCCGTCCAGATTTGGCCTGTGCACAATAGTTTGCTGACCCCTGTAGGTATTATTTGTTTACACTTTTATTTTCCCTCCTAGATGAAGAAAGGTATTTTTATGAGTATATTCCCATCCATGCTGTGTTTCTGCATTGGATACCCTGGCAAATACTATTTGAAAGGTCTTCTCCCAGTGACAATTCCAATAGGAGACATGGAAAAATCTGAGAAAGATGTGGGGTTTCTACATTAAAAACCTTTGTGAACGGTACATCGTGGTAGATAATTTTTAAAACCTGAAAATCATCCATGCTCTCCTCTCTTTCTCCAAACACCTCTTCCATCAAATTGTCCTGAGACTTCTACTTCCTTAATATCTGTGTAATTCATCCAATTTTTTCCATTCCTAATATCATTACCCTGTTTGGGTTCATATCCCTTCTTACCTGGATTACTGCAACACCTTCCTAACTTGTTCATCTGGTCCATTTGCCATCAAATCCTGAAATCAAAAATCACCAGATCAGAAAACTATCTCAAATCAAGCTTCATGACTTCAATTTCATTTCAGTTGAGGCCCTCAGCAAATAGGTCTGTGCAATAGCCTCCTAACTCATTTCTCGGCTACAAGTCTCTCTTTACTCCACTTGATATCTTTTACTGTGTAGAGTCTACACCACCACAAAGATCACTTTGCATAACAAACCAAACAAAACTGATATCACATTACTGCTTAAACATTACTGTCAATTCCCACTGGAAGTCAAGGATGATATTCAGGCAAGGAATGAAGGAGACTTGTAGGACTCCCAGCTGGGCAACCATGTGGAAGACGATCCAACATACATCTTTTAGACATTTCATCAATATTTATTTGAAGGGTAAATTAAATACTATGTTAAGGATGGCTGTTTGTGCTATTATTTTAAATAGTAAGTGTTGCTTTTATAGTCACGCTTCAGCGTTTTTAATGGCCTGAGACTAAGAATGTTTTTTACATTTTTAAATAGTTTTTAAACATTCAAAGAAAAATAAATTTTCAAGACACTTTAAAATGACAAAATTCAAATGTCAGTGCCCATAAATAAAGTTCTACAGAGCACAGCCATGCTCATTTGTGTACATACTGTTTATGGCTGCACTGGGGCTACAGCTGCAGATTGAATAGTTTGTAGTTTGTAGCTTGCTTTGTTTTTTAGCTTGCTCACTTCACTCCCTCTACTTCCCTTGATAGTCTTGGCTAACTAATAGTGTTTTGCTGTGGTACATTTAGAAACCACATGTTGCTGTCCCTCCTTCCTCATGTACTTCCGAAGTCACAGTTTGTCATCAGATATATTCCCTTTAACTTCAACCTGTTCTCTGAAAACTCTTAGACTTCTTGCTTTAACCAGCACCTGGCCATCTCCCAAGGAAATAATCTAAAATAAATTAACATAAGCATATTCAGAATCATCTGGAAGACTGCTTTGTAACTGAACACTGTCATACATTAGCAACACTCACATTTGTTTTTGTATTTACAAGCACATCAGCACCAGAGAGTACCACTTTAATTATTTTAGGTTGATATGAAATGAAGGAGTCAGACTTTGTAAATTGTATGGTCTGGTCATATACCAGGTGTGCTGTACATAGTACAATTTCTTGGTAGTTGGAATAAAGTGGTGGGGCAAGTGAGTCATCCCATAGTATACAATAAGATAAGCTATGCTCAATATGCTATTGTGGAGTCATATTCATGTTATGAAATGTAATTTACTTTCAGGAAAACAATATAATGCATAGCATTAATGCTGTTAATTTATTAGTTTTGTTGTTTATTGCTTTGGTTTTCTAATTGTATAAGCACCATAAGCCTACGATATTTATTTATACATAGCTCTACTGTTATTTATGTTTAAGTAACATTATAATAAAGCTAGCTTAAATCAACATTGACTACAAATATTTTTCCTTTAGTCTATGATAAAAATACAAAATGATGCACAAAAAGTTCTCTAAATACTATTCCACAGAAAAATATGAGGACTTACTGGGGGTAATAGCTAATTCCAGGTTTGAGATAGGAAATAAACAAGATGAAATTGTGTTATATTGTTGTGTCAATGAGCAAAACAACCATCAAAGACAGTGAGATCATGTCAAAAGTACACAAGAGCAAGAGGGGCTGGAAAAAGTTGCTGCTGAAGGCAGCCCAGCTTTAGGAAGACCAGCTTTAACTACATGTTGAAAATTTTATCCCATAAAATAAAAACCTAGGTCAGAGAGGGCTAATGGCAGACTCTAGGAGGGCTCACGCCAAGAGTACATCCCAGAAATTCTGCTGCCAGTGCCCTTGTCCCCACGGTAAGCCACAGCCACCCCCCACCTCTGCAGGAGACCCTCCAACACTAGCAGCCGTGTGGCTGACAAAGTCTTGGTGCTCCGGCCAGGTGTCAGGTCTGTGCGTCTGAGGTGGGAGAGCCGAGTTCAGGAAACTGGTCCACCAGAGACCTCCCGGCTCCACATAATATCAAATGGCAAAAGCTTTCCCAGAGATCTCCATCTCAACGCTAAGACCCAGCTCCACTCAGTGACCAGCAAGCTACAGTGCTGGACACCTTATGCCAAACAACTAGTAAGACAAGAACACAACCTCACTCATCAGCAAAGAGGCTGCCTAAAATCATAATAAGGTCACAGACACCCCGAAACATACCACCGGATGTGGTCCTGCCCACCAGAAAGACAAGATCCAACTTCATCTCCCAGAACACAGGCACTAGTCCCCTCCACCAGGAAGTCTACACAACCCACTGAACCAACCTTAGCCACTGGGGGCAGACATCAAAAAACAACAGGAACTACGAACCTGCAGCCTGCAAAAAGGAGACCCCAAACACAATAAGTTAAGCAAAATGAGAAGACAGAGAAAAACACAGCAGATGAAGGAGCAAGGTAAAAACCCACCAGACCAAACAAATGAAGAGGAAATAGGCAGTCTATCTGAAAAATAATTCAGAGTAATGATAGTAAAGATGATCCAAAATCTTGTGCATACAATGGAGAAAACACAAGAAATGTTTAACAAGGACCTAGAAGAATTAAAGAGCAAACAAACAATGATAAAGAACACAATAAATGAAATTGAAAATTCTCTGGAAGGAATCAATAGCACAATAACTGAGGCAGAAGAACAGGTAAGTGACCTGGAAGATAAAATAGTGGAAATAACCACCACAGAGCAGAATAAAGAAAAAAGAAAAGAATTGAGGATGGTCTCAGAGACTTCTGGGACAACATTAAGTGCATAAACATGAGAATTATAGGGATACCAGAAGAAGAGAGAAAGAAAGGGACTGAGAAAATATTTGAAGAGATTATAGTTTAAAACTTCCCTAACATGGAAAAGGAAATAGTCAAGTCCAGGAAGCACAGAGACTCCCATACAGGATAAATCCAAGGAGAAACACACGAAGACACATATTAATCACACTATCAAAAATTAAATACAAAGAAAAATATTAAAAGCACCAAGGGAAGAACAACAAATAACATACAAGGGAACCCCATAAGGTTAACAGCTGATCTTTCATCAGAAACTCTGCAAGCCAGAAAGGAGTGGCAGGACATATTTAAAGGGATGAAAGGGAAAAATCTACAACCAAGATTCTTCTACCCAGAAAGGATCTCATTCAGATTCGACAGAGAAATCAAAACCTTTACAGACAAGCAAAAGCTAAGAGAATTCAGCACCAGCAAACCAGCTTTACAACAAATGCTAAAGGAACTTCTCTAGGCAGGAAACCCAAGAGAAGGAAAAGACCTACAATAACAAACCCAAAACAATTTAGAAAATGTTAATAGGAACATACATATCGATAATTAATTTAAATGTAAGTGGATTAAACGCTCCAACCAAAAGACATAGACTGGCTGAATGGATACAAAAACAAGACCTGTATATATGCTGTCTAAAAGAGACCCACTTCAGACCTAGGGACACATACAGAATGAAATTGAGAGGATGGAAAAAGATACTCCATGCCAATGGAAATCAAAAGAAAGCTGGAATAGCAATTCTCATATCAGAAAATGTAGACTTTAAAATAAAGATTATTACAAGAGACAAAGAAGGACACTGCATAATGATCAAGGGATCAACCCAAGAAGAAGGTACAACAATTGTAAATGTTTATGCAGCCAACATAGGAGCACCTCAATACTTAACGTAAATGCTAACAGCCATAATAGGGGAAATTGACAGTAACACAATCAAGTAGGGAACTTTAACACCCCACTTTCACCAATGGACAGATCATCCAAAATGAAAATAAATAAGGAAACACAAGATTTAAATGACACATTCAACAAGATGAAATTAATTGATATTTATCAGACACTCCACCCAAAAACAAGAGAATAAACTTTCTTCTCAAGTGCCCATGGCACATTTTCCAGGATAGATCATATCTTGGGTCACAAATCAAGCCTTGGTAAATTTAAGAATATTGAAATCACATCAAGTATCTTTTCCGACCACAACACTGTGAGACTAGATATCAACTACAGGAAAAAATATATTAAAAGTACATGGAGGCTAAACAGTACACTACCAAATAACCAAGAAGTCACTAAAGAAATGAAAGAGGAAATCAAAAAATACCTAGAAACAAATGACAATGAAAACACGACAACCCAAATCCTATGGGATGCAGCAAAAACAGTTCTAAGAGGGAAGTTTATAGCAATAAAATCCTACCTCAAGACACAATAAGCATCTCAAATAAGCAACCTAATCTTAAACCTAAAGCAATTAGAGAAAGAAGAACAAAAATCCCCAAAGTTAGCAGAAGGAAAGAAATAAAAAAATTCAGATCAGAAATAAAAGAAAAAGAAATGAAGGAAACAATAGCAAAGATCAATAAAACTAAAAGCTGGTTCTTTGAGATAAAAAAAAATTGATAAGCCATACTCATCAAGAAAAAAAGGGAGAAACTCAAATCAATAGAGTTAGAAGCGAAAAAGGAGAAGTAAAAACTGACACTTCAGAAATACAAAGGATCTGAGAGATTACTACAAGCAACTATATGCCAGTAAAATGGACGACCTGGTAGGAATGGACAAATTCTTAGAATTGCACAACCTTCCGAGACTAACCAGGAAGAAAGAGAAAATATAAACACACTAATCACAAGTACTGAAATTGGGACTGTGATTAAAAATCTTCCAAAAAACAAAAGCCCAGGACGAGATGGCTTCACAGGCGAATTCTATTAAATATTTAGAGAAGAGCGAACACCTATCCTTCTCAAACTCTTCCAAAATATAGCAGAGGGAGGAACACTCCCAAACTCATTCTATGAGGCCACCATCACCCTGATACCAAAACAAGGTAAAGATGTCACAAAGAAAGAATACTAAAGGCCAATATCACTGAGGAACACAGATGCAAAACTCCTCACAAAATACTAGCAAACAGAATCCAGCATCACATTAAAAGGATCATACACCATGATCACGTGTGGCTTATCCCAGGAATGCAAGGGTTCTTCAACATACGCAAATCAATCAATGTGATACACCATATTAACAAATTGAAGGATAAAAACCATATGATCATCTCAATAGATGTAGAAAAAGCTTCCAACAAACTTCAACACCATTTATGATAAAAACCCTGAAGAAAGTAAGCATAGAGGGAACTTACCTCAACCTAATAAAGGCCATATATGACAAACTCACAGCCAACATCATTCTCAATGTTTAAAAACTGAAACCATTTCCCCTAAGATCAGGGACAAGACAAGGTTGTCCATTCTCACCACTCTTATTCAACATAGTTTTGGAAGTTTTAGCCACAGAAATCAGAGAAGAAAAAGAAATAAAAGGAATCCAAATCGGAAAAGAAGTAAAGCTGTCACTGTTTACAGATGACATGATACTATACATAGAGAATCCTAAAGATTCTACCAGAAACCTACTAGAGCTAATCAATGAATTTCATAAAGTAGCAGGATACAAAATTAATGCACATAAATCTCTGGCATTCCTATACACTAATGGTGAAAAATCTGAAAGTGAAATTAAGAAAACACTCCTATTTACCATTGTAAGAAAAAAAAATATCTAGGAATAAACCTACCTAAGGAGAAAAAAGACCTGTATGCAGAAAATTATAAGACCCTGATGAAAGAAATGAAAAGATGATACAAATAGATGGAGAGATGTACCATATTCTTGGATGGGAAGAATCAACATTTTGTAAATAACTATACTACCCAAAGCAATCTACATATTCAAGGGAATCCCTAGCAAACTACCAATGGCATTTTCCACAGAACTAGAACAAAAATTTTCATAATTTGTATGGAAACACAAAAGACCCCAAATAGCCAAAGCAATACTGAGAAAGAAAAATGGAGCTGGAGGAATCAGGCTTCTGGTCTTCAGACTATACTACAAAGGTACAGTCATCAAGACAGTATGGTACTGGCACAAAACAGAAATATAGATCAATGGAACAGGATAGAAAGCCTGGAGATAAACCCACGCACATATGGCCACCTTGTTTTTGATAAAGGGGGCAAGAATATACACTGGAGAAAAGACAGCCTCTTCAATAAGTGGTGCTGGGAAAACTGGACAGTTACATGTAAAAGAGTGAAATTAGAACACTCCCTAATAACATATATAAAAATAAACTCAAAATGGATTAAATACCTAAATGTAAGGCCAGACATTATCAAACTCTTAGCGAAAAACATAGGCGGAACGCTCTATGACATACATCACAGCAAGATCTTTTTTGATCCACCTCCTAGAGAAATGGGAATAAAAACAATAATAAACTAATGGGACCTACTGAAACTTAAAAGCTTTTGCACAGCAGAGGAAAGCGTAAAGAAGACGAAAAGACAGCCCTCAGAATGGGAGAAAATATTTTCAAATGAAGCAACTGACAAAGATTAATCTCCAAAACTTACAAGCAGCTCATGCAGCACAATATCAAGAAAAGAGAAAACCCAATCCAAAAATGGGCAGAAGACCTAAATAGACATTTCTCCAAAGAAGATATACAGATTGCCAACAAACACATGAAAAGATGCTCAATGTCACTAATCATCTGACAAATGCAAATCAAAATTATAATGAGTGTTCACCTTACACCGGTCAGAATGGCCATCATAAAAATTTTTTCAAACAGTAAATGCTGGAGAGGATGTGGAGAAAAGGGAACCCTTTTGCACTGTTGGTGGGAATGTAAATTGATACAGCCACTATGGAAAGCAGTATGAAGGTTCCTTAAAAAACTAAAAATAGAGCTACCATACAACCCAGCAATCCCACTACTGGGCATATACCAGAGAAAAACATAATTCAAGAAGAGTCATGTACCACAATGTTCATTGCAGCTCTATTTACAATAACCGGGACATGGAAGCAACCTACGTGTCCATCGACAGATGATGGATAAAGAAGATGTGGCACATGTATACAATGGAATATTACTGAGTCATAAAAAGAAACAAAATTGATTTATTTGTAGTGAGGTGGATGGACCTAGAGTCTGTCATACAGAGTGAAGTATGTCAGAAAGAGAAAAACAAATACCATATGCTAACACATATATATGGAATCTAAAAAAAAAATTGTTCTGAAGAACCTAGGGGCAGGACAGGAATAAAGATGCAGAGATGGAGAATGGACTTGTGGACACGGGGAGGGGGAAGGATAAGCTGGGAAGAAGTGAGAGAGTGGCATGGACATATATACACTATTAAATGTAAAATAGATAGCTAGTGGGAAGCAGCCACATAGCAAAGGGTGATCAGCTCTGTGCTTTGTGACCACCAAGAGGGGTGGGATAGGGAAGGTGGGAGGCAGGTGCAAGAGGGAGGTGATATAGGGATATATGTATACATATAACTGATTCACTTTGTTATAAAGCAGAAACTAACACACCATTGTTAAACAATTATACTCCAATAAAGATATTTAAAAAATACACAGGAGCATCAAAAAATAATAGTAACTGCATGATTATTAAGTGATTGAAACACATTGAATATGTAAAAAAATCATGAGTTTATTAAGGATACTGGAAGAGAAATAGAGGTCGCCCCCCTACGCCCACCAAAGATAAACCTCATTGGATACGATTTGAAATAAAGAAAACATCAGCTCCTTTCTCTGACGATTAACAATTAAAAGAAAATAACTCAGTATTTTATTCTGCTTTTCCTGTACACACTATTTTAGTACAACCAAATAAATCTAGGTTGATGAGGGAAAGTTCTTTTTTCACAAGAAATATAATAACTTTGGAATAAACATAGAAATAAATATAGAAATTCACCATTTTACAACCTTTAATGAAGTAACAGATCCAGGCAGTAATCATCAGTGGGTGAAACATTAGATGAAGTGCTGATGGAAAACTTTATAAAGGAGTTCAGGCTGTCATCACCTGGACCCTGTAATCAGTTTCTCCCCATCCTCGCCGGCAGTTGGTATTATCACTATTTTTTATTTCAGCTGGTCTATTATATGTGTAGTGATATCTCATTGTGGTGTTAATTTGCCTTTGTGTGGTAGCTAATATTGTTAAACATCTTTCATATGCTCATTTGTCATAATCTCTTCAGTGAAGTGTCTTTTCAAGTTTTTTGCCCATCTTTTAATGTGATTGTTTCTTTATTGCTGAGTTTCATAGTTTTAAATATTTATATTGTGAAAACAAGTCCTTTATAAGATTTGTGATTTGCAGATATTTTCTCTCCATTGTCACCTGGTCTTTTTGTTTTCTCAAAGTGTCTTTGACAGAGCAAAAGTTCTTAAGTTTGATGAAGTCCAATTCATCAACTTTTTCTTGTATAGATTGCACTTTGGTGTGAATTCTAAGAATTCTTTTCCAGTTTCAGCTCACAAACATGTTCTTCTATGTGTTTTCCCAGAAGTTTTATTGTTTGGTCCTTACATCTATATCTATGATCTATTTTGGGTTAGTTTTTGCATAAAGTGTGAGATTTAAGTTGTGGTTCATTTTTACATATATCGATGAGTAAAGATTCCAACAACATTTGTTAAAAAGTCTATCCTTTCTCCAAAGAAATTTTACACATTTGTAAATAATCAAATGGCCATATTTATGTAGGTATATATCTGTCTTATTTATTAGGTTCCATAGATCTGTGTATATCTAACCCTTCACAACACTGACCTGATTACTTTAGCTTTTTTAGTATGTCCTAAAGTTGGGTAGTGTAATTTTTCCAACTTTTTCTTTTTCAAAATGGTATTAACTATTCTCCTTTATTTTAATATCGCCACGTCTATATCTATAAAAAAAACCTGCTGGGATTTTGATTGATATTTGTGAATCTGTAGATCTCTGAGGAAAATAGACATCTTTACTTTGTCAATTCTTCTAATTCATATAACACAGTATGTTCGTTTCTTTAGATCTTCTTGGGTTATTTCATCAGCGTTTTGTATTTTTCAGAATTCAGCTTCTGTACATGTTTTGTTAGATACACACCTAAGTATTTCATTTTGGGGGAACTGTTGTTTCTTTTTTAAATTTGGTTTCCAATTGTTAGTTGTGTTTAGCTTTAAGCACTTTGATTATAATGTGACTGGGCTTGGATTTCTTTGGGTTTGTCCTGTTTGGGGTCCACTCAGCTTTGGGACATTTTCAGCCATTATTTCTTTGAATACTCTTTCAGCACCATCATCTTTTTCTAGTCCTTTGAGACTTGGATTATATAAAGTTTAGACACTTTGTTGTTGTCCCACAGGTCCCTAAGGCTTTGTTCATTTCTTTCAATCTTTTTTCTTTTTGTTGTTATGACTGGATAATTTCTACTGGTCTAACATCAAGTTCACTGACCCCTTCCCCTGTCATCTTTATTCTGCTATTGAATCCAGAAACTGAGTTTTTCTTGGGTTTGTAATTGTTTTGGTTATTGTGTTCTTCAGTTCTAAAATTTCCATTTGATTCTCCTTTGTATATTCTATTTCTTTGATGATACTTTATTTTAATATTTGATTCAGGAGTGTTATGATTGCTTATTTGAACATTTTTGTCAAAGACACTTTCAAGTCCTTGTTAGATAATTCCAACATCTTCTTCATCTCATCATTAGCACATGTTGATTGTCTTTTCCCAGGTACATTGAGATTTTCATGGATCTTCATATGCTGAATAATTTGGTTTGTGTCCTGTACATTTTGAGTAATACATTGAGACTCTGGGTCTTGTTTATATCTTATGGAGTATGTTGACATTTTTGTTTTAACAGACTTGTTTTGGTTAGGTCAATGAAGAATGAAGAAAATGAGTGAGAAAAAAAACAAATGGTGTTTTACCTTACTCTCTTTGAGCTTTAAGAATTCTCTTTTTCTCTCTCAAGCTAGAGCTAGTGGATTTCTCACGGCTCTCTATCTCTGCACTCCCAATTCTCACTTTTGGGTTTCAAGTTATATCAACTTCAGGCCAGGGAATACTGGACGGGGTAAAAAAGGGTAAACTTAATCACTGGTTCACTGGTACTTTGATTTCTGATTTTCTTCCCTGATCCTCTTGTTGTTGTTTACTTTTCAGAGCTCTCAAACAGCTTTCTGTGCAGTCTGTCCACGTTTTATATTTTAATTCAGTAGGAGATAAAGGGAAGCATGTGTTTACTCCATCTTACCTGGGAGCAGAAGCTTGAAAGTAAACTTTTCAATTGTTTGAAATTTATTCAAAAATAATTTTTAAAAATTTTACCAAAAATGCAAGGAATGATCAACTGTATCAATATCAAATGCTCTTGACAGACACTTTGAGTATGATAACAGCTAATATTTGATGATTGGATTGAGCAATATGAAAGTTATTGGTGATCTTGACCAAACGTCTTTTGGAGAGTGGTGAGAACAAAAGCCTAGTTAGAATGAGTTCAAGAGAGAATTAGATAAGAAAAAGTAAATATAATGACTAAGGACAACTCTTGGATTACTAGGTTAAGGCTTTATCAACCTGAGGCATAGAGGCTTAGTATTAGTTATTCATTCAGTCAAGCAGTTATTCACGCATTCATTCACCTATTTATTCAATAAAGATTTAGTACCAGGCACTTCTAGACACTGGCAATAGAGATATGAACAAGACAGTCTCTGTCTTCATGGAGCTTACATGCTCCTAAAGATCTAATATTTAAGCCAAAGAAGGAGTGAACTCATATGAACCACTTACCATTTTAGAGACTAAGGACAAAATTTTAAAACTCTGTGCCTCATTTGTAAACTGCGGATTTAAACAGTACTTTACCTCATAAGGTTGTGAGAACTGATGTGAGAACTGAAAGAGGGAATCCTTATAAATGCAGTCCAATGCTTGGTACACAGTAAAAGCTCAATAAATATTACTGTTTTTATTAATCTTGTTATCATCTTTACTAACAGAACAATTTGAATATGTCCCTTTCCTACATTCTCTGGGAATCTAAAATGATTTATTCAAGGCTAAATATCTGTGAGTGGCCATATACTTGCTTAAACTTTGTCTTTGTGCTTTAGAATAGTCCAGTGGTATTCTGGTAAACAGTCTGAGGGAAGATGGGAACCTTGAATTATAGTAATTTTTGATTTCCATGGTGTAAATACTCCCACCATGGGTAATTTTAAACTACTAATGTGACATTACTGAATGTGGCCTTGAAAGAGATGTACTAAAAATGGCTTTAGTGAGTCAATACATACAGCTCTAGCACACCATTGAAATACTCCTGTTATTTCCTGAATTTCTATATAGGAATCCATCTCACTTCAAACCAGGTAAAACTTAGGCAACTTGTGACGACTGAATTACTATTTTCCATAATGTTACCACCACTTTGGAAAACACTTTGGCAGTATCTACTAAAGCTGAACATATGCATACCCTGATACCTAACAATTCCCCTCCTAGGTATATACCCATCAAAAGTGCATACATAAGCACAACAATAACAACAAAAATATGTCCAAGAACATTTATAGCAGCATTATTTGAAATAGCCAAAAACTGGAAACAAACCAAATGTCATCAAGTCATTCATTCATTCATTCATTCATATTCCTTGAGTGTCTAATATGTGCCAGGCCCTTATCTAGTGTGTCTTTGCCTTTTGGAGCTTACATTCCAGCTGAGGGATACAGATAGTAAACAAAATAAACTAACAAGCAAATATATACAAATTGTGAAAGCTGCTATGAAGGAAAAGGAGTGAATATTCAGGTAAATAAAGCCTCTCTGAGAAAGTGATATTTAGGCTGAGACTTCAAGTTTGAGAACATTTTAGTCAGAAGAAGAGCTGGAGAAAGAGCAACACCCAGAGAGAACTGTATATGTGAAGGCCTTGAGACCAGAAAAATCTTTGTGCACTTAAGAAATTGAAAGAAGGCCAATGTGGCTGGATCATGGTAGGTGAGGGGGAGAGCAATGCAAGATGAAGTTGAAAGCATGCAGATCTCAGATCATTCAGGGCCCTGTAATGAGTTTGTATTTTATTTTATTCACAATGAGAAGTCATTGAAAGATCCTACTGATTCAACTTTCTAAGTATTTTTTATATTCCTCATCCATATTCCAGGTTGTCATCATCCCTCACCTGGGTTACTGCAATAATTTCCTAACACATCTGCCCCCTTCCTTTAGTTTATCCTTTTCATGTCCATAAAAGAGATCTTTTAAAAATGCAAATCTAATCACTCTGCTATTCTATTTAAATCTTCCAATGATTCCCATGTATTCTACAAGATGAAGTTCAACTCCTTAACCAGGCCTATAAAACTTAGTGCAAGACCACATCATGACTTTCATGAGCCGTAGGCACTTCTGCCTTCCTCCGTAAGAATATACTAAAAATTACATTTTTTGACTGAGTTGTTATAAAGACTAATATAATTCAGGCTGGATTCATTATTGTATGCTCATTATTATTCCTCTTTTTCTTCTGATTTTAAAATAAAGTTAAAATATTTTCACGACTTTTATAGGTATCATGGGCCCTAGGCATGGTGCCTATTTTACTTAATGAGTATGTCACCCCTGTTAGTGTGATATAGTTCCATCATAACTCTCTATATTCATTCATTGATTAATTCAAAAAAATATTTTTTGAGTACCTACTGTATGCCAGACACTGTTCTAGGTACTGGGAGTACCTCAGTGAACAAAAAAGACAAAAAGCCATGACTTCATATTGCTTTCATTCTATTGTGGAGGGAAAGGGGCAATAGGTAAACAAATGACTAAATAAAATGAGTAGTGTGATAGACAGTGATGAAACAGGGAACAAGGATGATGGTTTCGGGGATGGTTTGCAATTTAAAATAGGATATTCAGGGGAAACCTTACTGAGAATATATTATTTATGTAAACACCTGAAAGAGGTGAGTGAGTGATCTAGGTGGCTATCTGGGATAAAAACATTCCAAGTGATGGAACAGCAAATGTAAATGTCCTGAGACAGAGAGTTGGCTAGTGTATCACTGAATAACTAGGAAGCCAGTGTGGTTGGAGTAAGAGAGAGAAAAATGGATCAGATCATGGGCCTTTTATCATTATAATTTTGACTTTTTCTCTGGGGGAAATGGGAACCTAATGGAGGGTTTTGACTGTGGAAGTGACATGATTTAATATATGGTTTATCATCCTGGCTGCTGTGTTGAGAGTAGACTATAGCAATGCAAAGGATGAAGCAAGGAAACCACTTAGAAAGGAATTACAATAATCCAGATGAGAGATAATGATGGCTTTGACCATGGTGGTAGCAGTGGGTGGTGGGAAATGGTCAAATTCTAGATATATTTTTAAAGTAAACCTAATATGTTTCACTGATAGGTTGGGTATGGAGCTAAGAGAAGTCAAGGATGACTGCAAAATTTTCAGCCTGAATAACTGAAAGGATGGAGTTGCTACCAAGTGAAGTGGAGACACTGTAGAAGGGAAGAATGCTTTTAGGGAGTCCAGTTGTAGACTGGTTAAGTTTGTGATGTCCGTTAAATATCCAAATGTAGGGGCTTCCCTGGTGATGCAGTGGTTGAGAGTCCGCCTGCCGATGCAGGGGACGCGGGTTCGTGCCCCGGTCTGGGAAGATCTCACATGCCATGGAGCGGCTGGGCCCGTGAGCCATGGCCGCTGAGCCTGCACGTCCGGAGCCTGTGCCCCGCAATGGGAGAGGCCACAACAGTGAGAGGCACGCGTCCCGCAAAAAAAAAAAAAAAAAAAAAAAAAATATATCCAAATGTAGT
Source organism: Phocoena phocoena (assembly GCF_963924675.1). Lineage (NCBI taxonomy): Eukaryota > Metazoa > Chordata > Mammalia > Artiodactyla > Phocoenidae > Phocoena > Phocoena phocoena. The sequence goes on along the minus strand of NC_089240.1, from coordinate 71,929,087 downwards.
GTGGATTTTAGGGGAAAAGTCCAGGACAGAAATATAAAATTTAGAGATGATAAAGAAAGAGTATAGATACAAAAGAGAAGGAATGAAATCTAGAGAAGTGAATTGTTTAGAAATCAGAAAAGTGAGAATGAATCAGCAAAGGAGACTGAGAAGAAGCAAGAGGAGCAAGGAAGAAGAAAACCAGTAGAGTATGTTGTTTTGGCTGCCAGGTGAAGAAACTGTTTTGAGAAAGGAGTGATAAACTGCATCAAATGCTACTGAGAGTTCAAGTAAGGTGGGAACTGAGAATTGACCACTGGATTTAACAACATTGGGATTATTGGTGGCTTTCACAAGAGAAGTTCCAGTGGTGTGGTAGGAGCAAAAGCCTGGTTAGAATGGACTCCAGAGAGAATAGGATAGGAGGAGTTGGAAACTATGAATGTGGAAAACTCTTTTGAGGGGTTTTACTCTAAATGCGGCAGAAAAATGTGGCAATAGCTGGAGGGGTATACAGGGTGCCTAAAGAGGACTTTTTTCTTTAAAGTAAGAAATTATAGCATGTTTATATGCTGATTGGGGCTGATCCAGTAGGGAGGGGAAATTAATAACGCAGGTGAGATAAAGGAGAATTACTGGAATGACATCTTTGAATAGCTGAGAGGGATGGGTCCTTTGTACACTTTGAATAGTGTACAAATGAAGTGGTCTGCCTTACCATGGGGTGTGGATAATGGCAAGAGGGAAGCAAAATATGTGTGTACTGTTGCCGGTAAGTCAGCAGGAAGTTCTCTTCTGATTGCTTGTGGAAAATATCTCTTTTAAAATATTCTTCATTTTGGAAAAGTTCAAACATATACTGAAGTAAAGAGAATGGGATAATGAACCTCTTGTTGTCATCACCCAGATTTAGCAATTATCTCTTCATCACCTATCTTGCTTTTCCTGTTGGCCCACCTACACTCTCTCCATTCCCCAGATTACTTTGAAGGAAATCCCATATGGTATATTATTACCATAAATGTTTCCATAATAAGTACCATAAGGACCTTAAATATTTATGATTTATGAACAATAAATATTTCATTATATGTCTCTAAAAGACAGTTCTTTTAAAAATTTAACCACATTACCACAATTAAAAGATTTATGATAATTCCTTAGTAGCATTAAGTATCCATTCAGTGGTCAAAATACCCCAAATGACCTTTAGCAATGTTTTCTTGAAACAGGATCCAAACAAGGTCCATGAAATGCAATTGGCCGATGTGTGTCTTAAGTCCCTTTTAATCTATAGATTCTCTTTCCATCTATTTTCCTTAATTTACTTGTTGAAAAATTGAATTATTTGTCTTACAGAATCTCCCACAGTCTAGATTTTTCTTTTTGCGTCCTCATGGTGACTTTTAACATGTCTTTCTGTTCTCTGTAATTTGCATTCTAGAGGCTTAATGAGATATGGGTTCAAGTTTTTGCAAGAATATTTCATAGATGGCATTGTATACTACCATCAGGAGGCACATAATGTCCAGATGTCTCTCTTGTTAAGATGGTAGCAGCAATTGATGATTTTTGCTTAGATCTATGAATTCATTAGGGGTTGCTGGAATTAGCTGGAATATTTCTAAAATAAGAAACTTCCCCTCATTCCTGATAAGGTTACACTAGTATACAGTTGGAAGTTTTATTTTGATTGATTCAATTTTCTCAGTTAAATAGGAAGGAATGTCATCAACTAGAGTGAGGAGAGAGATGAGATACTGGAGATTTGATGAGGAGAAGGTATTAGTTAGACATCTAGGAGAGTGGGAACACGATTGGACTAAGGAAATTTAATATGATTGCCAGGTAATACTAAGAGCACAGATGAGGTTCATGATCAAGAATTTGACATAAGACCAGTAAGTGTAGTTGTGCGCTTTTCTCAAGAAAACTGCAGCTGCATGGGTGCAGGTAAAAGTAGGTAAAGAACTGGATTTAACCAGGATTGGGTTTTGGAAGATCAGTACAAGCAAGAAAAAGACAAGAATATTGAGGATATGTGCAAGGGAATGATTGTAATGATGAACCATGGAATTTGAATTAGGTAAAGGAGGAAGTGAGGGAATGAGAATGATGAGGAACAGTGAAAAGTGGATAGGGTCAAAGGAGTGCATATCCTATAATGAATGAATAATTAAAGAAGTCAAGAAGCTAAAAAAAAAAAAAAAAGAGTGTGCTACAGGGATAGGCGGTTTTGATCAGATAATGTAAGACTAAAAATTGAGTTATGAAGAGAGCAATGAATGACTAAGGCTAGGGAAAGACTACAGGAGTAAGTGGCTGAGGTGGAGTGAGGGACAAGATCACTGGAAGAGAGGAGATCAAGGGAAAAGAGGCCAAAGGATTGGAAAATTCATTAATATAGATATTGACGTCATTAAGTATAATGACGGCTAGTGGGCCAGAAGCTAATCTCCTCAAGGGATGAGTGGTATAACTCAATAAGGAAGGGTAGTAAAATATAAACTCCATATGGGCAGGGATTTTTCTCTATATTTTTTATCACTGTATCCTCAGGTCTTAGGATAATACCTGGCATATAGTAGGGTGCTCAATAAGTTATTATATGAATTAATAAGTGAATGAATGAATGACTTGAAATTCAAAGCTGAAGAGTGTTTAGGTAAGAGAGAGAGAGTAAATGAGTTGTAAGTAGAACATTTAACCCACCTCTAGGACCATTGATTTGAGGGGTATGGGAAAGGAAACAGCTGCCACTTGATAGGACTTCAGGGGAAGCAACGTCTTCATGGGAGAGCCAGAGTTCCTAGATCAAGAAGGCAAAAGGAATGTTCAGAAAAGAGGTTGAGGATATAGGAAATTTTTCTGGTGAAGGATTGTAAGTTCCAGTAGACATTGTAGAAGAAATTCAGGAGGGTGCGAGGGGTGGGGGAAAAGGACCAAAAGAGAATTTGCGAAGTTGTATGCAGATTAGGGATTTGGGATTTCTGGACTTCTCTTGGTGACTGAAGTAAGCTGAGATAAAGGGTAAAATGAGATGTTTCTAATGATTTCAAAGCAGATAATGGTTGTGAGGCTGTGAGTGTTGCGGGT